>NC_138725.1:19121972-19812016 GCF_965113295.1 Leuciscus leuciscus | reverse complement strand
AACAACATCCAAAGAGCGTCAACTGCCCCACATCTAGCGGGGTGAACGAACACTGTGTTGACTCAATGCCGTATATCTCTCATTAGCTACGCATGACACAAACTGGTATACGTTGCTCTATATATTACCGTATATAGCCTAACAGATTCTCAAGCTATCATTACATCTTCCCCTTTTCAAATATTATGTAACACGTGAGAATGTCACAACAACAAACACCAATAAAGATAATAAACAAACATCTTTCAGTGTCTTCTTTTCTTGTCTTTTAAACATCTTATTCAACAATTGTTTAGAACTTAAATCTTCTTTAGAATCATGAATGACTATCTAGGGATTCCGGGTAGACTACCGGTCACCCACATAGAAGCCGAGGATTATTCTGCCTCACGTGGCAATCTATGTACTAACTATGAAATCTTCCAAGTAATCAGGATAAAAACGTAGAACAAGAAGTTCCAGAACAACCTAAAAAGGTTGTTACGCGTAAAGGAAGAGTTGTTAAACAGCCTGGATACATGAAAGATTTCATAGTTAGTACATAGATTGCCACGTGAGGCAGAATAATCCTCGGCTTCTATGTGGGTGACCGGTAGTCTACCCGGAATCCCTAGATAGTCATTCATGATTCTAAAGAAGATTTAAGTTCTAAACAATTGTTGAATAAGATGTTTAAAAGACAAGAAAAGAAGACACTGAAAGATGTTTGTTTATTATCTTTATTGGTGTTTGTTGTTGTGACATTCTCACGTGTTACATAATATTTGAAAAGGGGGAAGATGTAATGATAGCTTGAGAATCTGTTAGGCTATATACGGTAATATATAGAGCAACGTATACCTGTTTGTGTCATGCGTAGCTAATGAGAGATATACGGCATTGAGTCAACACAGTGTTCGTTCACCCCGCTAGATGTGGGGCAGTTGTGAATAAAGAACCGAAACGGAGCAACGCTTCTCTATTGCCTCATTTATATATGACTTCCCAACATTACACTGATATTTTCCCAAATACCTCAATAAGATGCAGTAAAGCAGGAATAGCAGACCTGCCAACCTTGAAGAATTTTTATGAGTACAACCCCCCCCCCCCCCCGCGGACCTGATAGCCCACCACCAATGTACGCTCCCCCTTGCCCACCCACAAGTGCGAAACCTATGAGATACCTAACACCATATTACATAATATACTTTAACCAATAAAGATTTATTAGTTACTCCATAACCATATACAGTACAAGTAGACCATAAATGTTATAGTTACTACAATCACTCCCAACATTGAATTGAAAACAAACTGTTGTACAGGAGGCATAGTCCAAGTTCTTTCACCTGAAAATCTTGTCAGAAATAAAAGTAAAATTAGGACATTCTTTGTAAATATAAAATCAAAATATTACATAAATGTGCAAAACCAAGTTAGTTATCAATATCAAAATCAGTTTGCTAAAAACAAACAACAACAAAAAAAAAAAGATAGTGTTTAAACATTTGCATTGTTTAACTTGTTAAAGGTTGCAGATTTGGCTTTTTTGAGTAGTGCGTCAGTGAAAGTCTCTTTGTAACAAGTGCTGCCTTTGGAGGCAATCATGACTTTTCTTGTCACCAGAGAACTAAGCATCTTTGTGCTCAGGCTAGCACGTCATTGTGTTTTGTTTTTAGTGACCAAGCTGAAAATTCTTTCACAGTCTGCATTGCTGTGAAAAATCACACACACCCCAAGCATAACTGTAGAAAGGTTTGCAAAAAGTTTTTTCCCTCCTGATTCCATCACACCTAATGCTCTCCAAGCTTCATCAGCCCGTTTGGTAAGAATACCATCATTCAAGGTGGTGGACTGAAAGAGCCGAAACTCCTCCTCCACTTCATCCACTGTAACACCATTTCCCAACAAGCAGGGGAACCTGTCTATGAAGTATGTCAGTGAGGAGAATTTGGCTGTTTGCCGTCTGCTTATATCAGCTACGGCAGCATGACGCAGCAATTCATCCCCATAGGGGAATTTCGAGAGCATGTACTCAACAGCTGCTGTGAAATATTTCCTTACATCCCTGAAGAAAGCTCCAAGAGGTAAGTTAGCTTGACTTTTGATAAATGTCTGTGTGTCTTGTCCAATCGACAGCTCATCATCAGGCAGCTGGTGTTCACTGGATTTGTACAGAGTGGGTTGGCATCCTCTCTTTACTTCTTCCATCATTTCCACAACACACTCAGGTTTGCAGAAGGCCAAAAGCAATTTTTGCAACTGTAGCTCCAATATCTGCAGCAATATGGGCACACATGGCTCTTCTTTCTGGAGGTTCTGATTTGCAGTTTCAAATAAAGGTATAGCTCTCTTTAAAAAAAGAGCATACAGCTTGGACTGTGGGTCAGTCAAGAAAGCATATACCCTCTGTGGTTTTGTGACCTCTGTTTTTTCTATCTTCTTTTCCTTTTCGGTTTTCTTTTTGGACAGATCCCTCTGTTTTTTGCCCATTTCTTTTTGTTGAAAAACAAATTGGTTTAGGTCAAACTCTTTGGGTGATTGAGTTGTCTGCTGCTGTTTGAGTGTGGGTCCTGTCTGCTGCTGTTTGAGTGTGGGCCACACCAGCAGCTGTGTGGAGCTTGGTTCGGTCTTTGACTTTCTCTGGTGGACTTTGGTCTTCAACAAGCTGGAGGACAAAATCTTTGAGACAGCAAGCTTACCCGAGGTAGGTGTTAGAGTTGAGGGTTTAGGGGCAGCTGGGCTCTTCAGAGAGGGATGGGCTGAGGATGTGAGAGGTTTAGCTGCCTTCTTCCCTGTTGCCTCTTCAGCAAAAAACAGAGTCAGAGGTTCCCACTGCTGGAGGAGCCGATTGACACATTTGCCAAGAGCCAGCCATCTGGTGGAGGATAATTTCAAAATCTTCCTCACATCAGTGTCGCACAGCATTTGGACGTCACGCAGCAAAGCTTTCCTCTTGCTACTCTTGTCAAGGTAGTAGTAGATCACGATGAGCATGTCTTCAATGTCAATACATAGACTTCTTGCAGCCTTTTCCGCAGCTATATGCATTAGGTGGCATGCACAACCGACCATGTAAATCTGGGGATTCTGTGACTTAATGAATGCTGCGACACCTTTTCTTAACCCCTGCATGACAGAGGCGTTGTCAGCAGAAAAGCTTACACAATTGCCCCATGGTATTTTCCTTTTATTTAGTTCCTGGTCAATGAGATTGTATATCCCTTCACCAGTAGACTCTCTACACTCAACAATTTTCAGCAGTACTACAACTATTTTTCCAACTCTGGGATCATAGACACGGACAACCAAAGGATAGAGCTTGACGTCATCCATGTCTGTGCTACCATCGGTTGCAATGCTGAATGGGGAACGGCACATAAGGTCACTGATGACCTGTTCATCATTCAGGGAAAGTGTGTTCAATATAACTGCTGTCTTGGTTCGGGCACAGCCGTACTGCTGGGCAATTTGACTATCTGGAAACATCTTCTTAAATAATGGTCCAGCATGGTCAGCTATAGACACTGGCACATTGTGCTCAGCTATAAAGTTTGAGAAAAGTGTTTCTGCCCTGATGGTCCATAGATCTTGATCTCCAAAAAAACTTTGTGGTGATCTTAGGGACTGAGGCCATGGCATTTTCCAGTTTCTTGTGCTTTGTTCCTTCCACATGGCGTCTGCAATCTGAAAATGTAGGTGGAGAGGGGGGAGTTTACGATAGGCTACTATGAGTAGGTCATATTCCTGCATGGTGTTACGAAATATTATGAATTACGTTACACACACACACACACACACACACACACACACACACACACACACACACACACACACACACACACACACAATTCATTCAAATGAAAACTAGATACATGTAATTTACATTCAAATTAATTGTTTGGGTCATCACTACCTCCTAGATTACAATAAATTATTATTACTGTGTAGAGAAATGGAGTGGATGAATGGCTGTACGTGTAGTGAAACTACACAAATGTTGTCTTATATCATGTCCAATATGTTTACTATCAAACACGTCCCGCAATTTAGCAACAGCAGAAACTACATTTTACAAAAATCACAGATCGTGCTGATTCTGACGTTAAGTTTGGGTTTAGGGAGAAATAACAGCGCACACTGTGAAGGGAAAGAAGATGCGCTAGAGGGGTCTCCAACCTTTTTTTCATTTGAGAGCTACTTTTTAAAAATGAAAGTGGCCGCAAGCTACTCGTGTAATACAATAATTAAATATCTTAAATAATGTCTCATAACTCTCATATTAACAACTATCCAAACTGTTTTAGACCTAAAAGAGTATTTGTAGGCCGATATATGTTACCCTTAATGTCAGAGAAAAGAACAGAATCAGAGATTTTTTTTTTTCTAATAGAAAATTCGACTTTGCATATTATACTGTAAAAACACAATTATAGTTGATTTTAGTTTATCATAGTTGATCATAACTACAGATTAAACGGCATGAAAATTTCATTTCATGATTATAGTGACCAAAATTATCACGGTTATCACAGAATCCTGTTCAAAAAGTCCTAATACTACACAATTAAATCAATTCACCAAGTTGTATGTAGAAAACCAACAAATAACAAATAAAATTAGCATCAATATGCACTTTGTTTACATTAACATTAAAATAATAACATTAAAAATGATGGTCAGATTTTAAAGGAGTCTTGCAACATGTTATACTATGCACAAGTTCAAATAGTTTTGACAAAAAAGGTTTTATAAAAAGATAAAACCAACATATTTCAGCCTTTAAATTATTTGTATAAGTCAAAAAAGACTATTTGATTAATAATTAGCTTATCCTTTATTATTAATAGTATTCGGTCAGATTTTTCCAGATGCGCGTCTGACGTTGCTATGCAACCATGCACCGCGCTCTCCACGACAGAAAATAAAATCTTCCTCGGTTCGATTGCATTTTTAATACCTTTAAACTCAGATTAAATACATTTATTTTTACATTATGAAATTGAAGACTTTTTAAGGATCCGCAGACACCCTGCTATGCATCATTAACTGAGCTCGTCACAGCTGGACTGCCTGTTATGATGTCAAGGTCATTTTTAAAGTACATAAATTCAATTAGGCTAAAAAAATAGCCTAACTGTTACCTTTATCTTACGTTAATCAGCACTAAATCACCTGTCTAAAACCTTCTAGATTTCTAGCCATTCCACCGCGTTTGTCTAACTGCCCCCACTTAATGGGAAGGATGGCGGGTATGATTGGCTAAGCCTATTGACACTATGAGCGTTTATCTTCTTATCATCCTTTTATTTTTATTATCATTATGTTTCTGGGGGTGGGGAGTATTTGTGTGTGGGACTGTATACGTTACCTGTTGCCCCTTGGTGACTGATGTCGATGTCTGTCTTGCACACGGTGCAGAACGCATGATGAGGTAGCCTGGACATCTGGAGGGAAGGCCATCTCTCCCGATAGCTGTCTAAAAATCGTTGTGGTTTCCGAACTTTTTTTTTAGGCGGTTCAGCCATGGCATGCATGCCAACAGCGGACAGCCTGGCTTGCTTGAGGGCACTAAATTGAATTGAACGCGCGAAATGCGCGATTCGGCGCGAAGCATTTGGTTAGGAGGGGCAGGTAGGCGGAGGGTTAAAATACAGCGCTCTGATTGGCCGAAAGCTTTTCACTCCACTTACACGCTGTGGCTCAGCGGCAGAATCAACGTCATAGATTGCATAGAAACTAACCGACAGAAATGCAACAAAATGCGTACCTAGAGAGCAGCGAATCGTACACGCGTACTTAAGGGTCAAAATGCGTGGGGAGTACGAAAAATGCGTACATGTTGGCAGGTCTGGAATAGATGTATCCAGCTTCTTTAAAAACAATATAACATCGTCAGCAAAAAGAGCTATTTTATGTTCAGAACCGTAAATTGTTATACCTTCAATATCTCTATTTTTTCTAATTGCAATTGCAAATGGTTCAATGGCTAGAAGAAAAAGCAGCGGGGAAAGAGGAGAGCCCTGTCTACGTCCTCTAGAAATATTAAATGGCTTTGATACCATACTATTCGTCAGGACCTCAGCTATAGGATTCTTATATAACAATCCGACCCATTTACAATAATTCTCCCCGAGTCCATAACGTTTCAACACGTCGAACAGAAAATCCCATTCGACCCTGTCGAAAGCTTTCTCTGCGTCTAATGACAGCAAAGCAGTGTCTTTTCTTCCCCTCTGATTGTGCAAAATATTCAGTACCCTTCTAACGTTATGGCATCCTTGTCTATGTAACATGAACCCATTTTGATCCTTCCCTACTAAGTATGGTAATACATTTTCTAATCTTCTTGCCAAAATTTTACACAGGATTTTCGTATCTGAATTTAGTAGACTTATAGGGTGCATATTTTCGCATTTATTATTAGGCTTTCCTGGTTTGGGCAACAAAGTAATTAAAGCCCCGCTCATAGAGACAGGTAGCATATTTTTTTCAAAGGCTTCCAATAACATATCTAAGATGGGTCTTATTAATTTTTCTTTAAATTTTTTATATATGTCTATGGGGATGCCGTCTGGTCCCGCCGCCTTCCCTGCTTTCATCAGTTCGATGGCATCTACTACTTCTTGCAAACTTATATTTTTATTTAGATCTTTCTTTTGTTCCTCCGATGTGCATGGTAAATCCAAATCATCTAAGAAGTTTTTTTTTTGTACTTCAGAACCTTGTAAACATTCTGAACAGTATAAATTTACATAGTAAGATCTAAACGATTCATTAATTTGCTTTGGGTCGACTATAAAACTACCATCAGTGTTTTCAATATAAGCAATAGCTCTCTCAGCTTGTCTAGTTTTTATTTGCCATGCAATCAGCTTTCCTGTCTTCTCTCCTTGGTCATAAAAGGTTTGTTTTAATTTCAATAATTTCGTAGCCATTTTATTTGCAGACAATGTGTTGTACTTGGATCGAAGCAGCAAAAGTTGCTTATGTGAATCTGTACATACAGATTCATTCTGATAAATCTCATTCTCCAGCTTTTTAATCTTCATCTCTAATGTTTTCAATTCTTGTTGAGATTTTTTATTTTTGGAACTACAAAAACTAATGATTTGTCCTCGTAAAAAAGCTTTAAATGCCTCCCAACGAACCCCAGCAGAGGTTTCAGATAAATTTGTTTCAAAATAAATATCAATTTGTTCGCCTAAAAAGTCAACAAACGACGGATCCCCCAGCCATCCGGTTTGAAATCGCCATTTAGGAGGGTCCCTAGTCAATTTTGTATCCCTGTATATCAATGACACTGCAGCATGGTCGGAAATTACAATACTGTGATATTGACAATCTATGATCCTAGAAAGCATTTGAGCTGAAACAAAAAAATAATCTATTCGGGAATAAGTTTGGTGTGTTGCAGAATAACAGGAATAAGAAATTAGAGTTGGGTTAAGATGTCTCCATATATCCAATCAAGCTCTTATTTTCACCAACAGCTTGACAGGAGAGTTAAAATCTCCTGAAAGACATTCAAACATACATTACAACACATACATTCATTTAAAATATTTACAAGCTGTGATAAAAACACTCACTAGTAGTTTTATTAAAGGCAGAGATTGAAATAAATTATTGTAATTTCAATTACTTTTGTAGCGCATTCTTATATTTAATGGTTATATCTTTATCAGTAAATGTTAGAAAGTCATGTGTGTATTTCCATTTTCCTTAAATGCTTGTCCCGAGAGCGAGTGAGTCTCTGTTCAACTTTACAGAACGAGCTTCAGGACCTCAAGTTGATGAAGAGCAATAATTCTGACTAAAATATACATTTGTTTATTCTACATTAATCTACATTGTTCATAGAAGATTAACATGAAGGATTTAAAACCTACATTTAACGTCAATGAAAACAGAAACTGTAACTAATGTGTCATATAAACAGAGATGAGTTCTAAAACATTATCAATTAAAGCTGCAAGCAGCATTTATAGGGATTCAAGCAGTTAAGGCCTTTAAGCACAAAAGCATCAAAAGTTGTTAAGTTTTATTTAGCCAGCATGTAACCACTGACATATATGATGGAAAAGACTACTTACAGCCAATACAGGCCATTTCACATTTATGGTTTTCAAAGCTTTTTGGCAGTTATAGCGCCACCTATGGTCTGATCTCCATGACATTTTGCATGCTTGTTTAGAATGTTATGGTACATATGCTCACCAATTTTCATGAAGTTCTGAGGATTTATAGGCTTTTGAGTGTATTTTGCCATGCCCATTTTCTTTATGACCCAATCATAGCTATACGAAAAAAACTTTTTTTGATAATTATTGATCGTGAGAGTCTAGAGAATTGTCCTAGACTGGTCTTGTTCCGATCGGGCAAAAACCCTAGGACTAGTTTGCAAAAGTAGGTTTTTAACATATTTGCGAATAATTAATGAATGGTTTAATTGACAGCAATGGTTCTTGAGGCAAAGTTGTTCAGGGTGAGGAGATCTCTCAAATGATACGCATATTGTGTGGATGTGTGCACCACGTGATTAAAGAGCCATAAAACTCGTTAGCGCCAACTAGTGGCCGATTTCTTTCAAAATTCTTACAGACCTCTAGGGCCATGAGTCGAACATGCCCATCGAGTTTCGTTCCGATCAGCCTCCGTTAACCTTGTCTAATAGGCGGCCATGTTTTTTGAGATATGCCAATGTCCTCAGAGACATACATGGCACCTTGGGCCAAGACACTGCATACCAATTTTCAAGTCAATCAGCACTACGTGCTTGAACCCCAAATAAAAAGGGCCTAAAAAAGGCCTATAAAAAAATAAAAATAAACTATAGGGTCTGAGCACTGAGCACAGGTGTTTTTTTTTTTTTACCTTTTAAACTGTGATACCTCGACTGATGGCCCGATCTCCATAAAAGTGTGCACGCTTCTTTAGAATAATATGGCGCCCATGCACAGCTAATTTGGTGAAGTTTTGCGCAGAGCAGGCCATTTTTCAGTCATTTAAATATAATTTTGCATAGGATAACACAGAGCACTTCTCACCTTTTCGACAGTTAAAGCATCCATGAAAGTGTCACGATCGCACACACGAAGACAAAAGTAGATCCAATAAAGCAGCTTTTATTTAAGGGTAATCCGTATTCGTACATCCAGTCCAGGCAATAGGTCAATATCCATATAAGTAATCCAAAAACAAGAAACAAACAGGAACACGCAAAGACTGACCTCAGGAAGTGGTGTGAACTAAACAAGGACTCCGTAACAAACACTAACACAGACAGGGTTTTTATACATGCAGAAACTAACAACGATAATGGGGAACAGCTGGGTGCAATGAACAGTGATGAGTACAGATAGGATTGTGGGAATTGCAGTTCATGAGTGAGTGACACCGTGAGGGAAGGGGACCTCTAGTGTTTACCAAGGAAACAAAAACTAGACACTGTGACATAACCCCCCCTCTACGGAGCGGCTACCAGACGCTCCAAGACAACACTACAAAACAAACAAGAGTCCAGGAGGGAGGTGGAACGGTGGAGGATCAGTGGGAGGGATGGGGGGCCAGGTCCATGGAGGGAAACGGGGACAGGGAGTGACAGTCCATCTGGCAGCCAGGGCGGAAACGACAGTTCATCGGGCGGCCAGGGCGGAGACTCTCCCTCGGGCGCCCAGTGCGGAGCGGACAGTCCATCTGGCGGCCAGGGAGGAGACTTTCCCTCAGGCGGCCAGGGCGGAGCGGCCAGTTCCTTGGGCGGCCAGGGCAGAGCGGACAGTCCATCTGGCGGCCAAGGCGGAGACTTTCCCTCGGGCGGCCAGGGCACTGGAACAGACACCACCGGCTCAGGAACTGGAACAGACACCACCGGAACTGGAACTGGAACAGACACCACCGGCTCAGGAACTGGAACAGACACCACCGGCTCAGGAACTGGAACAGACACCACCGGCTCAGGAACTGGAACAGACACCACCGGCGTGAACAGTCTCTGGATCGGCAGTGCAGGCGACTGGCTCTGGATCGGCTGTGCAGGCGACTGGCTCTGGATCGGCTGTGCAGGCGACTGGCTCTGGATCGGCTGTGCAGGCGACTGGCTCTGGATCGGCTGTGCAGGCGACTGGCTCTGGATCGGCTGTGCAGGCGACTGGCTCTGGATCGGCTGTGCAGGCGACTGGCTCTGGATCGGCTGTGCAGGCGACTGGCTCTGGATCGGCTGTGCAGGCGACTGGCTCTGGATCGGCTGTGCAGGCGACTGGCTCTGGATCGGCTGTGCAGGCGACTGGCTCTGGATCGGCTGTGCAGGCGACTGGCTCTGGATCGGCTGTGCAGGCGACTGGCTCTGGATCGGCTGTGCAGGCGACTGGCTCTGGATCGGCTGTGCAGGCGACTGGCTCTGGATCGGCTGTGCAGGCGACTGGCTCTGGATCGGCTGTGCAGGCGACTGGCTCTGGATCGGCTGTGCAGGCGACTGGCTCTGGATCAGCTGTGCAGGCGACTGGCTCTGGATCAGGGGTCTCGGCGGACCGAGATTCTGGCATGACGGCCTGGGGAATTGAAAGTGCTGAGACTCGTGAAACCTTCAGGAGATTGATTGCTCGGACAGATCTCAGTGGCGGATCGGCCAGCTTGGACACCAGTCCACTCCATCCCCGGACGAGTTCCACGGACGCAACCGTGCTGGCAGACGGCGCGGTCTGCGGCAGGTCACGCCCCGCAACCGATGGAAACACCGGTTCGGCGGCAGCTATCTTGTCCGGAGACACCGGTGCAAGGTCAGCCCTCCCCCCTGGAGAAACGAGTGGCTCTGACCTAGCCCACCGGTTACGCCTCTCCAGGTAGTCAATGAACTCCCCATCATCTCACATCGGAGTAAAGGGTCGTCGAGGCAGTTGTTAAAAAAATCCTTAAGTGCCGCATCATTGTACCCCATATATCTCGATAAGGTCCAAAATGCCTGCGACAAACTATTCACCGACCGACCCTGCTGCCGTAGGGCCATTAAATGACTGAATCTTCCCCTCCTCTCCTTCTCAGTAGTGGGGGGAAGGATACGAAACCCCATACTGCTGGATCTTAAATTTGACGGAGTCCTTCTGTCACGATCGCACACACGAAGACAAAAGTAGATCCAATAATGCAGCTTTTATTTAAGGGTAATCCGTATTCGTACATCCAGTCCAGGCAATAGGTCAATATCCATATAAGTAATCCAAAAACAAGAAACAAACAGGAACACGCAAAGACTGACCTCAGGAAGTGGTGTGAACTAAACAAGGACTCCGTAACAAACACTAACACAGACAGGGTTTTTATACATGCAGAAACTAACAATGATAATGGGGAACAGCTGGGTGCAATGAACAGTGATGAGTACAGATAGGATTGTGGGAATTGCAGTTCATGAGTGAGTGACACCGTGAGGGAAGGGGACCTCTAGTGTTTACCCAGGGAACACAAACCAGACACTGTGACAGAAAGTTTCCAAGCTTCTTTGGGGTCACGTGACGCATGCGCGCACGCCCGATTTTTGTGAGGTCGTATGCAAATCAGGCAGGAGGAGGGCTGCTTTCAGTCATTTCATGGGTTTTGCCATAGGAATACATAATTTTGACACCTTTTTAACCGTTATAGCGCCAGCAAGAGGCCATTTGCCGTGTCCTTTTTCACGTGACCACAGAATGAGCTCTCACACAGGTGTGCTGAGGTTGGCAAACATATCCCGTTCCGTTCACGAGTTATAGCCAATTTAGTAAAGGGGACCCCTCCCACTTGGAACGTTTTGGCGGCCCTTAGGGACCGTGAACCAAAATTTCCAAATATTGCTGCACTGGTTTGGTTCCGGTCGGGCCAAAAACCTAGGACTAGTTCGCGAAAGTAGGTTTTTGGAAAAAACCCGAATACCCGAAAATTTTCCCAGGGTGACGAGCCAATTCGAGGCATGCATCTTGTCCGCCTCGAGCCAAGGATTCCAGCGATATAAGACACTTGAGCCTACGCCTAACAGTTGAGGAGTTATGAGCCGTTTCGTACTTTTGACCGCTGTAGCGCCCCCATCAGGCCGATCGGGGTGGACCTTGGTGACGCTGTAGGCAGTGTGAGTACTATCAGCCCCCAAAGTTTCAAGTTTCTACGACTTACGGTTTGGTCTGCCCAAACAGTTTTGCGTGGAGAATGCTGCATCATGGGAAAATTAACAATTACAATAGGTGTTCGGGACTACGTGCTTGAACCCCTAATAATACAAATCCTAACAATTACAATAGGGTTTCAGCACTTCGTGCTTGAACACCTAATAATTCTAATAACATGCCAGATGAGATGGACTTGGTAATTGCGATGATGTATTCTGGTTTTGTTTACTTTTCTGACAATGTATATTCCAGTGACTATTCCAGCATATTCCATTCTCTTTACTCTTTAGTATAACACATAAATATTTTAAAACTGTAGTCTTAAATCTTCGGTCTACTGGTTATAGTGCTAATTAAAAAAAAATGTTAAATAAAAACGTTGGTTTGCAAAGTTTAAGTTTTACTACACTTTGAAACGTTTAGTTTTACAAATGGGGACAATCTTTGAAGCATGATCAAATCATGGTTTTGGTCATCACATTAAAAATAACATTAAAACTGGATAATATAAAAAAAATTGAAGAGCTGGAAAAAGTGTGGAGGACTTGAAAGTCCTTGATTAGTGCTTGCATTTTACTCTCAAAAGGATGTACGAACCCTGAAATGAATAATGTAAAAACATTTGACTATTTCTGCCACAATTAGTGATGTGACATTTGAACCGAGGCGTCGGAGCGTGTGTCGAGAAAAAGTGGGCGTGCCAGATGAAGCCGCGATTCGAGGCTTGTGTTGTTAACGTGAAAATCACGTGACTAATGACAAACGAGGCCTCGGTTTGTGTGGATACGTCATCGGTTCGGTCTGAGTGTCACTTCAGGATAAAAGGCGGTTCGAAACTCGCGCCACCTTGTGGGTGTTGCAGGAGTAGTAGAAGCAGTAGAAGTGTCAGAGAGTCATAGAGTTAGATAACTATCATTGTCATTGTCGTTGTCGTTATTGTGTCATATATGTGTTAGGGCTGTATATTATTACGTTATCAGGTTAGAATAGTTATAGTATATTGCTATTATAGTAGGCCTAGATATATTATAGTCTTGTTATATTAATTAGATATGATTATTTGGATTGCTCTGGATTTTTGGATCTGGACTGGACTGCTTTTTGATTTGGATTGCCATCCTCTGTTCCTTGTGAAAGGATCTTTTCCAAGGCTAGAGAGATTTTGTCCGAGAAGAGGAATCGTCTAAACCCCAACACATTTGAAATAATTCTGTTACTCAATAAAAAATCTATTGTAATCCTTCCTTCCAGACTATTCTGTTGCGGTTTACTTTATTACACTCCCTCCACCATAAGCACTGCACTCAACACAGTGTCACTGTTGTTATTCATACTGTCACTATCCAAACAATTTATGAATAATTAATTAACTGTGTGTGAGACTCTGCACAAGTAAATTCAGACAGAGAAAGATACATATTTTATATTATACACAGGTAATGGACAGATGTCTGGGGGGGGGGGGGCGACACTGGTTCAGAATGAATTAATTTGTCTGCTATTTCTTATCACAGTAGCTAGGTGTCACTAGTGGGCAATGCTGAATGAAGCTTCGAGTAATGAACCTTTGGCTGAAGCAATGGGCTGCGAGGTCTCAGTGGTTCAGGAAGCCTCATTTTGCCATCACTAGCCACAATACCATGGTTACAGTTCGCATTACTACATTAAATCCACAGGGAATATTGGTGATCTGTGGACTTAAAAGCCGTATAACTTAAAACGTCATGAACTTGTTAGTTCATGGCACAATGTTTCTCCTGGCTTTTTACTCACCCTCAAGTCATCCTAGGTGTGTATGACATTCTTCTTTTAGTTATATTAAAACAAAATGTCCTGGCTCTTCCAAGCTTTATAATGGATTATAATGAATTTCCATTTAATCGCAGTCTAGATGTAAGGAAGATGTAGGCTGAGTGGAATCCATAAGCGGGTCTTCATTAAAGGATCTGAGCATAAAATCCAAACAATAGTCACAACTCGTAGTCAGGTCACAGGCCTTGGTCGAAGCACAGGTAAAACAATCCAATAGCAGACAAATCCAAAAAACAGCAATCCAAAAGCATGAGTCAAAAGGCAAAACAATGGTCATAACTGTAGTCATCAAAAGAGAAAGGTAGAACGCTTAGTAAGGCAGAGAACTGGCAATACTTCACAATAAGGCAGTGATAGCACGTGGCTTAAATACAGGGTGACAGGAAATGACAAGACAGGAAATGATGTGGCAGGAACAGGAAGTAACACAGAGTTCAATATTCAGGTGATGGCTCCCTCTGATGGACTGGTGCCTGATCAAATGTTACACTAGAGCCCTGTATAGTGCTTTATTTCTGCTTTTACATGAGCGCCACCTACTGTCAGAGAGCGCTTTGATCTGAACTGACAAATTACACATTCCTGTTGGTTGAACACGAGTTAATAGATATCAATCAATCAACAAAATGTCCTGTGCTCACCACACACCGGCTATAGGTGGAGAGGAGAGATTTGGCTATAGAGTGATGTGTGTCTAACTAAGAAGAGACTTTGTTGCTCAGCACATGGAAATAAACTACTTACTGTGATCTCAGACTGTGTTGATGTGGTTTCTCCACTGTATGGATCTTCATGTGTCGCTTCAGTTTAGTTTTAAAAGAGAAACTCTTCCCACACTGATCACACGTGTGCGGCTTCTCTCCAGTGTGGATCCTCTCGTGTGTTTTCAGATTTTCTGACTGACTGAATCTCTTGTCACAGTGTGAACACTTGTAAGGTTTTTCTCCAGTGTGAATTCTCTTGTGCCGTTTTAACTTGTCCGCTGTAGTAAAAGTCTTCTCACACTCAAAGCACATGTACTCTCTCACACCAGTGTGAATTTTCTCATGTGTTTGTAAATTTGGCAGCAGTGAAAAACTCTTTCCACACACAGAACATCAATGCAGCTTCTCCTTCGTATGAACTCTCAGGTGTGTCTTCAGGTTTGATGCCGTAAGAAATGTTTTGCCACATTGATCACATGTGAACGGTCTCTCTCCAGTGTGAACATTCATGTGATGCTCAAGACTTTGTTTGCATGTGAAACTCTTTCCACACTGAGTGCAGGTGAAAGATTTCTTGTCTCTTTTCTTTAAAAATGTCTGTTTAGTCTTTGAGTGACTCAAAGGTTTTTCTCCAGGTTTGATATGATGTTCCTCCTCCACTTCACTCAGTTCTTCACTCTCCTCGCTCTCTTCCATCAGGACTGACATGAAAGAAAATTATTACATTTTTAGTACATCAAAATAATTCAAAGAGAGAAAATATAAAGTGAAAGGACATGAAAGTGAGCCCTGATGTAATAGTATAAAGTAGACAACTGTTATAAAATATTATGATAATTTGATGCCTTTTTATGAATTGAAACCTTGTCCTTGAAACTTTTCATGAATGAGGTAAAATTATCTGACACACTCAGTGCTGATTCATCAAAGCTGTTATCAATGTTACTGTAAGAAGAATCTTCTAAAATTCTGGTAACGTTTTTGCAAATTAGGAACCAGATATAAAATAAATGTAAAATAAAGAGGTTAAAATAGTATTAGCTTGATCTGATGTTGACAATCAATCAAAAAAATTCTCAAACCTCCCTTTACTGACCATTTGTTGAAGAAAAACCCAGAACATTCTGTACCATTTCATAGTTGAACTGTTTATCTAAAAGTGATGCAGTGCTTGAATGTTTCTAACATGAATGTTCTTCAGCATAATGAATGAATGAATGAAGAATAAACACCAACCTCTTTGTTCTTCAGGATCTTCAGTGTGTCTCATTCTGCAGGGTTCTGGATCACTCATGTTCTCACTGTCCTCTTTAATAAACTCAGTCTTTGCAGATTTCAGCTCTTCCTGATGCTCTGATGCTCGTCTTCACTTGTAGCTGATGGGAATTTACAGCATTTATTGGAGAATTGATGTGGGAGGAGCTTCACTGATCATGTGACTGATGTGGGAGGAGCTTCATTGATGATGCAATTGGTGTGGGAGGAGCTTCACTGATCTGCCCAAAATCTAAAATATATCAGTTACTGAGTTTGTTTTTATACTAAATGACACTTCTATGCAACAAATAAATGGCTATTATGATCATTTGCAGAATGCATTTTTATAAATTGATTATATGTCCTTGAAACTTTCCTTGAATGAGGTAAATTAATCTTCCAATTATTATTTTTAAAACATTATCGAATCTGAATCCAGGGAGGACAAATCCCATTGTTGCCATATTTTGACACCAACTTTGAGATTGATATTTATTTTACTAAAAACGTTTAGAATTATTAATGGCCGTTCACACTAGACTTTTCCTTGCACTGACTTCCATTCATACGCATGTGAAAGTGGGACACCAGAAACACAAGCTCAAGTGAATTACCCTGTGAGAAATAACAATTCATTCATTATTTGTATTGCTAATCCTAACATTATTTATTCTGCTTCTTCATTAAAATACAGGTATCTAGAAATAAATAAAAGAATATAACTAATTTAAATTCTTCCAAATATGAATAATGGTAAGAAAAACTGTTAAAATCATCAACACAGAAATAAATGTACATATAGTAACCAACAAATCCCCTCAGTCTGCTGACACCAATGAAATGAGCTTTAAGTGTCAATTTACAGGAGATCTGAAGACATCAGCATAATAAATGAGGTGAAAACAGGAACTATTGTCATGAAATAAAGAGTGTTTTCAGCAGATCTGTTAATATTGATGAGCCTCAGACTATCAACACTCATTCAACAAGCCATTCAGGATCATCAGCAGATCATCTCACTTTATTCTGAGTGTTTGCTGTTAGAAACACATTATTTGAGTCAGGATACATGATAAAAGCCTGTAAAAAAAACTCTATTGAAAGACAATACTGTTATTTCTCAAACTATGACAGGGATAAAACATCAATAACACAAAACAATGACACTCATCTTCATCAACCACTACAGATTACAGCAGCATAATGTCCAAATTAATCTAAATATAGTTTGATCGTATAATAACTACATTAATCACTACACAGTAAATTTGAAATCCGGAAATCAACACCAATATACTTAATTTCAACACTTTAAAAGTGTAAATATGGAAACAACCCTCAAAGTGTGAGTTCGACACTTTCAAAAGTGTTGCCTCTCTCAACAACGATACAGAGTTACAACATGAACACTAAGAGAGTAAAATATGAACACCTATTCTGCATTACCTACCTACTTTACAGAAATGTAAAATACACTGACAAATCATGTAATCTGAAAACAAAAATGAAAAAAAAATCACTAAACACATCACTTTATATTACTCATTAGTAATATATTACAATTACTAATTTCAAAACAACCCAGAAATTTAAATTGTAACCTTAGTCTGGGATCATAAAAGTGGTTTTCTCAAAGTAGTCATTAAAATAATAACATTTTATATGTGCAGAAACTGAAAATGATCAGATAAAGATCACCACAATGCACTATTGTTCCAAGAGTAAAACACTATTCATATTTATTAGTATTGATTCAATGTCTCACGTGGCTCATTATAGGCTCAATGTAAAGCATTTACAGTAGAGCTCAAACAACTAATCGATTTAATCGATTAAAATCGATTATTAAAATAGTTGTCAACTAATTTAGTCATCGATTAGTTGCTAAATAACTTTTATTTGCCGTAAGCGGCTCATTTCGTGCATATTTTAAATCTGCGGTGACCAAAGTGTGGCAGTAATGAGCCACCGGAGGTTTTACTCAGCCAGTACAGCAGGAGAAGTAGCGAATAGCCAATAGCTGGCCTCGTTTTATGTCACGTGCTTCCCGCACAGCTCTGCAGCATTCAGCGAGATGGCGGAGGCAGCAGTGGAGTAAGCTCGGGAAAGAAAAAGAAAAAAGCGGAAGATAAAACTAATCGAACGAAGCAGCATTCGGCAGTTTAGGATATCGCACAAGATTTGTCAACAAAGAAAACATTTCATCACTGGAGAGTTTATTTTTCGACACCATCGATTTTTATTAATATGCGCGAGGGAGAGAGAGAGCAAGACAGCGCTCGGGTGAGTGCGCGCGCGCGGCCGGGGCTCTCTCTCTCTCTGCTCGTTCTTATATATGCCCTGTCAAGCGCGCCCTGTTAAACTGACAGGACTTAAAAACACATGCAAATGATACACTTTCACTCTATGATGGTTAAACTCTGCAATTAATCATTTTTTTCTCGGAACTAATGTTTTGGTAGGAACGAAAGTTTACATCGTATGTTTCTCCGGAATCAGCCAGCGCGAAGGACGTCTATATTTCGATTGGTTTCTGGCGTTTGCCGCTGCTTGCCGCTGAACCGTGTCATAGCTCATTACCATAAAGTTGAGCTACTTTCAACTTTCTGATTGATTTCACAGCATAAGCTATAAAGCTGTTTCCCAGGTATAAGCTGTGTGTTTACAGGAAAAAAATGTACTGCAACTGTATTCTGTTTTATTCGTATTCTTCGTGAAAATATGTTCTGCAAGATTCCTTAAGCTTTGTTCGGGATGTTAAACTACTATAGGAGCCCAAAGGACTGCCATGGTGAAAACATTATTTGAAATCTCCTTGTGAAATTTGCTAGAGTACGTAGGGGTCAGTGTTTTGATTGCAGAAGAGTTCGACAAAGGATTACTAACACATAATAAAACACAACTCCGGGTATGTTTTTGATGAGGATATGACATTGCAAAATGGTTCAAATCTCTAAAAAGTCTATGTTGAATGATAAAGACCCTTTGTTAATAATTTACTTGGGAAAAAATGGGCAAAACTAAAATATAAGTACATACTCCGATTAATCGATTAATCGTAAAAATAATCGTCCAATTAATCGATTACCAAAATAATCGTTAGTTGTAGCCCTAATTTACAGTATCTTTTCCTTTAATAAAATGCATTGCTATGCATTTAAAATTAGTTTAATATTCTATATCTATAACATTTTGATTATTTTAAATCATTTTAATCAAACACTGGTGAAACAACCACTTATGTCTGTAATGGTGACTTGATAGCTAGGACTGTAACTGTAGCTAGTTGAGAATAGGTGACCGCTGTGGTGCATCAGTAAGAATGTAATCGAATGCTCTAATGCTCTTCAATGGATTTATTGACAGATGATTATAGCTGTCTTCCTGAGTGTACAGTATGTGTGGTTCTACAATAAGTAACTTTAGCTGCTTATATCAAATAACCAAATAATATACCAGATAACACACATTAGCTCCTTATTAAATTAAAGAACAGCCTTTTACTGCTGGGTCTCAATAGGCCTATGTCACGAAAAAATTGAAGACCGGAAGTACGTCTTTTAGTAGGGATACGGCACTTCCGGTTAGCTTTTTACAATGGCAGTGTCCGATAGATACCGCTGGACCAAATCTCTCCGCAACCTGCCTGAAGTCACATATGACAATGTGGTTCGGATGGTAAATGAAAACTCTCAAGTGGAAAAGCGTGAAAGCTGAGGTATGGCTGTCTACGTCCTTATGCAGAGCAACCCGGTGGACTACAACAACAGCTGCGCGTGTTCGCCAGTAAGGTAAACGTTTCTATGGTAACAGTGAGTTGGACCAATCAGCAGACGTTGCTGCTACGCTTAGGATTGTGGGTAGTGTAGTTTTTTTTCATAAGATCGCGGATAAGACATGTTTTTCTTAAAACAAGGTTGATTTTATACAAACTTATAGCTTCTACAGGAGCAAAAACCTTCGTTTCACAACCTCATAGCTCGTGGTCAGTCTACCTCGGATGGTTTAGACATTATGGCTGATAATCTAAATCCTTATCGAGAAATACTGTTGACCGGAAGTTCTGAATCCCTACTCCGCGTTCCGGAAGCAGGAAGTGTGATATAGGCCTATAACAGCAACCCAAAAAACAGTTCTCTATTACACAACCATTGTAAACCCTCTGATAACTATACAATGTCAGGTGAGTACACACATAAACACAATAATAGTGTAACACTAGTAATACTAGGTATTAGCATAATGCTAGCGAACTTTGTAAACATTTACACCAGGGTACTCACATGTCTCTGAACGCACACATGCACAGATAGCGACACAGACAACAACTATGCACTTCAGAAATATCTACGATGTGCTGTCCGTGGTCACCCTCACTACTAACTCAAAACGAAACCTATCAGTCAGCGCAAACAAGTGTCCTCTCGGTGACCCCAAAACGAAAGCGCTGATTGGCTGATCCCCGTTACCCCGAAGATAGGCTAAATATATGTATATATATATATATATATATTTTTTTTTATACCTTTATTTAACCAGGGAAGAAAATCACATTGAGATAGATATCTCATTTACAAGTGAGCCCTGGCCAAGGTAGCAGCACACAGTAAACATAATAAAAACAAACAAAATAAAATTAAGTGCATAAACAATAATCACAACACACACACACACACACACACACACACACACACACACACACACATACACACACACACACTCACAACCACACACATACACACTCACACACACAACAATAAAACAAAATTAAAAGTTAAGAACAGGTACAGACAGTTTGGAATGTTTGGTTGAGATATAACTTAAACTCATTGATTGAAATAAATACAGTAAGTTTCAATGATCTTTGCCGCCAGTCTGTATAAATTTCGGGATCTGAGACCGCCTTGGCGATTTATGTAGGACACCACTGACATGTTGTCCGAGCGGACTAAGACGTGGTGGCCCTTTATTTGGGGACGAAAACGCGTCAGCGCGTTGTCCACTGCCAACATTTTCAGGCAGTTGATATGTTGAAGCTTCTCCCGTTCTGACCACTGGCCGAAGAACGGTCTGCCCTCGAGCAGCGCTCCCCATCCCGAGGTGGAGGCATCTGTCGACACCACTTTCACTCTCGAGGAACTCCCCAGGCTTACACCTGATTGGTACCAGTCGCTTGCTTTCCAAGGTTTCAGAGCTGCAAGGCAACTCTGATTGACCTTGAGATGAAGCTGGCCGGATGCCCACGCTCTGCGCGGTACCCGCGCTTTCAACCAGAACTGCAGAGGGCGCATGCGGAGAAAGCCCAGCTGAAGAACTGATGATGCTGAGGCCATAAGACCGAGCATCCTTTGAAATTTCCTGAGCGGGACGGTCGCGCCGCAGCGGAAAGAGCTCGCTGCGCGCTGAATGTCTAGCACGCGCTGTGATGACAGCCGCGCTATCATAGACTGCGAGTCCAGAACTGTGCCCAGAAACGATATCGTCTGACTGGGGTTCAGAGAGCTCTTGTCCAATTGACTCTGAAACATAGATTCTCGAGGTGATCGAGTAAAATGGTCCTGTGCTCCACGAGTTCTGATCGTGATTGAGCTAGAATCAGCCAGTCGTCCAAATAGTTCAGCACTCGCATGCCTCGGAGTCTGAGAGGTGCGAGCGCTGCATCCATGCACCTCGTAAATGTACGGGGTGCTAGGGACAAACCGAACGGCAGGACTGTGTACTGATATGCCTGGCCCTCGAAGGCGAATCTCAAGTATCGCCTGTGACGTGACGCTATCTGTATTTGAAAATACGCGTCCTTCAGATCTATCGACATAAACCAGTCTCCTTGGCGAATCTGTGCGAGGATTTTTCTGGTCGTGAGCATTTTGAAACTGCGTTTCGCCAATGCTTTGTTCAGCTGTCTTAGATCCAGTATGGGTCTGAGACCCCCGTCTTTTTTCGGTACCAGGAAGTATCTGCTGTACAGCCCCCCTTCGCTTTGAGCTTGAGATAAAGGCTCTATAGCCCCTTTGCTCATCAGTTTTGATATTTCGGCTCGAAGTAGGTGTGCTACTTCTGAATTCACCGTGGTTTCGATGCGCGCTGTGAAGCGGCGAGGGCGTCGACAAAACTGTAGCGAGTAGCCTCTTTTTATAATGTCTAGCACCCATTCCGAAACCCCTGGAAGCGCTGCCCATGCATCCGCGTGGCTGGCTAGGGGTTGAATGGGCTAGGGGTTGACTGTCGCTGGGCGGCAGAAGCGCTTCGGCGTGCTGTAGTATAGGCGTCATGCCTGTGACACTGAGGCGGGGAGCGCGCTGATCACAGCGGGCAGAACGCTCGCTCTCGACCTCGCTACGGTACTTAACCGAGTGAGGGAGGGCTGAGCGAGTCCCGTAGGACTCATAATGTCTGTGAGTAAGTGTGGGCACGGGGAAGCGGACACATTTACTGCTTTGGACGCACTGTCTGCTTGAGCAGAGCGAGCGCGCACAGGTTTCGTTTTTACAGAAACCGTGCAACATGTATGACATAGTGTTTGTGGGCACTGGACAGTGGGCACGTTTACTATGTTGAGTGCACAATCGACCTGAGTCGATTTTATGAGCGCGGGCCCTGTGTGAGGGGCTGTGCTTGTGTGTAGTGATGGGCACTGGATAGTGGGCATCTGCTCTACACTTATAGCACCATCGGCCGTGGCCGGGACACCAGAAAATACACTCTTTACAGGATTTATCTGGGTAGCCGTAAAAACGGCTTTTGTGTGCAGGCAAGCGGGCAGCTGTACGGGCTTGCACATTGCAGGATACGCTGGAACAGTCACAATTCCTGGAACTGAAACAGCGGTGCGCTTTGGTGAGAGTTCGGCCGTGGCGGGACTCGAACACCGGCGCTTTCCTAGGCGTGCTAGGATGGCTTCGGGGCTTCTGGTTTCACCGCAATCCTTGGTCGTGGCCCACGCGGAGCGAGGCGGCGGCTAGCCGAGCGAGAGCGGGGTCTCGAGCTGCGGTCCTGTCGGCGCTGCGATGAAGCGGCAGAAGGCGGAGGCTGTGGCTGAGAGCTTCGAGCAGGCGGCTTTGCACGACCCGCTGTAGAACTGGAGCGCTTCGGAAGGAAGTGCTTGAAGGCTTGCGGCGCTTTCTGTGCCTCGGCGAATCTCTCTACAAACTCGTTGACAGAGGATCCAAAGAGGCCAGCAGAAGACAGCGGGGCGTCGAGGAACGCGGTGCGCTCAGACTTAGACATCTCCGAGAGCGTCAGCCATAGATTTCTCTCAGCAACAGTGGCAGAAGCCATACACCGTCCCATGGCCTGTGCAGAAGACTTAGTAGCGTGAAGAGCGAGGTCCGAAGCGCTTCTTAAGTCCGAAAGGCAGATTGCGTCAGGTCCCATCTCGTCCAGCTTTCGTCGGAGATCACCCTGGAAAATCTGCAGCGTGGCCATAGTGTGTAGTGCTGACGCAGCCTGCCCAGCGGCGGAGAATATTTGCGCGAGCAGTGTTGACGTCATGCGGCAGGCTTTAGACGGCAGCACCGGTTTCGTCCGCCGTCCAGCAGAGGGCGGGCAAAGGTGGGCTGCTATCGCCTGTTCGACCGGCGGAAGTGAATGGTAGCCTCTGTTTTTAGCATCGTCAAGGGTGGCGAATGCTGGTGACACAGACGAACGTGTTCGTGCTGAGAGGGGAGAGCTCCAAGCTTTGGCAACCTCTTCGTGAAGCTCAGGAAGAAAGGGAGCCGGTTTGGATTCAGGCGAAGCGCGCTTCCCGGGGAGGAAGCAACCATCCAGCCGGGTGTGAGAAGGAAGTTCCGGTGCAGACCACTCGAGGCCGAGGCTCGCCGCGGCCAGCGTGAGTATGCGCATCAGTTCCCTCTCGACGTTAGCTCTCTTGTTAGGTTTACGAACAGGAGGCGCGAGATCCACAGAGCTCGCCCAATCCTCGCTGCCCGAGGCTAGCAGAGAGCACGTGTCATCCTCTCCCGACGCGGCTTTAGAATCATCCTCCTCGATAGAAGCGGCGGCAGACAGCGGCCGCTGTGCATCAGGAAGTGATTCAGGGGAAGCCGGCGAAGCAGGCAGGCGAACCGGCGAGCTTTGTCGGACTGGAGAAGGTTCCGGGACCCGCTGAGCGCGGCGCTTTTTACGCCGTGGAAACACAGCGGGAGGTGCAGGCTCGGAGAAGAGTCCTCAGAGTCACCATCGGCAGTAGCTCGCAGTGAGGGCAGCCGCCGTCGGCGAGCGCGAGCGCTGCATGATCTTGCATGAAGCCTCCCGAGCCTTCCTTTATAGGACTAGGCCATGCCCGTTTCGGCGGGAAGTGGCGCGGAGGGCGCCCTCATTGGCCTGACGTCACCTCAGGCCTCGCTCGATAGGCTGATGCAGTTGCCACAGAGCAGCCAATGGGCGAGCGAGCTGTCTCGCCCATGGCCGCGTGCTGCTGCAACGCGTTTTGCAATAATTCAAAATTATAAGGGTAATTTTTTGGCTTCAGTATCTCGTGGAAAAGAGGTTTTCCCCTAGCGTTTTCAACGCAGTACGAGAGACCTCTCGTAAGAGAACTCGAGGCCCCTCCGTATATTCACCAGGCCCACCTATTAATGACGTTCTGTATACGCCACTGTTTTACACTATTCTCCTCTTAAAAGTGTGCCCACTTCTCTACTTTGCGTATTTGCCTTTTTCATTTGCTTTGAATTTTCTTTTTGTTATAATGCTTTACAGTAAAATTGTGTTTGTTAACATTAGTTAGTGTAATAGTTAACATTTTACATTAATTACTATGTCCATATGGTCTGAAAATGATAAATTCTTTGTAATGAACAATTGTATTTTGATAAAAAAAAAAAAAAAAAGATTTACAAATATGAATGAATGCAATAAAAAATTAAAGCTGCAAGCAGCATTTAGCGGGGTTCAAGCATTTAAGGCCTTTTTAAACAACACACGCACTCTTTTTGCTACTGTAGAGAGACTGACAAACCCCCCAAGCCAGATTCCCAGTGAAATGCTCTCAGACAGCAAGTGCAGTGAGTTTGCTTCCTTCTTCTCTGACAAAATCAATAATATCAGAAAGGTGATCAGCACATCCTTGAGTTGCGCTGGGGTCAGACAGATCAAACCACCTGAGAAAGTAGTTACTATGTCTGATTTCAAAGAAATTGATGGCAAAATTTTGGAAGAAACCGTACAGCACCTTAAAACATCAACCTGCGCTCTTGACACACTTCCCACATCTTTTTTCAAAAGTGTGTTAAACAGTTTAGAAGCAGATCTTCTAGAAGTGGTAAATGCTTCACTTCTCTCTGGGAGTTTTCCAAACTCCCTAAAAACTGCAGTTGTCAAGCCCCTCCTGAAAAAGAGCAATCTGGATAAGACCATATTAAGCAACTATAGACCAATCTCAAATCTTCCTTTCATAGGTAAGATCATTGAAAAAGTTGTCTTCAATCAGCTGAACAAATTCTTATGCTCGAATGGATACTTTGACAATTTTCAATCTGGTTTCCGACCGCACCACAGCACAGAGACAGCGCTCATAAAGATAATAAACGATATTCGCTTAAATACTGACTCAGGCAAATTATCAGTGCTGGTACTACTCGACCTCAGTGCTGCATTTGACACTGTCGATCACAACATACTTCTGGACAGGCTGGAAAACTGGGTGGGGCTTTCTGGGATAGTCCTAAAATGGTTCAGGTCATACTTAGATGGGAGAGGTTATTATGTGAGTATAGGAGACCATAAGTCTGAGTGGACATCCATGACATGCGGAGTCCCTCAAGGCTCAATTCTTGCGCCACTCCTGTTCAACCTGTATATGCTCCCAATGAGCCAAATAATGAGAAATAACCAAATTGCTTACCACAGCTATGCAGACGACACACAGCTCTACTTAGCCCTATCGCCCAACGATTATAGCCCCATTGACTCCCTGTGCCAATGCATTGATGAAGTCAACAGTTGGATGTGTCAAAACTTTCTTCAGTTAAACAAAGACAAAACTGAAGTCATTGCGTTTGGAAACAAAGATGAAGTTCTCAAGGTGAACGCATACCTTCACTCTAGGGGTCAAACAACCAAAAATCAAGTCAGGAATCTTGGAGTGACACTAGAGTCAGAGCTTAGTTTCAGTAGTCATGTCAAAGCAATAACTAAATCAGCATACTATCATCTGAAAAATATTGCAAGAATTAGATGCTTTGTTTCCAGACAAGACTTAGAGAAACTTGTGCATGCTTTCATCACCAGCAGGGTGGATTATTGTAATGGACTCCTCACTGGCCTTCCCAAAAAGACCATCAGACAGTTGCAGCTCATACAGAACGCTGCCGCTAGGATTCTGAGCAGAACCAGAAAATATGAACATATCACACCAGTCCTCAGGTCTTTACACTGGCTCCCAGTTAAACTTAGGATTGATTTTAAAGTATTATTACTGGTATATAAATCATTCAATGGCCTAGGACCTCAATACATTGCAGATATGCTCACTGAATATAAACCCAACAGATCACTCAGATCATTAGGATCATATCAGCTTGAAATACCAAGGGTTCACTCTAAGCATGGCGAGTCTGCTTTTAGCTATTATGCCAGCCGCAGCTGGAACCAGCTTCCAGAGGAGATCAGATGTGCTCCTACTGTAGTCACATTCAAATCCAGACTCAAAACACATCTGTTTAACTATGCATTTACTGAATGAGCACTGTACAAATGTTCGTCCGACTGTTTGTACTGTTTTTTATTTTTCTAAACTGTTTTAATTATTCTTATTTCTTTTTATTATTTTAATTTCTTCTATGTAAAGCACTTTGAATTGCCATTGTGTATGAAATGTGCTATATAAATAAACTTGCCTTGCCTTGCCTTGCCTTGCCTTTAAGCACAAAAGCATCAAAAGTTATAAAGTTTTATTTAGCAAGCATGTAACCACTGACATAATAGATGGAAAAGACCATTTACAGCAAATACAGGCAATGTACCATAGGAAATATATGGTTTTAAAGCTTTTTATAGCAGTTATAGTGCCATCTATGGACCGATCTCCATACAATTGTTTACTGTGACCTCAAATTGAACCCATACACATGTGTACTGAGTTTGGTGAAGATATATAATTTACTTCTTGAGTTATAGCCATTTTAGTAAAATAGGCTCCTCACACAATAATTTACCACATTCTAGTATTATTTACTATGATTCTAGCATGATTTACATAGTTTACCATGATTTTATCTTAGTTTACCTTGATTTACCATATTCTAGCATGATTTACCATGATAAACTACATTCTAGTATGATTTACCATTGTTTACTGTGATTCTAGCATGGTTTACCATAGTTTATCATGATTTATCATAGTTTACCATGATTTACCCTGTTCTAGCATGATTTACCATGATATACCACATTCTAACATGATTTACCATAGTTTACCATGGTTTACCTTGATACACCACATTATAGTATTATTTACTATGATTTACCATGGTTCTAGCAATTATGTGAAGTGTCAGTGCAAATGAAGTGATAAACACTGACAAAATCTGATTGTGTTATAATAGTTATTGTTATATAAGTGATTTTTAGAGTCTAAATATGAATGTGAGCACATTTGAAAAGACTTCATTAATAAGTAGAATGGCCAGCAGAGGGCAGTAGAAGACCACTTATTGGCTCACTTTCACTTTAAACTTCATGATTTTCACCTGTTTTCTGGACTAAAGCAAACCAGTTTTTCCATGTTAACTCAATAATGCATGCTTACAGACACACACACACACACACACACACACACACACACACACACACACACACACACACACACACACGCACACACACACACACACACACAGAGAGAAATAAACATACACAAATACAAATATGTTTTTAATGTTTTAGAATATGTTATTGAGAAAATATATTTATTGGTCTATTAGAATTCCTTTGTGATCTAATAATATAAAAAAGAAAAGAAAAAAAAAGAAAAAAAGATTGCTTTTTAAAGCATTTGTTTGTTTCCCAATACTGAAAACTAATGAAAAGATCATATGCAATACTGCTGCTCCCTCTAGTGGACAGTGGTATTACAGCTTCCATCTTACAGTTGAAGTGATTGAATGAATTAATGAATGGGAATTTGGTTTTTCACTTATATCTCGGGAACCAGAAGGCGAAAAATTCTGAAACTCAGAGCATAGATAGTGCTTGAGGAGCCCTGTTGAATGAGACCATCAATTATTTACTATGATTTACCATGTTTCTAGCGTGATTTACCACATTACTAGCAATTATGTGAAGTGTCAGTGCAAATGAAGTGATAAACACTGACAAAATATGATTGTGTTATAATAGTTATTGTAATATAAGTATTTTCCATGTTAACTCAACAATGCATGCTTACACACACACACACACACACACACACACATACAAATATGTTTTCAATGTCTTTAGGATGTGTTATTGTGAAAAAATATTTTAATGGTCTAACCATTTCATATATTTCATTGTGATCTATATTATCAGTCCAATAATAATAATAAAAAAAAATAGCTTTAACCATTTGTTTGTTGGCCAAAGCTGAAAGCTGATAAAAAGATTAATACTATGTCTAATACTGCTGCTCCCTCTAGTTGACAACAGTGGAATTACAGCCTCCATCTTACAGTTGAAGTGTTTGAATGAATGAATGGGAATTTGGTTTTTCACTTATATCTCGGGAACCAGAAGGCGAAAAATTCTGAAATTCAGAGCATAGATAGTGCTTGAGGAGCCCTGTTGAATGAGACCATCGCGGTGTTTTTGGGCGATTGGAGCCCGGAAATATGACCGTTCAAAGGCATATCTATTGGGGCTTTTATCTCTGGAATGCCCAGGGCAAATTACACCACATTTGAATCGAAGCTAGCCAAGAACTGGCCCTTTCCAACGAGCTCTCACACAAGGTTCGGGGTGGTCTGGGTCGGGAGTTTCGGCCGTTCAAAATCGGGGGTCCCACGAATTTGCGATTCGTGGGGGGCGCGCTCCCGAGGCCCGCGATGACACGTTTCGATCAAGAGCCCGGAGAGGACCTTACCATCAAAATTTGAGCGCGCAACGACTTTCCGTTTTCGAGTTATGAATGAATTTGTACTGGGGGGGCGTGGCCTAAATGCCGTTTTACTTTCGTTTTCAATTTCCATATCTCAGACAGACAGTGTGACACAATTGTCAATAATAATACTCCAATAGATGAGTTTTGACAAAATGTGATTGTAAATGTTAAAATAATGATTTTATAAAGTCTAAATATGAATGATATAACAATATTAGGGAGTAGTATGATGAAATGGCAGCAGGGGGCAGTAAAATACCACTTATTGGCTTAATATGCCAATGTTATTCATTTTCTTTTTTAACTGTTATTTTTTATACTTTTTCTGATAATTATTGATCTATAGAGTCCAGAGATTTGTACTGCACTGGTTTTTAACATTATTTTATAAACATTATATGATATATATATAGGTTATAGGAAATATATGGTTTTAAAGCTTTTTGACAGTTATAGCGCCACCTATGGTCCGATCTCCATAAAAATTTCCATGCTTCTTTAGCTTGTTATATCACATATGCTCATCAATTTTTGTGAAGTTCTGAGTTTTCATTTAGGATTTATAGGCTTTTTAGTGTATTCTGCCACGCCCATTTTCTAAATGACCCCATTACAGCCATCCAAATGCAAAATTTCAACTTTTTTTCGATAATTATTGATCTAGAGAGTCCAGGGAATTGTCCTAGACTGGTCTGGTTCTGATTGGGCGAAAAACCAGGGACTAGTTCGCAAAAGTAGGTTTTTAACATGTTTGCGAATATTTAATGAACGGTTTGATTGACAGTAGTGGTTCTTGAGGCAAAGTTGTTCAGCATGAGCAGATCTATCAAATGATATGCATATTGTGTTGATGTGTGCAACACCACGTGATTACAGAGGGCGTAAACCTTGTTAGCGCCAACTAGTGGTCGATTTCTTTCAAAATTCTTACAGACCTCTAGGGCCATGAGTCGAACATGCCCACTGAGTTTTGTTTCAATCAGCCACCGTTAACCTTGTCTAATAGGTGCTCAAACTTCATTGGCCGATGGCGGCCATGTTTTTTGAGATACACCAATGTCCTCATAGACATACATGACACCTTGGACCAAGACACTGCATACCAATTTTCAAGTCAATCGGACTAACGGTCAGGTGGTTATAGCCTGTTTTATGTTTTTTTCATGTTATAGCGCCACCATGTGGCCAATCGCCGCTATTTTTTTACTGTGACCTCAGATTGACCTCTTACACATGTGTACCGAGTTTGGTGAAAATATCTCATTTCGTTCACGAGTTATAGCCATTTTAGTAAAATGAGCTCCGCCTCCTGCAAACGTTTTGACGCCCCTTAGCAAGCGTGGATCGAAATTTCAAATTTTTTTCGATAATTATTGATAACCAGACTCCAGAGAACATGTATGCACTGGTTTGGTTCCGATCAGGCAAAAAACCAGGGACTAGTTCGCAAAAGTAGGTTTTGGACAAAATTCAAAATGGCGGAAAATTTTTCCAGGCGGAAATGAAATTGGAGATATACATTTTGTCCGTCTTGAGCCAAGGATTACAGTGATATAAGATACTTGAGTCTATGACAAACGGTCTAGGAGTTATGGCTGATTTCATACTTTTGCTTGCTGTAGCGCCACCTATTGGCCAATCGTTGTCATACTTTGATAGGTTCTCCCCAAATTGAGGACTACCATTTGGCTGAGTTTCAAGTCTCCAGCATTTACGGTTTGGGCTGCACGATGCGTTTTAGGGGAAAATAATAATAATAAAAATCCTTACAATAACAATAGGTGTTCAGCACTTCGTGCTTGAACCCCTAAAAACAATTCTTAGTTTATTGGTAATGAAGTAACTAATGATAACAAATAAAACTTTACTGTAAAGTGGTTTTATCTGCCTCCCTCCATCCCGTTTCGGTCTGAACATGGTTCTTTATTGCGTTGATGGTGGTAGTTTAAGAGTGTATCGTCTTAATTTCATTTGGGCAAATCTGTCTTTCACCATGTCATGGTCAACAGCAGTCAAGTTCTCCTTCTCTATGGACATCACTGCCAGGTGGTTAAGCCGGTCTTGTTCCATTGTGTTTCTTAACCATGTATGCAGTCGACGCAAGACACTAAAGGAATGTTCACAGCTGCAGCTGCTAACTGGGATTGTCAGTGCTACTTGAAATACTGAATTCAGTGTGGGGAACATGTCAGTATTTAGCATCTTGAACACACTGACTATGTCAGGAATTACTTATTTCTCCTTCCTTCTGTTCAAGAAGTTTTTTGCCACCAGTAGCTCCTCTGACTGCAACTCTATTTTATAATGTTTGGCAAGAATCTTGAGAGATTCTTCATCAAGAAAGCTGTCTGATGCTGGATGGCAGGCTTGAATGCCCTTCATAGGACTACTACTATACTCCTGAGAAACGGTTGTCAATCTCTTGCATCATTCGGTCAAGGCAAGGGTAGTACAATGTACACATGTGGTCAAGTGAAGAACTGATTTCTGAGGTTGTCCTACATGCTGTTTTCACCCTATAATCATCAAGCCTCTTTTGTTTCCGTCTAAAACCTGCTGAAGGTTCTGGAATGTTATTTACCTCACACAAGGCCTTTGTTTTTGAAAATAATAACTGAGCTGTGCATTGTTCTTTAAGAGAGTTGTAGACTGCTGTTTTGTATTGAACTGCTTGTCCCAGGAATTTCCCCCAGCAGGAATTTGTGGAGGCCTTCATTGATGGATAAAAGTCTACCAAACATCAGCAGCATGTAGACAGTGTTAAAGTTTCTGAGTTTGGACCGGAGGCCTACAGCCATTGGTGTTGAAATTTTGTCAAGACATTGCAGAATAGCACAGAAATTGTCAATTACAGCACTCACAGACTTCACCTGACATGCCCAACGTGTTGTTGACAGCTGTACCAGCTCAGATGATTGTAGTCCAAGCTGTTTTTGAACATCAGTAAACTTTTGGTGATTAACTAGAGATGCACTGAAAAATGAATAAAGGCTCTCCAGTAAATCAAAAATGTTGGTGGCTTCTGGTATTGCCTTGCATGCATGGCACAGCACAAGATTTAATTCATGTGCATAGCAGTGAAGGTACACTGCTTCTGGATGAGGTTCTCTGAAACGGGCCTGTACGCCCCTCACAGCTCCACTCATGACTGCAGCTCCGTCATATGCTTGTGCAACACACAGAAGATGGTCAATTTTATGTGATTTCAATGTTTGCTCTATTGCATCAGTGATGGATTGTGCATCAAAACCAACCAGTTTGCTGAAACCAAGGAAATTTTCCTTGATTCTGCCCTCGGACGTAACGTAACGTAACGCACACATACTGCTAGTTGTTCAGAGTGCCTGTCCCGTGCCTCATCTGCATCAGAGCATACATCTTTGAATTTCTCATTTCTTTTATGATGCTTTCTGTGACCTCTTCTGAAATACATGCAATCATTTCATTTTGCAATGAGTGAGACAGGTAGGTAGCATGGGATGGAGCATTGCACTGCTGTAGAAATGGGTCAAACTGTGTGAGACGTTTCATGCACTCAATGAAGTTTCCCTGATTTTGACTCTGGCTCTGTTCATCATGTCCACGGATTGCAATCCCCTGCTTCCCCAGAAATGACGTCACAGCAACAACACGATGGAGGTATTCACATCTCTCAGTTATTTCTCCTACACTGGCTCTATGAAGCTGTTCTGTAATATCTCCATGTGTTTGAGCTGTTTTGTAGCTCTTCCAGCATGTCATGGAAGCTTTATGAAGGCTACTGTGTTCATGCTCTCTGAATGATTCTAAAGCCCTTTTCCAGTTGGAGAAACCTGCACTTGTTAATGTGTCTTTGTTGTTTCGGATATGATGCTTGCCAAAGAGATGACAAGAAAAGCAGAATGCAGAATTTCTGGATACGGAATACTCAAGACACTGAAATTCATCTGGCCAAGTCTTATTAAAAGCTCTCTGCTGTGTTCCAAATTGGGTAAAGGGATATTGCTGAAGGCGCTTCACGTGTTTTTGGGCTGTCTGCAGTGTTCCTAGATCATCCCTTTCACCTTCTAAAGCCTCTTCTTTCCTTGCTGACTCATCTAAGACATGGTAAAATAGCAAGCTCAGCTCTATTATTCGTTTTAGCCTTCACTTAACGACATGATTTTTGTGAGAATAGATAAAAAAGGTGAATAAAGAATCTATAATAACAACAAAAAAAAACTTTACCCATACTTCCTGCACATATTACATTTTATAGGCTACCTTATTCTTACTTTATACATACACTCACATACATAATACACACACAAACACTTAAAGCCAAGTATAATTAGAAACGCAGGGCTCTATACACTTATATTTTTGAAGGAGCACTTACACATTACTTACAAATTGCATAAATAATCTTATGAGGCTAATGTATCAAATATAAAATTTGGAATACAGAAATATGAAATGATGAAAAAAATTTGAATGGTACTTTGCCACTAGGTGGCGGCAAGCCACTGCCTTAATGAGTGAGTCGGTCAGTCATTTAATCAATTGATTCGTTCGAAACAGATGATTCATTCAGAAAAAAAGTAAGTAACTGTTTTCATGAATGGGTCAGTGAATCATTTACTCAAGCAAATTTATTCAGTAAACACCGCTGTGTGTTGCTGCAGAGCACAACAACATGCTTTGTTTGGAACCATTTCCTTAGCGAATACCCCCTGTAAAGAAAGGTCAGGAAAATGTGCCATTAAAAAAAAAAAAATGCAAACAGGTAATATATAAATAAATGTCTCTTAGCATCTACCGATAAAACTGTATCGATAAAACTGTATAGGCAACTCTAGTGTACACTGAATAAAAAATAAGATAAACTCTAGACAATGTTCAAATCAAAAACAGGATGTTTTTCTATATATATATACAGTATGAGTAGGCTATGAATCCAAGTATGAATCAGAATAGATTTTATTGCCATTGTCAATGAAAGGTTTCACAGACTAGGAATTTTCTTCGGTGTAGCCTACTCGTGCAACATGAAACAAACTTTTGCTAATGAAAAATAATAAGCAATAAACTATGGAAATAGGCATAGGCGTAATTTGCGGGTGGGACGGATGGGACATGTTCCCACCACTTTTTAAAACATCTCGTGGCACGAATATACCAATTCTACAAATAAATAAAACATCTCCAGTTAACTGGCAGAGCATTCATTTCGTTCGTTTTTTTAAAAAGATACTAGCGCTGAAATGTGGTTTTTTTTTATTTTATCAAGTGATCAAAGTGGCGCAGATACAGTGTTTTCTCGTGTGGCTCACGCACACACCGTGTCTTCACTCGACGCGCGCTTCAATCCGTTGCGTTGCGGATACTCTCTATTCGTTCTGTTGAAATAACAAAACATAATGCAAACGTTTGTGTGTCCCTGCTTGATATACAACCACTGATGAAAATAATCGTTTTGATGAGAGAAAAAAACTATACGAGAAAAAAACCTATACGAGGGCGAATTCGAACTCAGACCCTCTGACACGGCTGGCGAAACCACTGGACCATTAAGGCCCCGTTTACACTTCCAGTGAAATGTGACCCAATTCCGATTTTTTGCTCACATGTGACACAGATCGGATGTGTCCTATGACAGTGTAAACAGGAAAAAAACGCATGCATTCGGATATTTCCAGATGTTCAAAATGTAGGCCTAACGTTAAATCAGACACAATTTAAAACCGAATAAGAAATAGCCTACAATACTATGATTAAAAGTTACAGATACCTGAAGCTGTTGTATCTTGGCGTTCAATACAATACTACAATATCCACGACGACACAACGTTCGATAATGCAACATTATTATCCGCAACGGAACGGATTGAAGCGCGCGTCCGAGTGCATACAGTGCGGCGTGTGCGCGAGCCACACGAGAAAACACTGTATCCGCGCCACTGATCGCAGCGGCAACGAGCACTTTGATCACTTGGTTTAAAAAAAACACATATCAGTGACATGATGGGTTTTAACTTCATTCAGAAGATTTTGGGTAACTGCGCAACTGACAGATGACTTTGAGCGCACCGCCAACGGTGTGCGTGTGTGTGTGTGTTGTATGTGTAACCATAGCGACAAAACGACCAACTTTCGGATCCTGCAGTTAAGCCTATAATTTCGTTTTTTTTAAATTTAATTATGTATTTAAAAGTTGCAGAATGGATTCATTTGGAGTCTGAGACTCCAAAATCAGCAGAGATAGAGATAGAGATAGGCAGGCATTTGCTTAGATGAATTTGTGTCTTTGATATCTGTGTGTGTGTGTGTGTTGTTTGATTACAGTATTGTATTTAAGATGGTGTTAGACTAAATAAATGGTATTTTAAATATCATCTGCATATCTCTGTGGTGTTGACTAAACATTAGGCCTAATCCAAGTTTATAACTGTATCTTTAATTTGATGTTACGATTTCATCTACACATTAAGTATAATTTCAATTGGTTACATATTTCTCATTCTTTAGACAGTTGTTGGAGGAGCAAGATGGTGTTGGAGGTGTTTGATGTTTTGTCAGATGAACCATCAGTACCAGTCATGTCAGTCCTCAACAGTACACAAAAGTTAAGGGAGTCTCAATCCTCTAATAGTGCAGTAACAGCCGTCATGCAATTGCTACACATAGTTGATCTCACCCAGTCTGCAAAAACATTTACACTGAGCTCACAGTCACACACATGACATGGTCTGTCTCTGTATTGTTCTGCCTGTGTAGTTGTAGTAATACCGTCTAATATGTATTGAATGTAAACTGCGGCTGAACCCTAGTATGCTGCTGTTCTTGAATTCATACAAGTTATAGCTTAGCTTCAACACTAGTCTGTTTTTTTTCCCCTCCGGTCTCGACTTGGTCTCGGTCTTGGTCTCGACTTGGTCTTGTCTTGGTCTCGATACCCTCTGGTCTTGGTAGTGTCTTGGTCTCGGTTTAGGCGGTCTTGACTACAAGTCTAACAATTAATACAAAACGAAATGAAATTTAAAGACAGGCTTTTTGCTTTCTGTTCGAGGTCTCTGTAAAAGTTTTAAAGCAGTCTTTTAGTGCTGCTTTCAGAGCGCTCACGTCCGTAACAGAGAACTGTCCCGTCCGTAACGTTTTTTTTTTTTTTTTTTGAAATAAATTTCAATATAAATTTCTACATTTCTATATAAATGCGACTTATAGTCCAGTACGACTTAGGCTATATTATGTTTTTTCTTCTTCATGACGCATTTTTTGACTAATGCGACTCCGGAGCGATTTATTGTCCGTAAAATACGTTAAATTATATATTCTTTCTGTGCGGCCCGGTAACAAATGTCCAGTAGCGTACCGTGGGGTTTCAGTCAGGGCCTTCGGTAACGATCTACCGAACGATCTACCTTCGCCCCCCCGCCCCCGCCACAACAACACACACAGATTCATGCAAAATACAATCATGCACTGTATCTGACTGTATGCACTACTGCGTAACATCAACGACGAGACAGTTGATCTTCAACCTCAGCGCACACGCACACCACTGTGCATTATAACAGCTGAGCTGTCCCGTCCCCACCAATTTTTGAAACATCTCGCGCACGGATGTACCTAATACAAATAAATAAAACATCTCCGGTTAACTAGCAGGACATTAATTTTCGTTTGTTTAATAAGAAGTGTTCTAGCGCTGAAATGTGTTGTTAAAGCTGAGTGCTCGTTGCCGCTGTTATCAGTGGCGCGGATGACGTTACAGTGTTCTCTTGTGGCTCGCGCACAGTTTTTACTCAGATGCGCGCTTCAATAGATCGCCGTTACGGAGACTTTCTATTCGTTGAAATCTTACAAAACAAAATGCACACAAACGCCCTGCTTGATATACAACCACTGATGAATGTATTCAAAAAAAAAAAAAAAAAAAAAATATACGACTGCGGATTAGAACCCAGAACCTCTGACACGCTTGGCAAAAGTTCTACCACCAGACCATTGCAATACACAAATGTGAAATAAGTATCAATGGATTAGTCACGTGGAAATTCTCGGTACTAACAATATTAGTACATCTCGAATGACAAATGACCCAATGTACTATTGAAATTGATTTCTGGACATCGTAATGTTATTTTTCCCGAAAATTGTTATTGTACACAAACATGTATTGTATCTGCCTACCCAACCCATGTCGATGACATCAGCGCGGGCTAGCCGTCGACACATCGCTGGGCCTCTGGGGCGTTCTGTCATACGCATCACAATTTGATTGGCTGATAAAACACGTCAGTCAAAGTTATGATCAAATGGAAAATGGCAGCTTCAACGGAAGGCTAGCTATACTACTAGTGCTCGTCCATGGAGCTGCGTTTAGATGACATATGGAAAATCCAGCTCAGACTCACAAAAAATAACCATATTCTTTCTGGAAATATAATCGTAACATACTGATAGACAGTAATTGAATTATAGAAAAAAAAAAATATTTTATTTTGACAGGGCTAGCAGAGAAGGCCCTGCTGGCTCTGACGGCACACCACTGCAAATGTCCCACGGACCGGTACCGGGGTTGGGGACCTCTGCTATAAAGGACATACCTGAGAGGTAAGACTTGAACCATTGGAGTGCGGTTCCCGGTTTACAATAAGGTTCATTAGTTGACATTAGTTAACTACCTTAGTTAACATGAAATACGAATGAACAGGATTTATCAATTTTAGTTCATATTAAAGGGATAGTTCACTTTGAAATTCATTTTTGGTATGTTTTAGCTTACCTCAAGGGCATCCAAGATGTAGGTGTCTTTTTTTCCGCGGTAGTTTCAATTTTGATATTTTTAGGTCAAACCGTTCTTGTCTGTCAGTCATATAATGCAGGTCTATGGTCACGGTCTCAAAACACAAGCACAGAGTCCAAATTAAAACAATTCCCCGTCGTCCAAATTAAACAATTCCCCATCGTAAGTACACATTGATGGCCTGAGACACGAAACGAGCGGTTTGTGTGAGAAAACGAACAGTATTTATATCGTTTTTACCTCTTATACGCAGACATGTCCGAGTGATCTGATCTGACGTGTACGCAGACTGGTGCATAGATATATACACTAGACGTCACCTTAAAGACATTCGTTCCAATGAACTGCCGTAGACAAAGCGACATCTAGTGTATATATATCTATGCACCAGTCTGCGTACACGTCACACACCAGGATGCGCGAGCGCCCTCAGATCACTTGGACGTGGCTGCGTATAAGAGCTAAAAACTATATAAATGCTGTTCGTTTTCTCACACAAACCGCTCGTTTCGTGTCTCAGGCCATCAATGTGTACTTACGATGGGGAATTGTTTAATTTGGACGACGGGGAATTGTTTTAATTTGGACTCTGTGCTTGTGTTTTGAGACCGTGACCATAGACCTGCATTATATGACTGACAGACAAGAACGGTTTGACCAAAAAATATCAAAATGGAAACTACCGCGGAAAAAAAGACACCTACATCTTGGATGCCCTTGAGGTAAGCTAAAACATACCAAAAATGAATTTCAAAGTGAACTATCCCTTTAATTTCAACATTTACTAATACGTTATTAAAATTAAAGGTTGTATTTGTTACCATTAGTTAATGCACTGTGAACAAACAATGAACAGCTGTATTTTTATTAACATTAACAAAGATAAATAAATACTGTAACAAATGTATTGCTCATTGTTTTTGTCATTGTTATTAACTTGTTTGCTCATAAACGTTATTGTAAAGTGTAACCAAAAATGTATGTCTATAACTGACAAGTTAAAGTAACTGATGAATCTCTTGTTTATGAGGTTCAGAATCATGTTTGTATTGACATGAGTTGTTCTGTTCTTGAACAATTACACATGTGTCTGTGTTTAAAAGCAAAACACCAGCTAGGAGTTCAACTGGAAAAGTTGCTTCTACTAAAATAAAATAATAAAGTCTGTGCGTTTACAGCTGCATGTGCAAATCAAGTATTGAACAGATCTGTTGCTTCAATCACTGATATTCCTAGTATGAGGACATTTTCAGTAAGATTAAAGTTTATACTTTCTTTTGTTTTGCCTTTTATTTTAGACATACCAAAGGTTTAATATTTACATTTCATATTTGATTGTTGTTTCAGATGATCTTGTGACTTCAGCTCAGAAATATTTGTTTTGTTATAAATTGTATTTATCTGCTTGGCAAATTTTATACAAAATAAAAACATACATCAATTTATTTTTATTTTTTTTAATAATTTAAAATAAAAATTTGAAGAAGTACAATGTAATTGATGTATAGTTAAATATCTTACCCTCGTGTTCTTTCTGTCTATCTGTTTTTTTTTTTTTGTCTTTTATTTTTCAGCTTTCAGCTAATCACCATTGACTCTTATTTTCTCATTTATGACATTGAACACATTGTTAATACATTTTGTATACAAAGTTGTATATCATAAACATGTCATCTCTGTACTTTTTGAAATAAAAAGTGCTTTCTTCCTCATTATCATGCATCACATTAAAAAAAGGAGTAAAATGAGACTCTGATCCAAAACTCACAACAGATAGATGGCGCTCGAGCCGCCAATAAAGAAGAAGAAGTAGAAGAAGAAGAAGAAGAGTCTTCTGAGGTGAGGAGAGTAACGTTAGTTCACGGTATTTCTCATATTTACACAACCATCACACACACTTTATACAGTTTGATTTACTTAAGCGACAGACTAATTTCTGTATTGTTTTCATCGATCACAGCGATACTTGTGCGTCTTTTCTGGCGTCTTCCTACTGAAATAAACATTTAGTGCAGCAGCAGCGAGCATGAGGAGAATATGTTCGAGTTCTTTCAGACCTGGAGTGCGTTTCCCGAAAGCATCGTTATCCAACTATGATCGCAATGTCCATTGAACTCTATTGGTAACGACGGAACTTGCGACCATAGTTGGCCAACGATGCTTTCGGGAAACGCACCCCTGAGCGATTTTGTGTTCGTTTGTGTGATTGTCTCGATGTTTGGAGTAAGAACTGATACTGAATGTCAAGAGTTAAAGTTTGAGATCTTTGAGAGGAATTGAGGAGCTTATACCGATGAATTGATTTGATGAGTTTTTTTTAGGATCATTGTCAGTTTTGAATAACATTATTGCAATGATTGTAATTACTAGAAAATCAAAATATATTTTAGATATTAGCATTATGCTGTTGTAGTTATTTAGATGAGGTGGTTAATTATGTTTGGTTTGTTTATATATGTGTCATATGGTGAGAAGCAACTGTATTTTCTTTCAATAGAGCAGTTTAACAGGCTTTTATCATGTATCCTGACTCAAATAATGTGTTTCTAACAGCAAACACTCAGAATAAAGTGAGATGATCTGCTGATGATCCTGAATGGCTTGTTGAATGAGTGTTGATAGTCTGAGGCTCATCAATTAACAGATCTGCTGAAAACACTCTTTATTTCATGACAATAGTTCTGGTTTTCACCTCATTTATTATGCAATGTCTTCAGATCTCCTGTAAATTGACACTTGAAGCTCATTTCATTGGTGTCAACAGACTATTTGTTGCTCACAAATATACGTTTATTCTGTGTCCATACTTTCAACTGTTTTTTTCTTTTTCTGACCATTGTTAATATTTGGAAGACATTATGATGTTTATGGGTCAATGACAAAGGATTTTCGACAGGCCAATTTTAAAATACAAAATTATTATTTTTTTTAAATACCAGTTGCAATTATTCGAACATTAAGGATTTTGTGTACACATAAATTCATATAAAAAATTTAATTTAAGTGATTTTTAGTGTTTTTTCATCTAGATGAATTGTCCGTAGCCTTAAAGGGTTAGTTCACCCAAAAATGAAAATTATGTCATTAATGACTCACCCTCATGTTGTTCCAAGCCTGTAAGACCTCCGTTCATCTTCGGAACACAGTTTAAGATATTTTAGATTTAGTCCGAGAGCTTTCTGTTCCTCCATTAAAGTCAATGGACGGCATACTGTCCATGTCCAGAAAGGCAATACAGACATCATCAAAGTAGTCCATGTGACATCAGTGGCTCAATCTTAAGTTTATCAAGTGATGAGAGTACTTTTAGTGCGCAAAAAGTAAACAAAAATAACGACTTTATTCCACTATTCATTTCCTTCTCTCTGGGCCTCGAATGAGTTCACGTAGTGTAATAGCGCAGTGCGTCTTTGTTGCACGTCACCACGTAGGCTCACTATTGGCCGACGCTGGTCATGTGTGATGCGTGTGACGTACAACACAGACACGCAGCGCAAAAACACTACGTGAACTCACTTGAGGCCCAGAGAGAAGGAAATGAATAGTGGAATAAAGTCGTTATTTTTGTTTACTTTTTGCGCACCAAAAAGTATTCTCGTCGCTTGATAAACTTAAGATTGAACCACTGATGTCACATGGACTACTTTGATGATGTCTGTATTGCCTTTCTGGACATGGACAGTATGCCGTCCATTGACTTTAATGGAGGAGCAGAAAGCTCTCGGACTAAATCTAAAATATCTTAAACTGTGTTCCGAAGATGAACGGAGGTCTTACGGGCTTGGAACGACATGAGGGTGAGTCATTAATAACATAATTTTCATTTTTGGGTGAACTAACCCTTTAAAACTGTCATGTGGTGCGACCGTGATTTATCTTAAAAATGAATTAAAGCTGCAGTAGGGAACTTTTAGAAAACGTTGACTTAGCCTGAAAATTTGAACAAGCACAGCTAACAGGTCACTCCCCCTCGCTCTCTGCTGCGCTACAGCCCTCCCTCCACAGCTCCTCCCCCACGACGGAGCCTGCCGTGAACGCGTAGGCTAGTAAACAGGGCCACTGATGACTGCGGATAAACAGTTATCGCACATTCACTGGTAGGGACGAAACATCAACAATATGCTTTACATTGACTATGGCCTGCCCATACTTTGACTACAAACTTGGTCCTCAAATCATATACGTATTTTGCAATACATGTAATGTAACTTCATAACGTTGCACTCTTTCTATAAGTTATAAATAGCTAGCAAGATAATATAATGGTAACGTTACAGTATGTAAGTAATTATTCTAGCGATGTGTAATGCTAAATAAGGTTTGCTAGTACATTATTTCAGCAACATGACAAGCCAGTGAATTAGCAGGTTTAAATTGTTGCTTAACACACTGCGTGACATTTTATCTGTATGTTATGCGGCTAGAGTTTTGACACTGAGTCAATGGGCTCCGACGGGCTTGTTTATCGTCATCGGTCTTTTTCTGTTTACCTGTCTTTGTTGCATGAACTGGTGCCACTCGAGAAATTGGCAGTTTTGGTTGTTTGTCCGCCATTAGCACAGCTGCGCGGCACACCGGCTATCTTGATTTTGAACGACGGTGCGCGCTGTGCGAGACAGGGGGGTGATCAGCGCGTACACGAGCTTGACTGACACTGTTAAGACACTCCTCCTGGCTCTGATTGGTTGTTTTTTACCGGGAGCGGTGTATTTCTGCAAATGGCAATAGGACCACTGGGAGGAGCCAGAGGAGCTTGATTTTTTTCACAGATTATCTGTCTCATATTCTACTGTCAGGACATAATGACAGTTTTAACAAATAGGTAAAAAATACATTTTTACAAAAGTTACCAACTGCAGCTTTAATTTCCTTAACATGCTTAAATGTCTTTTTACAAGTTCTTAGTAATTAAAGTGTTTAGAAACCAAATATTTGCATTTCTTTTGAGTTTTTGTAAATAATGATCTAATTTTTTTGGTTCTAAAATTTCTAAGTTGGCTTCTTAAATCTAGTTAACAGACTTATTTTTCCTGTAAATCACATAAAACTGATACAAATGTTTAAAAAATATCATTCACTAAAGCAGACTGTATCAGTGATTCATATTTCAGCCACAGAAATAAAATATTTTATTTAAAATTTAATACAGTGATTGCTTTTATCGCTCCAAATGACACGAAGCCCTTATAAAGTTAAAAATCTATTTAAAGAGATCAATGAACAATACATTTTATACAAAAAAATAAATAAAATAGATTTAAACCAGATTTTAGACAAATTTCACAGAATTTTCCTGAAGACAAACATTTTCAATTTATTTAATTTTTTTAATCACATAAACACAAGTGCACCATTTCATTTAACTTGACTTAGAATTTCTTTGTAACAAATAATAATGTTATAGATATATATAAGTATTGTATCCAGGTAACATTTGGGGTCAATATTTTTTTATTTTTTTATTAATTAATACTTTTATTAATCAAGGACACATTCAATTGATAAAAAATGACAGTAAAGATATTTAGGCTATAATGTTACGAAAGATTCTATTTCAAATAAATGCTGTTCTTTTGAAATTTCTATTCATCAAATAATCCTGACATATAAAATGTATCACAGTTTCCACAAAAATATGAACATTGATAATAATCAGAAATGTTTCTTGAGCAGCAAATCATAATATGTGACCTTAGATCACAAAACCAGTCACAAGTCGCACGGGTATATTTGTGGCAATAGCCAACAATACATTGTATGGGTCAAAATTATGGATTTTTCTTTTATTCCAAAAATCATTAGGATATTAACTAAAGATCATGTTTAAAAATTTGTAAATGTCCTACCGTAAATATATAAAACATTTATGTTTGTGAGTGAATGCAGCACAATCGCGGACATAAATGGACAACTTTAAAGGTAATTTTCTCTGTTTCGATTTTTTTGCAACTTCAGATTCCAGATTTTCAGTTGTATCGGCCAAATATTGTTCTTTCTTAAGAAATCATACATCAATGGAAAGCTTATTTATTCAGCTTTCATATGATGTATAAATATCAATTTTTAAAAAATTGACCCATGTGGTTTTGTGGTCCAGGGTTACATATTAGAATGATTTCTGAAGGATCATGTGACACTGAAGACTGGATTAACGATGCTGAAAATTCAGCTTTGATCACAGGAATAAATTACAGTTTACTATATATTCACATAGAAAACAGATATTTTAAACTGTAATAATATTTCCCTCACACCGCTCCGCTCCGCTCTTGCTGCAGGGTCAGAATTTTTTCGCTTGGCAGTGGCATCTGGTAAAATTTATTAAAATAGTTTAAAATAAATAAGCAATAATAAATACATTACTAATTAATGCATAATTACTAAACTGAAATTACATGCTCTATTTTTATTATTTTTTATTTTTGCATTTTTCTCATATTGTACAAAAGGTAAACATAAACTGTCTGAAATCTATAAAAAATATCCAAAATTGCATAAAAATCTATTCCAAATGATACTAAATTAAAGTACTTTTTGTATATAAACCGTCAATTGAATATAAAAGCATAAAACTGCCAATCTAGGACATATATCCATCATGGAAAACAGTCTGCAGTGGTCGCACCACATGATATTTGGTCGCACCACATGATATTTTCAAATTCAGTCAAAATTTACAGGCACAGAATTGGCCACCTAAACAAAACAAGCTAGCTTCCCAAAAAAGGTCACTATGAAATTTATAATAGAAATAATATGTAGAAATAACTTTAATATTATTATTTTTTTAGGTCATGCCACATGACATCCAAATGTAGTAACAACAAACCAAGCATTACAAAGGTTTATTTTTTTTTTCCAATTTGAGAGAATTACAAATCTGCTTGCTGCTTCCATGGGTCCTTGGTAAATTAGTATATGATGTAACTTCCTAGATTTCAGCATTAAAGCCCCAAAATGGTAGTTCCTTGATGGTCGCACCACATGATATTTAATTTAACGGACATCATCGGACAAAGTTTGTTTGTATATTATGATGGAAATATAAATACAAATGCTTTAAATTTTTTTACAGGATTACAAAACATTTTGGAAATTATGTCCAAATAGTGCAGAACATTTTTTTGACTAAATTTAGAGTAATTTCAAATACGTTTTCAAAACAGAAGTTATGGCCGGACGGTCGCACCACATGATGTTTTGACACTTTAAATAACTAAAAAAATGACAAATAACTAAAGGTTTTTGAAAAGTTAAAGTGAGTACATACATGGGAGAGGTACTACAAATATACAGTATCTTTTTCAGAAAAAATGCGAACGGACAGAAAATTTAGGTGTCACGTCATTGACCCACATATTCTTTATCATTTCTATGTTTCTGTCTATATTGTAATGTAAAAAGCAGGAGAGTGTTGTGGTTTAGCCATAACATAAGATATACATATCAGTTACTTTACTTCAGACAGACATAATGCTTAGATGTGATATTTGAGTCTTTTTTGAGTCAAGTTTGAGTCAAGTTTTTTTTAGCTTTCCTGTAGCTCAGTGGTGAGAGCATTGCGTTAACAACGCAAGGTTGTGGGTTCGATCCAAGGGGTTTGCACATACCTATGTATAAATGTATAGGATAATGCAATGTAAGTCGCTTTGGATAAAAGCGTCTGCCAAATGCATAAATGTAAAATTTAGTATAAAAACAAATTCAGGAACTGATATTATTTTTTATTTTGTCAGATCAGCTCCTCCCACAGCAATTCTCCAATAAATGCTGTAAATTCCCATCAGCTACAAGTGAAGACGAGCATCAGCGCATCAGGAAGAGCTGAAATCTGCAAAGACTGAGTTTATTAAAGAGGACAGTGAGAACATGAGTGATCCAGAACCCTGCAGAATGAAACACACTGAAGATCCTGAAGAACAAAGAGGTTGGTGTTTATTCTTCATTCATGATGCTGAAGAACATTCATGTTAGAAACATTCAAGCATCTATGCAACTTTCATGAAGTAAAAATCACTAAAAGCATTCCTTCCGCTGGTAAAAATTGTCCCTGACCGTAAACAGCAACAGAAGTTACATACATTATTTCGCCAATAGATGGCGGCAAAGACTGTCTTATAAATGAGTCAGTCGGTAGAGAAGACTTTTATATTGAAAAGACTCAAACTTGTTTTCACGGAGAAGGAAGACGCAACTGACAGATGACCAGGGCTGAGTCCCAATTCGCCTACTTATACTATGACCTAAAAGTATGTACCTTTTTTGTGATGAAAAAGAACATACTTTTGAGTGTGTAGCAAAAGAGTATGCACGTTCTGGGACATACTTCGATGACGTCATGCAACGTAAACGAGAACGTGGTTGCCTAGTTACGCACACCGCGACTGTTAACAGAACATTTAACATTTCATTCATTCTTATATATCCAATATAATTTTATTTACTATTCCCATCTTTTTTCCACAATACATTTGCAATGTGTTTACCAAATTGAGGAGAAGCAGGGCGTCGTCGTAGATCAACCAAACGCAGGTCGTTTGTGAGGCGGCTGGTTCTGACGTTCATGTGCAAATGTGTGTAACGAAAGCTACTTATTTTCTGAGTTAAAATATTTAAAGTTTATAGTGTAACTATTGTTTAACGTATTTTATACTTAATCTTATACTTATGTATAATTCTTAAAAATACCCTGATTAAAATGAACCATGCTTTTACTATAGTAAAAGTGTAGTAACCATGTTTCTTTGCTTGGACTGATAAAGTTAACATTTGTACAGCCACAGTATTACTACAAATAAGTCGGACAGAAACATCAAAAGAAATACATCAAAAAGACACTTGCATGACACTGTACTAGAGCCTTTTTATTTATTGTTTTATAGCCTGCAATGAGGCGCTCAGTAACGTTATCTTCATCGGACCCTACAAGATAAACACGGTACTTTTTTGGCACAACATAAACCCATTAATATTACGAGACGACAAAATATAACTTTAATTAGGGTTAAACATTTGAATTGTTACACTTAAAAACTGAGGGCGCATCTCCGCTGCTGCATCCGACTGCCATGTTTACATCACCATCATCACCGCAAAGCTCCTCCCTCCCGCACGCAATGGGTTGTGGGCAATATTAGCCATTAGAGTGTGCATTGATCTGCACTTCGAATTCTAACCGGAAATAGTAGACCATCCGGGTATCTTTGGAATACTCATTTCAACATACTACGATTTGGGACGTACTAATTCTAGTTTCGCATACTATTTAGGACGGATAGTATGCAAATTGGGACTCAGCACAGGGCTTAATTTGAGCCGGAACACGCTGGAACATGTTCCGTCACCTCCGACGTTGGATCCGGAACCTTTTTTATTGGATCCGGCACCTCCTGTGTCACTATGGAAAATTAATTGCCTAAATTAAAAAAATAAAATTAGCCTACTGTTTGTGTAGTGTTCAATGTTGTTATTTGTCTGGTTAGTCTTTATTCCCCATTGAAGTTCTACAAAAATCTTGTGTTTTGAGATTGCTGTTAGCCTCGATGTCAAAAATGACGTCAAATGTCGATGAAATGTCAAAAAGATAGTAAAGTTTGCTTAACTTTTTCAAATACGCTGGCTAGTCAGATCCCAAACAAGCAAAAATCGTTTCCGCTGATCAAGAATGTGGAGACGGTGGACACAGCAGTAGTATCGACATAATATCTTGTTATTTCGACATAATAAGGGGACATTCTTATTAACCCTCTGGAGTCTGAGCGTTTTTTTGGGCCCTGGGGGTGTTCTGACATGCTCTGACATTTGTGCTTTTTTCAGTTGCTTATAAACATATTAATGGCAAAGGTGTAAATTCACTCTATATAGCACAAACAGGGCTACAATAATATGTGAGCCACATGTATGTACATGTTTTCATTTTTGAGAGAATAATGTTTATGCGTGGTTATCGAAAAAACTAAAAATTAAAGTTTTTGAAATAAGGCCACAAAACACATACTAAATATGTGGCAATAAGACTTTTGACTAATGGATGTCGTCGCCTATAGTTTTTTCTTCAAAATTATGTGAAAATAGTCTTGCTTTATCGTTCACATAAAACCATACATTGATTTAAATTGATGTAAAACAGGTTTTGCTTGGAAAGCCAATATGCGAGGGGGCGTGAACGAGGAGTGGTTTACACCTTAGAATACACCCACTCTGCATAATTAGCCATTCACTCAGGTGTGACACTGACTGAGCCACAATGCAATGACAAAAGATATATTTAGAAGAAGACTTATATTGACCATTTAAGATTTTGCTTACATCTATCTTGTAAATATGTTTTGCTATTTTATTAAAACGGTTACAATTACAACAATAATTACAATTTCAACAATATTTCAAGTGTACTCTTTCTTTGTAAAAAAAATGATTAGGCCTATAGGCCTACATTTTATCTATGTATTCATTAGTTTGAATATAACCAACATTGGCACAGCTAACATCTTAGTTGATGACTTTATTTTTGACAAAAATAGTATTTTATATATAGAAATTGCTAAACAAAAGCTTATTTGATGTGGCAGTATATTCTACAGTAAAAACTGTACCCAAATCTAGTCAACAAAATGTTGTCTTTCATATTTCGTCTGACTAACGTTGTTTTCATGAAATATTAGGGCATATTGTTAATTTGCAGTTTAATACGTTGCTTATACAAATAGCCTACATTTTATTTCAACATTCAGTCGATTTTTTACTCATCTCAGTATAGCAATGCAGTTTGCTAAAACATCATCATTCATTCACACACGCGATTTAAATTTAAACTGTCTTTGCCAGCTGTGGTAAACAGCGCGCATCTCTGCCGTTTATTCATTCATAAACAGAAACCCACGTGAAGAAATTCACGTGAGAAGGAAAAAACTTACTAGTATTCCTCAGCTCGCTCCTCGATATACCCGCACTTCTGAGGGACATTTTCCATTAGTATTATTCCTCACAGCGCTGCAAGACGGTGTAAACAATGATCTAAATAAACTTGTGTGTTTTCTCGAGCTGATGGGGGCGTTCACAGGATTGCCTCAGCCATTTGCGTTTGAATAGCGCGCGCTCTCCGTGGGCGGGGCCGATTATAACGTAATGAGATGAGATGAGCTCGACTGGAATCGCTCTCTTTTAATACAGATTTCACAAGATGAGAATATTAGCTTTTTATATAAATTACTTCATTTAAAAGAAGAGAATTCAAGCTTCATGCCTGTGTGCCTGTATGTCTGTTTGACTGAGTATTCGCTGAGTTATTGTTAATTTTCGGACGCGTTTCAGAATGGACTTCACTGGCAGAGAGAAGGCAGAACTCGCTTCGTGTTTATTTTTCTTTATTTGGCAAAAAGCACAACACTTTGTTTTTATTGTGAGTATACACAAAAATAATACACATTTAACAGAATCGATTGATGTATGAAACTCCTATGGAAAATCAAAGTCAACAGAGTATTTATGAGTTTCTTTTACACTAATAAAAAAAAAAGCGAGCTGGTATCGCCGGCGATACCGTAGACCTCAGGGGGTTAAGGCGAGACACGGCAGGCAAAAACATCAATTTTTTATGCAGTGGTCAGTTTTGAGATTTTGGGCTAGTTTACTCCTTCAATATGTGTTCTTTCAAGCTGCCATAAAGAAAACGTTGAAAATATACATTAAGATGTTTATTTTATTACATTTTGTTTACTTGCGGCAGTAAGTTTCTCCCGAATTTACCAGGAAGTTTGCATTCAAACGCGACACGTCTGTTTACTGAAGTCTGTCATGACCGGTATCATTGTGAAGCTCTGAGTCTCTTGCACAACGCTACAGGGCTCCAAACAAAAAAATCAATTAAGGAGCCATTGGCTCCTATAGGGGAAAAAAACAGGCGCCAAATAATTTTTTTAAGAGCAACATAACAATGCACTTACTTTTAGTCACCCTGTTGTTTGCATGTCTCTCCTCTTCTTACAGTTTCAGCATTTTCATCTTGTGAATGTTCTGGGAACTGAAGCTTATTTGGGAACTGAAGCTTATTTGGGAACTGAATGTCACTTCTGACTTATGAACTATATACAGTCCAATTAATTTTTTTACGCAGAATCTGAGCCAGTGTCACTGCCACTGACCATGATTATGTCCATATCACTTGGCCACTGAGTGTAGTTTGGCCGTCTCCTCTTCTTTTTTGCAGAAAGCCAGCGTTTGACACATGGTTCAGGATCAAACTGTTCAAGTGATGGGCCTTCAGTGCTGATCCTGATCAAATCTTCCAAGGTTGACACATGGAGTGAATTGCGTACTTTAGATTTTATCCTGTTTTGAGCTGAAAAGCCATGTTCACACTGAGCAGCCGAAAATTGGTAGGACAAGCATTATCTCAACTAGATGCAAAACATTCTGGAAATCTGTGCAGTAGGGCTCTTTTGTTAGTAGGACTTCCCACAAGCTGCAATAGGATTTATCTGAAAACTGTCCTTTAACAAGGGTTTTCAACAATCTCCATTCTGCCTGTACAGCAGTGATGTCACATCCATTTTTCAGCAAGATGTCTTGATACCATTTCAGCAGTGTGTCAATTTCATTTACCCCAAAAGTGTAGATGTCGTTTGGCCAAGAATCATGACAAAAGATTGAGAAGCACTGAATGATCTCTGTCCCTTGAATGTTTTTGTGCCGTGTGTTGTCTCTCATTATTTCAAACCTCCTTTCAAGCTCCTTAACTGTAATGTCTACAGTTTCATCAATGAGGTGGTTTAGTTCTTCGCTGAAACCTTGGAGATCACATCCTTTCAGCTGTATGTTTTGAAAGGAAATGCCCACGTAGTCAGATGAGGCTGCTTTTTTCTGCCTTCTGGTCTGTTTTTCTCTTTGGGCTTTGTCCTGCTGCACCACATTTTCATGCTGAGGAACTGAATTTAAGTTTGTGTGACTGAGAAATTCCTCCAACTTTCCATTTCTCACTGGTTTGTCCTTCATTCCCTTGATTGTACAAACACAGGAATCAATAGCTGCTTTAGCCTGAGGTAGAATAAGCGAGTTCTTCTGAAGCACAAGACTCAGCTTTGAGATTTCTACAAACAGGTCATGGAGAAAGTGACAAAACCCCACAAAAGGCAACTTTTCCATTTGTTGTGAGATGTGTTTTGCTCTTCCTGTTATTTCAGTGTTTTTGGATGAGGCAGCAAGGTGTTGCATGTGGAAGTGCACAGCTGTATATTGGCCCTGGTCTGTAGTCTGATCAGATGCAAGAAAAACAGAAAGGGCTCTGTAAATGTGAGGCAGCCAGCGCTGGGTCTTCACAGCAGAAGGTGTTCGTATGGCACAGCCTAACTCCATGCCAATGGCTTTCAACTCACGCTTGCTTTTGGGGCTAAAATGGTATGTTTTCCATATTAGCTGTAGCAAGTCATAGACATTTTGAATCATTGGAACAGACTTCTGAACATCCAGCATGGCTAATTCCAGTCTGTGTGGCATACAGTGGAAGGAAAGAATGTGCTGTCCTATTTCTTCTCTTAAGAGAGCACCTACTCCTCCTCGAGCACCCATGTTAACGGCAGCCCCATCTGCTCCAAATGCAGTAATCTTCTTCTGCCACCAATCACGATCAGTTTGTTTAGCATCACTAAACAAGCATTTTATTTGATCTAATACTCCATGTGCATGGCAGTGTTCAAGCTCAGTTAAACCAATAAACCTGTTCACTGCCACACCTGCAGAAATGTGCCTGCAGTATGCAATAACGTTGTCTTTCCCAGAAACGTCTGTGCCACAGTCAGTGATAATGGAGATGTAATTAGCTGTCTGTGTGTCTGTCAGTGCTTGTTCTTTGAGCTCATCTGCAATGCATCCTACAAACTCAGCACAAGATGTGTCGTTATCATACGTTTTGCTCACATCAAGTCCGTTTTTTTCTCATTAATAATATCTGTGAACTAAATTTATTGAACGGCAGCTCTTCCCGTGCGATCATATAGGCTGTGTTAAATTTCATTTTTAACTCCCTCCATTCCTTCTCGTCCCGCAGCTCGCATGCACGAGAAACTGCACGTGCTAACGGTGTAGTCTGTGGAGCATTCTTCGCGATTATGTGATCACGTGCATTTTTATGCTTGTTACTGTCCCCGTGTTTTCTCACAGTCTCTTTTTTGAAATGGTTAGTTCCTGCAATGAACTCAGTTTTCCCCGCTATTTCTTTGCCCGCTCTTGAACAAAAGTCACAAAACATTTTTTGTGTCTCGTGATCATACCTCAGCCAAGAAAACTCCTGAATCCAGGACGTTTTGAAATGTCTTTTGGCACGGTGTTCATTGACTGATGCGGAAAGATGAATCCCTGTGTCTGTGTCTCTGGCGTTCTCTAGCGCGCTCGTGCTGGCACAGCTGCTGGAGCCTGCTTTTTTGTTAGCAGGAGTGTCATCCGTGCTGGTGATTGACAGAGATGAGGATTGCTTGAAGAAGTCAGATATTTTTCGCTTTGACATTTTTTTCTGGTGCGGAAAGGTGACATTTGCTTTACCCGTTCATATTGTGGCGCTTTCACTCAGTGACGTTCACACAAAGCATCTCATTTCATGACGTTAACAAAACAAATGAAGCGATAGGCTACTGGTTATAAAACATGCACGTAGGATGCAAATTTTACAATCAAAGGGAGTAAATTTGTATTGTCGCCAGGGCTTAAAAACGAAAAAAAAAAATTCAATCGGTTCACTCCGAGCAGAATCGATATTTTAACGTTTCCGTTTTTGTGTTCCTCGTTAAACATTACCGTTCCGAAACCGGTTTGATTAAATAAAATACCGGTTAATAACGTTATTTTAATTTAGCCTATACTTTAAACAAATATGTATAAATAAGACTAATTTTCACTCAAAAATAAGATAACACATGATAATTAAACTTGAACATTTATTTCATAACATTGTTAAAACCACAACAGAAATACCTGTATTAATTACAAAGCATAAACAGCTGGAAAAATATTGACCTGTTTTACTGGACCGTTAGACAATCGAAATTGGCACTCTTATGCCTAATTCTTTTCAGAAGAGTCATACAATTATTTGTACTTTTTTTTTTTTTTGCAACACGAATTGTTTTAGAAATTACATGAATAAAAATTATATAAACTGGACAATCATTGCTCTTTTAATGCACCGTCAACTGCTAATTTCAAAGCAAACACTGCGCAACACATCCTTATATCACATAACCATTTTCAGTCTGCTAATAAGATCATTTAATACAATAACATTGTAAAACTTGTAAAAAATGTCTACTATTTTTAATACAAAGCATTAAAAGTCTATAAAGAAAACATTGACCTGTCCTGTTTTTGGCTACCTGAAAGACTATAGAAAAAATGTGCGATAGTTGCTAGTACTTATGCGAAATCCATAAACTATTTGAGCTTAAAGTCCGTACTGCTTGTTTAACGTACGAAAAGAATGTCCTCCAATACCTGTGCATTCATTGAAGTTTCCCCTCAGTGGGGAAAGAATGTACTTGAAAGAATGTACTCCGCTCTGGTAGTGCAATTACAGAATAGCAAGTTTGTACAAATTTCGTATAGCTATCTTCACGTTTCTAAGCATGTTTTAACTTTAACATACCTCTGAACATTGGATGGGTAGCCTACTGTGGGTTATTTAAGACAAATCTTATCGTGCCGAAGAGATTGTCTGCCGATGACTGCTGCGCGGGCGGGTATTTCACTCACGCTTAATGCGTCAATGTCACATGCTGAACTACTAAATACATGATTGGTCAATGGCAAATTAAAATATTAAAGAGAACGATAAAATAACGTTATTAACCGGTTAATAGTCATTTGAAATAAACGTTTCTGTTCAGAACGATTAAAATTTATTTTGTTTTAGTTTTCGTTTTTGTTCCTGTTAAAATTTCGTTCGTTTCCGGTTTTCGTTTTCGTTCCTTGAACCGGTTCAGAGCCCTGATTGTCGCCAATGGCGACCTTGACAGAAATTTCACTCGCAAATAAATATATTTGGTCGCAAATGCGACCATTTTTGTCGCAGTTTGGAGCCCTGCGCTATGTAACCCAAATATGGGCATTTCCTTTCTAACAGTAACCAATCGTGAATGTCCAAAGGGGGATTTAAAGTTAACGACGATTTCTCATTTAGAGCTATTTAAATCTTTAACTGCCGTTTTCTCAAATTATTTTTTTGCGTTTTTTTGTCATTCTCCAGTACAAACTTCTCAGCCTATGTAGCACCTGTGTACACCAAACTTTCCAGGTATACACTTAGCAGTATTCTGAAGATATTTTCAGAGGGATTTGTTAATAAATCATTCCTGTCCTGATTTATGTGACATTTTAATTTAAAAAATATGGCGAAAATCTATTTTTTATAGCTATGGACAGTATATTTAGATTTCCTAGGTAATGAAAGCATATATCCTGAAATCCCTCTGAGTTTTTATTTTCATCTTGTGTGTAAACAAAATGAAAAAAGAATTTTACACCTGGCTTTATCATATGTTCAGATCTATCTACCGAAAATATATGCAAAATCGTGCATATTTAATTAGATAATGCCTAATTTGCATAATTAAACATACAAATTTCTAAAACTTGTAATACATTTTTTTTTTATATACTTGTGTAAGTAATCAACTGAGGAAGTTTCATGTTTCAGTCTGTGAAACAAGTGCGACAGAGAAAGGGACGGCAGAGCAGCTTGTATATAATTTTTTCAAGGTTTCTGACTTATCTAAAGAAGGGAAGATTCCCTAGCTCATGGTCTCATCTTTTGCTGAGCTTATGCCTACAAGCTCACAAGTTCTAAATTGGACGACCTCTATCCCTTGGGGTCAGAGGTCTCTCTTTGATCTGCCACCTCCTTGCTGTCCCACCTGTTATCCAGTTTAAAAACACACTCACACATTGAGTCAACTAAAGCTGAGATCACGTACTGTCCAGCAAAGGTCATTTCAATGTCTTACTAAAAGCAATAAAAATCAATACTGTAAATCTATGAAAATCAAAATTTTCCATTACAATAGTAATTTTCCACATATATACAGATAGACTGAAGCATATCTCCATAGCTTATGCATCTGACACTTGGACACTGAAGTCAGGCACGTCATGACCTTCCAGGTCGCAGATTTGGGTTGCTAGGCGCCAACATGTCTCGAACAACAACTCAGTCAATCTCCAATAATGCCAGTGGTTCCTTAACCTGTAAGCAAGAAGACTAACACACACACCGACACACAGCTTTTCCAAGGTTGGATTTGGCCAGGCTCTAACTATAAACAGGAGTCTTGTCTCAAAACATCAAGATAACAAGTTCTTTCTCTCAAGGATAGGACACTTTAGTCTAAATGGAAAGTAAGGCTTTAACTGAGAAATGGTCCCTTAAACCAGGGGTTCCCAAACTTTTTAGTCCGCGACCCCCATGCCCCGTGACCCCGCACCTCCCCCACCCCACCTCAACAACCCCTCCCATCGTGTGAAATGTACAGCAAATCGATAGCACACAAAGTTATATTTTAATGTTCTACGTGCAAAATCAGTGTTACAATTTTGCATGAGCCGCTCGATATCCACCTGTTCTCTCTCGAAAAGTAACTGTGCAACTATGTTGGGTTGAACTCGTTCATTGTTCTGCCATCAGGAACCAGTCGCGCAGGTCTGAGCGGCTCACACACACACGCTCATGCTAATCCGACGGTCAACGTGTCAGAAACACTAATTACTCGGTAAAGCATTTCTGTGTCATGCTGAATAATTCTTCCTCATTTCTCTCAGCATCACACATATAATGCAATATCAATGTCAGGTTTACACATTAAAACGATGCCCTTCATTTACAACAAACATGTCATAATGTCACAGTATCTTGAAGCTACCTGTGTTTGTTTCTTGCGGCTCACCCTCACTGACCTCCGCTGCCCTCTCGGATGTTCCCTCCGCAACTGCAGTCTTCGCACCATCAACCTCATCTGTGGCACATGTGACTTTTCTCCGCCTCTCGGTTTTTCTGTTGTGGATATTAACCACCGTTTCATTTTAAAGCAGGTTTTATTTGTTTGCAGCCTCCAAACACCTTTAGCTTTAGCAAACAACAGCGGGACACGTTGTGTTGCTGCGCGTGATGTACGTAACTTGATTGTGATTGACGCTGACGTAATCTCGTAATGTCTGGGACAAAATTACAAATTGAATTAAAATCTATATATTATATATATATTTTTTTTTTAGCAGACTTTTCTGCAAACACCATTTAACAAGTACTGAATTAAATTAATTGCAACAAAAATAATGCGCTGGGGTCCCCTTAAACTATAGACTTCAATGACCCCTATGTGTTTTAACATGTTGAAGACCTTTCTCAAACACAAAACATTTCCTTTTTTCAGTTCTTGAAGAAGAGTTAAATGAGCAAACATTGTTACTTCATTCAAATATCAACTACAGACATTAAAGAATACATGAAAATAAAATTTCAGTGATCACACTGGTAACTTCTATAACGAAGTAAAATCCTCACAGAAGTCATTCAACTCATTTGATATTTAGAAGGAAAAAATATTGATTAATACCTTGACTATAACCACTCATTACATATACAGTGAGGAAAATAAGTATTTGAACACCCTGCTATTTTGCAAGTTCTCCCACTTAGAAATCATGGAGGGGTCTGAAATTGTCATCGTAGGTGCATGTCTACTGTGAGAGACATAATCGGAAAAAAATAAATCCAGAAATCACAATGTATGATTTTTTAACTATTTATTTGTATGATACAGCTGCAAATAAGTATTTGAACACCTGAGAAAATCAATGTTAATATTTGGTACAGTAGCCTTTGTTTGCAATTACGGAGGTCAAACGTTTCCTGTAGTTTTTCACCAGGTTTGCACACACAGGAGGGATTTTGGCCCACTCCTCCACACAGATCTTCTCTAGATCAGTCAGGTTTCTGGGCTGTCGCTGAGAAACACGGAGTTTGAGCTCCCTCCAAAGATTCTCTATTGGGTTTAGGTCTGGAGACTGGCTAGGCCACGCCAGAACCTTGATATGCTTCTTACAGAGCCACTCCTTGGTTATCCTGGCTGTGTGCTTCGGGTTGGAAGACCCAGCCTCGACTAGACATGTGCCGGTATTCGGTAATGCGATAAATCGCGGTAATGAATATGCACGATATTGTTATCGCGGGCACTTATTAACCTTTATTAACCTTTATTTACCCAGGTCAAACTGTTTGAGAACCACTTCTCATTTACAAACAAAATACCGTGAAAAAATAATACACGGTACTTCAAAATACCGTGAAAAATAATAGATCTGAATTTAGATTTTTAGAACGCGCATTATAGCTTATTTTCCATCAACCGCTTAAACAAACACTGCGTATATGCTGCACGAAACACGTGCGCACTCTGATGTAAAAAATGCATGTATAAGCATGCGGCCGGTGTGCACTTCTAGTCTAATGTAAACAGTCCTCACATGGAGAAGCAGCATGGTGGAAGGAGGAACGCCGCCTACATGACCGCCGCCGATCTATCCGGATCCATCCCGCTTCTAAAAGCAAGGTAAAAGAATCTGTTAATAAATGTGCCTTGTTTTTGTTATATAATTCATTGATTGTTCCACATCTGACCTATTGCATTGAAGCATGGGGAAGTGCAAATAAGACTTATATAGAACCAGTTTTTAAATTACAAAAACGTGCCATTCGCGTTGTAAATGGAAGTGAACATAGGGCCCACACAAATCCAATATTTATACAATTAAAACCCTTAAAATTCAATGATTTATTAGAATATAGCCTTCTAAAAATAATGTATAAAGCTCACCTGAAAACATTACCTGATAAATTGCAAAACAGATTCATCAAGAGAGTTAGTAGATTCAATTTAAGAGGAACTGAAGTATTTCAGAAAGTATTTCAGAGTTTAGAACAAAATCAAAGGAAAGATGTGTCTCAATACAAGGTGTCAGTCTGTGGAACAATCTAAATAGTGAAATTAAAACCTCAACATCGTTTTTTGTTTTCAAGGAGTGTGTAAAAGCATTACTAATAGAGAAATATAATGCTGCTATTTAGCAGGAAAATGTGATATTTGATTTATGACCTTGTATATGTGCTGCAAAGTAGACGTGTTGTAAGCGCACCTCTTTGGAATTGTAATTTAATTTATGTTGATAAGGGGCAGATATTATAAGTTTATCTTCTTTCTGCTCCTTTTCATTTCTTTCTCAAAAGAATGAAATAAAACATGAAATGAATGAAAAGCAGAGCTGCCAACTCGACGCATTCAGCTTGAGACTCTTCACACGCTCACGCCACACATCCGTTTTCTCACGCAGAGAAAATTCGCGGAGCAAAGAGGACACAAAGACCGTCAAACAAGACAGAGCAGGTTACTTTTGATATGAAACAGGAGAACAATTGTGTCACAGAACGTTACATTTAAACCATTTAATGACCAGCAGCATGTTAGATGACTAAAACAAATCGATAAAGAGGAGTATTTTGCTGAATATGTGCACTGCACTTTTTTACATATTTATTATATTTTTACTTGTGTCATTACATAATTGTTATTATAATGAAAACCACATTATATTTGATTTAATTAGTTATTTGTAACCTTTAATAATACCAGCTGATAGGGCTCATATATGGTTACATAGCATTATGTGAGATTTTTTTTTCATGAGAAAAAAATAACATGTGGGCTATCTACTGTAGCCTTCCTAATATTTATCCAAAATTAGTCAATATTGAATCAAGATTTAAATCAAATCCCAAGTATTGAATTGAAATCGTTAAATTTGTGTTAAGCAATACAAACAGTTAGCCTGGCTAACGTCAGACCTCTTTCTCTTTGAGACGTGGTCTGGAAACCACATGTTCATTTTCTCGTATTTGAGGCGTGGTTTACGAATGCCCAGAGCCGTTTATTGGGCGCTAGAAATGTCTATCAAATGCACCTGTACGTAGCTCATAGCCAATCGTTTCAATTATACCAGATGACGTATGTAGAGCGACAGTAGGGTTGGGTATTGGTTGGGTTTTATCCGATACCAGTACCTACTCGGTATTTTTCAAACGGTTCCGGTGCTTAAACGGTTCTTAAACCGGTACTTAAGAAAACGAAACTGCACACACTTTATCAAAAAAAATTATATCTGTGTGTGTTTTCTGAAAAAGATTTTCTGATTTCTGATTAAATAAAAAATTGTGCTGATGTATACGGAAGCGTATTGCATTCACTTGAGAAAAAAAAATCTACTCTGTTTTTCTGAATTAAAGAGTTAATTATCTCAGAATTACTAGATAATTTTTCATAAAAAAAATTTTTATTCTGTTTTTCTGAATTAACGAGTTAATTATCTCAGAATTACGAGATAATTTTTCATGAATAAAAAGTTTTTGCTCTGTTTTTCTGAATTAATGACTTAATTATCTCAGAATTATGAGATAATTTTTAATATTTTTTTATTTTTTATTCTGTTTTTCTGAATTAACGAGTTAATTATCTCAGAATTACGAGATAATTTTTCATGAATAAAAGTTTTTACTCTGTTTTTCTGAATTATTGAGTTAATTATCTCAGAATTCTGAGATAATTAAGTCATTAATTCAGAAAAACAGAGCAAATTTTTTTAAATGAAAAATTATCTCATAATTCTGAGATAATTAAGTCATTAATTCAGAAAAACAGAGCAAATTTTTTTATTTAAAGAAAAAATTATCTCATAATTTTGAGATAAGTCATTAATTCAGAAAAACAGAGCAAAAACTTTTTATTCATGAAAAATTATCTCGTAATTCTGAGATAATTAACTCATTAATTCAGAAAAACAGAGCAAAAACTTTTTTTTCCTTTTTTTTCCTCAAGTGAATGCAATACGCTTCCGTAGATGTAGCCGAAAACACTTAAGTTAAGATAAAAATGTTGTCTTCTAATATTATTTATATATATTATATATATATTATATATCAATTATATTACATATTATATATTATAGACTTTTACAAAACAGAGAAATATCTGACACTGAGCAGAAATATTTAACACACAAAGTATAGCCTCATATAAATATACTTCATATACTTCATACTTGATATGCAAGATTTGCAGTTGGCATTAAAATACTAGACTTACCCGAAGAGGAACACTGCAGCTGAACTTGAACTTTAGTCAAGAATGTCAGAGGTTTTGGGTTCTAATCCGCATGCATAGTTTTTTTAAACCGATAATGCTCATCAGTGGTTGTATATCAAGCAGGGACACTTTGTGTGCATTATATGTTGTGATTTCACCAGAACGAATAGATATGAGGCGCCGTCTAGGGCTTAAATCGAACTTCATTCACGCACACATAAAACGCTTGCATACCAACGCTATCTCCTGCATACACATATACTGTAGTCACACATACATGTATACTGCTGAATGCTCCAACTAGGCTATATGAAATGCACAACGTCACATCTAAAGTCGCTCACGCACACACACACAAACCGCGCACATACTCATCTGAGACGCGAGCACATCACACACACACACACACACACACACATAAACTCGCGCACATACTCATCTGAGACGCGAGCACACACACACACACACACACACACACAAACTCGCGCACATGCTCATCTGAGACGCGAGCACACACACACACACACACACACACAAACTCGCGCACATACTCATCTGAGACGCGAGCACACACACACACACACACACACACACAAACTCGCGCACATGCTCATCTGAGACGCGAGCACACACACAAACACAAACTCGCGCACATACTCATCTCAGACGCGAGCACGCACACACAAACTCTCCAAGCACATACTCTTATGACGGCGCCTCATAAATAGATCGATCTCTGCAACGTATTGAAACGCGCGTCCGAGTGCGGTGTGCGCGAGCCACAAGAGAAAATAATTTTCAGCGCTAGATCGTCTCTTATTTAACAAACGAACGAAATGAATGCTCTGCTGGTTAACTGGAGATGTTTTGTTATTGGATCATTCGTGCCGCGAGATGTTTTATAGGGGGCGGTGAAAAAAGTCAGGCACCGAAATCAGGCACCGAAAGTTTCGTTCTTATTCGGTCTGGTTACTACCGTTTGCGTCGGAACCGGTTCCCTATTGGAACCGGGTTTCGGTACCCAACCCTAAGCGACAGATATTCAACGAAGAAGACGACGATGGGTCAGAGATTTATGTGTACACCAGAGTCCTGCACGGGTCCGATTTTGTAAATCCGCACCCGCCCCGTTTTCCAACAGCAGCACTAATTAAAATCTGCACCGACCCTCTTAGAATAGAACCGGCATCCGACCCCCAGCCGAAATAAAATCAGTTTAGACTATCACATTCAGCCGAAGCTGTCAACAGGCCGATACATGAAGAACATGGCTAACGTTACCACAAAACTGAGTAGCCTTATAACATTTTACCAATCGAACAGACGCTGCTACAACACTACTGTATATGCCACGCAATTTCGTCTAGCCTACATCTGACAATTTTGGGTTCAAACACGCCCTGCACACCACACATACTTAACAGTATTAAATTAGAAAAATACCGTTCGATAGAACTGCTTTGTTACCACAGTTTCTGCGTGCTTCCTCCGGGATGAAGTTCCACATCTGCGGCTATCCAACACGAAAATGTTTGCAGCAAAGCCTTTCACAATATTTTCTTCAGATAACTCCAAATTTCTCCCACACACTGGACTTGATTTTTGATGACGTATTGTCGACAACTTTACAATCTCCACTAGCTATTCTTTTCTTCAACTCCTCAGCATCCATCTCGACGACTGCAAGCAGATCACGCGCGGTTATGAGGAATTTTTTTAAGTGAAAGTAGCCTAGGTAACGTTATAGATCCTGGGAGGGCGTGGCTCGTCGGCACAAATAAACTGATGTGGATTTTAAATTATTTTATCAACTTGAAATACAGGCATATTTTTTAGTAGATGTGTTCCTAAAAATATGCATATATTTTTACATCTGTCATGTTGGATCCATAGATAAACAAACTGCTTCGGTGTGTCGCATAGACTTCGTCATCGTCTTGCTGCTCCCTCCCCGTTCTGTGATTGGTTCCCTATTTGAGGGGAAAATCTAGTCCATGGTATCCAGGCTGCCTAGCAGCGTGAATAAAATTGCGCTGCGCTCAAGGTAGTGCTGGGCGGTGTACCGGTTCATACCGAATACCGGTGTATATTTTTGTTATGATATGAATTTTTTAAATACCGCAATACCGGTGTATGTCGCTTTAATAACGATCAGAACGCGACGTGGCGCAACACTGTTTGAGAGGGTCCTTTTTCACTGTTGCACTGTGGTGATGCACTTGTTACTAAGTTTATATACTGTCTATGGTTACTAAGCGTGACTGTGAAGATGTATAGACCTTATGCGCCAGAGAAACGAGGGCGCCGCCAATATAATTGACAGCTGTCAAATTATATTACAGTGTTTCCCATTGGTTCACAATATCAACACTGCACGTTTCAAAATCAAAACGCGGTGCGGGTGTTTTTATATGAATGGATCTGAAGTGAACTGACAGTCTTTGGAAAAGTTTCTTTGTAATTACGATTTAATCTTTCTTTATCTTTCCTGATAAAGCAGCGTTTATGAGCGTTGCTGCTTTGTGTACAGCCGTTACCGGGGAAACCAATATTTCTGCCACTCATAAAGCGCGTCCTGCTGGCACCTCTTTGTAAACAGCCTTGCAAACCTGTATTAATACTAGTGTGGATTTTTTCTACAATATTCACTCATGACAGTAAAATAGGGCATTCTAAGTCAATCTACTGCAGTATTTCCTCTCTCACTCAGTATACAATGTGGTTAACACCCAGTCATGCTTAAAAAAAACCAAAAAACGTCATAAACCGTGAAACTGGTGTAATTTAGAAAAATACCGTGATCCAGGCTAACAAACAGTAGCCTACCAGTCATTGTATCATGTAATCATTGTAACATGTTGTCACTAAACTTAGGTCATCCTCTCCTTAATACAGTGCAGTCGCCCTGTCCCATGTGCAGAAAAACACCCCCAAAGCATGATGCTACCACCCCCATGCTTCACAGTAGGGATGGTGTTCTTGGGATGGTACTCATCATTCTTCTTCCTCCAAACACGTTTAGTGGGATTATGACCAAAAAGTTCTATTTTGGTCTCATCTGACCACATGACTTTCTCCCATGACTCCTCTGGATCATCCAAATGGTCATTGGCAAACTTAAGACGGGCCTTGACATGTGCTGGTTTAAGCAGGGGAACCTTTCGTGCCATGCATGATTTCAAACCATGACGTCTTAAAGGTGAACTAAGTAACTTTTTTACCTTAACTGAACAGCTTCGGAGTCATTGGAATGGTTATAATACTTATTTCGGGTTGAATGGTGGTCGTTTCGCACCCCCCTGGTGCCCGTGAGCGGAAAATACGCATTTGCAACTTTGGGGCGGCGGGGCGGTCTCGCGTGATATCAGGTCTCGCGATGTAAACAACTGCTTTACGGCCAAAAGAAATCTGCTAAAATGCTGTCATTATTGCGCTCCCTCACACTGTTCGAACCCTAATGAAGAAGACGTTTTAAAGAATGTCCCATCTGCTTTGATGTCGTTGATCTACTAGCCTCTGGTGTCTGAGAATCACCAACGAGTTTTTACAACAGTGTTGTCAAATATCTATTCCGAAGCTGTGGGGGGAGCTCTAGAGAGAAACCTGCGAGCGATAAGCGAGAATACAGCGTAGAAATCCCGAAGCTACTGAGTGCTGCTTTAAGCCCTATTCGCACTGGATTAGTATTACCCCTGAACCTTTGTAATTAAGAAATTACCTCCTGACGTCTGTGTTTTTGGTGGCTCATTCACATGGGCAAATAAATGGTCTGTAATTCCCTCTATTTTACGGACTTTACAGCGCGCGCCCACCCATTCCCACTTCACTAGCTGAACATGCAGAAACGAAGATCGCGCTGCAGTATTGCAATTCAAAAAAGAACTTATTTAAAACCAATTTATTAGAGAAATATATTATATATTTTATATCATTTTTACTCTTTCACACTTTGATTTCTTGGGATACTTACAGGATGGACGTCTTTAGAGGCCGTGTGAGACAAAGAAATGCTCCACGATACAGACTACTACACTAACGTTACCACAACAGTGTCAACACTTTTCAAAACAGCTTCCATGTTGCGCCAAAATGCTTAGTTTAACGTTTCCATCACAACGGTCCGAGTTTCCGGGTCACGTCTTTACTGTAGTTTGTTTTCTCTTGTGCAGCATTTCATAGTTTTTATTGGAGAAAAACTATAATCGGATTGGAGTAGGGCATATCGAGAGATTTTATTGTTAATATAGTTTTAATACAGACGAAAAATGGACTGTTAAACGGCCCATAATGGTTATTACGTTCTTTAGGAAACGATAGGCCAACAAAAAAAACAGCCCAAATCACAGACATGGGGATTCGCACGGGACTGGTATTATCAGAGGACCCCTGTGTTGGCCGAAATACGGTAGGTAATTTTAGGGGAAATTTTTACAGACATTTTTAGACATGGCAGATTCGCACGGGATAAAATTCACAGACGACCTCTGCGATTATTACAAATTACCGGAGGTCCCTTGGTAATACTAATCCCGTGCGAATAGGGCTATAGTGTATTACCAAAAGTAACCTTGGAAACGGTGGTCCCAGCTCTTTTCAGGTCAATGACCAGCTCCTCCCGTGTAGTTCTGGGCTGATTTCTCACCTTTCTTAGGATCATTGAGACCCCACGAGGTGAGATCTTGCATGGAGCCCCAGTCCGAGGGAGATTGACAGTCATGTTTAGCTTCTTCCATTTTCTAATGATTGCTCCAACAGTGGACCTTTTTTCACCAAGCTGCTTGGCAATTTCCCCGTAGCTCTTTCCAGCCTTGTGGAGGTGTACAATTTTGTCTCTAGTGTCTTTGGACAGCTCTTTGGTCTTGGCCATGTTAGTAGTTGGATTCTTACTGATTGTATGGGGTGGACAGGTGTCTTTATGCAGCTAACGACCTCAAACAGGTGCATCTAATTTAGGATAATAAATGGAGTGGAGGTGGACATTTTAAAGGCAGACTAACAGGCCTTTGAGGGTCAGAATTCTAGCTGATAGACAGGTGTTCAAATACTTATTTGCAGCTGTATCATACAAATAAATAGTTAAAAAATCATATATTGTGTTTTCTGGATTTTTTTTTTTTGATTATGTCTCTCACAGTGGACATGCACTTATGATGACAATTTCAGACCCCTCCATGATTTCCAAGTGGGAGAACTTGCAAAATAGCAGGGTGTTCAAATACTTATTTTCCTCACTGTACAGTACATTGAAGCAGCAGTTTATTCTAATCCCTTTTCTAATCCCTAGGTTTATTCTATTCTAAAAGTTTCAAGCACATATAATCAATTTATAAAAAGGCATCGGATTATCATAATATTTTATAGCAGTTGTCTACTTTCTACTATTACATCAGGGCTCACTTTCATGTCCTTTCACATTATATTTCTCTTTTAATTAAGTGGAGGAGGAGAGTGAAGAACTGAGTGAAGTGAAGGAGGAGAGTGAAGAACTGAGTGAAGTGAAGGAGGAGAGAGAAGAACTGAGTGAAGTGAAGGAGGAAAGTGAAGAATTGAGTGAAGTGAAGGAGGAGAGTGAAGAACTGAGGGAAGTGAGGGAGGAACATCATGTCAAACCTGGAGAAAAAACTTTGAGTCGCTCAAAGACTAAAAAGACATTTTTAAAGAAAGGAAGAGCCAAGAAATCTTTCACCTGCACTCAGTGTGGAAAGAGTTTATCAAGCAAACAAAGTTTTGAGCAACACATGATGATCCACACTGGAGAGAAGCTGCATGTATGCTATCAATGTGGAAAGAGTTTCACAACTAAACAGACTCTTAATTTTCACATGAGAGTTCACACTGAAGAGAAGCCATTTAAGTGTGATCAATGTGGGAAAGATTTCAGTCAATCTTCACACCATAAATTTCACATGATGATTCACACTGGAGAGAAGCCGTTCACATGTGATCAATGCGGCAAAACATTTCTCTGTACATCACACCTGAAGACACACCTGACAGTTCATACGAAGGAGAAGCCACACTCATGTTCTGTGTGTGGAAGTTTTTCACAGATGCAACATTTACATGAACATCAGAAAATTCACACTGGTGTGAGAAAGCACATGTGCTTTGAGTGTGGGAAGACTTTTACCAGAGCGAACTGTTTAAAACTGCACCAGAGAATTCACACTGGAGAAAAACCTTACAAGTGTTCACACTGTGACAAGAGATTCAGTCAGTCAGAAAATCTGAAAACACATGAGAAGAACCACACTGGAGAAAAACCTTACAAGTGTTCACACTGTGACACGAGATTCAGTCGGTTGGGAAATCTGAAAAGACATGAGAGGATCCACACTGGAGAAAAACCTTACAAGTGTGATCAGTGTGGGAAGAGTTTATCAAGCAAACACAGTTTTGAGCAACACATGATGATCCACACTGGAGAGAAGCCGCATGTATGCTATCAATGTGGGAAGAGTTTCACAACCAAACAGACTCTTAATGTTCACATGAGAGTTCACACTGAAGAGAAGCCATTTAAGTGTGATCAATGTGGGAAAGATTTTAGTCATTCTTCACACCATAAATTACACATGAGGATCCACACTGGAGAGAAGCCGTTCACATGTGATCAGTGTGAAAAGAGATTCTCAAACAAACAAACTCTTAATCTTCACATGAGGATTCACACCGGAGAGAAGCCATACACATGTGATCAATGCGGCAAAACATTTCTCTGTACATTTGCCCTGAAGAGACACCTGACAGTTCATATGAAGGAGAAGCCGCATTCATGTTCTGTGTGTGGAAAGAGTTTTTCAGTGCGGCACACTTTACATGAACATCAGAAAATTCACAATGGTGTGATAGAGTACATGTGCTTAGAGTGTGAGAAGACTTTTACTAGAGCGGACAGTTTAAAACGGCACCAGAGAATTCACACTGGAGAAAAACCTTTCAAGTGCTCACACTGTGACGAGAGATTCCGTCAGTCGGCAAGTCTAAAAAGACATGAGATGATCCACACTGGAGAAAAACCTTACAAGTGTTCACACTGTGACAAGAGATTCATTCAGTCGGCAGATAAAACAACACATGAGAGGATCCACACTGGAGAGAAGCCGTACACGTGTGATCAGTGTGGAAAGAGTTTCTATTTTAAAAGTCACCTGAAGCGACACATGAAGATCCACACAGTGGAGAAACCACATTACCACAGTCTGAGATCAAGGTAGGGGTGCACGCTATTGACAAAATTTGATATTGCGATATTGATATTCATTTTGATATTTTTAAATATATGTAAAATTACAAAAGTTATAGGAAAACGCATCAAAATAGATTCATAACAAATAAAACAAGTTTTCTTACAACACAATGTTTATTTCAACTGACAGTCATATTGGACTGGTACAACATGACTAAATACATAATAACCATGTCTACAGAACAGGACATGTTAGATACAATGAAAATAAATCTTAAAAAAAAAAAGTAAATAGAAAATGTCATGAGAAACATGGCCCATCAACAACCGTGTAACCTTTAGACGGCAATTTGCACTTTCCCCGGCAACTCACAGGTGTTCACAACTTCAGGAGGAGGTCTGGGCTGCATTCCAGACGAAACTGGAAAAGTGTAAATTAGGGCTTTAGTCAAGACCACCTTTGTTGAGTCCAAGTCAAGACCGAGTCCAAAAAGGTTAGAGTCCGAGCCAAGACAGAGTCTAGAACAGAAAAAAAAAAAAAACGTATGCATGACATTATCAAGACAATCATTTTGGGTTATTATTTGTTGATCTAAAAGCAAAAGCAGTGTCACAACACCCAGGACTTTTAAATAAAGACATTCCCTATCATATCATATAATAAATCATATATCATATATAAAACAGAATGATGGCATATGGTGATACCTCACAATAGCAGTGTTAGAACTGATATATAAACACCAACCCACTACTATTACCACTCCTAGGTACTAGTACTGAACATTTGAGCAACTAAATGACAATATAGCTTCACTCCAGATGTACAGTAGGGTAGAAAAGAAGTGACCAGTATTACAGAGTGTACCCCTATGGTTGGTTTATGCCTTCCCTGAAAAAAAAAATTGTATTGTATTATAAAATAATGAATGAGTTTAATTGTATTTAAAATAATTGACTAATTCAAAGAACAACAACAAAATAATTATATAGGCCTAAAGGCACACACACATTTGTTTCGACTGTCTGATCAGCCTCACATTCTATTCCTGTCTATCATACACGTGATGTCAACCAATTAAACTGCATGAGGGAGGGCCGAGCAAAATCTCTCTCTCTCACACACACACACACACACACACACACACACACACACACACACACACACACACACTAGAGATGCGGATCGGGCGGATGACGTGACGAAAAATAATACTTTAAATTCGGGCGGGTGGCAGTTGAACCAATCAAATGGAAAAAGTTTGACACTAAGCAAACCTACAAGCTATGTGCCCAGCTGTCAGTACTATTGGAGGAGGCCTAAACGTCTCGTAGATGAGACTGCCTGGGTTATTTTGTTTCGATATTAGCTATACAGCCAGACATTGGAACCTACCACTCGTGGAATAGGCATTTAAAAGAAATTCAGATTATGTGATATGACTCAGAAATTACATCGGGCAATGTTCAGATGTCATTCAGAGCGAGATGTTCAGAAGAAAGCAAGAGCTAAACTTCTACAAGCTCAATAACATCCACATAAAAAAAAAGAAAAAAAGTCTGAAAACTTTGCCCATTAATTAGATATGCAAGGCAAGCAGGCACATTTGTTGTTATGGGTTGTTATGGACAATTCAAAATGTGAATATTCAGGTTGCACTAGCGGTGGACTTTCAGCAAGTTAAAACATTTATTTTTTAAAGAGCCATTTGTGAGTCAAAAGAGCCGGCTCTTTTCAGTGAACTGAGTCAAACAATCCGGCCGAAAAAGAGCCAAAATGCCCATCACTAGTTATTAGGTGGCCAGTGTTTCACTTTCCCTCCAATATTATTATGTTCCCAGTAAGCACACATACGTTGCAGCGAGTGTGCTTACTGGGAACATAATAAAGACACCTGGACTCGGTTGAGAACAAAAGCCATATTTGGCAAGACCAGTGGCCGAGACCGAGACAAGTCCGAGTCCGAATACCAGCGAGTCCGAGACCATATAAAAACAGTCTCGAGTTCAGAGTACTACAGCCCTAATGTAAATGCATCTGGTTGTTGAAACATATGTAAATTTTACTCCTCCCAAAAACGCAAAAAAATAAACGTGTGAGAGTGAAATAGACAAATGTTTTTACATTATTCATTTCAGGGTTCGTACATCCATTTGAGAGTAAATTTCAAGCACTAATCAAGGACTTTCAAGTCCATCACACTTTTTCCAGCACTTAATTTTTTTTTTTAATATCTAGTTTTAATGTGATGACCAAAACCATTTACATTTACATTTATTCATTTAGCAGACGCTTTTATCCAAAGCGACTTACAAATGAGAACAATAGAAGCAGTTAAACTAACAGTAGGACAACATGATTTGTTCATGCTTCAAAGATTGTCCGCATTTGTAAAACTAAATGCTTCAAAATGTAGGAAAACTTATGCTTGGCAAACCAACATATTTATTTAAAAATGTACTATAAACGGTAGATGGCAGCAGAGGACCGCTTATTGACTTATAAGCCATTTCCACTCCATAATAGTTTTTTTCTAGGGCTGCCACTAACGACTATTTTTGTATCGATTAATCTATTGACTAATTTAGTAAAAAATTGTATACAAACATAAAATAAAAATAAAATAACAGTACATATTAGTAATAACAATAGTAAGGCTGAGAAAGTCAGCATGTTCTGAATGTCAATATGTCCACATGTTTTGGGCTTCTGTTCAGCACAGCTAGATTAAATAAATAAACAGAGGACTTCAGTAGTGAAACTCCAAATTAAATCCTTTTTTAAAGCAAAAGTAAAGTAGGGGTGCAGCTATCAATTATTTTAGTAATTGAGTATTTTACCAATTATTCCACCGATAAATCGATTACAAAAAGTAATCGAACAAAAAAGATAGATCCAAGTGAAACAACAGCCATTAAAATGCAAATATATAATAACAAGCAATAATTGGTTCAAATAATATATCAAAGTAAGTAATAATTTGGGTTTTATTGAACAACACTGTTGTACTGTCGTAAAATCTGTCATGGTTACACCGTAGGATACACGTGCATTTGTTGACAAGCCGATACCCCCGAACTCTGCAGAAGGAGTTCTCACGTCTTGTTCGATTTTTGAGACATAAGTGTTCATTGAATCGATTGTAAAATCGATTTCCATGTCTAAAGACGTTTCCATTTTAAACGCCAAATATGGGCAAATCCACGGACAACTAACAGGCATTAGGACGAACGTGAAGAGGGCGTTTGAGACGCGCACAAGTCAGCAAATATTCCTGATGATTTATTGCCGTGAAGTTTCGTGCACAATGACAAACAGGAGTGCAACATTCTCGAAAAACAATAAGCAGAGTGGACTGCCATAACATCAATGAAAAACATTACCGTATTTTCCGCACTATAAGGCGCACTTAAAAGCCTTTATTTTTTTCAAAAAACGACAGTGCGCCTTATAATCCGGAGCGCCTTATATATGGATCCGGCACCTTATATTAATGTCTGTAAAACAACCGCTGACTTAAACCTTGTTTATACTTTCGCCTGGCACCGGAGCGCGAGCCTCCGCTGACTGCGCGCGCACCTCCCCAAACAGACGAGGTATTTATACTTGACGCAACTGTTTTGTTTTAGACTGAACACCAGACCATACAACTGATTTAGACGCGCAAACTGGGTGCCGGCGGTGTGATGAGATGTACTAATATCCGTCTGCTCGGGCAGATTCGGCTCAAAGTCGTGCATCTTCGGATGCGGAGGCGCGCGCGCTGTCACATTGGCGTCATTTTTCCGCGCGCGCGCCTCCGCATCCGAAGATGCACGACTTTGAGCCGAATCTGCCCGAGCACGAGCAGACGGATATGTTTTTTATTACCTTCGCGCTTATGCGGACGCGTCGAGTATAAACAAGGTTTTACAGCTCAGCCACTTGTTTTTTCATATTTTTTTGCAAGTGGTAGATCTTGGTTTACATTTGGACTTTGGATGTGATCTTAGGCTTGAAAAGGTTGGTGACCACTGCATAACGCAAACCCAGTCAAACGTTTGACTGCAGTATCTTCTATTCTATGCGCCTTATAATCCGGTGCGCCCTATATATGAAAACAGTTCTAAAATAGGCCATTCATTGAAGGTGCGCCTTATAATCCGGTGCGCCTTATAGTGCGGAAAATACGGTACTGTAGGCTTCAACGTGCCTGTGTTTAGGATTAGCATGAGACTGCCCTATCCCAGGTGCAGTGGCTATATTTCAGCATGTCAAATGAATATAATTTCATGGGTTTTATTTTTTTTTAAATGCCAAAAGATCGCGTAGCTCACGTTTACAAGCCAGCGTCATCATAGTAGCTTATTGGCTACTGTTTTACAGAATGGATATGCTAATTCAATTCAATGTTTGTGTGGTAGGTAATAGCCATATATCGTCAATATTATAATATCAAGCTACCATAGATGAATCTGCAAAGTTGAAAAATCGATTTGCAAGTTGCAAGTCAAATTTTGTAGTTCTTTTTGTGCTCGGGTTACTACCCGAACCCCAAAGTTCCATAGTGCCAGTAAAAGCGATACAGACCTCGTCAGGCTATGGCAGACGTGTCATTCAACCTATTGCAAGGGTCTTGGAAATATATTATGAAGGTTGAAAAACTACAGTGTTGCTTTAACATGTGATTAGCCTTAGTACTTGTAATATTGATTATTCCTCTCGCATCATGTCTGTAAGAAATTAAACTTTTGTTTTTAGCAGAACTGCCAGAAAGCATCTGGAAGGAGAGGACAGAGAGAACACCATTGATCCAGAACCTGCAGAATGAAACATCAAGATCCACAGCGGAGAGAAGATTTTTTATACATCTTAAAGGGCACCTATTATGCAAAATTCCCTTTTACATGGTGTTTGAACATAAATGTGTGTTGACAGTATGTGTTCACAACCATCCTATAATGATAAAAATCCACCCAGTGCTTTTTTATAATCCCCATAAATCATAAGCAGTGTCTCAGGACAAGCTGTTCTCGGATTCAGGGAAATGTGACGTCACTTTGCACAGGCCCCTCCCTCGACTGTTGATTGACACTGCAGTTTGAGCATAGACCCCGCCCTGAGTGAGCTGGACACAGAGTCTGCCATTGTTTCGACTCTTGAGCAGCTGTAGACAATAATGTCTCCTAAGCGATTGAGGTGTTTTGTTGTTAGTTGTAAGAATGAACATAGCAGTCTTCATTTACTCTCGTTGTTACTCTAGGATGGATCTGTACTGTTTGTGATCCAGCTTACAGTATCCAGAGGAGCGACAGGCCTAACGTTACTGACCACGGCAGAAATGAAAGTGAGAGCATGCACTTTATGACAGCTCATCGAGTCATTTTACGGATATAAAGTTTACCAGTTTATCCACCGGCAACTATAGTTGCCGCAGTGCATAGTTGTCATTTTCCTTTTGTAAATAATTTTCTAGATGTTGTCCATGTTTTATTTCTCAATGACATGCAAGCAAACAACCAAATAAAAGGATTTCAAGAAAAAAAAAAGGTATTTACTTCCTCCCTGTCACATGAGGCTGTCAACTTCCTACCCCTACTTCCAGGAAGCATGACGAAGGCAAACCCTCCCAAAGAAAGGTCATTTTCATGTTACTAATAAGTATTTTTTGTTGACATATATATATATATATATATATATCTACATAATCATGAAGGTCTCTAGAATCATCCAAACAAAACAAATCTTACAAGAGATCTATAGTTTTTTGTATACTTAGTCAAAAGTCCAAGCGGCAACTATAGTTGCTGGTGGGCAAATGCCTTGTAAGTACATATATCATGGGAAAATGGGGTATACTGTGTTAATAGGTTAATAAATCAAGTTTATTGGTCTTGTTTAGTGCATAAACATAACTTAACCCTTTAAATGACATCTCTATATAGATATATTTTTTTTCTTCATTCTATTTATTTGTATTTATTTATTTTCATTTAACTTTTTGATACACAATGCCCTGTTATGGCTGCACTTTGTTCTGCACTATGTTCCACAACTTTAACCCTTGTGCGCTGTTCGTTTGTGGTTTACAGTCAGGCTGTTTGGGGTCTGAGAGACCCCAGGCAACAAAATGTAATTTTGTAACAATATCTATATTTTAAACAAATGTAATTTTACTCAGTTTATTTATGTTTTTACTCTACATTTGGACATTTTTACTCCACAAAATGTTCAAAAAAAGAAAAGAAAAATTCTCCAAAAAGAAAAAAAAAAATGAATAAAAAATGTGCCTTATAAAATACCCACATTTCTAACTTTCATTCATGGGGATAACATGGATAATTTGACATGGTTTAGTGTAAGATTTTTGGCCAAATCTTTGGAAAATGCAGTAAAAAAAAAAAAAAATCACTTTAACCAGTAGATGGCTGCAGAGCTCTAAAAGTACTAAAAGTTTCAAACTAACAGACATCTTTTCACAAGTTTTTCCAGTTAGATTTATATCTACATATAATGAAATCACAATTATAACAATAAAAGTTACTTTTTGTCAAAGTTTGGCAGTTTTTGCACTGAAAAAAAAAATCAGTTTTCAATAATGTTACATTATGATTAGAATCAAACCTGATCAGGATGTTACAAAGAGAAAAGTTGGAGTTTTTAGAGTTTATCATTTATTTCAAACATCTGTTTTTCATATAATTCTACAAATTTAAAGTGTGCCACTTCATTTATGTCTGTGTGTTCTGTGTTGTTTCTGATTTTGAGGATGAATTTTGTCCATTGATCAAATTCATTTGATTCTAATCATAATATAACATTACTGAAAAACAGATTTTTTTTTCAGTACAAAAAGTGCCTAAACTTTGACAAAAAGTAACTTTTATTATTATAATTGTGATTCCATTATATGTAGATATGAGTACAACTGGAAAAACTTGTGAAAAGATGTCTTTCAGTTAGTCAAAAAGCAAATAGCAAATAGTGGTGCTCTGCAGCCATCTACTGGTTAAAGTGATAATTTGTTACTTTTAAAACAGCATTTTCCAAAAGATGGGCAAAAATCTTACACTAAACCATGTCAAATTATCTATGTTATCCCCATGAATGAAAGTCAGAAATGTGGGTCAAAAAGACCCTGAACAGCGCACAATGGTTAAGGCAAATGGATTTGTTGTTTGTTGTGTTTTCATATTCAAGAGATTATAAGCTAGATGCCGTTTTTTTGGGTCTGCATCAAATGTTCTTCGACTTTTATACATAATAAATTTGTTTATGAATAAAGATTGATCTGTTGAAAGCAGTTATTTTGAGATAAATGCCAAAGGACCAGCGGGCAGCATACTAGAGGCACGCAGCTCGCAAGTGGTTTTCTCTAGAATACCTTGTTCTCCTGATATTTCAGTGCTATATTTTAGTCAAGGTAAGGCCATCTTCGATTCTCTTGTTCTTTTGTAAATTTTAATTTCACATAATCCTGTATTTCAGTTAGACGCATTGGCACTTTAGAGAAATAGCCGCGAACGAAACACATGTAAATGTTTATAGCAATCTAATTTGCACGTAACTTAAGCCCAATTGCTCCTAGCACTTTAGATTTGACACATTTTGCCGTTATTGACTTAATTGCCCGAACGAAACAGCATCTGTAAGAATTGATAGATATAAATAGAAGGGCTTCAGATCACTTCAATAGGACCAGCGGGCAGCATACTAGAGGCACGCAGCTCGCAAGTGGTTTTCTCTAGAATACCTTGTTCTCCTGATATTTCAGTGCTATATTTTAGTCAAGGTAAGGCCATCTTCGATTCTCTTGTTCTTTTGTAAATTTTAATTTCACATAATCCTGTATTTCAGTTAGACGCATTGGCACTTTAGAGAAATAGCCGCGAACGAAACACATGTAAATGTTTATAGCAATCTAATTTGCACGTAACTTAAGCCCAATTGCTCCTAGCACTTTAGATTTGACACATTTTGCCGTTATTGACTTAATTGCCCGAACGAAACAGCTGTACTCACTCAAGCGGTGAGAGCATTATCTGTATATCTGTGTAATTTGCACGCTGTCGCGGAAGCGTCAGCGGAAGCGTTCAGGCTCCTCGTGTGAAGACCGACTCGGGTAAAGACCAGCGACTCTACCTGCGCGACTCCACCGAGCAAGGACACCAGAAAGGCACTTACGTATCTCCTCTTCCCTTTTTCTTCCCTCTACTTATCTTATTGTTCACCTTAATCAACATGTGCTTTCAATACATTCCTGTTATCTCTCGGCAACGTCCTTTCATCACGCGCAATAGACAGCGCAATATTGCCAATCTGCGTCCCATCCTCACATCCTCACATACTCCTCTCTCTCTTTCCGTGGGTCTATGGAATTGTCAGTCAGCAGTCAATAAAGCTGACTTCATTCCAGCCTTTGCATCTCATTCTACTCTTAGTATCTTGGGGCTGACTGAGACCTGGATTCGTCCAGAAGACTCAGCAACCCCTGCTGCTCTCTCTAGCAATTTCTCCTTCTCCCACTCCCCTCGCCAGTCTGGGAGAGGTGGGGGTACAGGGCTTCTCGTTTCTAACAATTGCAAATACTCCACGCTCTCTTCTCTATGCAACAACAACTCATTTGAATATCATGCTATTACACTTACAACTCCCATTAAAATCCATATTGTAGTCATTTATCGCCCCCCAGGTCAGCTGGGTAACTTTGTAGATGAGCTGGATGTGCTGCTGTCCACTTTCCCTGAGGACGGCACCCCACTACTAGTCTTCGGTGACTTAAACATTCATCTCGAAAAGCCACATGCAACAGACTTCACCTCTCTCCTAGCCTCTTTCGATCTCAAACGACTCATCACCACAGCTACTCACAAATCAGGCAACCAACTGGACCTGGTTTACACACGCAACTGCACCACAGAAAACATCCTGGTGACACCTCTCCACGTTTCAGATCATTTCCTCATTACTTTCAGTCTACAACTCTCTACCCCTGCACCACCACCCCCACCACCAGTCACTTTCAGACGAAACCTGCGCTCACTTTCCCCCTCCCATCTTTCCTCTGCCGTGTCATCCTCTCTTCCCCCACCCTCACAATTCTCATCTCTGGATGTGAATACCGCAACGGACACCTTATGCTCCACTCTAATCTCTTCTCTAGACATTATCTGCCCTCTCTCCTCCAGGCCAGCACGCGCTACTCCCTCTAACCCCTGGTTATCTGAGGTTCTTCGGGAACACCGGACCGAACTCAGGGCAGCGGAGAGGAAATGGCACAAATCAAAAGACGCATCTGACCTGAGTATGTATCAATCTCTCCTCTCCTCCTTTTCTGTTGATGTTCATGCTGCAAAATCTTCATACTTCCACAACAAGATCAACAGCTCCTCCAACACACGATTGCTCTTCAAGACATTCAACTCTCTCCTCTGTCCACCTCCACCACCACCCGCCTCCTCCTTAACTGCTGACGATTTTGCGCACTTCTTCACCAACAAAACAACGGCTATCAGCAGTCAGTTCTCAGCTCCACACACACAGGAACCCAGACCGACCCCTTCCACAGCCAATACCCCTCTGTCCTCCTTTTCTTCGCTAACCGAGGAAGAAGTATCTACACTTCTCCTCTCCAGTCACCCTACCACCTGCCCGCTTGACCCCATCCCCTCACACCTTCTACAAGCCATCTCTCCCACACTTCTACCATCACTCACACACATCATCAACTCATCCCTCCATACTGGCACCTTCCCTACAGCATTCAAGCAGGCTCGGGTTACTCCACTGCTCAAAAAACCCACGCTAAACACATCATTTGTAGAGAATTACAGACCTATCTCTCTCCTACCATTCATTGCGAAGACACTTGAAAGAGCTGTCTTCAACCAACTAACATCCTTCTTGTCTCTAAACAACCAGCTGGATGTCAACCAATCTGGCTTCAAGAAAGGACATTCAACTGAGACTGCATTACTGTCAGTCACAGAAGCCCTACGGATCGCAAAAGCTGCTTCTAAATCTTCAGTCCTCATTCTCCTGGATCTGTCTGCTGCCTTCGATACGGTGAATCATCAGATCCTTATGTCCACCCTCTCATCACTGGGCATCACAGGAACTTCACTCCACTGGTTTGAGTCCTATCTCACAGGTAGGTCCTTCAAGGTCGCATGGAGAGGTGAGGTATCCAGAGCACATCAGCTGACCACAGATGTTCCCCAGGGTTCAGTTCTTGGTCCCCTCCTCTTCTCCATCTACACCACATCACTGGGACACATCATACAGGCACACGGTTTTTCCTACCACTGCTATGCTGATGACACGCAGCTCTTCCTCTCCTTTCAACCAGATGATCCCACAGTAGCTGCACGGGTCTCAAGCTGTCTGGCGGACATCTCCACATGGATGAAGGAACATCACCTGCAGCTCAACCTGGCAAAGACTGAGCTTCTCGTCCTCCCTGCCAATCCGTCTCTACAGCACGACTTCACCATCCTGGCTCTGAGCGTGAGCACATGAGGCTCCGCCCCCTGGGCCGGCAGCAGCAGTCATTTGCATTTGCATACACACTAAAACAGCATGTTTTTCTGAGCTCCAAAAAATGACAATTTAAACATGCTGTAAAAAATTATATGTTGGGTATTGTGAGCTAAAACTTCACATACATACTCTGGGGACATCAGAGACTTATTTTACATCTTGTGATAAGAGTCATAATAGGTGCCCTTTAAAGCTGCCGTCGGCAACATTTTTTTGATCATATTCAGTGTAATCGACACTATAATCCGACAGAACAACATAAATAAGGTGGTTTTATAAAAAAACCCGAGCTTCTAACTCCACCTGGAGCGTGTTATTTGTTTAGCAAAAATCCAGCGCTCCCGCTTCATCAGGTCCAATCAGCGCAGGGGGGTGTGATATCTGACTGTCAATCACAGGTCGTGCACACGCCACAGATCCCCCTCACTCGCGCTGAGTGATATCCCCTATGTCTTGCTGCGGTTGACCGAGGGACTGCTGCTTCCGAACCGAATCGGGGTCACCCACGTCGGCTTGAGAGAGTCCGCCGAGTCCGCCCATGCTAGAGTCACGCACGTTAATATCACATGCACACGCCACGCCTGAAGTTCGCATGAAGCGTGATGGCGGAGAGAAAATCTACTAACAAGCTTCCAATTCCTCAGTTATTGCTATCTATGGATAGATTAGCCAGGGCTGCCTCCGAGTCCATGGTGTTGATAGATGCTGAAGAGACGGACGCGTTCACAGAAAATCAGGTACACACGCACAGTGACGCACTGACGAGCACGACCTCGATGGGAGGTGCTCGCTGGTAGTGGGGAGGGGCATGAGAGTTGTAAACATTCAAAATTTTGGCTAATCGACCCAATCTGCTAGACTTGCCGACGGCAGCTTTAATGCAGTGTACGCCTATTCATCCATCTATCCATCTTCTTCCGCTTATCCGGGGCAGGGTCGCGGGGGCAGCAGTCTAAGAAGGGATGCCCAGACTTCCCTCTCCCTAGACACTTCCTCCAGCTCTTCCGGGGGGACACCGAGGCGTTCCCAGGCCAGCCGGGAGACATCATCCCTCCAGCGTTTCCTAGGTCTTCCCCGGGGTTTCCTCCCTTTGGGACATGCCTGGAACACCTTCCCGGGAAGGGGTCCAAGAGGCATCCGGAAAAGATGCCCTGGCCCCTCTCGATGTGGAGGAGCAGCGGCTCTACTCTGAGCTCCTCCCGAGTGACCGAGCTTCTCACCCTATCTCTAAGGGATCGCCCAGCCACCCTGCGGAGAAAGCTCATTTCGGCCCCCTGTATCCGGGATCTTGTCCTTTCGGTCATGACCCACAGCTCATGACCATAGGTGAGAGTAGGAATGTAGATTGACTGGTAAATCGAGAGCTTTGCCTTGCGGCTCAGCTCCTTCTTCACCACGACAGACCGGTACAGCAACTGCATTACTGCAGAAGCTGCACCGATCCGTCTGTCAATCTCCCGTTCCATCCTTCCCTCACTCGTGAACAAGACCCCAAGATACTTGAACTCCTCCACTTGAGGCAGGAACTCTCCACCAACCTGAAGCGGACAAACCACCCATTTCCAACTGAGAACCATGGCCTCGGATTTGGAGGTGCTGATTCTCATCCCAACCGCTTCACACTCGGCTGCAAACTGTCCCAGTGCATGCTGAAGGTCCTCGTCTGATGGGGCCAGCACGACTACATCATCCACAAAGAGCAAAGACGAAATCGTGTGGTCCCCAAACCTGACACTCCGGCCCCTGGCTGCGCCTAGAAATTCTGTCCATAAAAATGATGACCAGAACCGGCGACAAAGGGCATTCCTGCCGGAGTCCAACATGCACCGGGAACAAGTCTGACTTACTGCCGGCAATGCGAACCAAGCTCCTGCATCGGTCATAAAGGGACTGGATAGCCCTTAGCAAAGGGCCCCGAACCCCATACTCCCAGAGCACCCTCCACAAGATGCCGCGAGGAACACAGTCGAATGCCTTCTCCAAATCCACAAAGCACATGTGGATTGGTTGGGCAAACTCCCATGAACCGCGGGACGGCGGGATTGAGGAGATCCTCGAAGTATTCCTTCCACCGTCCAATGATATCCCCAGTCGTGGTCAACAGCTGCTCACCTCCACTGTAAACAGCATTGGTAGGGCACTGTTTCCCCCTCCTGAGGCGCCGGACGGTTTGCCAGAATCTCTTCGAGGCCGACCGATAGTCCTTCTCCATGGCCTCTCCGAACTCCTCCCAGCCCAGAGTTTTTGCCTCCACAACCACCCGAGCTGCAGTCCGCTTTTATTTTTTTAAAATCAGCATCAGCAACTGCCAGTAGCAAATACATTTTTGGGGTGGCACCCGGGGTGGCCAATCGCATGTCTGGGGTGTCCAGTGCCACCCCGGGCCCCCTCTGGCTCCGCCACTGGGTGCTGTCCATTTCTTCTGATCATCCTTGAGATGGTTCTACACCTTCATTTGAGTCCAGCTGTGTTTGATTATACTGATTGGACTTGAATAGGAAAGCCACACACCTGTCTATATAAGACCTTACAGCTAACTGTGCATGTCAGAGCAAATGAGAATCATAACAGAATTGTGGCAAGGTTATAAAAAAAAATTCTGCTGCATTTAAGGTTCCTAAGAGCACAGTGGCCTCCATAGTCCTTAAATGGAAGACGTTTGGGACGATCAGAACCCAGCCAAACTGAGCTATCGGGGGAGAAGAGCCTTGGTGAGAGAGGTAAAGAAGAACCCAAAGATCACTCTGACTGAGCTCCAGAGATGCAGTCGGGAGATGGGAGAAAGTTGTAGTCAACCATCACTGCAGCAATCCACCAGTCGGGGCTTTATGGCAGAGTGACCCGACGGAAGCCTCTCCTCAGTGCAAGACACATGAAAGTCTGCATGGAGTTTGTTAAAAAACACCTGAAGGACTCAAAGATGGTGATAAATAAGATTCTCTGGTCTGATGAGACCAAGATAGAACTTTTTGGCCTTAATTCTAAGCGGTATGTGTGGAGAAAACCAGGCACTGCTCATCACCTGTCCAATACAGTCTTAACAGTGAAGCATGGTGGTGGCAGCATCATGCTGTGGGGGTGTTTTTCAGCTGCAGGGACAGGACGACTGGTTGCAATCGAGCGAAAGATGAATGCGGCCAAGTACAGGGATATCCTAGACGAAAACCTTCTCCAGAGTGCTCTGGGCCGAAGGTTCACCTTCCAACAAGACAATGACCCTAAGCACACAGCTAAAATAACGAAGGAGTGGCTTCACAACAACTCTGTGACTGTTCTTAAATGGCCCAGCCAGAGCCCTGACTTAAACCCAATTGAGCATCTCTGGAGAGACCTGAAAATGGCTGTCCACCAACGTCTACCATGCAACCTGACATAACTGGAGAGGATCTGCAAGGAGGAATGGCAGAGGATACCCAAATCCAGGTGTGAAAAACTTGTTGCATCTTTCCCAAAAAGACTCATGGCTGTATTAGATCAAAAGGGTGCTTCTACTAAATACTGAGCAAAGGGTCTGAATACTTAGGACCATGTGATATTTCAGTTTTTCTTTTTTAATAAATGAGCAAAAATGTCAACAATTCTGTGTTTTTCTGTCAATATGGGGTGCTGTGTGTACAATAAAAAAAATAAAATAAAATAAAAAAACTTAAATGATTTTAGCAAATGGCTGCAATATAACAAAGAGTGAAAAATGTAAGGGGGTCTGAATACTTTCCGTACCCACTGTATATTGAAACGTCTGTTTATACTCCATTAATAAAGGAGTCCAGACATTCGAAAAATATCAGTCTACACATGCGTTTTATATATAATATAATAATAATAATAATAATTCATTACATTTATATAGCGCTTTTCTCAGCACTCAAAGCGCTTTACATAGAAGGGGGAATCTCCTCAACCACCACCAATGTGCAGCATCCACCTGGATGATGCGACGGCAGCCATATTGCGCCAGAACGCCCACCACACACCAGCTTACTGGTGGAGAGGAGACAGTGATGAAGCCAATCAGTATGGGGATGATTAGGAGGCCATGATGGACAGAGGCCACTGGGCAAATTTGGCCAGGATGCCGGGGTTACACCCCTACTCTTTCGAAAGACATCCTGGGATTTTTAATGACCACAGAGAGTCAGGGCCTCGGTTTAAAGTCTCATCCGAAGGACGGTGCTCTTTGACAGTATAGTGTCCCCGTCACTATACTGGGGCATTAGGACCCACACAGACCACAGGGTGAGCACCCCCTGCTGGCCTCACTAACACCTCTTCCAGAGGTGAGAGATATGAGAGAAATAGAGAGATAATATGAGAGAAATAGACATGCATGTACACTGTAAACCCTAACAAGTTGAGACTACTCAAATGATTTGAGGAAAGTGGTTGCGTAAGTTTTTTGGAGTAATGGAAAAATTCAAACTTAATTAATTGAGTTGACCTAATGTGGTCTTCTCATTGAATTAACTTAAATGTTTAAGTAAAGATCACTTAAAAGGAAAATGGACTAAACTCAAACTTGCCAGTTAATATTTTGTTTACTTATTAGTAAATACATACATTTTAAATAAATTATAAATCATTAAACCAAGTTTTTCACATCCTTACATTTCTAAAATGGCGGCTGGGGGCATGCACAGTTTTGCAGGAGCTGTGCGTTTTCTTCTAAAACCTCCAGACTATCTAATGCAGCAATCTGGACGCCTTTTACAAAGTTGGATAATAATTTTGTATATTGTAACACTATTAATTGTGTCTGTCAAGCATTGTTGTCTGCAAGATAATCAAAACTGTGTGTACACACAAACCGACAAGAGCTATCACCTTCTATATTCCAAATTCCTCAATAATGTTCCTCCTAAAACTCCATCTAAGGCGTGTGAGAGATCTCCATCAAACAACATTAATGTGATTTCTACTCAATTGGTGATTGTGCTACTTCTGGCTGGAGACATCGAAGTTAATCCAGGCCCAACACCAGTGGTCAACACCATTGTCGCTACAGAAGAAACAACAGAGCCAATAAATAGTGGCCCTCAATACACTACCATCTGGTCACTGTCAAATCGCCTGTTTGACCCACTTCTGGGGGCTGTGGGTCCTGTGGAGTTCCCGCGTCTTGGGCTGTTGCGTGCTCGTGGCCCTGCCGTCGCCTCTTCCTGGTTCGGCGCGGGCGTGTCGTTGGCTGATGGTGCGGCGTGCGGGGACGTGGGCGGCCTTGGAGGGGCTGTTTCGCCGTGTGTGGGGAGCAGTGCTGGCTTTGCTGGGCTGGGACTCTCCGTGGGCTCGGCGGGGATCATTCCAGTGGCGGCGCACTCACCGGAGAGGCAGCGCTCCAGGAGGGACGCGGCGGGAGTGTGCACTGGTGAGCGTGTGACTCCGCTAACACAAACAACAGTTGCTGACTTTTGCAATGTTAATCAACAGACTCTTCCAATAAAACACAGGAATCCAGTCTTTAAACGGCACAGAACCAACAGAATATTTCGCACATTAAATCAGGCAAGGGTAGTTTGGGATCCGTTATCAAAAGTAAAGGGACTATTTGGCGGACATTTAAATATACGCAGTATGAAACCAAAACGTGAACAACTGGAACATCTGCTGTGCAGTTCCAATATTGACTTTTTAGGACTTTCAGAGACGTGCTTAACCCATTCTTCCCCTGAGGCTGTTGTAAATATGCCTGGGTATAATGCATTTAGAAAGGACAGAAATAATGGGAGGGGTGGGGGAGTAATAATGTATGTTAGAAATACTCTAAAGTGCACAATGATTGAATGGCCAAGTGAAATTGTTTTGGAATGTGTAGGTGTTGACATATCACTTTCTGCAACAATGTCTTTTGTTATAGTGTGTATATATAGAAAGCCCACTGCAAAAAAATGATTTTTATGAACAACTTAAACTTCTCCTTAAACACTGTGATAAAACCAAGGAAATTATTTTAATGGGTGATTTTAATATTAACTGGAATGTAAAGAGGGAACGAACAACTCTAAACAAATTACTGACTATTTTAATTTAACACAAATGATAAAAACACCAACCAGAATAACAAACCATTCGGAAACTCTAATAGATCTGTTATTCACAAACCATGCTGAGAGGATTAGTAAAACATACAATCTCATTACAGGGCTTTCTGATCATAATATTGTATTTTTCTCCCGAAAATTAAGTAAAAAGCGATTTAATTCATCTACATTTAATAACCATTACAATTTTATTCCAAAACATTTACATCAAAATCTTGATATTATTCTAAATGAAGTAAATTGGTCTGAATTGTTTTCTGATAATGATATTGAAATTAACTAAGATATTTAACTCTAAAATTACAGATGTTATGGAACCTTTTATTAAACGAGGAAAAGGTAAAAAAAAAAGGGGAAATCATCTACCCTGGTTGAATAATCAATGCAAAATACTTATGAAAGAAAGAGACATCTTACTCAAAGTGTTTTTAAAATCTGGTCTTACCATTGATAGGCAAAGATTTACTTCTATGAGAAATAAAACAACTCATACCTTACGTAAAGCCAAGGCAAATTTTTTCTTGGATGTAATTACAAGTGCAAATGGAAATGGCAAAATAATATGGCAAAATATTAATAAACTAATTGGAAAGCAAAATAAAATGGACAATGATAGATTGGAAATAAAAGTTAACAACGAGCTGCTAAATAATCCAAAAGAATTAGCAACCGAATTCAATAATTTCTTTATTAATTCTGTCAATGAAATAACACAAATGTTTAGTTCCTCAGAGATAGCTCGTAAGCCTAATCCTGGACAGACGGTTTTTAGGTTAGAGCAAATAACTGATCTGGAGGTGGCTAACATTATCAAGTCCATGAAACCATCAAAGGCCAAAGATGCGTATGGCCTTGACACACATTTTTTAAAAATACACAAAGACGTGCTGGTATGCCCGCTAACACATCTGATAAATCTATCAATTAAAACGGCAGTTGTTCCATCAGGATGGAAGGTGGCTATAGTCTCACCAATTTTTAAATCAGGAGACAAAACAAACATTTCAAATTATCGCCCCATCAGCATCCTCCCTGTTGTATCTAAGGTTGCAGAAAAGTGGATCAATAAACACCTCAGCCACGGCCATTCTCTCCTGCACCCCATGCAGTTTGGGTTTCGCCAGTACCACTCTACAGAGATGGCAAACTGTGTCTTCGTAGAAACAGTGAAATCCTTGCTTGATAAAACCACATGTGTTGGTGCAGTCTTTTTGGATTTAAAGAAGGCGTTCGATACAGTAGATCATCGAGCCCTTCTGTCTAAACTGACTCACTTCAACTTTGCAGAAGATGCGCTAGTTTGGTTTCAATCTTACTTGTCCAATAGAAGACAAGCTGTGAGTGTTGGTGGCACTATGTCGTCTTACCTTGAATGTCCAGCAGGAGTCCCACAAGGCTCTATTTTGGGACCAGCACTGTTCTCTGTATATATAAATGATCTGCCAAACGTTTGTCAAAAAGTCCATTTCCAAATGTATGCTGATGATGCGGTTATTTGTACACCTGCTAAAAGCACACAGGAAGCATCATCCATTCTTACATCAGCACTGGAGAATATTCAGCATTGGCTGCTTAAATCCTGCCTATTATTGAACAAAAAGAAAACTGTTGCCATGATTTTCTCAAAAAAACTCATAAAACTGGAGCGGTCCAGTGTGTTCCTGGGGGGAGTGGAACTTGACATTGTAGAAGAGTTCAAGTACCTCGGGGTCACACTGGACCCAACACTTTCTTTCAAAAAACACATCAAACTTACGGCGAACAGAATCAAATTCAACTTACATAACTTTAAACAAATCAGACCATCAATGACAATTACTTCTGCTAAAATGTTTCTACATTCAATGATATTTTCACATATAGATTACTGCATTACAACCTGGTCACTCACTGGAAATACAATTTTAAAACCCATAGAAATGTTATTTAAAAAATCTATAAAAATACTTGATCAAAAGCCTCTGTCATTCCATCATTGTAATATTTTGGGAAAATACAATATGCTCAATTTTGAAAATTTTATTCATTTTAAAAATAGCTGTTTAATTTATAAAGTTTTTCACGGACTGGCCCCACCTTCACTTTCTACATACATCAAACTAAGGTCTGACAGAGGTTTTTGTACCAGAGCCTCATTTAGAGGAGATATAGAGATCACGCTCAGAAAAACTACCTTTGGACAAACTGTTCTGTCTATCAGAGGAGGTCATTTTTGGAACAGCCTCCCAACAAACATTAGAGAATGTCCCACTTACTGCACATTTAAAAAGCACCTTAAACAGCTTCTTAAAAGTTCCCAGTTATGTCCTCATTTTGACTAATCTTATTGATGTAATGTAATCAGCCTGAATGTGTGCTAATGTGTTTCTTGCTTGATATTGTATACTGTCATATTCTTTTGTGTTGCATTATTTTTTAATGTTTGTCTTCCTGTCTCGGGACTACAGGTGAAAATGAGCATTTATGCTATAACCTGGCTCATTTACAGTCTGTACAGAAATGTTAGATTGTTTATTAATGTGCACTGTCCCGAATAAATAAATAAATAAAAAAAATAAAAAAATTAAAAACATCAACAGCTTTATTAGGATTACGTTACATATCTATAATAACTTCTATAATGCATACTGACTGAACATCGTATATTAACATTTAATCAGTAAAAAATACAAGTACAATACTTGCAGTAAATTAAATCAGTTGATTAAAAATGTATTTAGAAATCTGTCATTTAAAAGTGAAATTGACCAGATCAGAACAATTGATCAGAACAATTAAAAAAAGGACTGTAATGAACAACAACAGACATGTTTGTCATCTACTTTAACTTATCTTTCAACCTTTGTAATAGTTGTGTGTGAGTTCCTCAGTTGTCCTCGGTGTGTGAATAGATAGATCTCAACATCATACAGTTACTTTTAGAATGGGTTCAAATATTCAAAATATGCTGGAAAACCAAAAAATGTACAAGACCTGGATTTTTTTAAGAACAATCGGCACTTTAACTGCTCAGGATAAACAAGTGACACATGAACATCCATCACAAAACAAACAAACAAAAAACAGCTGTCGATCATCCAGGTAGCGACACAGAATTAAGAGTGAAAATTATTATTTAAAAAATGATGTAAACTTTTGACCACAACTGTATGTGTGTGATAGAATCAGTACTTCAGGATAACATCAGTGAGATCTCATCCTGTGGAAACTGCCACTGTTGGTTCAAAAGGTTCTCATTGATGAAATTGAATCGTCCTTCTGATGAATGGTTGGGGCTGGGAACAGAGGATCCTGTGATTAAAATGAAAAAAAATAACTAATACACATTTTCTCTTAAATACATTGTATAGTTCTCGTTGTTTAAGCACAGGTTAGAGGGATATAATAATAAAAATGTAACAATACAAAGTAATTTTGTTAGTTGGACAGCAACAAGAATGGAGATAATCAAAGCAAGTCAAAGTGCTTTCTTGCTGTTTCAGTAACTAACTAAATAAAATACAAGGTAACTTTGGAAACTGAATGGTATTCAAACAAAAACTCTTTCTCTGTGCGTTACCTGATGGATGACTCTGTTCTTTGAAGAGCAGCAGTATTTGAGAAGAATGGCAGCATTTACCACCTGGCCTGAAAACAATCATATATATACACACACAGTAAATTACATCATAATAAAACTAAGTACATGGTAGATTTCTACACTAACTAGAACATTGAAACAAACAAAAGGAGTGAAATTTACACTGTACTTTAACAAATATGATATATTTTCAAGTATGTAGCTAAAACCAGGGTTGTGCCGATGGACGATTTCATCGTCCATCGTGATGGCTGACCGAATGAATGAGAAGAAAAGAGCAGGATGTGCTTTATATTGAAAAGAAATATTAAAAGCGCAATAAGTCGGATGCTGTGCGCGCGCTCCGAGCGCAACACGGACAAGCATAGTAGCCTTTGTCTTCGGTTGCGCGCCTAAACTGCCAAATAAACACAGAACATTTTCAAAATGCCAAGTCGAGTATTCCCGTAAACACAGTAGATGTAAGTAGCTACTATGTGCATTCTCTCTCTCTCTCTTTTCATGATGGTCAGCACTATTCCGTAGCATTAAGAGGAACTTAACCTTCGTCTGATGTAAATCTCACAGAAAATACTGAACGTTGTCAGCGCGCAAGATTTGAATGGAGCAGGAGCGGGAATAAACGGCTCGAAAACAACGTCGGTCTAGAAAATACAGTTAAAAAAACTGTTGGAACATTGAACAAATGTTGATTTTATGTTCTGGCAAACATGTTATTTAAAATAGTTTTATGACTTACCATATACGTTTTCTCAGCCTCAGAAAATACTGGAAGCTCTCTGTGCACGCAAGAACTGCAGTGAGTCAGCGGGGGAGGGGGAGAACAGGCTCGAATCGAGACTTGAGACAGCAGTAGTCGGTTCAAAATAGATTCCATTTACAGGCGTCAGGAGTTTAAAGTCTTGTGTGATTCAGCTCCAAATGCGAGGCCTGAAATGTCCGCTCCGTTTTATTTTAACCCCGAAATTACTGTTTTTATGCAGTGTCAGTGCCTCTGGGCTGCTGCCTGCATCAGCAAATTCACGATGGACAAAAAAAAATTACTGCCTTGTGTATGGACCAATCAGCATGTTGTAAAGGCAAAATTTCAGGTACGACCAATCATTTTAAACAGAGACATAGCGAATCATTTAAATAACTTGAAATTTTGAGTTCATAACACTTAAAATTTTAACCCGAAGGATTTTTGCTGCCAAATGAGTACATTAAACTCAACTGTTTAATTTTTGATGCAAAAACTTGCTATTGTAAGTAATGTTAAGTTATGATAACTTGATTGCTTTATTAATGACAACATTGGGGTTTACAGTGTATGCGTGACACAAAAAAATCTTTAACTTTTAGGTAGCAAAATATTTTTTAGTAATTCTGTGAATTACACTAAGGCTAAGCAAACCAAAAGTAATTGCCTACTACCCACCGGATGAAGAAGGGTTGGCTCTCCACAGAACATAATATATTCATTTTATCTTATTTTTCGTGTTCACATTTATGAAGAAAAAACTAATTTCGTTATTTCAAATGTAGGCGCGTTGCGCGTGGTGGCCGCGCTCATAATCCGCCGGCGCGACCACAACATTGTCTCCGTTATTAACGGATCAAACAGCACTGACGTGGAAACCAGGAAGAAACATTGTGGCATGAATGAACTATCCAGCGTCCACAGATCAGCAACATTCACCATGGATTTACCGTAGTAACACTCACTGCAACCATGTAAGTTTGGCAGGAATAGTAGGCTACAATGCCTTCAAGTAACATTACGTCGTTTTATTTTGACAATGTTATGAATACAATTGCTGCCCTCAAATGTTAATCATTCTGAACTAAAATAAACCTTTGTTTATAACTACTACAATATTTTTTCCAAGGAGCTGTTTTGTTTTATATGCTCCTAAGAAGAGTCAATTATAGCTCCAGAATTGCTTAAAGTAAAAAAATGTCATACTTTATGATGTTAGTTTTAATAAAAAAAAAAGATTAAAAAAATTAAATCCAGGAAATTTCTCTGGTATTCTTTTTGCTGTATCAAAAATGTACCAAACCGAACCGTGACACAAGTGTATCATATCGAACCGTGAATTTTGTGAACAGTTACACCCCTACTGTTTACACAACAGCTGATGCGAGAGTAAGTGTAACATAAAGCAATTTGGCAAACGTGTTAATCTCTTGTTGCATGGGATTAAACATGAAATTTCTGTTTAATAAAGCACTCAGAAATGTGTCATTTGCATTTGTATGTTTCCTACATCGTTAATATAGTCCAAGTGACTACAGTGGCTCAATCTTAAGTTTATCAAGCGACGAGAATACTTTTTATAGATATACTTTTTAGAATACCTTGAGTAAGTTCACGTAGTGTTTTAGCGCAGGGCGTCTGTGTTGCACGTCACCACGTAGGCTCACTATTGGCCGATGCTGGTCATGTGTGTGATGCGTGTGAAGTGCAACACAGACGCGCTGCGCTAAAACACTACGTGAACTAACTCGAGGCCCAGAGAGAAGGAAATGAATAGTGGAATAAAGTCGTTATTTTTGTTTGTTTTTTTGCGCACGAAAAGTATTCTCGTCGCTTGATAAACTTAATATTGAACCTCTGTAGTCACTTGGACTATATTAACGATGTCTTTAATAACTTTTCTGGGCCAGCAAGTTTCAATCCCTTAGAAGCCTATGGAAGAATCAAGCAGTATGCAGTAAAGGATATGCCACAAACCCATCCTTATACTGAAAAAGAAGGACTTTTGAAACAGTCTGTGTAGGAACAATAGTCAATGACTGCCCGGGTTGTTTCACAAAGGATATATCAAGACTTGATGAATCAATGGGATAGGTGAAAAAAGATGACTTGTTTTGGAATTTAAGACAGACTAGATGCGATGCTTCCTTGTCTTTTAAAATGTTTTTCACTATATAAATATCTCCATTGAACAGAATATAGTTGTCTCCCTCTGATAAACTAATTAAAGTTCCACCATTTACATATTTCTTATACTGTGTAAACTGCTGAGAAGTCACATTGCATGGAAAAGGCCCATTCTTATGTTCCTGGTAAAAACCATCCTTGCATACCCTTATTTTACTTCTGACACTTGCTTTTTCTGACAATATCCTGATGATCTGTTGAAGGGGCTGGGTAGGGGTCCTTATCAATTTTTTTTAATAGTGTACAGGAAAAAAGTTCTGAACTCTGTTGCTTTCCACCTATCTACCTCAACAAGGGATCTCCCTTTTCGTGCAAACTCTCTGGGGAGTCTCATGGCAAAGGACATAAGCACTGCAGAAATTAGGCCTATCTGATGAGCACCTAAACGAGTTGGAAGTGGTCCCCTCATCCAAAACCCTATCAACTTTCTCACAACCCCAAGAAAAACCAGGTGCATAACATCTAATGGAAATTGGGAGACCATACCAATTCCAACCCTAGTCAACACACACTGGTCCCTTTATGGTGAAACTCATCGTCTTTATTAATAAAAGACGTATCTGTCCGTAAAGGTGAATCGACATCAGGAAAAGTCATGCGATTTTACACCCATGTTCCCTCCTGTGTGCATTTTTTCACAGCCGTGGTATGCATTGTGGGCTTTAATGTTTTTTACGAAAGCCCTCGCACTTGCATCGCAAACAAAATTTGAAATTTTAATATCTACACATTTGCCAATTACATCCACACCCTCTAATTTAAGCTTTCCATATTCATTCACAAATGATTCTAGGACCAGATTGACATTCTCTGTTTTTTTTAAGATCCAAAATACAAAGCGATGACGAATGGTTGCTTTGCTTTGTCTTCCTCTACCAAGCCTAGAATGGGCCAGAACTGCTTATTGCTGTTTTTGAACAAAGGTAGTCCATCAATATTTACTTGTAAATAAATGGCCTTTGGGAGAGGTTTAACTCTATCTTGTTTAACACATGCCTAATGCCTTTCCCAATTCCAAAATAAGGCATGGTGCCACCAGCAATCTGCTGGACCTCATAATTAGTTGGAGTGCCTAAAAGAGTGCGGGCATCCTTTGGGAGATATGGATGATGTTTTCTCAGGATGCCCAACAGCCCATTTAGATGGCATTGTGGTATTTGGCTGTCTATTGCCCAACCTCTGAGCTCCTCCCCAAGACACTCTGCAGACTCAACAAATTCGTCATCACTTGAGTCAGTTTCTGTCAGAGCATCTGACCAAAATCCATCAATCACGTTAACGTCAACATTAAACTCGTCTGATTCATAGGACATGGGCCAATCAGATGCAGCATCTGACCACACATTATCAGCAGTGGTGTTTTTTTCCAGGCATAGGTTTACGTCGGCTGCGTCAGATAAGAGAATGTCTAATAGCAAGAATTAGCACTCTCTGGTTACTTCCGGTTTCTGGACTGGCTGCAGTAACACGTCTCTGTCCATGCGGGGGCGCTTGCAGGTGAGTGCAGAATGAATGGAGGTCTATGACGCTGTACCCCTCAAAATGAGGTAAGGCTCTCTCGGTTAATACACAAGTTACAAAGAGTTCTAGTTAGCTAATGTAAAAAGGAAAATAACAATCGTTCCATGTGGTAAAAAAAAAATTATTTAGAATACTTGTTTTAAACTTTTTTTATGTTAAGAAAAACACCTCTCCACAGGAACAGCGACAGCAATATGGTCTTCTAGCTCCAGCTCCATTCAGGCCGTGAAGGAGGACAGCTTTCTCTGAGCTGCTATGGCGCTTTGCTGTTTGCTCAGCCTCCTGTTCCTCTCGCGGATTTCCGCCCCGAGCCTGCACATTACAAATTTTTTAATCGCTATTGTCTCCAATAGACTGGCATGCTCAGGGTGCGAGCTAAAGAGGCTGTTGAACACCCCTAGACTGCCCAGAGTCCTTTCCATGTTTTGGGTGATCTTGTTGTGAGGCCAGAAAGTGTCTATGTGCCCCGCAAATTCTCCCTCCAAAAGCTGGATTGCAGCGAAACATTTTTCCGATGGCTTCATGAGGTTCGTCGATGCCATGTATTCTTTGGCTTCCAGGAAGGGGTGGTCCACACTTGCGGCATAGCTGTGGTCCTGATGTCGGTCACCCAACAGCAGCACCTCACAGTGTGGACAGGCCTGGATTATTTCCTCCTGCTGAAGGACCCGGACATGCCAGTCAGCGACATAGAACAGGCCCTCCTCCTCGATGCAATCGCCAACAGTCTACAAGTAAGAGAAAATACAGTGTTACAATGACTACGTTTACAAGCTGCCAATATTCGGGTTATGGTCGGGTTAAGGTCACTATTTGCCCAGGTGAAAAGGAAATATATTTAAATTGTGCTTATTTTGATATACTTAATGTATCTTAAGTGTACTGTATTAATTATATATTTAATTGTGTTATTTTGAGACATCTTAAAGTATACTAAATGTACTTTAATATGTATTTAGTTCAATTTTAAGGTAATAGTAATATATTTTAATATACTTAATTGTGTTAAAATGGACCTATTTTAAGTACATTTAGTGTAATTTAATAGCACTTCTTTAAATTGTATTTTTAATACACTTTAAATATGTTTTAGAACTACAGCTTAAGTATATTTTTAGCTTCACATTAATGTGTTCCCAGTATATTTTAAATATAATATCAGCTTATAAATAATGTATTAGAATAACACTATAAGAGCCACTATTAGTATAATAAAAATACATTTTTATAAAACCATTCAGTATGAAAATAATATATTTTAATGTATTACAAATACAGTGAAAAATTAAAGCTGCAAGCAGCATTTATCGGGGTTCAAGCAGTTAAGGCCTTTAAGGCCTTTAAGCACACAAGCATCAAAAGACATTAAGTTTTATTTAGCATTTAACAACTGCATTTAACAACTGCCATCATAGATGAAAAAGTAAATTTACAGCCAATACAGGCAGTTTACCATAGGAAATATATGGTTTTAAAGCGTTTTTACAGTTATAGCACCTTTTTGCCTGAGTCTTATAGTCTTGCCTGATCTCCACCACTTATATTAGTAGTACTCAAAGTGTGCCCATATATATGTGTCAGATTTGTTGTAAATATGTAATTTTGATAAGGAGTTTAGACAATTATATTCAGTGGCGTAACGAGCCAACACCGGGCCCTTAAGTAGGATTATCAAGGCGGGCCCCTTGATGACGCAATTGATGACATTGATGACGCAATGTCCGCGAGTAGGCTACCATGAATAGGGCAGGATATGATCATACACAGCATATAAGAGATGAGATGACTAACAAAATCAGGAGTAGCCTACGCTCACCAAAAACAAAACAAAAAAACAACAAAAAAAACACTGGTGACAGCGCACCATAACACATTGTTAGGCCTAGGTCTAAATACATAAAAAAGATGCTCTCTTACATTATAGCGGGATTTTCCGAGCTTTCCTTTGTGCAACATAATCCGCCATTTTGTCCAACAAAGCAGTCAGGAGAGTTAGTAGATTAACATTGGAGGATTTAAATTTGAAAAACAAAGTGTACTGACGTCTTAGCACTTTAAAACAACATTCCTTTTATGTTCATTCATGTTTATTTTAATGCTATAAATTAACTAGAAGGAAGAGATGATCAGTTCACAAGCAGCTTTAACTGAGCCTCGAGTCTACAGCGATCTGTCAGACACATTAAAGAGTCACAAAACGGTATTTATTGTTTAAATGTCTCTAAAAAATTACTACATTTGAAAGGTGAGACTTTGTTTCATATCAAAAGTACTTGTCTGTCAGCGCGCAGTCTTTTCTCTGATCCGCAATGTATTTTTCACTGTGTGAGAACTTGGTGTGGTGTGAGAGTGGCGTCGCTTGTCAGACATAGCAACAGTAACTAAAGTGGGCGGGTCTTTGCGAACGGTCATTGACAGTATGGACGGGGATTTGCCAGTCCCAATTCAAAACAAATTTCATCACAATCCATCATTGTTCGTTTCAAACATGTGAGAGCATCAAAATGATTCATGGGTGAAATTGATTGGATTTAATTTTTTTTTTTTTGTCAGTTCCTATCATAATTTTAACATTTTGGCGTTATTGTTTAGCTATTTACCTATGTTTTCAAATTTCCTTTGTTTTTTTGTTGTTGTCTCGATCGGACTAACGGCTTTGAAGATAACCACAATTTTTTAAAGCTCTAAATGACACTTACAAAAACCATAAGGCGAAACCTGGCATGTTTGGTATTGTTGGACTCGGCAAGGATTCAGGAGTCTTAGGAGGTCACTCCTGTGAAAAAAACACGGGCTTGAAACTTCTAAGGCTCCTTCAAGGCATTGTGCCAATGACGTATACTGAGTTTTTTGAGATACACCAATGTTCTCATAGACTATTGGCGCTTTTCCACTGCATGGTACGGCTCGGTTCGGAACGGTTCGGCTCGCTTCGCTTCGCTTTTCCACTGCGTGGTACGACTCGGCTCGGTACGGCACGGTTCGGTTCGCTTTAGCTCGGTTGCTTTTCCACTGCAGTTAGTACCACTTCAAAGTGGGTGTGACTGATCGTTATAGTTGCCGTCTCTACTGCCATGACATCATCATATTAAATGCGAATTTTTCATTCCGGGTTTCCCCATCCGCTCCTCGGCAACCAACAAGAGGAACGTCTGCACCTCGTCCACTGACCACGATTCAGCCATTTATTTTTTTAAGTTTATACTCTTTTTTTGAATCAAATACTTTTAAAACAGGCGCTACAGCGTTGGCTGTTGTCTACTGGCTATTTAAATCTAGCGGGTTTAGTGTCTCGTGTTGTAAATACAATGACGCTGGTAGTGATGATTCTGTCTGACCAATCAGTGATCTGCAGTGTTTTCACGTCACATTTTAGTATCGGTACGGTACGCTTGGAACCTCAACAGAGGTGGTACCATTTAAAGCGAGCCGAAGCGAGCCGTACCGTACCGTACCATGCAGTGGAAATACGTCATAAGTGAGCCGTACTGAACCGAGCCGTACCGTACCATGCAGTGGAAAAGCGCCAAAGCGTGCCGTACCGAACCGAACCGTACCGTACCATGCAGTGGAAAAGCGCCATATCATGGCACCCTGGACAAAGACACTGCGTGCCAATTTTCAGTAGACTAACGGTTGGGTGCGCTTATAGCTATTTTCATGATTTTTTCACTGTTATAGCGCCACCAAGTGGCCAATTCTCACGATTTTTTTCATGTCAACTCAGATTGAGCTTATGAACATGTGTCCCAAGTTTAGCGAAAATATCTCTTTCCGCTCACAAGTTATAACCATTTTATAACGCCACCAAGTGGCCAATTGCCGTGATTTTTTTCACGTGACCTCAGAATGAGCTCATGAACATGTGTCCCAAGTTTTGCGAAAATATCTCTTTCCGTTCACAAGTTATAACCGTTTTATAGCGCCACCTAGTGGCCAATTTTTGTGATTTTTTTCAAGTGATCTCAGACTGAGCTCAGGAAGATGTATGCCAAGTTTAGCAAAAAAATCTCTTTCCGTTCACAATTTATAACCGTTTTAGTAAAAGTGGCCCTGGTGCCATCAAATATTTTGGTTCCCCTTATCAACCGTTAATTGAAATTTTGAATTTTTTGGATGATTATTGATTGTCAGACTCCAGAGAATATTCTTGCAGTGGTTTGGTTCCGATCGGGCCAAAAACCTAGGAGAAGTTTGCAAAAATAGGTTTTTCAAAAAAATGCAATTTACTCGAAATTGGCGCCTGAAGGGCGAGCAAATCGGAGATAGCCATTTTGTCCGCCTTGAGCCAAGGATTCCAACGATATAAGACACTTGATCCTGGGACAAACGGTATAAGAGTTATGAGCGATTTAGTACTTTTGGTTGCTGTAGCGCCACCTATGGGCCAATTGGGGTCATACTCTGATAGGTTGTCCCCAAATTGAGGCCTACCATCTGGCCAGGTTTCACGTCTCTAGGCCTTACGGTTTGTCCTGCACGTTGCGTTTTACGAATCCTTACAATTACAATAGGGTTTCAGCATTTCATGCTTGAACCCCTAATTATCATTCCGTAAAACACAGTAAAAAATATTTGTATAAAACACACACACTTTGAAAGCTAGTCAACTTTAACGTACTACACCCAGAGTACATCAGTACAGCAGCATATGTAAACTGTAAAAAAAAAAAAAAAAATACATTAACATAAAATACAGTGATCTGCAGAGGTATTATAGACAACAACAAAAAAACTAACTTGAGTCAATAAACCTAACTACAGTCAATAAAGTGCAGTCATTAATAGCTGCAAACAGTTACAGTACTGTTACAACTCAAACCATATTCATCCTTCAAGTGAATTGGAGTGACTGGTCTTTGAGTTTGCCTCGTTGCATTTCCTTTGAATCAGTGCTCGCACCTCAGACATGTTGGAAATTGTTTGATCACAGTGTCTGTGAAAGGGGAAAAAGAGGAGTTTATTTTTAAATTAAAGCAAAATTATCCTCTGCTAAAAAAGCAACTGTTCCCTTTCAAAAGGGAACTTGCACTGCTTCGATGATGCTATTGGGGAACGGTGTTCTCTAGGCGCCTCTTTAATACTTCTGAGTCGCACTAGTCGTGTCATAGGCTGTCGCCAGTCAAATTATATTGCCGTGATTCTACAGCTTTTCAAACACCGGTTCACATGGAGGGTGTTCCCCATAGCGTCATCGATGCAGTGTCTCATTCCCTGTTCTCAGGGAACAGAGGTCGTAACCTAGACGTTTTTTATTACAACACAGTATGATGTTTTGCCATTTCCCTCTGTTGTACATACAAGGTGAAAAAGACGTACTGTTAAATGTTTTATAAATGCATTAAAGTACATTTGTTTTGTACTAAAAACATACTTAAGTACATATTTAATACATTTAATTGTAAGTCTTTTTCGCCTGGTAAAAATGGAATTCTTAGTTCATATTTTAACAGTAGACATTCAATATGAAATGTTAATGTAATTCAGAAAAGGAGTTAATAAAATATCTCTTGAACAACTGTGAAGTCTACATGGTATGTCACTGTATCACAGCAAAAAAGGGCAATTTAACTGTTTGACTGAAAAAGTATACCCAGCCAACAAGAATAATAATTATAATGTACAACAAATGCTAATCCTTCTTTTTAGCATTAATGTTTTAGTCAGCCCCCTTTGACTTTGAGAGCAAAAAAAAGTGATGTACAGAAACGCATACACTTCACCTCTGTTAAAAAGATTTAAGAAAATTAGAAGTTGTGTAAAATATTGTAAGCCAGGACAAATGACTTGCAGCTTTCCCAAAAATCAATTAAATAAACAGGTTTTTACATGAATGAGCACAAATTAGACACTTGAAATGGACATGTTGCTAACATTTTCCTACCAAGACTGACCGAATCGCCTTTCAATAAGCCTGATTCAAAAATCTCTATAACAGAGGTGATATGAGATTAAACCATAGCACTCAGATTTCAGTTTTTCTTCTATAGCAGCTGGTCTGAAAAACAACAAATATTAATATTTAAAAAAAGAGAGAGATTTACATACATATATACATATTTATATATCAGTCAGGCATGGCGCGTTTACATTTGTTCACATTAAGTAGCCTCTGTATCTGGACAACTGATCGGATTTCTGTTTCCTGCATAAATTTAAATTAGGTCTGAAGCAGGACACCAGATTAAGAGAAGAATGATTCAGATTTCTCTTGGTACAGCTACTAGTAGATAGACGGGTTGCTCACGTCACATCTACGTCGTCAAGCTCAGTTTGAGTCTGCGCAGTACGCTCGACCATCAGGAAGTTAGTGCTTCTAATTGACTTCACTTGTCTCCGTTGAATCCAATGGGCTCGCTGTGTCCAGTTTATATACTGTCTATGATTTGCACCAACATTGATTTAAACGCACTTACTGCATTAACCCCATCATAAATTTAGAATACATACGAACTAAATGAACAAAATAACATAAAAACGTTTTTGTGTGGGGGGGTTCTCTAAACTTTAACATTAACATTCCAGGGAATGTTATGAGCCAATACACGTACAAGTTACCATGTGCACTAAAGCTAAAGTTACAACCAGTATATTTCAAGCTTATCGCACTGATGTTAACACTTAGCCTACCTCTCTCAGTCGAATAGAATGCAGACTGAGAAATAGTGATGGGTCGTTCGCGAATGAGCCGGATCTAAGAGCCGGTGTTCCGGAGAATTCGGTTCCCCTGTTTCCCCTCACCGCGCTTGCTAAAACGAAAATCATGACCTCATAATTCCGCTCAAGCTTCGTACAGCGGATATATTGTGCATTGCAGTGTTTTTACTTATTCTACATTTACTCTCCGTCACAGTAATGTACAGTTTACGTTGTTTGTTAGATAATTTGCAATTACATGCAGGTTTTAAAGTATAGAATGTATTGTTTTCAGATGTTTTATTGCTCAATCAGATGTACGTCGTATTTGCTAATTCCAAGTTATTTTTATTATTATTAGGGGCCAAGCACCGACGGTGCGGAGGCACATTTGTTTTCGTTCCCGTTCCTATTATTATTATTCTTCATTTTTCCGACTGGGAAAGTTATGAAATTTGGCACACTAATAGAGGGCAGTCTGAACTGTGTCTCCAACTCATCCCTCTAGCGCCACCAACTGTCCAAAGTTTCACTCATGTTTATGCTAATAACTTTTGAACCATAAGGGCTAGAAACAAAATTCAACATTTTTTTCCCTCGGATTCCCTAGCTCAAGCCGATTCGATTGCACCCTATGACGTCATTTTCCGTCATGAAAAGTTTTCCACCATTTAGAATTTTCCGAAAAAAACTACTTTTTCAAACTCTGAGGCTTAAACTAGTCAGACATTAGGCAGTTAAACAATTAAACAATTAATTGAATTAATAAACAATCCTTGTTTTTCATCTCCAAGTTTGATTTTTTAAAGTTAACTACTAACATTTGACTCTTTAAACTAGAGACACAGTTTCACCCGGGCAAATAAATTGCATAAGTTGCAATGAGAAGAACATAAATCTCAACATACAAATATCAAACATGGTGATGATCAACGATTGTAATTCAGTAATGCTTGAGAACCTATTATTAACCTCAAACCGTATTCTGGACAAATGTGGGCAAAATCATTTTTATTTATTTTTTAAATATACTTTCCTTAATCTGAGCGGTACAAGACTTGGCTACATTTCCTAAATTTGCCACCTAAACACACACACAAAAATTGACTCGATTCTACAATGTTAAGTGGGTTAAAAAAAAAAAAAAAAAAAAAAAAAATCCTTAATCTGGTTTTAGTGGACAAAAATCGGCACCCATTGAAATGAATGGGAAAAATTGTAATTCAGAGCAATTGTAATTTTTGTCAAATGAATGCGTTCCTGTCTAGTTCACTCAAGATAATAAACATACTCATCCCTAATAATCTTTGTTCAAGATAGTTTTACGTTCACATAAATTGCATCACACTGTTTTTACTTTACTTTATTTTGAACAAACAGACTAAATAATTGCAATATTAATTCTGCCACAGTTGATGCTGAAAGCTGTATTAATTATACATATTTCCCTATTTTAATACATAAATCTATACATGTTAATACAGATAAATAAAAATACAGTTTGCCACTGTAAACATAATTGCCACTGATCATTGTCAGTTTCTGCACATAAAAACTGTTACATGTTAAAGATCTGATTACTTTATGACAATGAGTTTTCATAAAACCAAACCATGTTTCAATTCATAGTTACTTATCTGCAGTGGTTTATGAAAATGAGTGTGAATAGTTTTTTTATTTTTTTTTATTTTTATTTTGTATTATTGAGGTTTTATCTGGTATTGTGAGAAATTACAGTATTTTCTTTCAATAGAGAAGTTTTGCAGACTTTTATCATGTATCCTGACTCAAATAATGTGTTTCTAACAGCAAACACTCAGAATAAAGTGAGATGATCTGCTGATGATCCTGAATGGCTTGTTGAATGAGTGTTGATAGTCTGAGGCTCATCAATATTAACAGATCTGCTGAAAACACTCTTTATTTCATGACAATAGTTCCTGTTTTCACCTCATTTATTATGCTGATGTCTTCAGATCTCCTGTAAATTGACACTTAAAGCTCGTTTGAGTCAGCAGACTGAGGGGATTAGATGATTATGAATATGTACATTTATTTCTGTCTTTATGTTTTCATATGTTTTCCTTGCAGTTTTTTAGCACTTTTCTAGATATCTACCGTTATTTTAATGAAGAAAGAGAATAATGTAAGAATTACAAAATAAAGAATTGTGAATTAGCATCAGTTGCTTTACATTAGACAGACAGATTGATATAAATGCTTATGTGTAAAACAGTACATGGGTCAAAGACAAATATTGCTAAAAAAAATTTCAGGACTGGTTTTAAGGATCTTAGTTAAACCACAAAATAGTGTAGCCCCAAAATACTTATTCATTGTAAATTTAAATCTTTATACTTTAATTCAAACCAGTAGGTAATACCGCAATAAGTTTTTAATAATTTAAAATATAATACAATTTTGTATGATCACTTATTCTTTTATATATTTCAGCGTTGTTTCATTTTTACATAAAAATATATCTAAGTTGAATGAGGATAAAACATTATTTCACCCATATTTTGACATTTGACATTTTGTTTTCACAAAAGCTATTTGAAACATTACAGTTTTTCACAATTGCTACGACACAAATGCATCACAGTGTCAAATGTGTTGTAGCGAGTGAGAATGTTTTTAGAGGTTTGTAAATAGAGTGCAGGATATTTGCAAACAGCGTCTAACGGCCTGAACTTGTTTAAGGTTTTGCAGAAAGAGTGATTTATTCAACAAATTGGTTTAGGCTATCGAGAATGTGGTTCTTTTAGAACTTAGCAATTGTGAAAAACTGTACAATAGACACTTAACTTGCATTTAATAGGTTTTCTATGTTTATAAAAAAAACTATTTGATTTAAAATTTAAATGAGATACAAACACTAAAACTTGACATCAGGTCTTTGACCCTATTAAAATAAACTCAGTAACTGATTTATTTTAGATTTTGGCAGATCAGCTCCTCACACTAAGGGCCCGTCCACATGGAGACGCGTTTCGCTGTATACGTATAAATGTTTTATCGTATTGGCGTTTCGTCCACACGGATCCGGCGTTTTCGGAGACTGAAACCGCTATTTTTTTAAACCGGGTCCCAAGGTGGATAAATCTGAAAACGCCGCCCTTGCGTTTTCGTGTGTACGGCCAATCCGTATATTTTGTGAAACGATGATGTCATCATCACACCAAGCGTCAACTAGTCAGACACCGTTAAGTCACAGCAACTACATTTATGGTTTTTCATATTGTTCAACAAAGTTCTTGATTAAAAAAGAAAAAAGAAAAAAAGAAGCTACTGTGCCTAATATTATTGTTGTATACAGCGCGCAAGGTTTATGCGCGAGCTCCAAGTCTTCTTCTCCGTTTTTAGTGTATGTCTGTGGCAGAATTACAGCGCCACATACTGGTCTGGCATGTATACTACATCGTTTTGAGTCGGTTTCAGTGGTTTCGTGTGTACGCAGATATTTCTTGAGACGACGCCGTGTTTACGGAATTTTTTTTTTGAACGGGGAAAAAAAAATTCGGATAGGGAAAGCTCTGGCTTCGTGTGGATGTGGCCTAAAATGTACCATAATTGAAGCCCCTCCCATGTATGTCACATCATCTGTGAAGCTCCTCCCACTGCAATTCACCCATAAATACTGGAATATTCCCATCATCCTACAAAGGGAAGATGAGCATCAGAGCATAAGGAAGAGCTGAAATCTGCAAAGACTGAGTTTATTAAAGAGGACAGTGAGAACATGAGTGATCCAGAACCCTGCAGAATGAAACACACTGAAGATCCTGAAGAACAAAGAGGTTGGTGTTTATTCTTCATTCATTCATGATGCTGAAGAACATTCATGTTAGAAACATTCAAACACTTCATCACATTTAGATCATCTCAGGAGCTGTGAGAGTTTTATTTACTTAATGTCAGAGATTTCTCAATATAGTTTATAACATTGAGTTTTTTTATCTGTTTGAATGTATGTAAGTGTAAGAAACTATAAACAACTAAATATATCAAGTAAATTAATTGTAATTAATTGTCAAGAAATCAAGTGAATTTTCTGGAAGAATGGCTGACAGTGTTGCAAATTAAACATAATTTAAGAAAATTTCATTGATAATTACTGATAAAGTTGTTTTTCTCATAAACTAGAGAAATTATACATAGATTCTTCTCAAAATAACTTGATGATTATGACCAACACGCTACATTTTCTGTAAAAACTGAGGGTGCTGTTATGCTTTTTCCAATGCAAAGGGAGATTTTATTCACTTAGATTTATTAACAGAATTCACTTTCCAAGAAACTGTTCGTTTGGACTACAACGCTTTTTCTTTAAAGTCATAATGTTTCTCATGTAAATAATCTCTGCCCACGGAATACGCTAAAAAAGAGGACAAGGCCTCGTTTATCTGCGCTAGAGACGATTAAGAGTGTTGTCGCTGTAACGACTGGGCTATGAATCATTCGTTCGTTTGTTCTGAATTAACAAATGTTTTTGTCAGTGTTTTCTAAGCACATTCCTTCTAAACACATTCTTTCATTCTGGACTAAATCTTGATAACATATGCTTTCTCTCAGGAGAGCTTTTAACCTGTGACCTACCCAATGTAACTCACAGCTTTGGTGCCGTTGGGTCTGCACTTATGACACATTTGTTGCCTAGCGAAATTTAACGGAACCATCTCAGAACTCCAAGAGACAGCTTCAAAGACTTTTCTTATCAGTCAAAACCCTCTCTCTCTCTGCAAGAGAGAAATCCAGGTGGCCCAGAAGACCTCTGGAGTGCCACACACACACACACACACACACATACACACACAAACGTCCATTGTATGTAACTCAGAATTGTATCTGACCTTCCTGTATGCAGGCATGTCTGATTAGTTTTGTTTTATTCTAGGTGTAATTTGAGACTGGTGTGTAACTTCGAATCTTAAGTGTATTTCTAAAAGAATGATTCCCCTAACTGGATCACATCCTGTAACCCTACCTCTTGCTAGGTCATAAAAGTTTACGACCCCAACTGGAATTTTAAAGAAAGATAAATAAACCCTGCAATCTTATATTTTCTATATGTATAACCACTTAAAGGTGCAATGTGTGATATTTCTGAGGATCTATTGACAGAAATGCAATATAAGATCCATAACTATGTTTTCAGTGGTGTATAAAGACCTCACTTAATGAACTGTTATGTTTTTATTACCTTAGAATGAGTCATTTATATCTACATAACCGCGGCCACCCCCTTCTATGAAGGTCGACATACTGTGACGTCATGTTTCTACCGTAGCCGACAGCGAACAGAGCGTGTTTCGTCACTAACTTGAATGAGAAGCAGCAGAAAAAGACGCAGCAGAATACTCAGGTTGTCCCTGACGCGGCAAACGTGGAGAAAAACATGCTGTCTGAACGACGCCTCGGACATCGTAACGTTAGCTATTTCCCCTTACCTAAGTTAGCTGCTTTGATGCTCTTATCTTATACTAACTAGCATGGAAACAAGCTATGGTAAAGTCAGTGAATAAAAGACTAACACAATGATAAACAAGTAAAAATAACAATCGCAATAACATGTGGTTTTACTGAATAATTAAGTAAATATAATTTAATATAAAATATAATATAGAGAAACCTCATTGCTTGACTTGCTACTCTCTGCTGACTCAGACGACGACATCTTCCGATCCTACGTCGGCCACCGTAGCTTCTCATTCGAGTTTGCAGGAAAGGCCGTGAGTTATTGACCAGTTGCAATTCGCAATTCTCACCACTAGATGCCGCTAAAAATCACACACTGCACCTTTAAGAAATGTATAAACATGGATTTGATTTTCCCCATGTCATAGTAGCCGGTACTATCGTTTTCGCCGTTCTTTCTTTTCTTTTCTTTAATCTTTGTCTTTATTTTCGTCTTCGGACATTTCCTACGTTCAGTGAAGTGAACGACCGGCAACTTTAACTTTAAGTAGAACCTTTAAACTTACCGCGAGTCGGCTCGCCCCGGAAGCAACGAGAGGGGACATTCTAAAACGCTTAACGTGAAAAACGCTTAACGTGGCTTACTGTACTAAGACAGTGATATTAAATGACCAAACTCAGTACACAACATATTTATATACCATACTATGTATAAAAATTCAATTCATTCAATTTCTGGGCTCATCTGATTTTTTATACATAGTATGGTATATAAATATGCTGTGTACTGAGTTTGGTCATTTAATATCACTGTCTTAGTACAGTAAGCCACATTAAGCGTTTTCTTATAATGGTTTTCTATGGGAGAAAAATGCTTAACGTGTAATTAAACGCGTTGCGTTCAATTTCTGGGCTCATCTGATTTTTTATACATAGTATGGTATATAAATATGATGTGTACTGAGTTTGGTCATTTAATATCACTGTCTTAGTACAGTAAGCGTTTTCTTATAACGGTTTTCTAAGGGAGAAAAATGCTTAACATGTAATTAAACGTGTTGCGTTCAATTTCTGGGCTCATCTGATTTTTATACATAGTATGGTATATAATTATGATGTATACTGAGTTTGGTCATTTATAATCACTGTCTTAGTACAGTAAGCCACGTTAAGCGTTTTAGAATGTCCCAACGAGGGAACACGCCAAACTCCGAGTGACCAACACACGCGCCTTCTTGACACAGCAACACAAGAGACTGTATATCGTCGCTGTCGGGCGGAAACCTCGTATGTCCAAATTTGGTCAATTTCACATTTTTCCACAAATCGATGCTATTGGTCAGTCCCCACATGGTTCTGTTATTTTTCCAAATTATTAACCAATCTAAAGTGTTGAAAATAGCTTGAGAGCAAATCTCGTAACTCCACTGGACACTTCAACTGTCTGAGAATCCTCGTAACTCCACCTCCTCTTCACTCCACGGCGGGAGCCTCGCTGCATTTTGTCTCCTCAGGATTGAAACTCGCAACGATTAAGAAACCCTCGTCGAGCAACACGTAAAGCAAGCCTTAACTCTGATTTTATCTGTGTTAAACTATGATATCAGTTATTGATGTATTTTAAATGTCTACGTATTACTAGGCTTATTATTAGTCTTATTATACTTGTGCATTGAAGTTTTAAAATGTAGGGGAGCGCGGGGCACAACCTAACGCGGGGCTAGTTGTAACACGCTTGTTTTAAACACTTCCGCACATGCTTGGACAGTGGCGGTTCTACATTGAATTACACCCTGGGCGAGACCCCTTTCGAGACCCTCTTATTTGGCCCTCGACATCGACAATCAACAGATCCCCTGATCCCCCCATAACTGTCACTCACGCTCACGAGTCACGACCAGAAGTCAAGACTAAACCAATTCACCTTGGTGGTGGTGACCAAGTAATCGTTTTGTATTATCTATTTTTATTAGCCATTCAGACCATTCAGAAAAACAAAAATGTGCAGGAAATATAGAGGCCCGTATTTATAATATTATGAATGAAATGTGCGTTATCTGGAAGAAAGTCGAGGTGTGACTGATAACTTCGATAACTATATGGATCCCCCCCCCCCCCCCCGTCCGTTCCATTTGGGAGAGACCCAGAGGTGAACTGTCATCCGCGCCCGCGCCTCCGCGCCCCCTCCCCTTTCCCCTTCTCAAACAAACAGCTTCTGTGCACGGCATCTTCTCAGCAAGCAGGGGCGCCTGCAGCAGCAGGGGGCGCAAATTTGGCAATTCCCCACACAACGAAATGATAGATAATAGAAAACCGCTTCGCGGCGCAGATTTTTTTTTTTTTTCTGCTCGTGCCGGCGGTGCCGCCCCCCCAAAAATGCCGCCCCGGGCGATTGCCCGGTTCGCCCGTGCCTAAAACCGCTACTGTGCTTGGATGACGAAACTTTGTGTATTTACTAGTTGCCATATCAACACTATATAGAAAAAAAAAAATCTTTTTTTTGGAAGATATCCATAAACATTTATTAAACCATAGGAAAAGTAAATTTCTTACTTAAGTTAATGTTTCATCTCTATTTTTTGTGTTTATTTAAAATAAGACAAATCTGATATTATTTTAATGTCTAAGATGTTATTTAACAGTTGAGATAGTTATTTAATGCTTCGCTAACTAGCAGAAGACACTAGCAGGGTTTAAATCCCAGTTGTGCAGGCGGGGCATGTTGTCACAGTGCGTTACAATGTGCCCCTATTAGAAATATGCTATTATATTCTATACTTTTATTAATTTTATTGGGAAAACGTGAGAAAAAGGTGAATAAAGACTGAGAGTCAATGTTCAGAAATGACTAATTATTTATTTGTTTTGAACTATGTTGTATAGCTGTGTTTTCATGTGTTCGTAGTCAAAACTCAAAAAAAAAATTATATTTAATTATTAAAAATTGCCACTATTTTATATGAAAAAGTTTTTTAATTGTATTTTATTTAGAAAATATTTTAGTTTGTTTTGTATACATTTTTTATTAGATCAGATAACATTTTAAGCTGTCATATGTTATGTTACAATGTGCCCCACACATGTTACAATGTACCCCACCTATGGGGCATGTTGTCACATTTCACTTCCATTCTTTCGGGGTGTGTCAAGAAAAAAGTATATACTGTATTAATAAAACAAAACCACATAATTGTACTAGACATGTGGGAAATTAATGTGGGAAAAAATAAATACTCTGAACCATAAATAGATTTACACAAACTGAGAAAGTCAAAAAGCGTTAGGTTGTGCCCCGCTCTCCCCTATCTAATATAATACTTGAATTGAATTAAATGTTTTGGATACCAGCTTTAAATTATTGTTTTTATTATTATTTTACTGACTCGAAGTTGGCACTGTGCATGTAAAATACCCCGTCCCCAAGTAGCAGGTTTTATTTATGGGAGAAAAAGGGTCTGTCTACTGGCGCCAGTAAGTTAAGCCTATTTTTGCATAACTCTGTCTGTTTTTTAGACAATAACGAGTGAAAATAGTTAGGTTAGATACATTTGAGTAGGCTTGTTTTGTTCAAAATCGATAGATGTAATGCCTCGGTGCAGAAGGAAGCCCGTGAGCCACGGAGGTAAGTTAGCGTGCAGATTAGGCAAATTTCCACCTATTAGACAACGTTAGTCAGCTCATCATTTTTTGTTCTGCTTCACTTATAGCTCTTAAACCTTTAAAATGGAGTTTAGGAAGATGTATGTAACCACAGTCGTTAGCTTTGGTTAACTATTGAAGCCTTTTCTCTTGTCAAAAGGCTCAACGCGACCGCCGATTTTGTTTGCGTGCAGATTAATTTCCACCTATTTTAGACAGCCTAATATTTTGGCACTGCATCACTCATATCTCTTAAACGTTTAAAATGGAGTTTAGGAAGATGTATGTAACCACAATCATTAGATTTGAATAGCTCTTAAAGCCTTATCTCTTATCAAAAGGCTGAACGCGACCGCAGACTGTGATAAACACTGCTGACAGCAGCGACGTCTGTGTCCGTTCCATTCTTATCAATGACAGCGTAACCTCGTATCTCCCCGCTCCCAAGTCATAAATCTCGTATCTCCGATTAAACATAATTTTAGGGAAATGTTGTGTTAATGTTGGTATACAACAGTATATGATAGCAATATAAGGTATACCAACTTTAACGATACAATGTTTAATAACTCAAAAAAAATGCAGTTTTTTAAATTTCCTGAAAGATAATGGTTTTGGAGATACGAGGATTCCGCCCGACAGCGACGATATGCAATATGCTTATGGAGTTTTTAAATGCGTTTAAGATTGTCTGCCCCTATTTAGGGTGATGCGATTCCTTGGTGTCTCTAAAAAGGGTTACTTTCTCTGTGATTTTGCCATACTGTGAACATTCTGTGATCTATCTCCCTTACTCTCTCTCTCTTACACTTTGGCTTATTATTTTACTCTCTCTCTCTCTCTCTCTCTCTCTCTCTCTCTCTCTCTCTCTCTCTCTCTCTCTCTCTCTCTCATCCGTGAGTAGTTTTGTAATGTTGATTTATTGTAAGCTGTAAATACATTTATCCCGTGTGTAATTATTTATTCCTTAGTTTGTTTATTAAACCCAATAATCTGCTAGAATGGAATCTGTTGTATTGCTCATCAAATCGAAGTCACTGAAAATATACGATCGAAGCTTTACTTTCTGTTACTATTTCAGTAGCCTAAATTGTATAAACAAAAGGAAAGATTAATTTTCATGGCCAGAACATTTTAATCTTCCTTTTAAGTTTATAAACAGGCAGGGCTCTAGAGTGCGACCAATTTGGTCGCACCGGTGCACCTAACGTCCTCGCATCCGCTGCCTCTCCACGAACTAAGTGTTCTCTTACGAGAGGTCTCTCGTACTTGCGTAAGATATCTTACGCTAGGGGAAAACCTCTTTTCCTCGAGATATTGAAGCCAAAAATTATCCTTAATTTTGCAATAATGTAAAACGCATTGCAGCAGCATGCAGACATGGGCGAGACAGCTCGCGCGCCCATTGGCTGCTCTGCGGCAACTGCACCAGCCTATCGATAGAGGCTCCTCATGACGTCAGAACCAATGAGGGCGCTTCGCGCCCATTACGTCATGTCCCGCCGAAATCGGGTGGGGCCAGGGCTATAAATACGGCCCAGAGAGGCTGGTTTGGTCAGTTTTTCATCTCTTCAGCGGGCCTTCGCATCGCTGGATCCTGAGAGGAAGCCGCGCCGTCTGAGTCAAGCACCCAGCGGGATTAGTGCATCTGAAGCTGCTGGTCGACATCTCGCCGCCTTCAGTCGCCGTTTCTGCTGACGCTTTCCGGCGTACATATCCTTTTCTCTTCTACTGTGTTTTGTGTATGTGTGTGTGTTCGCCGCCGCGACACACACTCTCATTGCACTAAAAGAGCCGGGCGTCTTTTTCAAGACGCCCCCTTTCCCCCCCAACCCGCAAAGCTCGCCGGTGCGCCCGCTTGCCTTGCCTGCTTGGAGGATGATACCTGCTCTCCCTCTGTTCGAGCCGCGCAAACCGCGCCGTTCACAGGGGATGTCAGGAGCGGACGGTCACGGGGCTAGCTTTCTCTCTCCCTCTGTTCGAGCCGCGCAAAATGCGCCGTTCACAGGGGAGGCTGGAAGCGGACGGTCGGGGTTAGTTTTTCTTTACGTACAAGAAAGCTACCCTGCCTCTGCGCCCCATTCACGCGTCAAACGCCGAAGAAAACATGTTGACGCTATTATATGCTCGTGCATCTGAAAGCCTTTGTGTTCCCCCCCTGTGGCTCAGTGGCGGAATCTTAGATTTTTCACACGAGAGACCGGAGTTCGAATCTCGGTCTAACGGCAGATTAATTATGCCTCCAATGCTTCGCTCTGTCAGTTCCCTGAAAGGCGACTGCAGATGTGCATTTTGCAGCCAACGAGCGCGTTGTACAACCCGCTCGCCTGCACCCAAACACCGTTTCTATGGGTGTATTTTCTGGTGTTCCGGCCACGGCCGATGGTGTTATGAGTGTAGACAAAATGCCCACTGCCTGCCCAGTGCTCATTCCTACACAGAAACACAGGTTTCTCTGATAATATTCGCGCTATATAAAAGCCTTTGTGTCTTCCCCTGTGGCCCAGTGGCAGATTCTCCGATTTTCACGCGAGAGACCCGTGTTCGATCCCCGGGTCTACCGGCAAAAAAAAAAAAAAATTTTTGCCGTCAATGCTCGCTCTGTCAGTTCCCTGAAAAGGCGACTGCAGATGTGTATTTTTGCAGCCAACGAGCGCGTTGTACAACCCGCTCGCCTGCACCCAAGCACCGTTTCTATGGTTTCCGTGCGTCACTACCTCCATTCTCACACATTTCTCTGGAAAATGTCAATATTGCAGTGGACGAGTCTATTGTAATACACGCACACCTGCAAACAAACGCCAGCGTGTTGACGCTCTCTGTTTCTATGGCAACTTCTCGCTCGTTCAGTTCCAGTAAATGCGACTGTTCCAGTGTATTCTGCAGTAAACAAGTCGGCGACACAGCCCGCTTGCCTGCACACAAACGGCGCTTTACGGCTACCCAGATAAATCCCATAGAGTGTATTTTCTGGTGTTCCGACCACGGCCGATGGTGTTATGAGTGTAGACAAAATGCCCAGTGCTCATTCCTACACAGAAACACAGCCCGTCACACAGGGCTCGCGCACATGAAATCGACCCAGATCGATTGCGCATTAAATGTGGTAAATGTGCCCACTGCCCAGTGCCCACAAACACTACGTTCTGCATGTCTCAAGGTTTCTGTAAAACGAAACCAACATGCATTCGCTCTGCTCAGGCAGACAATGCCCTCAGTGTTGTAAATGTGCCCGCTATCCCACGCCCACATTCACACATAGACATAACAGGTCTTACGGGACTCGCCCAGCCCTCCCCCTCTCGATTGACCACCGCAGAGGAGTCGAGCGCGGGCAATCTGCCCGCTGTTATCAGCGCGCCCCCTGCCTCAAATGTCATAAGCTTATGTTGCAGCACACTGAAGCCCCTCTGTCGCTGAGCGACCAGAGCGCGCTTCGCATTCAACCCCTAGCCATTCGTGCAAACGCATGGGCAAGGCTACCCGGGGTTTCGAAGTGGGTGCTAGACATTATAGAAAGAGGCTATTCGCTACAGTTCGGTCGACGCCCGCAACGCAAAGCGGCGCGAATCGATACTACGGTGAAAAAGGAAGTAGCACACCTACTTCGGGCCGAAATAGCGAAGTTACTGAGCAAAGGGGCTATAGAACCCCTATCACAAGCTCAGAGCGAAGGGGGCATGTACAGCAGATATCTTCTGGTACCAAAAAAAAAAAAAAAAAAGACGGGGGTCTCAGACCCATTTTTAGATCTAAGACGACTAAACAAAGCACTTCTGAAACGACGGTTCAGAATGCTCACGACCAGGAAAATCCTCTCGCAAATTTGCCAAGGGGACTGGTTCATGTCAATAGATCTGAAAGACGCTTATTTTCAAATACAAATAGCGTCACGTCACAGGCGATTTTTGAGATTCGCCTTCGAGGGCCAGGCATATCAGTTCACAGTCCTGCCATTCGGCCTATCCCTGGCACCTCGCGTATTCACGATGTGCATGGATGCAGCGCTCGCACCCCTCAGGCTCCGAGGCATACGAGTGCTGAATTATTTGGACGATTGGCTGGTTCTAGCTTGATCACAGTCGGAGCTCATAGAACACAGGAACATATTACTCGATCACCTCGAGAATTTAGGTCTCACAGTCAATTGGGCAAAGAGTTCACTGTCTCCCAGTCAGAAAATATATTTTCTGGGCACAGATCTGGACTCGCTGTCTATGACAGCACAGCTGTCGCCGCAGCGCAGACTAAGTATTCAGCGCATGACAGAGATTTTTCGCCACGGCACTTTAGTCCCGCTCAAAAAGATTCAAAGGATGCTGGGTCTCATGGCTTCAGCATCCTCAGTGCTTCAGCTGGGTCTGCTTCGCATGCGCCCGCTGCAGTATTGGTTGAAAGCGCGCGCCGCGCAGAGCTTGGACCTCCGGTCTCGCGCGCCTCAAGGTCGATCAGAAATGCGTCGCAGCTCTGAAACCTTGGACAGTGACCGACTGGTACCGGTCAGGTGTAAGCCTGGGGACTTCCTAGAGTGTGAAGTTGGTGTCTACGGTCGCCTCAACCTCGGGATGGGGAGCGCTGCTCGAGGGCAGACCATTATTCGGCCAGTGGTCGGAACGGGAAAAGCTTCTGCATGGAAATGATGGCAGTCGACAACGCGCTGAGGCGTTTTTTGTCCCCAGATAAAAAGACACCACATCTTGGTCCGTTCGGACAACATGTCAGTGGTGGCTTATATAAATCACCAAGGAGGTATCAGATCCAGAATCCTTCACAGGCTGACGGAACGCCTCCTGGTCTGGGCTCAGCACAACCTGCGCTCGCTCAGGGCAGCGCATGTGCCCGGCCATCTGAATGTGGGACCAGACAGACTGTCCAGAAACAATCTGCCGACAGGAGAATGGTCTTTTCATCCACAGACAGTCAAAATGCTATGAAGGACATTTGGCAGAGCGGAAATAGACCTATTTGCGTCTCAAGAGAACGCTCATTGTCAGGAATTCTTCTCCAAGAGCAGGGATGCGCTGGCTCACGCTGGCCCCGCTGCCCGCTCTATGCGTTTCCCCCTGTCACGCTCCTACCCCAGGTGTTAGAGCGAATCAGGGAGAGCAGATGCCCAGTGCTACTCGTCGCCCCATTTTGGACAAACCAAGTCTGGTTTCCAGTCCTGATGCAGCTGACGAGTCCCGCCCCGTGGCCGATACCGGTGAGGAGGGATCTCCTCTCGTAGGCGAACGGCTCGATCTGGCATCCTCGCCCGGAGCTTTGGTCCCTACATGTGTGGGCCATCAACGGGTACCCGTTAACCTCCCAGCGGGAGTGTTAAACACGATCACGCAGGCTAGAGCTCCATCTACGAGGCGGCTCTATTCCTCAAAATGGTCTGTGTTCACTAGCTGGTGTACAGCGAGTGGCACTTCACCCTCACGCTGTGGGGTGCCGGAGGTTCTCTCCTTTTTACAAGAGCTTCTGGATAAGGACAGAACCCCATCCACGCTCAAAGTTTATGTGGCGGCCATAGCAGCGTTCGCTGAACCACCGCTTGGCCAGTCATTAGGAAGGAACGATCTGGTCATTCGCTTCCTTAGAGGAGCTAAGAGGCTGAACCCTCCCAGACCACCCTCAGTTCCCGTTTGGGACCTTTCCACGGTTCTGGAAGCCATGAAAGGTGCCCCATTCGAGCCAATACAGTCAATAGACCTGAAACCCTTGTCTTTCAAAACAGTGTTTCTTCTGGCTCTCGCTTCAGTGAAGCGCATAGGGGATTTGCAAGCGCTCTCAGTGAGCACGACGTGTATGGAGTTTGGGCCGAATGACTCGAGAGTCATACTCAAACCAAAGCACGGATATGTTCCTAAATCCCTCAACACACCGTTTAGGGCACAGGTTATCTCCCTGTCGGCCCTGCCGGTATCTGAGGAGGAAGGGGACGCAGGCTTCCTTTGCCCGGTCAGGGCGTTAAGAGCCTATGTGTCTCGCTCATCTGTTTTCAGACAGACGGAGCAGCTCTCTGTTTTGTTCAGCTGACGTTCTAAGGGACTAGCTGCGTCAAAACAGAGTCTATCCAGATGGATAGTTGATGCTATAGCGCTAGCTTACACATCCAAGGGCCTGCAATGCCCGATAGGTGTCAAAGCGCACTCCACAAGAGGCATGGCCTCGTCGTGGGCTTGGTCCAGTGGGATTGCCTTGCAAGATATTTGTATGGCGGCAGGCTGGGCCTCCCCGTCTACATTTATAAGGTTTTATAACCTCGAGGTTCCCGCTTTGCAAGCTAGGTTGCTCTCGGTTTAATTTTTCAGTATTGCCCGCCCGATGCTATTGGCTCGGGATGCTGAAACTGCTAGAGCGTCGATCACTGATCGCCTATATACTTCTGTGGGCAGTACGTAAGTCCCCCATATTTACCAGTCCAGGCTGAGTTCGCCCTGGCTGTGTGGAACACTTGATATAACATGCTCTTATCAGAGCTCAATATTACAGGAATGATGCTATTCTAGCCCCTCTTCCCGGATTCTCTGTGAGTCCCTTGTGATTAGGCACTGTATGAGCCCCGGGCACCTGCCCTTGGGACTTTAGTGTTATGTCTCAAGCACGCACGGCGTTTTACATTGTGTTCCCCTAGCGTAAGATATCTTACGCAAGTACGAGAGACCTCTCGTAAGAGAACGTACTCGGTTACTAACGTAACCTCGGTTCTCTCTAGAAGAGGGAACGAGTACTTGCGTATCTTGCCGTGCATGCGTCATGTTCTGATTCGCTTCAGCGATGAAAAACTGACCAAACCAGCCTCTCTGGGCCGTATTTATAGCCCTGGCCCCACCCGATTTCGGCGGGACATGACGTAATGGGCGCGAAGCGCCCTCATTGGTTCTGACGTCATGAGGAGCCTCTATCGATAGGCTGGTGCAGTTGCCGCAGAGCAGCCAATGGGCGCGCGAGCTGTCTCGCCCATGTCTGCATGCTGCTGCAATGCGTTTTACATTATTGCAAAATTAAGGATAATTTTTGGCTTCAATATCTCGAGGAAAAGAGGTTTTCCCCTAGCGTAAGATATCTTACGCAAGTACTCGTTCCCTCTTCTAGAGAGAACCGAGGTTACGTTAGTAACCGAGTACGTTTGTTCTCCTTTGACGGAACTCACACACTCATGGGAACTCACACTCTTCTCTCACGCTTAATGAGTGATGACGGAGGACAGAATTAAACATTCAAACGTAGCCTGGTTACACTTAAGGTCTGTGATATTAGTCTGATTTTATTTTAGATTTCGGCTTCCAAAGATTATAAAAAATAATATACTGAGGTAAAACCATTAAAAACTATAGCCGCATTCTATCTAGCGCAACTTCTTCCCTTCGCAGCATTACACTGTCATTTCTCCTTAAAACTCAAACCTAACGACAGAATCAGCACGATCGGTGATTGTTGTAAAATGCAGTCTAGCTACTGTTGCTAACTTGCGAGACGCGTTAAATAATTAAAAGAGCTATTAAAAGCACAAAATCTGCGCAAGAGATGTTGTTCGCAAGGCGGCACGCGCTCCGAAACCGAAACCGAGACAAGCAAATTATAGCCTACTTTGGGTTTAATGTGCGTGTCTAAACGATCAAATGTACACAAAAGTATGTCAAAATGACGGCTCAGTTTATGTCTTAAATGGACGTAGTTATGGAAATAGTTGGGAGAATATGGTGCATCAGATCAGTAGCAGATCTGCACTCGGTCTTAAAGGGGCCGCAGTCTAGTAAACATGCGGACGATTGCGCCATTACTGCGAATCAAACAACAAGAGAAAAATCACTACAAAGCTCTTGAAAGAATAACTTCAGCTTTATTAAGCATTAATCTATTTATGAAAAATTATGCAGTGTTATTTTACATTTGATTACTTTATTAGATTTCTTTTTAGACTAATATATATATATATATATATATATATATATATATATATAAAAACAAAAAGAACCGATAAGAATACAGTTAAAGTACCGGATCGATAAGCAGTATCGGTAAGAGTAGGAATACCGTTAAAACCCTTTACTCCCCGGTCAATGCTCCGACAACAGCCCAGACATGAAGCTACTTCAGCCACCATTCTCCCCAGTCTCTGGGGAGATGCCAAGCCCTGGTCTTTCGTCGGAGATGGCATCCGACTCAGAGACGGAGGTAGAGCCTATACCACGCCTGAGCTAGAGACTCAAAATAGTTAGTTTGGAAGCTCAGTGAAGCACTTTAAAAAAAAAAAATTTTTTTTTATTTACCTACACCTTATTCTTGTTTAAAATCATTTACATAATATGAATGTATATAGAGCGTGATAAAAAGGTGACCTTGAAATTGTGGCGTTAAAGGTGACGCGAGCCGAGAAAAATTTTCGGTGCACCCAAATGTTGTGCTGGTGCACCTAAATAAAAAAGTTAGGCGCACCAGTGCAACCAAGGCAAAAAGTTAGTCTGGAGCCCTGACAGGGTGAGTTTTATGTAGTTTTAATAAGGAAGTCTTGCATACAGTTCGCGGGACGAACAGGTTGTTTAGATAACTGAAATTAATTCTGGTAAAATTGCCCTGACAATTGATCAAATATTCCCTCTTTGGGTAATTTAATCTGTGTAGACGATAAACAAATCATATTCATAAACTCATGAATATAGTTCATTTGAGTTAATTTATTCCCCAGAAGTGATTGTCGCTATATCGCTGTTCTTTTCTTCATAACCTCAACGTTTGTCTGTGCGCTGCACATTTCATGAAGGATGTTAGTAAAATGCAGGACAATCTGTTGTTTATCGATCACAACTTGTACAGTAAGTATGTCTTATTATCTGTTTTTGTGTTTTCTATTAACTGTTCCAGTTATAAGTTTTATGTAGTTGCTATGTTGTAAACAAACTGCAAAGCTTTGCCTCTTCTAGCCTAACTGACATTACAGTATTGATGTAGTGTTTACTGGAGCTTTTTATTTTTAGAAATTATCCATGATTCTGTGATCGATTAGAGCAAATTTAGACAAATATCGCAGGGGTAGGACATTTCCTGAACATGCCATAAGCGGTGCTAATCACAACACAGTGGGCCAGCTGACCAATCACAGCACATTTCATGTTTCAGAAAGAGGGGCTTCATCGAATACAGAAATAAACTGCGTGTTAGAGATAGTTTGGGGAGAGAGGAGCTGTAAGAATGTAAAATATGTATTTTTTCAGCAAACGAGCATGAAAACTAATTTTAGTACACCCCAAGAACTAAATCAAGACATCGTTTGGACTCTCAAGATGTATTTTTTTTGTTTTGGCAAAGTGAGTGACGTCCTCAATAATGTCTGCTCACACATCGTTAAAACAACAGTTACGATATTATGGTAAATATATTCTACACTCAATATGTGAATTAACTTCAATTGGTCACACTCCTTAACCCTCTGAGGTCGAGAAACGCACCGACGCGTTTTGCTGGATTTTTTTCACATAGCAGCAACATAAACTTAAATTACTCTGTCATTTATGGTTATACAGAAAAAAGAAATATAAAAAAATTATCTGTGATATTTCTACTTTTGTATGTGTCCACTTACAATCAAATCAAAACATTGTGCTTTTGTAAAATAAAGAAAATAAACAGGGTGTGCGTTCTGCCTCTCCGTCGCGGTGAACTTTTTTTTCTTGAGCACGTCTATAAACTGAAACAAAACTCAGCGAATACTTCTCACACATTTATGAGCCATACACCTTTATACACATTTAAGTGTGTACTTTTAAATGATCGGATTCAAACTGAAAACAAATATTCTCTGTTTAAGTAATTTGTATAAAACCAACAGGATGTCCAGTATCTCAAACGCTTGCTAATTACTTTTTAATTCGACACGCCCACTCGCGCAAAAGTGATTCACATGCAAATCTCCACATGGAACGCGAACGCCCTCGTTACCTCAAACACAAAACACCAAAACACTTCACAAGTCTCTGCTTTTCGTCGAGTTTGTTGAGAATTTGAATTCGTTGAGAATTTACCCCCAGAAGAAGAAGAACGCGATTTGAAGACAAGAAAGATGTAAGGTAAGAAATTCTTACTTATTAGTTTATGGTATTGTTGCATAAACTTCACATTGCAGTTGAACTGTTGCTAGATACTGTATATGGTGAATATTATACTATTTAGACCCGTGTTTCCTGATAAATACTGTTTGTGGATATCTGCTCAAACATAGATATGTATAACCATAATGTTTAATATTTTGGAGCGCGATGGCGTTTGAATGTATCATATTTTTGAGCGCGCTGTGGGTTTGAGTATCATATTTTGGAGCGCGCTGTGGGTTTGAGTATCATATTTTGGAGCGCGCTGTGGGTTTGAGTATCATATTTTGGAGCGCGCTGTGGGTTTTAATGTATCATATTTTGGAGCGCGATCGCGTTTGAATGTATCATATTTTTGAGCGCGATTGCGTTTGAAAGGAAAAATGCACCAAACATTAGGCTTTATGTTTTTACTATTATCTCATTTCATATCATCATAACGAATGGAAACATTTGAAGTAACATATGATAATCAATATATTTTTCTCTAGCGTAATTGTTCTTGAAATCTTTTGGAAGATTTAATTTATTGTTATTATTATTTTATGCAGCACTGCGTAGCCTATGCCTACAAGGCACAACAAACCTGGTGTTCATTATATATTGTTGGAAACGTGTGTGTGTGTGTGTGTGTATTCTGTGAATTTTAAAAAGAAATTTTAACCAGAACAATCTAAAATCTATTCCCAAAATCGTGCAGCCCTATAGTTTCTCTTGATATCATTATGTTCACAGTTTTTTCTTTTTTTTTTTCTTTCAGGGACCAGATGCAACTGAGTCCTGCTGACTTCAACATTCACATGAGTCTCTGTACATGAACATGGTAAAGTGAAAATCAAACACCTTGGAAATTAAAGGTATGTACAATGTTTTTAGGAATGGCACAAAGGTCTCTGTCTTTGGATCATTGTTTTCAATGTGCTCTTTTGTCATTTGTATTTTTGGATTGTGTTGTGCTGTAAATAAATCCAAACAATCTAAAAGCCATTCTTTTTTAAATCTCCTCATTCTTTGTGCAAGGTTGCTCTGAATGACAGGGCCTGATCGCTCCTAATAGGGCAGTTAGGGGAGTGTCTTTGTCTTTCTCAGGTGTTAAAACCTTACATATTCATGAGATGATCACGCCTTTTCGCATATGGCTTTGTCACACAAAACACGTCTTAGAAATTTTAAATCAATATATTGTCTTATCTGAATGAGCAGTCAGGGTGATTTTCACATAGTTTTGGAGCAAATATTCTAGGCTATGTCATACAATTTTCAAAAGTCTTGTGAAGAAATAATCAGTATGGGTTTCATGGCCTTATTTCAGTGAGAATTTTTTTTTGTATTTTCACAAACCACGCATAAATGTCATTATCTCAAAACTACAAACTTTTACATACATGCTGCTGATATATTATTGTAGCAGAGTTTGTGCTGAATACAGTGTAATCAGACTTTAGCCATGAAAATGTCACTAGTAACAGAAAAAAACACAAATGTCAGAGCATGTCAGAACACCTCCATGGCCCAGAAAACAGCTCAGACCTCAGAGGGTTAACTTGATAAGAATTTGCAGGTCGAACTTTCCTGGCACCAGAAATCAATGGAATGAAACGCTGTGCGACCGCCCACTAATAATTACAACGTTTTTAGTAAAATTAATTAAATATCAATCTTAAAGCTGGTGCCAAATTTATGGCAATGCTGCATAATTGTTAAAGGGCACCTATTATGCAAAATTCACTTTTACATGGTGTTTTGAATATAAATGTGTGTTGGCAGTGTGTGTACACAACCACCCTATAATGATAGAAATACACCCAGTGCTTTTTTTTTTTTTTTTATTTCCAGAAATCATAAGCACTGTCTCAGAGAAGAAGTCGTTCTCAGATTCGGGGCAAAGTGACATATATTTGCTCAAGCTCCTCCCACGACTGTTGACGGACACTGCAGTTTTAGCATAGACCCGCCCTGAGTGAGCTGTACACAGTTTAACGTTGTTTCAATGCCGGAGAGTATGTCTCCTATAAGACAGTATGTGTAGAGTATGTGTTTTGTTATAAGATCCTGACTCTGAGCATGAGCTCGTGAGGCTCCGCCTCTCTGTGCAGGCAGCAGCAGCTCATTTGCATTTAAAGGGATACACACTAAAATAGCATGTTTTTCTGAGCCCCAAAAAGTGACAAATAAAACATGCTGTAAAAAATTTTTCTGTTGGGTATTTTTACCCAACATCTGTTTGGGTATTATTTGAGCTAAAATTTCACATACACACTCTGGGGACATTATTTTACGTCTTGTGAAAAGGGGCACAATAGGTGCCCTTTAATGTTAATATTACATTATTTAATTGTCATTAAATCAAAAACATTTAATAGTTTTCTCTACTAAAACATGGGATTTGTGCCTACAATGTTTTTATAATAATGACTGGTAGACCAATGCAAAGTTTCAATGAACTCATAGATGATTTCATCGAAGGCTCGTGCGTTGCCACAGTTATGCGCCTGGCCCAAAGTTAACTTCTGGTCTGTGTTTGTTTATCGTCTGGCTAGTGGCTTGTAATATGGTGCCGAAATTAATTGTGTAGTTAAAACCTTTAAAACGTATAGTTTAACTAATTTATGTGGCGTGGGCTTTTCTCACATCACGGAAGTGACCTTGAAGCCCGGGTTAGCGGTAGCACAAGCTATCAGGCAAGTGTTATTTAAATAAACTTGCTCGAGGTCATGGTGCAAAGGATCCTAGGTTGATTTTACTCCTAACCATCCCTTTAAGGGGGACGTTTTCCCCCACTCTATCCTATTGTAGACAGAGATGGGAGATTATAATTAATATTCTGCAACAATAAAACATAGACCATTAAAAATGTCATGGCAGTAGGTCTGAGCAGCTCTTCATTTAGATCTCACTACTGATTTACACCGGCATTGCTGACGATGACCTCATTAAGATAATGTTGCACAATTGAAATGTAAGATGATAACGCAGCCTCTGTTGTTATTGATTCTACCGGAAGTAAAAAAAAAAAATGTCTCTCTTTAAATTGTTTTGATGTACTGAAAATGCAATTAACTTTTTTTTATATTTTTTTATGTCAGACCTGATGGAAGAGAGTGAGGAGAGTGAAGAACAGAGTGAAGTGGAGGAGGAACATCATGTCCAACCTGGAGAAAAACCTTTGAGTTGCTCAAAGACTAAAAATATTTTTTTAAAGAAAAGAGCCAAGAAATCAACAACCTGCACTCAGTGTGGAAAGAGTTTCACACGCAAACAAAGTCTTAAGTGTCACCTGAGAATCCACACCAGAGAGCTGTTCACATGTGACCAGTGTGGAAAGAGTTTCACAACCAAACAGCGTCTTGATGTTCATATGAGAATCCACACTGGAGAGAAGCCACATACGTGTGTTCAGTGTGGAAATGGTTTCACATCAAAACAAAATCTTGTTGTTCACATGAGAGTTCATACTGGAGAGAAGCCGTTCACATGTGATCAATGTGGGAAGAGTTTCACAATAAAAAAAAATCTTAACAAACACAAGAGGATCCACACTGGAGAGAAACCATACACATGTGATCAGTGTGGGAAGTGTTTCAGTCAATCAGGATCCCTTAAGAAACACATGAGAATCCACACTGGAGAAAAGCCACATATGTGTGTTCAGTGTGGAAACAGTTTAAAATTTAAACCAAATCTTGAGCGTCACATGAGGATCCACACCGGAGAGAAGCCGTTCACATGTGATCAATGCGGCAAAACATTTGTTAGTGCATCAGAGCTGAAGAGACACCTGACAGTTCATACGAAGAAGAAGCCACATTCATGTTCTGTGTGTGGAAAGAGTTTTTCACTGCGGGGTAATTTACATACACATCAGAAAATACACACTGGTGTGAGAGAGTACATGTGCTTTGAGTGTGAGAAGACTTTTACTTCAGCGAACAGTTTAAAACGGCATGAGAGGATCCACACTGGAGAAAAACCTTACAAGTGTTCACACTGTGACACGAGATTCAGTCGGTCATCAAATCTGAAAACACATGAGAGGATCCACACTGGAGAGAAGCCACACACGTGTGATCAGTGTGGGAAGAGATTCACACAAAAAACAAATCTGAGCGAACACATGAGGATTCACAAGTTAAGTTATGCTCCAGTGGTCATTATAATCGAACTAGTATTGTATTAATAGTTGTTTGATCATAAAAAGTTTGTTTGCTCGTGTTAATGAGTGAATAGGTAGAGTTAAGTGTATCTTTGAAGCTCACTCTGTGATCACATTTGCCGGCACTTGCCAGTCACGTGACCAGGCACTGAGGGAAGCATAGAAAGTTACTGAATCTCCCTGTATTCATTACAAGCGTGCCGCACAAGCCCTGAAAAATGAAGCCAAAACGTCTCGATCGCCCCCCGGTGACTGGTCCTAGTATAGGTCATAAGCCCCACCTCCCCGTGTTATTCAACGGGACGTGAGACCAACTAAACAATTAAATTACACTTCAAATATCTTTTTTCCAAAGGTGGTTTCTTTCATTTGCTGTCGTTTTTATCACGCTGATGTAAGTTCAAGTGTCTGTTTCAAAAATAAGTTGGTTTTTAGTTAGTTACGTGATGCGGTGGTGTAACGTCATGATTGACAGCTGTGATTGACAGGTTCTCTGAGCGAAGTAGTCACTGAAGCACCAACGGACATTTTTTCGGGATCTTCGGAGGACTGAGGAGATTGTATTTACTTTATTTTAACAAGCCTCTTGTCGTACTGCAATCAATTTTTAAAAAAGTGTGCAGAATCCACTCTCCCTGAGTGCATTCTGCGAGAGTGAGGGCGGAGCGTTGATTTCGCGGCTTTACTTCCTGCTCACGACTGCGCAGGTCTGGTCCCGAAATCGCTACTGCGCAGACTCAAGTTCCAATATGTCAGCGCCATATCGGGACACTGGCGGCTTCAGTTCTCACCAATGGAAGAGAGCGAAGGGGCGTCGTCCATCTTTTTTTACAGTCTATGATTCATTATAATCCATTCCTGTAAAGGTAAAAGAGTGAATTGTGTTTCACAACTGTTTTAAAAAGCAAGTGCCTTTTGGAAAACAGTATTTCCCAGTATATATGAAGTAAATTCATATTAAATATCATTGTGTTAATGAATATTTCTATTACTGTTTATAACATATAATACATATATAAGTTAAATGTTAACTAAAGATGGTAAAGTGAAGAAATGAGACTTCTGATTCTGAAAGTGATTTATTTTGATGTTGGTGACAAAAGTGATGTGATGAGACAGACAAAAGAATGTGAATTAATGCTTTAAAAGCAACTGTTGTGCTAAAATTGACTTATTGTGTATAAAATAAATATATCTGCAGAGGAGCTGTATCAGACCAGACTCTCTTGTCTCTTTCTTTGAATCCTGTTTTACAGATATCACAGTAATCTGTCAGCTGGGTCTCCTGAGCCGGCTTCCAGAAGAGATCAGATGTGCTCCTACAGTGGTCACATTCAAATCCAGACTCAAAACACTTCTGTTTAACTATGCATTTACTGAATGAGCACTGTGCCGCTGTTCGTCCGACTGTTTGTACTGTACTGTATTTTATTTTATTTTATTTTTCAAAACTGTTTTAATTATTCTTATTTCTTTTAATTATTTTAATTTCTCCTATGTAAAGCACTTTGAATTTCCATTGTGTATGAAATGTGCTATATAAATAAACTTGCCTTGCCTTGCATACCGATAAGCCTTTGGGGAGTGCATGAGTTACGTCAGCCTCAGATCGCAAAGCTGTGACTTAACATCTGGTTTTACCTGTCATGTGACTCTAGAGAAACCAGCATCCACTTCCTGTAAAAATTCCAGTTTCTAAGGGTCATAATGTAGTCATTTTCAGTTTTCACTTATGGCACTGCATACCTCCAGCCTGAAAACCTGTTAACAGTAGAATCTTTAAAGACATTTGACTGTTTAACTATTATAAGTGTCGCAGATCCAGTTCTGTATATAAGGAATTCCACACAGTAGACTGCAGGATGGCTTCAAAACGACTACGTTTATTGACCCTGGAAACATATGGGACAATTTGATCAGAATATTATCCGTTGCGCCAACCTCTTTCCACGTTATACACAATATTAACTGGGAAGAGTGAGAAGAAAACAAGTGCGTCTTGCCTTGCCAGCGTCCATTTGCGATCTGAGGCTGCCGTAACTCACGCACTCTCCAAAGGCATATCGCGCAACACTGATAAGCGTCCCTATTAATGTTATTAATGCTAGACTGTTACTATTAACACTATTAACGTTAGACTGTTTCAAATTATGACCCAGAAAACCCTACTTCGTAGCCCTTCGCTCAGCCTTCTAATGTCAAAAGCTTCTAAAGTGAGAGTTGAGTTCCCCTGTCAGAATTATTCATCTGGGGTACAATATTAGTGGTGATCATTTGAGTATCTTTGAAGTAGTATTCATGGCACTTCTTTTTGCGGGTGGACACTTGAGAGTCTGGCCAACTTTCTTTTGTCACTCTCCCAGAGATTTGGGTAACATATTTGTTGCGTGCAGATACTGTGATTTTGTCAGAGGGTTGTCACATCCCCAGTGTCCATTAGTCACTAGTATTAGACTAGTTTTGAAAGTCTTTTACTTCATAGGAAAATAGTTTTGGGAAGTTCATCATATAAAAATAAAATACAATTCATATTTCTCTCTTCCCAACTTGCTATATTCACTTATCAGTGTTGCGCGATATGCCTTTGGAGTGTGCGTGAGTTACGGTAACGACTTGATAATCTCACATGATTTATCATTTACACTATATATTGTTACATTAAGCACCAACACTTCAAAAGAAGTATATTTAAAACTAGACTTCTTAGTAATTCTGAAAATATGACTATAAATTACAGCGACACCTCCTCCTTTGCGTTGCAGACGAGGTTCATGTTTATAACAAAGAGTATAGAAGTATGAAGGACTAAAAATGAAAAAAAATAATAATAATAATAATTAAATAAATTCAGAAATAATAGTGAAAATAAATACATTTTGGTAATATAAATGGCTATTTCTGTATTTTTACATGTATTTATTTATGTATTTATACATTTATTTATATATTTATGTATTTATTTATTTATGTATTTATTTCTACATTTATTTATTTATGTATTTCCACATTTCTACATTTATTTATTTCTGTATTTCCACATTTCTACATTTTTTTATTTCTGTATTTCCACATTTCTACATTTATTTTTCCCTGCGCCTGTATGCTAATTGACCTATGGCTAAGCCACGCCCCCAAACGCGATGAACCAATCACAGTGCGCATAGCTAACCCAATACACTCGGACATTCTCTGCTTCCACGTCCATTGAAATGCATTGCCGTTAGTCTGTTTTCTTTCGTTTTTATATGTTTTTTCTTGTCATTTTTGCTTTTAAACAGCGTGTGTGTGTGATTTTGGTTGGGTGACAGTTGTAGGTTACAGTTTGACAAGAGTTTACAGTTTGACAAAAGCACAATGTTGTGTTTTACACAAATATAAGTAGGCTAAACACTTTGCAGTTTTAAGAATGTCCTGTATGAACAAAATGGAGTATGTTTTTATGTTTCCACTGTTCGATCGCGCAGGCGCCTCTCTCTCTTTGACACACACACACACACATTCCAGCATTGCAATCTTGACATCGCAGCCTGTTCATTATTCTGCGTTCACACCAAACGCGAATAGAGCGTCAAATTCGCGACGTCTAGTTCGACGCTTGAACATTTTGAATCCATTCGCGCGTCCAAAGCGAATAGGACGCACGTATAAAGCGAGCGTTTGAAGCGAAATAGCACCAAACTATAACGTTTACAATGTGAACTGTAAATCTGGAGATGAAGCTTATCGACCTTCTCAACAATAAAATTATTAATATAACCCTCCAATGCATAGTTAAGGCCCTTTTGGTGACTTCGAGATGATATATAATCTTTCTGTCTCCAAAAAATCATCAATTGCCTCCTGTGAAATGTCTCCTACTGTGACAGCTGCCATAGCGCCTGTTACCGAATGTTGACTTTTTGTCCGAGTGAGTGGAGGGGGCGTGGCTTAGCCATAGGTCAATTAGCATACAGGCGCATGGAAAAATAAATGTAGAAATGTGGAAATACAGAAATAAATAAATGTAGAAATGTGGAAATACAGAAATAAATAAATGTAGAAATAAATAAATATATAAATAAATGTATATATACAGTACATAAATAAATACATATAGAAATGCATAAATAAATAAATAAATACATGTAAAAATACAGAAATAGCCATTTATATTACCAAAATGTATTTATTTTCACTATTATTTCTGCATTTATTAATTTATTTCTACTTTTATTTATTTATTTATTTATTTTTCCTTCTGTCATTTTTAGTCCTTCATATAGAAGTACCAAGAGGCGAAACTCAATAGAACGTTCCATAGCAACAAACGCACCCATGCGCAGAGCTGCAGCTCCGCCATCTTGGACTGAACGCAACACAGCTGTCATAGAATTGAACAATACCGGTTCCAATTCAAAAGCGGTTAAGGGAACTAAATAGTAGTTTCTAGTTTTTAATATCTCTATAGCAGACATCCCAAGTCTCCCGGAAGTTCCGGGAGTCTCCCACATATTGATAGAGGCTCCCTGTTGCCCGCAAATTTGCTAAAATCTCCCGGAATCTAGAGCGAGCGAGCAAGAGCGCGCAGCTCCAAACTGTGTAGAGCACACGGCAGAAAGGGTGAGGGAGCGAGAGACCTGGCGTGTGTGTGCTAGTGTGCGTGTGAGATAAAGTAACAATGCTAATTTTTTGAGATATCAACCTAAAATGTGGAACACAACTTTTTTTTTTGCTTTCATTTTCTTGCAGAGTAAAATATATTTTGTAATATATATATATATATATATATATATATATATATAAAATATAAATAATTATATTTTTAAATTTGTACATTTTAATAAACTCAAACTTATATAACTTTTTTCTGTTTCACTTTCATAATTTATTTGACTTCAACAATAATCTGGCAAATGACTTCTTTAAAGGGGGGGTACAATGGTGTTTCATGTATTCAGAGTTGTTTACAGTGTAAAAGAGATGGATTCTCATGGACGAATAACGGAGAATTTCTGTGCTGAAAATCTTACTTCCGGGTTGGTACAAGTTTCGGCTGTTTTTTTTTCGATCGTGGATCTAATGACGTAGACGAGAGTGGAACTCCTTATATGAGCATTTCTCAGACGTGCAACACAGATGCGCTACGCTATTACACTACGTGAAAAAACTCGAGGCCCAGAGAGAAGGAAATGAATAGTGGAATAAAGTCGTTATTTTTGTTTTGTTTTTGCGCACAAAAAGTATTCTCGTCGCTTTATAAACTTAAGATTAAGCCACTGTAGTCACTTGGACTATATTAACGATGTCTTTAATGCATTTTCTGGGCCAGCAAGTTATAATGTCTATAGAAGCCTATGGAGGAGTGAGCCAGCTGTCAGATTTCATCAAAAATATCTTAATTTGTGTTCCGAAGATGAACGAAGGTCTTACGGGGTTGGAACAACATGAGGGTGAGTAATTACTGACATAATTTAAATTTTTGGGTGAACTAACCCTTTAAGCCTTTATCAAAGGTGTTACATTACCACCACTGTGAAACAACAGAAAGAGTTCCAACTGCAATAAGTTATTATGAAGATTTTTCATGCACAAAAAACAAAACAAAAAACAAAATAGACCTAGACACACACAGATATCAAAATTCAGCACATGAATCTCAACAATGGTTGTCATGCAGGAGTTCAAAATGTTTTATGCACTATAAGATTTTAGTATCCCTCAAAATAACTGATTACCAAAACATTGCAGATCTCATGCTGTTGAATCACATAAATACTAGAATCAATAAATATAAAATTCATTGAACACTGTTGAAGATTTTATTATTTAGAAAATAAGTAATTAAGCTATATATTTGTACACTATTATTTCCTTTCTGTGTGTGTGTCTTTGGGTTTGACTTTGGAAGCCTGAACGGCCAGAATGTTGATGCAACAGAGAATTATATTTCAGTAAAGTCGCATGGTACAAAATATTTCTCAAAATATCTATAGAATGTATTACCATTTTTGGAAGGGATGTAGGTATATATGTGAGAAGCTGGCCACTGAGCTGGAGCGTCTTTCTGCAGAGGAGGCGTTCGGCTTTGTTTGTGAAATAAAGTTTAATATTTCTGGCATCAAAGATCTCTGAGAAGTGATTTCCCAAAAACATTGAAACCACAACAACACGCTTATAAACAAAGATTATACACTGGATGAGATCAGTGGATCAGATGAGTCCATAATGAAAATAATGTCACAACACCTGGTCAACTTCCTGATCAATCTTGGCAAAAGATTGCCTTTTTTTACCATTACAAATGTGCTTTATAAACACACAGTTACATCAGCCAGAGAAAAACTAATATTGAAGAGTCAACTAAAGACAACACTAATCACCATAATGGTCATTAAAACTTGACTATTTTCAGTAAAGCATCAGCATCTAAACCTCTGTAAACCTTTTCAAACGAAAACGTATTAGTGTGGTCAAAGCCTTTGTCAGTGTTCTTTTATCACAGTGTCCCAATTAAGTGTACACAGGTGAACTTTAAACAGTTTTACTTCCTCATTCATTAAGCAGATGTTGCTATGACAAATCTTTAAAAAATATATTGCAACAAAAAAACCACAGTCCATACCAAATCTATATTCAAAGTCATTTTATTGCAGTGAATACAAAAACACATGAACAGAGATTGCAAGAAAAAACATTGACCGCTGTATTTGATTTATACCAGGTCCCAGAAAACGTAGTAACTTCATTACTTTGAACTTCATTACAACACTTTGATCACACATGTAATAGTGTATGTGTGTATGTATGAATTTCGTGATACATGTATGAATTAAATTATAAAGACTAATGAATTGGAGATGGTGTTGTACATGATTTCTCCAAGCTATTTTTTCAATGGCTTTCAAAAATGGGTTGGGACGAAATCAACTTTAGCAAAAAGTGGTGGGAACACATTCCACACACATCCTCTAATGAAGCCTATAGAAACTCAAAATACGATTTTTTTCTGAAACAATATGAGTCAGAGATGAACGCAGCAGTGGGGTGGGGTAGATAAATCTTTATAAATGCAGTGGTACTTGCTTTACATTCCATTACAAAGCTGACAGTCGAAGAAACAGCAGTCAGATCACAGAAGCATGAAGTTTTACACAGCTTTGAGTGTTGCCGGTATCATACTTCTCTACATAGCAGGTAAGATCTTACAAAAAAAGTCTATAACATGACAAAATTACATGTAAATTGTATGATTTTTCTATTGTTTAAAAACTGACAAGCAATTTATTTCCTGAAAACCTTTGTAAACACATTTGACAATTTATGTTTCTCATGATTGTAAAAACCTTTGGATCTGAAGAGTTATGGTTAAATGCTTGAAATTAGTTCTGTAGATAAACATACATTTCTTTACGAATGCATAATTTATGTATTTTAATGGATGGGTTTAATTCATGTAAATTCCCGGATGCCAAGAATCAGGATGCAGTTGGGTGACTGTGAAGAAGCTAAAAGATAGTTTTGATTTGTTTAATATTTTGGTCACTACATAAATTCCATTATGTCATTTATACATTTGATGACTTTAACCCTTATGTGGTGTTCATATTTTTGTTATTCAGCCAGTGTTCGTGGGTCTGGTGGGCCAGCTGCATTTTTGGGTTTTTAATTCAACACAATCAAACAATTTTAGAAACACAAAACTCACTCTTGCACACACACACACACGCACGCACGCACGCACGCACACACACACACACACACACACACACACACACACACACACACACACACACTCACTTGGATATGTGGTTTACGGGGACTCTCCATAGGCATAATGGTTTTTCTAATGTACAAACTGTATAATCTATAATCTATCCCCTAAACCTACTAATCACAGAAAACACCATTTAGTATGTTTTTTTTAAGCCGTTTTTTTTTATGAGGACACAGATGTCCTCATAAACCATGTTTACGTTGTAATACCAATGCCATTATACACATTTGTGTCCTCATAAACCATATACAAGAAAACACACACAATAACAGCAGGCCCTGACAGGAGGAGGACAGAGTAAAGGTACACAGGACCTACAATTTCCACACTTTTATTAGCCCCGGGTGCAGTGGACCCGAACATCCTGTGTGTAATATAAATGCGTAGGGGGGGTGTACAGTGTGTGGTCATTGAAAATGTGTTCAGATATATATTCTTCACAGAAAATAAGCCAAGGCTAATGAGTCTGAGTTTGAAAAAAAAATTATCGTATCATTATTCTTTTGATAAAAAAATGAAAACAGGTCCCACAGACCAGAACACCTTTTGCTTTCTTCTCTTTCCCATTTTTGTTCACTGAGTTGGAGCTGCGATGAAATATTGTTCCTGTAAATACTTTCCAGCATTTCAGTAATAAAAGTGTACATCGCACGTACGGTGCTCGGCAGTGATCAAAAAGGATTTAAACAGTGAATTTTGAATCTCTTCTTGTAAACGCAGAGATGTGAATTCAGACGGCAATTAAATTACCACACGACCTGTTTGTCAAAAAACAGTACACTGTAAAAAAAAATCCTAATTTTACAGAAAATAACTGTGATTTTTTGACGCTTATTTTCTTTCATTTTAAATTGTACTCAAAACACTGTAAAATTACAAATAGTATCTGTAAAATAAAAATTCAGCTGTTATTTTAGGTATTGTGACATTAATGACAAATTACAGTAATTCACATTTTTTATACAGAAAATTGATTGTATTTTTCATACAGTATTTTTTCTGTTTTCTTAAATTACATAAAAATGTATGTAAAATTACAAATATAATCTGTAATTTAACAGAAACAAAACAGTTAAATGATAAAATGGTCAAATGACTGTCAGCTCCCCAAAAAACTGTAAAACATCCTAAATTAAATAAACTGAAAAACACTGTTATTTTACAGGTATATCCTGAATAATCACGATCATATACCTTCATTGTAAAAAAAATCGTAAAAAAAAGGGTCAAATGACTGGCAGCTGCGGCGGCCAATCAAAAACCTTAAAATTAAAGTAAAATATGCTAATTTAAATAAACTGAAAAAACACTGTTATTTCACAGGTATTTCCTGCATTATTATGATCAAATACCTTCATTGTAAGAAAATCGTAAAAAAAGGGTCAAATGACTGGCAGCTACGGCTGCCAAACAAAAACCCTAAAATTTAAGTAAAATATGCTAATTTAAATAAAGTGTAAAAAACTTTAAAATAAATTTGATGTCACCATGATTGAGATCAGTGTCTGCTTTAGTTGGGCTCATGACCCTTGAGTTATTAACTTTTATTTTTCTCTGGCTGCTTTAACTGTGTATTTGATACACTTTTGTTTTAGCAATAAATACAGGAGAATATATCAGATGATGTTATAATCATCATATGATGATCTGATTCACTTAATTGACAGTCAAATCTCTGAATATATTAGCTTAGATTACATAATATGTAGATGAAATTTAGCTTTATACAAACTCTATAATTAATGTCATAATTTTTAACATGACCTTTGAAATATTGTGGCATCAGTATTATAACAATCGGAAATTAAAAAAAAATATATATACAGAGAAAGTTTTGAGCTAGTTCTTTTTTTTTTGTAGTATAGAGACATCAAGAATCAACATATGAATCTCAACAATGGTGACAACCAACAAAGTCTTTTTGTGACTTTATAGTGGTTCAGATTTTTTTTCAGCGTCACCATTGTTGCGATTCATACGCTGATTATTGATGTCTGAGTGAGTCTATATGATCCTGTCAAAATATTTTCTGTATAATGATTTCAGGAAAGTTAAGTATCACAGCACTGCAAGCTCTTCTGTAGCACTTTTGTCATGCAAAGTTAACAACTAATATTTAATGACTTAATCAGATAATTCATATCAATGAAACACGACAAAACATGATGACTATTAGCACTAAAAAGTGACCAGCATCATCTGATCTGAGTTTCTCTTGGATTCCTGCAATAACTAATATGCATCAAAGACACACAGTTAAAGCTCCAGAGAAATACTCATGTTAAAAACTAAAATGTCAAGAGCCCAACTAAAGCAAATACTGATCTCCATCATGGTGACATCAAACTTTATTCTTTTCAATAAAACTTCAACTTCTAAACCTCTGTTAATTCTCTGTGAAATAACCGTGTTTCTGTTAAAAATTTATTAATGAAAATTTCTGTAAAAATATTTTGCACTTATTTAAAATTAGGATATTTTACATTAATTTTACGTTTTTTGTATGGCAGCCATTGCTGACAGTCATTTGACTTTTTTTATGGGATTATTTTACAATGAAGGTGTTTGATCGTAATAATTCAGGAAATAGTTGTAAAATAACAGTGTTTTTCTGTAAAACATTTAAGGAAAAATTCTGATAAAGTTTTTTGCACTTCATTTAAATTAGGATATTTTACTTTATTTTTACGGTTTTTGTTTGGCAGCCGCAGCTGACAGTCATTGACCGTTTTTGTACGATTTTTTTTTTACAGTGTAGGTACGAATTTGGCCAGGGATTTTTACGCGGGTTGGGTGCGAAAAAACACTGATATTATGGATGTTGTATGGATGTAAATGTTTAAAATACCGTACGAGCCCTTGAGAAACAATTAGCGTCCGAATCCGATTGTTAAGTCTGACGTCACGCGTGACGTTTAGCCTTTTCCGGGTCCAAGCGCTCCTCTCGTCCAGAAATAACAATGGTGGAACCTGTAAATTTATTTACGATCACGTCCTTCTTAGTGAGGCACCCTTGGCGGTCAAAAAGGGTTTAAATTCCTTTAACACCAACAGAGTGGTTAGTGTAGCTCATCACTCAGGTGGCATAATTAAGGGTAGAGTCCAGGCATCAATGAAAAAGAAGATTTACGAGGTTGAAGTGAGTTAGCTCGGGACACGGGACACAGCACTGCGGCATTGTAAAAACACTCAATAATAACCAAAACACTAGCGAAAGCGGTAGGTAGGTAGAGAGGACCTGGACTTTGGACCCGGAAAGAGTATTATTGGAGAGTGGTTACGTCACGACTTAACAACCGAATAGGACTTAACTGACAGTAGCCTATGCTTTCACTGGCCTTTAAAAGCGCTCTTTAATTAAAATAATAATATAATATATATATAATAATATAATTAAAAATCTAACAACAATCAAGACAATTTTATTCTTTGCATGAAAACACTTGAATTAGCCTAACTGAATACTGTCTGGGTGTATTAAAACTTCAGAATTATATTCGTATAGACCTGCAACAGTGATAAGGTAAAGCTAAGAGTGGTCCAGACCAACCTTCCGAACGCATGACTTACAGAAGGTATACTTAACTAAGAACGTTTCGGGAAGCACGTATTATCGATAAGGTACAGCTTAAGGTGTAACTTAAGAACGACGTAGCGTTAAGAAGGTTTCGGGAAACGCAGCCCAGTTTATCAGCTCTACCCACATGATTGTCTACTTACTTTGTCTTTGTCTAAACACACAGGTTCCCTCGGCCAGTTAGATGGTAAGTTGTCATAATAAACATAAAAACTCTTGTTCCACACAGAATGTTTCTTCTATGTCTGTGAGGCATTTTAACAAGGAAATCTCATATCTTGCTCTATCTCATCAGTATGTGGTCGAGCCCCCCTCAACAGCAGGATTGTTGGAGGGGAGAATGCGGCGGCGGGGGCTTGGCCGTGGCAAGTCAGCATTCATGTGATCGGCTTTGGCCATAACTGTGGCGGGACTCTGATCACTAAAGACTGGGTTTTATCTGCAGCTCACTGCTTCGAGGGGTATGAAGTTTAACACTTACACTGTAAAAAAAAATCCTAATTTTATAGAAAATAACTGTGATTTTTTGACGATTATTTTCTTTCATTTTAAATTGTACTCAAAACACTGTAAAATTACAAATAATATCTGTAAAATAAAAATTCAGCTGTTATTTTAGGTATTGTGACATTAATGACAAATTACAGTAATTCACATTTTTTATACAGAAAATGTATTGTATTTTTCATACAGTATTTTTTCTGTTTTCTTAAATTACATAAAAATGTATGTAAAATTACAAATATAATCTGTAAGTTAACAGAAACAAAACAGTTAAATGATAAAATGGTCAAATGACTGTCAGCTCCCCAAAAAACTGTAAAACATCCTAAATTAAATAAACTGAAAAACACTGTTATTTTACAGGTATTTCCTGAATAATCACGATCAAATACCTTCATTGTAAAAAAAATCGTTAAAAAAGGGTCAAATGACTGGCAGCTGCGGCTGCCAAACAAAAAACCTAAAATTAAAGTAAAATATGCTAATTAAAAAACATGAAAAAACACTGTTATTTCACAGGTATTTCCTGCATTATTATGATCAAATACCTTCATTGTAAAAAAATCGTAAAAAAAGGGTCAAATGACTGGCAGCTGCGGCTGCCAAACAAAAACCCTAAAATTAAAGTAAAATATGCTAATTTAAATAAAGTGTAAAAAACTTTAAAATAAATTTGATGTCACCATGATTGAGATCAGTGTCTGCTTTAGTTGGGCTCATGATCCTTGAGTTTTTAACTTTTGTTTTTCTTTGGTTGCTTTAACTGTGTGTTTGATGCACGATTGTTATAGCAATAAATGCTGGAGAAAATATCAGATGATCTTGGTCATTCATTGATGATGTTATAGTCATTATATGATGATCTGATTCACTGATGTGTCAGTCAAATCTCTGAATATATTAGCTTAGATTACATAATATGTAGATGGAATTTAGCTTTATACAAAGTCTATAATTAATGTCGTAATTTTTCACATGACCCTTGAATTATTATGGCATCAGTATTATAACAATCTGTAAAAAGAAAAAGATATATATTGTACAGAAAAAGTTTTGAGCTGGTTCATTTTTTTAGTAGAGACATCAAGAATCAACATATGAATCTCAACAATGGTGACAACCAACAAAGCCTTTTTGTGACTTTATAGTAATTCAGATTTTTTTTCATTGTCACCATTGTTGTGATTCATACGCTGATTCTTGATGTCTGAGTGAGTCTATGTGATTCTGTCAAAGCATTTTCTGTATAATGACAGCATAAAATCTGAGTATCACAGCACTGCAGGTTTAGCAGTTTTGTCATGCAAAATAAACAACTAATATTTAACGACTTAATCAGATATTACACTTTAAGTGGTATTAATAAAGCAGGACACTACATGATGACTATTATCACTAAAAAGAGACCAACATCATCTGATCTGAGTTTTTCTTGGATTGCTACAATTACAAATGTGCACCAGAGACACACAGTTAATGCAGCCAGAGAAACATTAAAGTTAAACACTAAAAGTTCAAGAGGCCAACTAAAGCAAACACTGATCTCCATCATGGTGACATCAAACTTTATTCTTTTCAATAAAACTTCAACTTCTAAACCTCTGTTAATTCTCAATAAGAATGTTAGTATGAAAGAAATAAAGTCTGGATTGTAATAAGTGAAGATGCTGAGATCCTGAGAGATCTGGTAGTGTTTAATGTTCTGTTGGGGTTTAAAGTGTTTCTGTATGGTGTGTTTTGTGTGTCACCATTGTGTTGAAGAGTAGAGCCTGAGCTTCAGTTCAGGATGAGCAGAGAAACAACGATGTTATGCTGCATGTTGCTTTATTTAACAGACAGTAACTGTGTAGTTGCTGATGCAGTGACGTATAGTCACAACAAATCATGCATATAATTAACTGCGTGTTTTTCAGTAAAAAAATCTGAAAATAAATGTGACATTTTACGGTTTTTGTATTGCAGCCGTTGCTGACAGTCATTTGACTGTTATTTTATGGGATTTTTTTTACAATGAAGGTGTTTGATCGTAATAATTCAGGAAATAGCTGTAAAATAACAGTTTTTTTCTGTAAAACATTTAAGGAAAATTTCTGTAAAAGTTTTTTGCACCTCATTTAAATTAGGATATTTTACTTTATTTTTACGGTTTTTGTTTGGCAGCCGTAGCTGACAGTCATTGACCGTTTTTTTACGATTTTATTTTTTACAGTGTAAGATACATTTGTAGATTGATAATATTAAAGCAGACTTTCTTTATTTACAGGTTTAATGCATCTGACATTGTGATGTACTTTGGCCGTCTGAGACAATCTGGCTCAAACCCTAATGAGATATCCAGGACAGCGAGTCGAATCATCAGCCATCCTAACTTTGTCTATCCAAATCTTGACAATGACATAGCACTGGTCCAGCTCTCCTCTTCTGTGACTTTCTCTGATTACATTAAGCCTGTCTGTCTGGCGACGGCTGGTAGTGTATTTTCTGCAGGTACAGAGAGCTGGGTCACTGGATGGGGCAGGCTACAGTCTGGAGGTGAGTGAGCAAGCAAGGCAATTAACCGAATACAAACAATCCTGGTCTGTCATCATTGCTTTTTACTAATGTTAGTTTTTGCTTATTCAACTTTATTACACTGTTAGACCTTACCAGGCTTTTTTACAGTAAAATACTAGCAACACTGTTGCCAGTAATTTAATGTTAATTGTACAGTTCTTTACTGTAATCTACAGTATGTTACTTAATTGAAAATGTTTGGTTTGAAGTTACCATGATGGAGATCCATGTTTGCTTTAGTTGGGATGCTGACCCTTGACTTTTCAACATTAGTTGTTTCTCTTGCTGCTTGAACTGTGTTTTTGCAAGCAACACTTGTGTGCACACACGGTTTGCGAATGCAGTTTGTTATATTGAATATGATTACAAAATCACCATATAGCTTGTTCTTTCACTAATCTCATTCAGAGTTTAATCCTGTCAAGTCATCTTCATTTATATAGCGCTTTTAACAATGTAGATTGTTCAAAAGCGGCTTTACATTGATAATAGGAAATTAAAGTAACAGAGATTGTTTTGGCTTTACAGCAATTCTAGAATAAAGTTATTGTCCAGCTAAAGTAAGTTTTGATTGATTCACTTCCGTCGCAACGATCATTAGTTATTAACTTAGGGCCTGCTAATACGACACCAGTAGTTTGTTGAGGGTTGGTTTGTTGGGAAGGACTACACGCCTGCGCACATATATTCAAACGCGCATACCTATAGACTGAACTCGTAATGTGCATGTGCACGCTATCAGCGTTCACACGGGTTCGCGTTTTTGAAGTTTGCGCAGAAAGAACTTAAGAGTTTTCTGTTAAAATGGTGTCTGGCCTTAAAATGTATAATACAGAATTTTTATCGCTTTCGCGTAGCCACGCGAACCGGAATTATCCTGACAACGCTTTATCTGTAGAGAGGTAAAGGGAGGGGAGGGAGGCCTTCACAGGGGAGAGACTAGTGAAACTTCAGAACTGTGTTGTCGTCGCGTCCGGGCGCAGGTCCTTCATCAGATCTGGATACGGCCTGGATCCGGCGGTCTGTGGTAAACCTCGGGATAAACAGAGAGACAAATATTAGCGTAGACACCATTCTTCTTATGATGTAACGAGTACATCAGGATTTATGGGAATTGTTCCCGGTTCCAGCTGACCTAATCTAAATAGGAAAAGGATCTACCGCCAGCAGTCGATTTTGATATTCTAGGTCTTATCAACTGGCCGAAATTTTGAGATCGCAATAGATGTGAAGGACTATAATGCGTTAAGAGCTCGCTCAAGTACTGCGGAGCTAAACCATTTAGTGCTTTGTAAGTAATCAGCAATATTTAAAAATGTATACAATGTTTAATAGGGAGCCAGTGCAGTGTTGACAGAACCGGGCTAATATCGTCATACTTCCTGGTTCTGGTAAGAACTCGAGCTGCTGCGTTTTGGACCAGCTGTAATTTGTTTATTAAGCGTGCAGGGCAACCACCCAGTAGAGCATTACAATAATCTAGCCTTGATGTCATGAACGCATTAACTAATTGTTCCACGTTTTTCAATGAGAGCATATGGCGTAATTTAGATATATTTTTAAGATGGAAAAAAAACGGTTTTACAGATACTAGACACGTGACTTTCAAATGAAAGATTGGTATCAAAGAGATACAGAGCAGATTGGTATCTTGACAGAGCAGCATCAGTGTTAGACAGTATTCTAGGTTATTACGTGAGGACATTTTTTGTCCAATAATTAGAATCTCTGTTTTTTCAGAGTTAAGTAGTAGGAAATTATTAGTCATCCAATTTTTTATATCAGCTATGCATTCCATTAATTTTTTTAATTGGTAAGCTTCGTCAGGGCGTGAAGAAATATAGAGCCGACTATCATCAGCATAACAGTGAAAACTAATGCCATGCTTCCTAATGATATCTCCCAAGGGAAGCATGTACAGAGTGAAAAGCAACAGTCTTAGTACTGAGTCTTGTGGTACGCCATACTGAACTTGTGATCGATAAGACATCTCTTAATTTACTGCTACAAACTGATAACGGTCTGGGCTGGGTTTCCCGAAACCTTCTTAACGCTACGTCGTTCTTAAGTTACACCTTAAGCTGTACCTTATCGTTAATACGTGTTTCCCGAAACGTTCTTAGTTAAGTATACCTTCTGTAAGTCATACGTTCGGAAGGTTGGTCTGGACCACTCTTAGCTTTACCTTATCACTGTTGCAGGTCTATACGAATATAATTCTGAAGTTTTAATACACCCAGACAGTATTCAGTTAGGCTAATTCAAGTGTTTTCATGCAAAGAATAAAATTGTCTTGATTGTTGTTAGATTTTTAATTATAGTATTATACAATATTATTAATTTAATTAAAGAGCGCTTTTAAAGGCCAGTGAAAGCATAGGCTACTGTCAGTTAAGTCCTATTCGGATGCTAATATTGTTTATCATGGGCTCGTACGGTATTTTTAACATTTACAGGGGTAAGTCGGTGATTTTAGTGCCATCCGAATCCATAATATCAGTGTTTTTTCTCACCCAACCCACGTAAAAATCCCTGGCCAAATTAGTACCTACTGTTTTTTGACAAACAGGTCGTGTGGTAATTTAATTGCCATATGAATCCACATCTGAGTTTCCAAGAAGAGATTCAAAATCCACTGTTTAAATCCTTTTTGATTACTGCCGAGCACCGTACGTAAGATGTAGGCTACACTTTTATTACTGAAATTATTTATTTAATTTAATTTATTAATTATTTCACATACCTACCCCGAAGTAAAAAAATTAAATAAAATTCTGTATCAAAATTTTATAAGGCACCATTACTTTGTTTAGGCTGGTTTGTAGGGAATTACAAACCTGTGCACATACACTCACCTAAAGGATTATTAGGAACACCATACTAATACTGTGTTTGACCCCCTTTCACCTTCAGAATTGCCTTAATTCTACGTGGCACTGATTCAACAAGGTGCTGAAAGCATTCTTTAGAAATGTTGGCCCATATTGATAGGATAGCATCTTGCAGTTGATGGAGATTTGTGGGATGCACATCCAGGGCACGAAGCTCCCGTTCCACCACATCCCAAAGATGCTCTATTGGGTTGAGATCTGGTGACTGTGGGGGCCATTTTAGTACAGTGAACTCATTGTCATATTCAAGAAACCAATTTGAAATGATTCGAGCTTTGTGACATGGTGCATTGTCCTGTTGGAAGTAGCCATCAGGGGATGGGTACATGGTGGTCATAAAGGGATGGACATGGTCAGAAACAATGCTCAGGTAGGCCGTGGCATTTAAACGATGCCCAATTGGCACTAAGGGGCCTAAAGTGTGCCAAGAAAACATCCCCCACACCATTACACCACCACCACCAGCCTGCACAGTGGTAACAAGGCATGATGGATCCATGTTCTCATTCTGTTTACGCCAAATTCTGACTCTACCATCTGAATGTCTCAACAGAAATCGAGACTCATCAGACCAGGCAACATTTTTCCAGTCTTCAACTGTCCAATTTTGGTGAGCTCGTGCAAATTGTAGCCTCTTTTTCCTATTTGTAGTGGAGATGAGTGGTACCCGGTGGGGTTTTCTGCTGTTGTAGCCCATCCGCCTCAAGGTTGTGCGTGTTGTGGCTTCACAAATGCTTTGCTGCATACCTTGGTTGTAACGAGTGGTTATTTCAGTCAAAGTTGCTCTTCTATCAGCTTGAATCAGTCGGCCCATTCTCCTCTGACCTCTAGCATCAACAAGGCATTTTCGCCCACAGGACTGCCGCATACTGGATGTTTTTCCCTTTTCACACCATTCTTTGTAAACCCTAGAAATGGTTGTGCGTGAAAATCCCAGTAACTGAGCAGATTGTGAAATACTCAGACCGGCCCGTCTGGCACCAACAACCATGCCACGCTCAAAATTGCTTAAATCACCTTTCTTTCCCATTCTGACATTCAGTTTGGAGTTCAGGAGATTGTCTTGACCAGGACCACACCCCTAAATGCATTGAAGCAACTGCCATGTGATTGGTTGATTAGATAATTGCATTAATGAGAAATTTAACAGGTGTTCCTAATAATCCTTTAGGTGAGTGTTGTTGTAAACTCAGAATCGAAGACCAGGAGACTTTTGGGATCACGTTCAATAAGTTATTTCTTTATTGAGGACTTCGCGTTGACGTGGCTGCAGTTCTTCAAAAGTCTAACTAAAACATTATACATTGTAGCTATATACATTCCAAGGGGGAGGGATTACATAGAGGCGGGAACTCTGAATAAAGCATGCAAATGAAGTGGGAACACACCCTACTCTGAGAGCACTACCAGTCCCATTGAATCAGCATAACTATTCACATGCTGATACTGGCCAGGAACTCCAATTCCAAGAGCCATCCCAGAGCCATTAAAGACAAAAGGTGAAAGTCAATCAACCTAACGATTCAACGTCTGGGCTCCGAAAGGTGAGAATCAAGTGATCTGACTCATTTAAAACACAATAGAGAAAACAGAACTGGCCGGAGTCTTTAGATAGAAACTGACCCTACTAAAATCAAAGTCTTAACTTTTAATGTTGAAACCCAAATTAAACATTTAATACATTTGTAATACAACAGTGTATATTCAAACGCACATAACTATAGAACCAATTCTTAATGCGCATGTGAATGCCATCAGCGTTTATCACAGGTTCGCGTTTAAAGTCTGTGTAGAGAGAATGGTGTAGCCTTAGCGGCCCCTAATTTAATAACAAATGATCGTTGCGACGGAAGCGAATCAATGAACAATAACTTTAGCTGGAAAATAACTTTATTAAAGAACGGCTATAAAGCCAAAACAATCTCTGTTACCATAAATTATAAGTTTTTCTCTGTAAAGCTGCTTTGAAACAATCTACATTGTTAAAAGCGCTATATAAATGAGGATGACTTGACTTGACTTGAAATGCTGGAAAGTATTTCCAAGAACGCAGCTCACCTCAGCGAACAAAAATGGGAAAGAGAAGAAAGCACATAAAAAAATTAAATGGTTATTATGGCAGCAACATATGATACAATTTAAAAATATGTAGGCTATTATAGGCTATTATAGTTTGGATAATTTTTTTATAATATCCCATGAGACCTAATAAATGCAATTTCAACTATTTCTGAAGTGCTTCTTTTATAAAGAACACCGCTTTCTCACATAAACAGCCCCTGCACGAGAGAATAATTGATTCTCGAGCCATCGATATCAGCAGATTCAGCAGCATCGCCACGGACAGCACCGGGTAACGTCGCACGTAAGAAGGTATATCTTAAGCAGCTTCCTAAGGTATGGTTCGGGGAACATGCCTAGAAATGGTATACCTTTAGTTAAGTTATACCTTAAAGGACAAGTTCGGTATTTTACACTTAAAGCCCTGTTTTCAGATCGTTTCTGATGAAATACAATGGTTAAGATTGAAATTTGGACAAATGCTGCTGGCCCGAGAATTTTCGGTTTCTGTGGTAGCACCCCCCCCCACCTCCACAATGGTTGCATAGGTGCACTGGAATAATCCTTCCTAAAACGCATTAAACTTTCGTTTACAAAGACGTGAAACTCATCGAGTGGTCAGGGGTGTTCACTGATATGCTCACACAAAAATCGCTGCAAAAGATGCTTTCCAACAGGTTTTATCGTAGTTTTTGTCCAACTCCATTGACTTGTATTGGATGACAAACTATGATAAAACCTGTTGGAAAGCATCTTTTGCAGCGATTTTTTGTGTGAGCATATCAGTGAACACCCCTGACCACTCGGTGAGTTTCACGTCACTCGGTGAGTAAACGAAAGTTTAATGCGTTTTAGGAAGGATTATTCCAGTGCACCTATGCAACCATTGTGGAGGTGGGGGGGGTGCTACCACAGAAACCGAAAATTCTCGGGAACAGCAGCATTTGTCCAAATTTCAATCTTAACCATTGTATTTCATCAGAAACGATCTGAAAACAGGGCTTTAAGTGTAAAATACCGAACTTGTCCTTTAAGAGTCTTCGTAGCGCGCTAAGAGACAACGTTATTGGGAAACCCAGCCCAGATAAGTATGATTTAAACCATGCTAATGCAATTCCACTAATGCCAACATAATTTTTTCGAGTCTATTTAAAAGAATGTTGTGGTCAATAGTATCAAATGCAGCACTAAGATCGAGTAACACTAATAGCGAGATACAACCACGATTGGATGATAAGAGCAAATCATTTGTAACTCTAATGAGAGCAGTCTCAGTACTATGATAGGGGCTAAATCCTGACTGAAAATCCTCGCAGATATAATTCCTTTCTAAAAAGGAACATAGTTGTGAGGATACTGCCTTTTCTAGTATCTTTGACAGAAAAGGTAGATTCCAGATCGGCCTGTAATTGACTAATTCTGTACGATCAAGTTGCGTTTTTTTTAACAAGCGGATTAATCACAGCCAGCTTAAAAGTTTTTGGTACGTATCCTAATGACAAAGATGAATTAATGATATTAAGAAGAGGATCTATGACTTCTGGAAGCATCTCTTTCAGTAGCTTAGTCGGTATAGGGTCTAACATAAATGTTGTTGATTTAGATGATTTAACGAGTTTAGCAAATTCTTCCTCTTCTATAGCAATGAATGAATCGAATTGTTCCTCAGGGAGGCTACAATGCACACTCTGATGCGATACTGTAGTAGACGGTTGCATGGTTATAATTTTCTCCCTGATATTATCAATCTTATAAGTGAAGAAGTTCATAAAGCCATTACTGCTGTGCTGCTTGGAAACTACTGGGCTTGAAGCTTTCTTTTTCGTTAGTTTAGCCACTGTTTCAAATAAATACCTAGGGTTTTGTTTATTTTCTTCTAATAGGTTTGAAAAATAAGCAGATCTAGCAGCTTTTAAGGCCTCTCTGTATGCAATCGAGCTCTCCTTCCATGAAATGCAAAATATCTCTAGTTTTGTTTTCTTCCAGTTGCGTTCCATTTTTTTGGCTGCTCTCTTAAGGGCCTGAGTGTGCTCGTTGTACCACGGCGTTGGACTATTTTCTTTAATCTTCTTTAAGCGCAACGGAGCAACTGTGTCCCAAGTGCTAAAAAAGAGAGAGTTAAAAGTTTCTGTCGCAATATCGAGTTCTTCTAAGCTATCTGGGATGCTGAGATGATGAAACTGATTAGGAAGATTATTGATAAAGCAATCTTTAGTGGCAGAAGTGATAGGTCTAACATATTTATAACACGGAGTCGGCTTTGCAGCCTTGGCTAAATGAAGTTTACACGAGACTATATAATGATCTGAGATGTCATCGCTCTGCTGCAGAATTTCAACAGCATCAACATTGATTCCGTGTGATAATATTAGATCTAGAGTATGATTACGAGAATGAGTAGGTCCTGACATGTGTTGTCTAACTCCAATAGAGTTAAGAATGTCTTTAGATGCCAATCCAAATGCATCTTTTTCGTTATCTACATGTATATTAAAATCACCAACAATTAGGACTTTATCTGCAGCTAGTACTAACTCTGATAGAAAATCAGCAAATTCTTTGATAAAGTCTGTATGGTGCCCTGTTGGCCTGTATACAGTAGCCAGCACAAATCTCAAACGTGATCCATCATTTACACTATATATTGCTATATTAAGCACCAACACTTCAAAAGAATTATATTTGAAACTAGACTTCTTAGTAATTCTGAAAATATTACTATAAATTACAGCAACACCTCCACCTTTGCCTTTCAGATGAGGTTCATGTTTATAACAGTAATCTTGCGGGGTGGACTCATTTAAAGTAATGTAATTGTCTGGTTTTAGCCAGGTTTCTGTCAAACACAGCACATCTAGATTATAGTCTGTAATCATATCATTAACAATAAGGGATCTAATATTCAGCAACCCAAGCTTTATCATTTGCTCATTTGTATTATATCTGTTTTTTTTTATTTGTTGAACAGCAATTGAATTTTTACCCTTAGATGGGTTTGGATTTTTTTTGTATGTCCTAATTCGGGGAACAGACACAGTCTCTATATGATGATATCTAGGTGAAAGAGGCTCTATGTGATGGGATTTATCTGACCTTGGTGACGTGAGACAGCTGGCAGACGGTCAGTTAGCCAGTTTGTCTGCTTCCTGACCTGAGTCATGTTCATGTTTGAAAAATTCATGTTTGAGCTCTAAGACTATGTGCCATATTACTAGAGAGAAGAGCAGCATCATCCCAGGAGGGATGAATACCATCTCTTTTCAACAGGTCAGGTCTGCCCCAAAAACTTTTCCAATTGTCTATGAATTCTATATTATTTTGCGGACACCACTTAGACAACCAGCCATTGAGTGAGGACAATCTACTAAGTAGTTTCCCAGTGGTGATATTGTAACACATTTGCTCTGGCCCCCTTCCTGTTCGCAGGAGTGATGAGATACAGTAATTAGTTACAAGACACTTTTTCTTGCCACAACACGTGTTTTATAAACTCACAGTTACAGCAGCCAGAGAAAAACTAATGGTAAAAAGTCAAGAGTCAAGAGACCAACTAAAGCAAATACTGTTCTCTGTCATGGTGACTACAAACTTTATTATATTCAATAAAACATCAACAACTAAATATATGTTAATTCTCAACAAGAACTGTTATACATGTGTGAATTAAATAATGTTAAACTGGTTTGTAAACTGTTTTCACACTCAGTGTGGCTGGAACTCAGTTGTAGTTCTTGTGTTTCTCTTTTTTCTCTTCTTGTTTCTCTGTCCTTCAGTGATTCTGCTTATCGAGTGTTCATCAGTGTCTCAATTCACTCACTTCTTTTCATTCAAGTGGACAACATTAGAGAACTAATGTAGGGGATAGTGAATGAGGGTATAGGGTGTGATTTGGAAAACAGCCTCCGAGTGTCGACTTTGAGCGCTGTTAATTCACAGTATATTCCTGTAGGCTATTTTTCGAAAACAACAAATATAATGCATTGTTTTCTATGGTATATTACTGTTTTAATGGAAAATGGTATGATACTGTCAGAATTTGGCCTTTTTTTACAGCAAGGTTTAACAGGGTACTTTGTGTTTGATGAACTTAAACCATTTAAGGCAATCGGTTTCCTCAAACCATTTAAGTAGCTATAAAGTTGTTAAGACTTAATAAGATTTGTTACCTGAATTCAAACTGAATGAGTGGAATAACCTTAAAATCTTTCATTTGAGTAATGTATATGAGCTTACAGCCCAGCTAACAGATTTTTGTTATAAGAGCGTTCTCCAAATATTCAGTGTTGGTTCTGGGAACGTAAAAAAATTCCAGTTTTCTTGATGTTAGAGGAACGAGATGTTCCTCAAACGTTCTTTCAACTTAATTTTGATTAACAATTAAATATTTTAGAAATGTTGATAAGTAACATTCCAAGAACATAAAAATGTCCAGTTTCCTGAATGTTAATAGAGTGTTATTTAAAGGTTTGTATGATGTTCCTGAAACATTCTTTCAATCATTCAAACACCTGCTGTGAACAAGCACTGAAAGAAAGAGAAATAAGAACACAAACTACAACTTTATTCAGCCAACTGAACTGAAGGTACAATATATTAACTCTCTCAAGATCTGATTAAACATTACCAGCTTCACTTATTACTAACCAGACTGACTTTATTTCTGTCAGACGTCTACAGCAGTTCTTATTGAGAATTAACAGAGCTTTAGATGTTGATGAATGATTGAAAATGTTTCGTTTGAGGTCACCATTATGGTGATCAGCATTTGCTTTAGTTGGACTCTTAACCCTTGCCTTTTGCTTTATCAGCAATTGCAGGTGTTTACAGAGAATTTTTCTGCATTGATAAAGCAGATCAAAGGACTGTTTTTTTGTTTTTGTTTTTGTAATTGATGACTTAAGGAATTTAAGCATTTTTGAAAAATATGAAACTCAACAAAATGTGAAAGAGATCATTTGTAACAACATTATTGTGTTACAGATGATGAATGTTGATTTATGTGAGTGTTAACTTTTTTTAAAACATGTTTTGTGTCATTTATACACTCACAGACATCAACATTTGGCATATGAAACAATGGTGACATTCTTCATGCCAGCATACAAAACAAATTCATGGCTCCCAGCATGCATTGTGGCATGAATGAATTATGTAGATTCATAATTGTTTGATTGTCACCATTGTTGAGGTTTGTATTATGAGTGTTGATGTCTAAGTGTGTCGTTTTTAACTTTTAAGTAATTTCTGACAATCTTACACAAATTTCTTCAGTGTTACAAATGAATCATCACATCACATCACTTTCTCCTCAAATAATATTCAAATTCCAAAAGTGAGTAAAACTACAGTAAAAGCAGTTGCTTAAATCACTTTATTTGAAGTCCTTTGTCTGTTACATGTTGATCTGCTTTATCAATGCAGAAATGTTCTCCATAAACACCTGCAATTGCTGATAAAGCACCAACTTAACTAAAGCCAAGGGTCAAGAGTCCAACTAAAGCAAACACTGATCGCCATAATAGTGACCCTAAACAAAACATTTTCAATCATTCATTAACATTTTAACTTCTGTTAATTCTCAAAAAGAACTGCTGTAGACGTGTGACAGAAATAAAGTCAGTTTGGTTAGTAATAAGTGAAGCTGGTAATGTTTAATCAGATCTTGAGAGATTTGACGTCTTATCTTCAGTTCATCTAGTGGCTGAAGAAAGTTGTAGTTTGTGTTCTTATTACTCTTTTGAAAGATGATTGAAAGAATGTTTCAGGAACATCACACTAACTTTTAAATAACATTCTATTAACATTCAGGAAACTGGACATTTTTATGTTCTTGGAATGTTAGGAATCAACGTTCCTAGAATGTGGAATTGTTCATCAAAATTAAGTTGAAAGAACGTTTGAGTAACATCATACTTATGAAAACACGTTCCTCTAACATCAAGAAAACTGGACATTTTTTACGTTCCCAGAACCAACACTGAATATTTGGAGAACGTTCTTGCTTTTTAGGTAGTACTCATACTTACTGGTTTTAAAACTTAAATGGTTTAAGGCAATTGGTTCCCTCAAATGGTTTGAGTTACCGTAACTTATCAGGTTTTACATTGTGTAAACCTCAACAATTTACCTTGAAATGTTTTTTTTAAAAGCCATAAAATGTGTCCTCTGATCTGTGTCACAGGCCAGATTCCTGATGTACTGCAGGAGGTAATGATACCAATTGTGAACAACAGTGTCTGTAATAATACTTATGGAGGGATCAACATAGACATCACAAACAACATGATTTGTGCTGGATTGTTAAATCAGGGAGGAAAGGGTCCATGTCAGGTAAGATAGCAGTCGTTAATTTTAACACTTTTTAATCCAAATCAATTTACAAAACACTACTAACCTGCCAACTTTACACTGCCAACCTAGTTGCACAAAGAATCCCAGTCTTTACTCCACGGATCACAAACTCGTACATTAGGACTGCTTTTTGATATTACACCTGTGGTCGGTTGCATAAATTGCTTGGACTAGTCTTAAAAGTTAGTTGTCTAATATTTTTCTGCAAGACTGTTCATAACTTTTTAGAGTCAGTTATGTAAAAATATAGATAGGTCTTATTTGATTACGAAAAGTAACACTGATTCCCACTTGCTATATAGGGCAAGCTCACACTACAGCACTACGAGACTACATGAACCAGCATGGTGCTCACACTATTGTTGTTGCATCGTTCACACTACAAGAACATGTGGCGATAATATGAAGTGAATGTTAAAGTGAGTGACATGACGTATAGCCAATTACTGTGTCCCATATTTGGAATTTGTGCTCTACCTCTCACCCATCCAAGTGCACACACACACAAAACACACACACCAGCAGCAGGCAGCTGTTTTTGCTGCTGCACCCGGAGAGTGATTGGGGGTTAGATGTCTTGCTCAAGGGCACCTCAGTTGTGGGTAATGAGATGGGCACTGTTCATTCACTCCCCCCACGTACATTTCCATTTGTTTTTAGTTTTAAATTAGACTTTGAATAACACCTGGTCATTCATGCGTTTTAAATGATCAGATAGCTATCCGTTTTGTTAAAACTGTTCTATTTACAATGGGCAACTATAACTGTGTCTCTACAAAACAAACATAAATCTAATCTTCAATTTCTGCGCTTTAGGCAAATTTAATAGCGTTCGCATAAAAAAAAAAAGCAAGATCAAGATCAAAGACTGCATTTGGAGAGAGAGAGAGAGCGAGAGATAGAGGCATCAGCATTAGTAAGGTCATTTATTACTTTTAATGAAGACATCTGTGTGCTTTAGGATGAGACGTCGAACTTTGTTTCATTTGCGGCAGTTTGCGCGTCAGCTTGCTGAAGAGATGCTCATCTACTCCTCTGCGGCGATGCGTGTGGTAGTAGCGCTGTCATATACCCGGAGCCGTTATAAAACGCTCTCGCATGTTTAGTTTTTACCATTTTAGGAGGAGTAAAATTTACATTTGTGGCTTCAACAACCAGATGCATTTTGTCCACACTGTAAAATAAATCCTAATTTTACAGAAAATAACTGATTTTTTGACGTTCATTTTCTTTCATTTTAAATTGTACTCAAATCTCTGTAAAATTACTAATAATATCTGTAAATTAAAAAAATCAGCTGTTATTTTAGGTATTGTGCCATTAATGACAATATGTCAATGACATTTTTTTATACAGAAAATGTACTGTATTTTTCATACAGTAATTTCTGTTTTCTTAAATTACATAAAAATGTATGTAAAATTACAAATACAATCTATAATTAAACAATTAAATGATAAAATGGTCGAATGACTGGCAGCTCAAAAAAACTCTGTTTGAATTGTCGAGATTCATACGCTGATTGTTGATATCTTTGTGTGTCAGCATAGATTAACTATTTGTGCTCATGTTTGTTAAAATATTCTAAATGATTGCTGCAGTAACACAGGGTTTATAATGTTAATGTATTAATGGAACAACATAATTAATTGTTAGATTTTAAATAATATCAATGAATCAGGCGATTTCATAATCGAATTATGAAAACCCTCAACAGATACTGTAAACACTTCATCACCTGATCTCATTTCACTTTTGCTTTCTTTGCTGCTGCAATTGTGTGTAACAAACATAGGGCCCTATTTTAACGATCTGAAATGCAAGTATCAAGCACGAAACGCAAGTAACTTTGTGGGCGGGTCTTGGGCGCAGTTGCTATTATACCGGCGGGATAAATGACTCTTGCGCCCGACGCAAGTTTTCTGTAATTTAATGTTTAAATATGCAAATTAGGCTATATCTAATTAAATATGCGCTAATTTGTATATATTTAAAAAAACGAAATCTGAGTATTGGATAAAGCCAGGTTAAAAATTATTTTTTCATTGTGTTCACATATTAGATGGGGGGGAAAAATACAGAGAGATTTATGGATATCTACTTTTGTTATCCTGTAAATCAGAAAATACTGTCAATAGCCTTAAAAAAAAGATTTTCGCCATGTTTTTTGGAATAAAATGTTATGTATATCAGGCTATGAATAATATATTTACAAATCCCTCTGTAAATGTCTTCATAATATAACTAGGTACAAGACTGGAAAGTTTGGTGTATATAGGTGCTACTGAAGTGGTGATTTCGAACTTGGAGTGTGAGAGAAAAGTCATTTTGAGAAAACGGGCTTTAAAGATTTATCATCAGCCAATGAGATTGCGCATTCAGCCCTTTTACTTTCACGATTGGTTGCTGATAAAAAGGAAATTACCATATTTGGATCCGACAGCATTGTACAGTGAAGAGAGAGCTATCCAGCGGTGCATGTGATGACAGAGAGCAGACAGAGATCGCGAATCGGCGAATTTATGAGAAATCTACAGACGCAAACAGACAAAGTGTAGTAAAATAAAGACCTAAATGTGTATTTCGGACTATTTTTCACCACAGTCTGAAAGAAGACATGCTATTGAAGACAAATAGCCAAAAATCTCAAAATTGACCAGTAAAAAAAAGACGATGTTTTTGCCTGCCGTGTCTCGCCTTAAGAGCAGGCGAACTTGTTCGATGGCGGATTGCTATTATAACGGCGGGTTTGCCAGGCGCACGCTAGGAGCGGTTCACTTTGGTTAAACAGGCGTATAATAATTTGGGTAAATGTGTAAGCTAGATTTATTTTTTCACATCTTCATGGACACAACAATGATTTCCCTCGTGTGTTAATATTTTTCCTTGTAATAATGTATGGTGTTCTAAAAATGAGAACTGCTGCGTCTGTGTGTAGATGAGATAAGCATCTACATTGATTATGGCCAAGCATGCGCCCTTAAAATAGCATATGAATAACATGCGCAATTCGCCACAATTGTTTTCTAAACCTGCAAAATAGCACTAGGGAACGTTTGCGCCGGAACAAGCCTCCTCTTTTCGCTGCACCAACCCGGGAACGCAAGTTCATTTCCTAGTTTACCGACGTGCGTCTGTGGAGGGAAAAGTCTGCTGTGCGTCAGGTGCAAAATAGGAATGACAAAGCAGCCAACAAAAGCTATAATAAGAGTTAAAGGGTTATATAATAATAATAATAATTCGTTTGGCTCAAGGTCATGGTGCAAAGGACCCTAGGTTGATTTTACTCCAAACCATCCTTTTAAGAGCCCAACTAATGGAAACACTAATCACTGTTATGGTGACTTCAAATGAAACACATTAGAGTTAAACCTCTGTTAATTCTGAATAAGAACTTCTGTAGACGTCTGACAGAAATAAAGTCAGTCTGGTTAGTAATAAGTGAAGCTGGTAATGCTGTTTGTGGAGTTGTTTAATCCTCCTCTGCTGAGATCTTCACAGATTTAATGTCTTCATTTATCTTCAGTTGATTTCATCTAAGACTGTGTCTGAAGTCAGTTGTAGTTCTTGTGTCTCTTTTTCTGTTCTCTTATTTCCTTCTTTGATTCTGCTTGTTAACAGGCTTACTAAACCCCTATTCGCACTATAGTATTATCTGGGGACCTCGTGTGATTTAGAAATTACACCCCCACATCTGAATTTTGAGTGGCGCATTCGCACGCGATGCCAGAGATTTTACTCAAATTCACTGACTTATCTCCCAGATATGATGTCAATAGGCTATTGCTTGAAAATGTCTTGTCGTTATTATAGGTCTAGCTGTATGATATATCATAAACAGAATATTGTTCCTTACCGCATGCTGCTATACATGTCATTCATCTCCATCTAATCATTATTTTTGTTTCCGCTCTTCTGATGGTTTTCAGCTTTCTCTTTCTGCAAATTGTATAGTTGTATTGTATGGTGTATAGCGATATGACCCAGCACCCAAAATACTATCAAAACACTCCAACGCAGCCTCCATTCGTTGCGAAAGATGGACAAAAAGGCGCACAGGAAACAAAAACCTTGAAAAAATATATAAATGACCCTGCCAAATCACAAAGATGGGACTAATATTATCACAGGACCTCGATGTTCGGCGAAATATGGTAGGTCATTTGCGGGGGAATTTTTACTCTACAAATTACAGACAGGGCTGATTCGCATGGGATTAAGATCACAGGCAACCACCGCAATTATTACAAATGACTATTGGTCACCAGGTAATACTTATCCCGCGCGAATAGGGCTTAAGGCTGATATGACCCCATATTTAAAATACACAGACTTTGTGGCTCAGATAAGGTCTAGTTCTGGTTTATTTCTTTGCTCTTGGCTGACATGTGGCATTGCTATGGCCTGCTTGTGGCCCAGATCTGGCCAACAGGAGCTGTCCGCCCAAGTGCCGTCATTCCACGCTGCATGTGGGCCAGATCATCATTCCACATGTGCCAGATGTGGACCGGATCTGGGCCGAAACAATGTTGCTATGTGGGTTGCGCAGTTCAATTCTCACACTTTAATAATATGTATAGGCTAACTCCTACCTTAATATAAAAAGTTGTGTTACTACGAGGAATGATTACCTCAAAATTCAGATCTGAATGCAAGTACAAGGTATTTTATCTGAATGAAATACATACATCTCTCTCACTTTTGCTCAAGTGCCAGTGATTAACCCTTAGCGTGCCAGTGCTGGCATGTGTTGCCGACCCCTGCTCTAACCATTAGGCCAGAACTGCCCCAATATGGCAGCGTCTGTGACTGCTGGAGACAGGCTCAGATCACATCACTGACTTGCCCATACTGAACAAGCATCGCTGACCGTTATGAGCAACAATTTGTCGTTCCTGGCTTTTTGTCACAGAATTTGGAAATCTGTCTGCAGACAGCAAAATTCAAGCAAAATTTGTGTTGTGTGAGCTTGCCTTAAGTCAAACTAGTTCTTAAGTTATCAAAATGTCTCAACTATTGCATACTTGTCTCAACATGTCTTAACTATTGCATACTTATGTCTGTAACAGTTGTTCACTGTATATTGTCAGAGATATAAATGCAGAATGTTTGTCAATACAGGGAGACTCTGGAGGTCCAATGGCCAGTAGGAAAGGCTCCCTGTGGATTCAGTCCGGCATTGTGAGTTTTGGTATCGGATGTGCTGAACCCAAATATCCTAGTGTGTACTCCCGAGTTTCTCAGTACCAGGACTGGATCAAGTCTTACATGAGCAGCAACCCACCTGGATTTGTTGAATTCAACACTGGAAAGCCAACATCCACTGAAAAGCCAACATCCACTGAAAAGTCAACATCCACTGAAAAGCCAACATCCACTGAAAAGCCAACATCTAACTCCAACTTCGGAAGCATACCCAGCCTCCTCTTATTTTCCCTTTCTCTCACATTCTCCTTCATTCCTTGCACATTCTCCCTCTACCTTGCTTCCTAGAGATTGTATGAACAGTAATTCTCAGGGTTCTTTGATGAAGAGAACAGTTTTGCTGTACATGCTCTCATAATATGTGAAATGTGAGAAAAGAGCAGTTTTTATTGTTGTTTTTAGGATTTGACCTCTTGAGATTTAGCATGTTTGCATAAATAATAGAGATAGACCGATATTAATTTTCTTAATAATGATACAGATTATTTTTATGCTTATATGTCTGATAATTGGACATTAAATAGAACTGGAAAAATATTCTGTATGTTATGATCCAACCTGACTTCTGACCTGTAACGCTGCCTGAAGCATAATCATACACTTCATTTAATTTAATTTTATCAATCAATAAATTCCTCTTGAAACAAACTTTGTTGTATTATTTTAATTTAATACTGTGAAGCTGCTTTGATACAATCTGTATTGTGAAAAGCGCTATACAAATAAACTTGACTTGACTTGACACTGTGCGTTCATTGGCCAGAGGAGAACTGAGCGACTGAGCTTGGTTTCTCCAAAGGTTTTCGTCTCCATTCTGTCACCTGATGGAGTTTTGGTTCCTTGCCACTGTTGCCTTGGCTTTTGGCTTGCTTAGTTGGAGACACTTTATATTCAACAAAATTGATCTGCCTGCATTGACACCATTGTATGAGAACTGAACTGAGTTGGACAATGACATCACGGTTTTCTCCAGAGCAGCTATATATATATATATATATATATATATATATATATATTAATTTAGTTAATTTTTATATATATATATATATATATATATATATATATATATATATATAAATTAACTAAATTAATAACTTTTTTTAAACAAAAATTAACCATCACTGAATTTAATTAAGCTGGACTATGACATTATTTTCTTACAGATCGGCTGTACAGCAGATACAAACTTTGTTGCTGTTATCTCTGTAAAGCTGCTTTGAAACAATCTGTATTGTGCTATGTAAATAAAGGTGACTTGACTTGATAATTAAGTTTTACTTAAAGAAACTACACTTTCATGACAATATTTCTAAACACACTTTAGTGCACTTTTTTTAAATGCTCTATGTAATAATGTCTACTTAAGTTTTACTTAAACATACATTTTAAATAATTATGATTTTATAGGGTTTTAAATAAGTACACTTATGTTGATGTATTGATTAAAGCTGCAGTAGGGAACTTTTAGAAAACGTTGACTTAGCCTGAAAATTTTAACAAGCACAGCTAACAGGTCACTCCCCCTCGCTCTCTGCTGCGCTACAGCCCTCCCTCCACAGCTCCTCCCCCACCACAATGGAGCCTGCCGTGAACGTGCAGGCTAGTAAACAGGACCACCGATGACGGATAAACAGTTATCGCACATTCACTGGTAGGGACGAAACATCAACAATATGCTTTATATTGACTATGGCCTGCCCATACTTTCACTTAAAACTTGGTCCTCCAATCATTACGTATTTTGCAATACATGTAATGTAACTTCATAACGTTGCACTCTTTCTATAAGTTATAAATAGCTAGCAAGATAATATAATGGTAACGTTACAGTATGTAAGCAATTATTCTAGCGATGTGTAATGCTAAATAAGGTTTGCTAGTACATTATTTCAGCAACATGACAATGAATAAGCAGGTTTCAATTGTTGCTTTGCACAGTGTGTGGCATTTTATCTGTATGTTATGCGGCTAGAGTTTTGTCAATGGGCTCCGACGGGCTTGTTTATCGTCATCGGTCTTTTTCCGTTTACCTGTCTTTGTTGTATGAGCAGGTGCCACTCGAGAAATTGGCAGTTTTGGTTGTTTGTCCCTCATTAGCACAGCTGCGGCACACCGGCAATCTTGATTTTGAACGACTGTAAGCGCTGTGCGAGAGAGGGGTGTGATCAGCGCGTACACAAGCATGATTGACACTGCTAAGACACTCCTCCTGGCTCTGATTGGTTGTTTCTTACCGGGAGCGGTGCATTTCTGCAAATGGCAATAGGACCACTGGGAGGAGCCTGGGGAGCTTGATTTTTTCACAGATCATCTGTCTCATATTCTACTGTCAGGACATAATGACAGTTTTAACAAATATGTAAAAAATACATTTTTACAAAAGTTACCTACTGCAGCTTTAATATACTATAAAAAAATAAGACTTTTAATGGAACATTTTAATTTCAACTCAAGTGTGTTGTCCAAAATTAATTTGTTAATGTATTTAAATGTGTTTAGTCTAAAATATATATGTGTGCATTAATGCACTTAAACATTTATTTTCCCTCTAAACTGCAATAGTATACTCCAGTACAACTTGTGGTTGAAATTTTTATCACCAGCTCCTGCTCTATGAACTCAACTACAAGTGTCAGTTTTCTACATAATATTTGAAATAAAATGTTCTTTATGAGAGGAGTACTTAATGTAGTAGTAGTAGTAATGTATTGTACTTTACATCTGTTACAGTAGAACGGAGACAAGAGGCGTGTGGATCCTTATGCAAAGCCTTTTATTTACAAGAGATGTGTTTAGAACAGGCAGGGGCCCAAACAAAGGCAAACAGGTATGATATGGACAAGACAATGAGCATTCCAGGGACAGGCGAGGGTAAACAAACAAAGACCGTAATCCAGTGGACAAGGCAAGAGGATAAACCAGCTAACCAGGCTAAAGTCCTGGGGCCTCATTTATAAACGTTGCGTACGCACAAAAGAAGGCGTACGCCGATCTCTACGCAATAATTGGTATTTATAAAAAGCAAACTTGACGGGAAAATGTGCAGTCCTTCACGCAAACTCTGACCCAGGCTTACGCACAAAAACGGGTGAAATGAGAAAAGGCGACACCGTCGGCAGATGGAAGAAACACGTGAAAGTGTGTGAAACTGTAGACCGTTGTGTAAAAGAAATGGCAATACTGCCTCTCATAAATAACATGAAGACTTCACAAAGCAAGTCTTACAATTAACAGCCTACACAAACACCCGTTTGATCGATCTGCAGTGTTTAACAAATAAAATCAAACGAAGATTACAACAGAAATGCAAATTAACACATATTTGCAAAAAGAAAAGTGAAATATGTTCTGCAATAATATTGGCATGTTATGCAATTCATCCTCATAACACATCTGTAGCTTGTCGGATGCAATAAAATGGATGGTAATAAAATGCCATGATGCCATCGCAATGCGTAGTTCACAAACTATTTATGGGCAACTATGGGCGTGACATGAAGCCGCAAAAGCTGTGTGATTTATTAAGGGAAAACTGCATAGGATGTGCGTGTGCACGGTTTTATAAATCTGAATATTTCTGTGCGTACGCACGTCCTATGTTTCATCGGTACGCCACTTCTGAGGCAAATCCTACACAAAGTTTTATAAATGAGGCCCCAGGTGTCAGGCAAACAATATCCAAACAGGGCAAGACTAAAGAGGTAATCCAAGGTGAGCAAGAGTCCAGAGCAGGCAGAGAGAAGGCAGAACATGGGAAACCAGACTAGGATCAAAACACAGGGCAAACAAGCAAGAGTAAGACTAGGAACACTAGGATATGGCTCCATAAAGATGCTATCAGCTAGACAGCAGTATAAGCTAACAATACTCAGCAATCGGTGAGCTTGTGCATCAGTGGGTGCTTCTCAATATCCCTCCTCGTCTCCTCTCTCCTCCGTCCTCCATCCTATGACCCGGAAACCGATCGAGCACAGCCATCTTGAAGGACATCTCAATTCTCTAATTGCACCGCAAGGAGTCGAGGATCGAGGAGTTAGGAGGCTTCCTGAGGAGTCATGAGCGAGGATACACAGGTGTATCCTATGCGGAAGAGTTTTATCGACTAAAACGTGACGCACATATAAATTCTCCTCCCCCTTCACATTGGTCACAATAATTTTGATTTATACTTTACCTTTGCAGTTTATATAAACCACACATCTCACATATTTCAACAGGGTATCTTGCTTTATTAATATTTATTATGAATTTCTTAAATAAACAAACTTCAACAACATAAGGGCAGATCCTCTGAGCGCTGCTGATGACGCTGTGAAGTGGCGCTCGAATGATCAAGTATTCCATTGTATAAAAAAAGCTTTCATTCGATCCCTCCGTCTTCGCGTCTTTTCCTTGCAGCCTTTCCTCGCATCCTACAGGGGGTGGAGCTGAGACGCGAGGAAAGGAAGCGAGGAAAGGAAACGAGGATGCACAAATAAGAATTGAGAAGCACCCTGTGTTTTGTAGTCAGTGTGATTGACTACAGGTGTGGAAATAATTTAAGCCATGGAACATGGGAAATGTAGTCCAGGGTAACCTGTAACTTAGTGTGCAGTGAAAAAGTCTTAAATGGTGAACAGGCGACCTCTGGTGGTGAATGAATGGAAACAGCAGGCGTAGAATATGTGACGACATCTGTGTACAGAATACTTTCAGTATCATTATGCTGTCATACATTTTCACATTTAATTGCGAGCAAAAGTTAAACAAATCTAAACAAAATTAATTTGCATTTAAATTCAGTTAAAATACTTTTAATTTTAATCAGACACACTACACCGTAAAATGATTGACTTTTATTTAGGTGAATGAGTCAAGTTTTGTGAACTTACAGAGTCTAACAACACATGAGTTAGAACAACTTAAACTTGAACAGAAATGAAAAGGCTGAAATAACATTTAACCATGCATGACATTTATTAACTTTTTGTTTAATGCACATGCGTCAGAAATACTACGTCACGATGATGCACTAGCACTACTTCACTATTAACTCGCTGTTATGTTTCTGTAATCGCGATGCGTGAGGAAACTGAAGCTGCCCAAACAAGAAGAGAACAAAAGGAGCGCCACGTTTGGATTATTACATATGAGACGTTATGTACTGCAAATAATGAGTCGAGTAAGCATATCTTGACATATGCTTTCTTTATTTTAAAATTGTCACCGTAATGTGGCAGTTGTTATTGCGATTAAGAGTGGATCGCAGATAATGTAGACGCAATATGGATCTTTCTTAGGCTACATCGTAATGTGATGGTGTGTGTGGGCGTGTTCGAGGAATTTGGCTGCTGAAAATACAATATTTTAATTAAAGCGACTTTAAAAAAATAAATAATTAAACTAACAAACTTAAATGACTTAATTAAAGTTAATATACGAGCGTATGGGACGCTCAGAGGGTTTGGTTAAGCACTAGTAGAAATGGTGGTGGGGGTTTCCGGTTAGAGAAACTGGGGCAAGAGAGAGAGTGTCTTGGGTAGCATGCAATTCACAAATATAATATAATTATTCAAATTACTATTTGAACTAGTACATTTCACAGATGACAGTAACTTTTTAGTTTGGCAGAATTTTTTTAATAATCTAAAGGATTTCTTAAAAGTTGTTCTGATAAAACAATCTTTCGTTTAGGGACACAGACATCAAGATTAAGATTATGAATCTCAACAATGGTGACAAACAAAATATTCAATTAGGGAAAGGAAATACTAAGACAATTCAGATCATCATTTATTCATACCGCAATGCATGATGGTAGCCATGAATGAGTTTTGATTGGTGGCACCCAGAATGCACTGCAACATGCTTTATTATTGTCACCATTGTTGAGATTCACCGGCTGATTATTGATGTCAGTGTGTCTAAATAAAGTCATTTTCTTTTGATCAGAACAACTTTTAAGAAATATTTTATCCGGATCTGATTGGGGCTTGAATTAATAAGGCAGTACCGACATTATCACCTGTCATTATTGCTTTGAGAGCGGATGTTCCAAATATGGTAACGGGCGTGACATTTGACGAGCGTAAGGTTTTTGGGCCAATCACAATGCACTGGATCACTGGCCAATCAGAGCGCACCGCGCTTTTCAGAACCATGAGCTTTGTAAAAATCAACGCGTTTCAGAAAGACAGGGCACATGGAGCAACAATAATGTATGGTATGTGTAAAATACTGCAATACAACTTGCATTAAATACACAAAATAATGTTCGTTTCAGGAATAATCATATGACCCCTTTAAATAATTTTCGTGGGTGTGTCTTTTTTTTTCTTACACCTTTAACCCTTTCTTTAAAAGACAATATCTCCCTATTATATCACTGTTTTTCTGCAGAGCTGCTTTAGAGATGAAATTAACTAATTTAATAATTAATTGATGATCTTTACACTGGAACTGAATCAAAACTGAACTGACTTCAGCTGAAAAATTATACTATTTTCTTCTAGATCTGCTGTACAGATTATTTTCCTGTTATCTCCGTAAAGCTGCTTTGAAATGATCTGTATTGTATAACACACTATATAAATAAAGGTGACTTGACTAGAAACAGATTTTACTAATTTACTCTGTATTTATTTTTTGTTGTTGAAAGTATTTATGGTCTTCTGCTGTTGTCTTTGTCATTTATTCATATGTATGTCTCGTTTTTACAGGAACTGTGAAACTGCTTGAACTTGTACATGCACTTCCTGTCAGACTGGACAGACAGAAGCAGCGTTTTACCTTTCTAAGGTGACTGACTCCACCCAAGTACTTTTTTATACTTGCAAAAAAGAAACATAGCCATAATGAGCCTCGACATACAGGTATGCCATTTCCTTATAAACTCTCTCATTATTTTTGTTAAATGAAATGTAAATGTGAGATGCATTGTCAGTGAGATTCACTATTATTCTTTGTCATAAAACCACATCAGAAATAAATCTGTAAAATATAATTAGTTAGACTAACTTAAAAAAAGCATGCAAACCAATCAATGAATCTTAACTTGGGTTTTCTGAGAAAACAAAGCATAGTATGTGAATAGTACAGATTACTAGAGTTTTACAATTAAGTTAAGACATTAAGTGAAGTTAACTAAAAGTGTTAATTATAATCACTGTTGGATTTTACAGTGTAAGATGTATAAATAAGTGCTTTAGTTTATATTTAGTTTAAGTTGTACTAACAGATGTTGGTGTATTTATTTATTTATTTATTTATTTGCATTGTCTGCATTTTACATTGCTCATGTAGATTTGACAATGCAGATTTCTTAAACTGCTTTAAATCATTAAAATGCTTCTGTTCAATTTTTCAGTTTTATGTATTTAAGGAGAGCAGCACATTTGCATATAGGCCTATATGACTATATGTCTATGTATATGTGCAATGAGGAAATACATATCCAGAGAAAGTCCCACAAAAGTTTACTACAAACACATTGTGCATCTAGATTCCCAGATAGCAATCCACCATCGAAACGATGTTGAATCAATATTAATGTTTCAATGTTAAGCGCATTGAACCAACATCACTTTTTTTTTTTTTTTTTCATGAACTTAGCAGAAGTTCTTTTTGACAATCAACAGAGGTTTAGATGTTTATATTTTATTCAAAAATTAAGTGAAAATTGAGTGTTTCCTTTAGTTGGCTTGACTTTTTGTATACATTTGTGGTCTTTGTAACACACACATAACACACATATTTGTTGTTAAGAATACCAGAAACAAAGATGATCAGGAGATATAGTTTTCAGCATCATAAAGTAGAATAATCCCACTAATCTTATCCCAGACATTCTGAACTTTGATTTTAAATATATTGTGGGTTCTCTTACGAGAGGTCTCTCGTACTTGCGTAAGAAAATCTTACGCTAGGGGAAAACCTCTTTTCCTCGAGATATTGAAGCCAAAAATTATCCTTAATTTTGCAATAATGTAAAACGCATTGCAGCAGCATGCAGACATGGGCGAGACAGCTCGCGCGCCCATTGGCTGCTCTGCGGCAACTGCACCAGCCTATCGATAGAGGCTCCTCATGACGTCAGAACCAATGAGGGCGCTTCGCGCCCATTACGTCATGTCCCGCCGAAGTCGGGTGGGGCCAGGGCTATAAATACGGCCCAGAGAGGCTGGTTTGGTCAGTTTTTCATCTCTTCAGCGGACTTCGCATCGCTGGATCCCGAGAGGAAGCCACGCCGTCTGAGCCAAGCACCCAGCGGGATTAGTGCATCTGAAGCAGCTGGTCGACATCTCGCCGCCTTCAGTCGCCGTTTCTGCTGACGCTTTCCGGCGTACTATATCCTTTTCATTGCTGTGTGTGTGTGTTCACCGCTGCGACACGCACATTCTCCTTCTAAAAGAGCACGAGCGTCTTTTTCAAGATGCCTCGTTCTTCCTGCGGCTCTTGCCGAGCTCCACTCAGCGACGGGGACCACCACGTCATCTGTGTTTCCTGCCTGGGTGAGGATCACGCAGCTATCGCGCTCGACGAGGGCGGCTGCCCTCACTGCGAATTAATGCCTATGGTGACTCTGCGGACTCGCCGAGCATTCTTCCGCGAAGCTGCGCCCGCGCCTTCGCCCGCCGAGCTGCCGCGCGGTAAAAAGCGCCGCGCTCAGCGGGTCCCTGAACCTCCTCCATCCCGCGAAAGCTCGCCGGTGCGCCCGCCAGCTTCGCCGCCTGCTTCACCCGAGTCTCTCACCGCCGGTCAGCGGCCGCCGTCTGCCGCCGCGTCCGCCATTGAGAACTATGAGGAAGTTTTACGAGTGGAGGACGACAGTTGCTCTATCCTGGCGTCGGGCAGTGAGGACTGGTCGAGCTCCGCGGACCTCGCACCACCCTCTCACCGGCCCTCTGGGAAAAGAGCTAGCATCGAGGCGGAGCTGATGCGTCTGCTCGAGCAGGCCGTCGAGAGCCTCGGCCTTGAGTGGTCGACGCCCCAACAGCCTGCACTCAACCGCCTGGACGGCTGTTTTCTACAAAGGGAACGTACTTCAAATCCTTCAAGACCAGCTCCCTTCCTTCCTGAGCTTCACGAAGAGGTAGCTAAGTCTTGGAGCGCCCCCTTTTCAGCCAGAGTGCGTGCTCCCGTGTCCGCAGCATTCTCCGTAGTCGACGGTGCTAAGGACAAAGGGTACCACTCTCTTCCTCCCGTCGAGGAAGCGGTAGCCGCCCATCTTTGCCCGCCCTCTGCTGGACGGCGCGCTAAGACGGCACTGCCATCTAAAGCCTGCCGTACTACCTCAGCCCTGCACGGTCGCGCTTACACCGCCGCCGGACAGGCTGTCTCGGCGCTTCATTCAATGGCCGTGCTCCAGATCTTCCAAGCCAACCTTCTCCGCAAATTGGACGAGGAAGGACCGGAAGCTGTGAATCTCACGGATTTGAGGAGCGCGACGGATCTCGCCCTTCGCGCCACTAAATCCGCCGCGCAGGCCATGGGGCGGAACATGGCGTCTCTCACCGTTGCTGAGAGACACCTCTGGCTAACGCTCTCGGAGATGTCGGATTCGGAGCGCTCTGCTTTTCTCGACGCCCCCGTCTCCCCCGCTGGCCTCTTCGGATCTTCTGTCAAGGATTTCGCAGACAGATTCGCCAGATATCATTCCACCCCTAGCCACTCACGCGAAAGCGTGGGCAGAGCTCCCCGGGGTCTCAGAGTGGGTGCTGAACATTATAGAAAGAGGCTATTCGCTACAGTTCGGTCGACGCCCGCAACGCAAAGCGGCGCAAATCGAAACTACGGTGAAAAAGGAAGTAGCACACCTACTTCGAGCCGAAATAGCGAAGCTACTGAGCAAAGGGGCTATAGAACCCTTATCACAAGCTCAGAGCGAAGGGGGCATGTACAGCAGATATTTTCTGGTACCCAAGAAAGACGGGGGTCTCAGACCCATTCTAGATCTAAGACGGCTAAACAAAGCACTTCTGAAACGACGGTTCAGAATGCTCACGACCAAGAAAATCCTCTCGCAAATTTGCCAAGGGGACTGGTTCATGTCGATAGATCTGAAAGACGCTTATTTCCAAATACAAGTAGCGTCACGTCACAGGCGATTTTTGAGATTCGCCTTCGAGGGTCAGGCATATCAGTACACAGTCCTGCCATTTGGCCTATCCCTGGCACCTCGCGTATTCACGATGTGCATGGATGCAGCGCTCGCACCCCTCAGGCTGCGAGGCATACGAGTGCTGAATTATCTGGACGATTGGCTGGTTCTAGCTCGATCACAGTCGGAGCTCATAGAACACAGGACCGTATTACTCGATCACCTCGAGAATTTGGGTCTCACAGTCAATTGGACGAAGAGTTCGCTGTCTCCCAGTCAGAAAATATCCTTTCTGGGCACAGATTTGGACTCGCTGTCTATGACAGCACAGCTGTCGCCGCAGCGCAGACTAAGTATTCAGCGCATGACAGAGATTTTTCGCCACAACGCTTTGGTCCCGCTCAAAAAGTTTCAGAGGATGCTGGGTCTCATGGCTTCAGCATCCTCAGTGCTTCAGCTGGGTCTGCTTCGCATGCGCCCGCTGCAGTACTGGCTGAAAGCGCGCGCGCCGCGCAGAGCTTGGACCTCCGGTCTCGCGCTCCTCAAGGTCGATCAGAAATGCGTTGCAGCTCTGAAACCTTGGACAGTGACCGACTGGTACCGGTTAGGTGTAAGCCTGGGGACTTCCTCGAGTGTGAAGGTGGTGTCTACGGACGCCTCAACCTCGGGATGGGGAGCGCTGCTCGAGGGCAGACCGTTATTCGGCCAGTGGTCGGAACGGGAAAAGCTTCTGCATATAAACTGCCTGGAAATGATGGCAGTCGACAACGCGCTGAGGCGTTTTTGTCCCCATATAAAAAGACACCACATCTTGGTCCGTTCGGACAACATGTCAGTGGTGGCTTACATAAATCACCAGGGAGGTATCAGATCCAGAATCCTTCACAGGCTGACGGAACGCCTCCTGATCTGGGCTCAGCACAATCTGCGCTCGCTCAGGGCAGCGCATGTGCCCGGCCTTCTGAATGTGGGGCCAGACAGACTGTCCAGAAACAATATTCCGGCAGGAGAATGGTCTTTGCACCCGCAGACAGTCGAACTGCTGTGGAAGACGTTTGGCAGAGCGAAAATAGACCTATTTGCGTCTCAAGAGAACGCTCATTGCCAAGAATTTTTCTCCAAGAGCAGGGACGCGCTGGCTCACGTCTGGCCCCGCTGCCCGCTCTATGCGTTTCCCCCTGTCACGCTCCTACCCCAGGTGTTAGAGCGAATCAGGGAGAGCGGATGCCCAGTGCTGCTCGTCGCCCCATTCTGGACAAACCAAGCCTGGTTTCCAGTCCTGATGCAGCTGACGAGTACCGCCCCGTGGCCGATACCGGTGAGGAGGGATCTCCTCACACAGGCGAACGGCTCGATCTTGCATCCTTACCCGGAGCGTTGGTCCCTGCACGTGTGGGCCATCAACGGGTACCCGTTAACCTCCCAGCGGGAGTGTTAAACACGATCACACAGGCTAGAGCCCCATCCACTAGGCGGCTCTATGCCTCAAAATGGTCTGTGTTCACTAGCTGGTGTGCAGCGAGTGGTACTCCGCCCTCATGCTGTGGGGTGACGGAGATCCTCTCTTTTTTACAAGAGCTGCTGGATAAGGGTAGAACCCCATCCACGCTCAAAGTTTATGTGGCGGCCATAGCAGCGTTCGCTGAACCACCGCTCGGCCAGTCACTAGGAAGTAACGATCTGGTAATTCGCTTCCTTAGAGGAGCTAAGAGGCTGAACCCTCCCAGACCTCCCTCAGTTCCCGTTTGGGACCTCTCCACGGTTCTGGAAGCCATGAAAGGTGCCCCATTTGAGCCAATACAGTCAATAGACCTGAAACTCTTGTCTTTCAAAACAGTGTTTCTTCTGGCTCTCGCTTCAGTGAAGCGCATAGGGGATCTGCAAGCGCTCTCAGTGAGCGCGACGTGTATGGAGTTTGGACCTAATGACTCGAGAGTCATACTCAAACCAAAGCACGGATACGTTCCAAAATCCCTCAATACACCGTTTAGGGCACAGGTTATCTCCCTGTCGGCCCTGCCGGTATCTGAAGAGGAAGGTGACGCAGGCTTCCTTTGCCCGGTCAGGGCGTTAAGGGCATATGTGTCTCGCTCATCTGTTTTCAGACAGACGGAGCAGCTCTTCGTTTTGTTCAGCTGACGTTCTAAGGGACTAGCTGCGTCAAAACAGAGTCTATCCAGATGGATAGTGGATGCTATTGCGCTAGCTTACACATCCAGGGGCCTGCAATGCCCGATAGGTGTCAAAGCGCACTCCACAAGAGGCATGGCCTCGTCGTGGGCTTGGTCCAGTGGGATTGCCTTGCAAGATATCTGTATGGCGGCAGGCTGGGCCTCCCCGTCTACATTTATAAGGTTTTATAACCTCGAGGTTCCCGCTTTACAAGCTAAGTTGCTCTCGGTTTAATTTTTCAGTACTGCCCGCCCGATGCTATCGACTCGGGATGCTGAAACTGCTAGAGCGTCGATCACTGATCGCCTATATACTTCTGTGGGCAGTGTGTAAGTCCCCCTTATTTATCAGTCCAGGCCAAGTTCGCCCTGGCTGTGTGGAACACTTGATATAATATGCTCTTATCAGAGTTTTATATTACAGGAATGATGCTATTCTAGCCCCTCTTCCCGGATTCCCTGTGAGTCCCTTGTGATTAGGCACTGTATGAGCCCTGGGCACCTGCCCCTGGGACTTTAGTGCTATGTCTCAAGCACGCACGGCGTTTTACATTGTGTTCCCCTAGCGTAAGATTTTCTTACGCAAGTACGAGAGACCTCTCGTAAGAGAACGTACTCGGTTACTAACGTAACCTCGGTTCTCTCTAGAAGAGGGAACGAGTACTTGCGTATCTTGCCGTGCATGCGTCATGTTCTGATTCGCTTCAGCGATGAAAAACTGACCAAACCAGCCTCTCTGGGCCGTATTTATAGCCCTGGCCCCACCCGACTTCGGCGGGACATGACGTAATGGGCGCGAAGCGCCCTCATTGGTTCTGACGTCATGAGGAGCCTCTATCGATAGGCTGGTGCAGTTGCCGCAGAGCAGCCAATGGGTGCGCGAGCTGTCTCGCCCATGTCTGCATGCTGCTGCAATGCGTTTTACATTATTGCAAAATTAAGGATAATTTTTGGCTTCAATATCTCGAGGAAAAGAGGTTTTCCCCTAGCGTAAGATTTTCTTACGCAAGTACTCGTTCCCTCTTCTAGAGAGAACCGAGGTTACGTTAGTAACCGAGTACGATTTCTCACAGCATATGATGGTTGCTTGCTATCTGGGTTTAGACTGTTAACTAACCAACCATAAATGTACACATTTTATTTACACATTTACGTTTTGCTTTAGATCTTTAGAAAGGGTATTCTAATTATTTTCATGTAAAAAAAGAAAGAGGTTATCTGGGGTTGATTAAGTTTCAATTCAGATCACAATCTTTTTCCACACGCACACAGAAAAACGTCCTCCAGCAAGACAAACAAGAATGTTCTGCTTATTAGAGTTGTAGTAAACCAGTTCTGAGAAGTTGTACTGATAAAGTGTGGAATCAATACTTAGGACTACTCCACACGTATATGTGTGTTTTTATAAAAATATTGTGTCAACGCAAGTATGTTTAAAAAAAAATCTATGTTCACATGAAAATGCAAAAACAAGCGCTGTCAAGAGCATGCCAAACCAACAGATGGCGATATAACCCTAACCTTAAAGCCATGTTGGCCAATCAGAAGCCTGGAAAAAAGGTAATTATCGGTTCTGGAAGGCTAACAACATCTTGTCATAAGCAGTGACCCGCGTAGTTTTGCATTCTGACATTGTTATAAGCCCTATTAGCACACTTATTAACAGCAATATTTTTGGCTAGGTCCGCCATTGCACAGATTCGCCTCGTGTAAACAAAGGAGATAGTGGCGCTCAATCTGATGCTGAGTTTGCGTGTGGACGATAGGCCAAACCGCTTAGAAAAAGCTGCGTTTTTGAAAAATCCCGTGTTCGTGTGGACAGGGCCTAAAAACAAACACACCCATAGCCACGGGAATATATTTTGTCGGGAGGATTTTAAACAGAATCCTAATATTAAACAGCCCAAACAACACTTACAGGTGAACATACAAATGAATGAGGACCGAGTTATTCGAGAACACACACTTCATATTTCACTACATGGTGGCAGCATGAAAATCAGCATCTTACCATATGATACTCAAATGTAGTTTGGCGCTCAGGAGTTAGGTCCAGTTCACAAAGAAAGCTAAAACGTTTAAAGCAAAAATGCAAGACAGTGGAATATGGGGGGAAAACGCAAGGTCTCGAGATGTGTTTTTTTAGAAGTTGAATTTTAACTTGAGCGCCGCATCTTTAGAACACTGTGTCAAAGACACAAAACGCGAGCGCAACGATTAAACACGCCCATCTAGCGCATTCATATTGAAAAAAACAATGGAAAATTAGCACAGTTAAATCAAACGCTTTCTGTCTGGACGGCTCCTGAATGCTTTAATCAAGACCTCTAAATTTAGTTTCCACCGATGTCTGCGTGAACATGCAAAAGTGTCACGAGTATGGAGGCTTGCTGGTCCTCAACCAGCAAAGTCATGTCACTCACTCCATGTAAGATACGCTTTTGAAATAGCCTTTATTCATTTCTCAGTCAAGTCATGAAACCATATTAGACAACATTTTTGTGAATTTGATGAATAAAGGTGGACAATTAAAAACAAACATATAAAATGATATGTGGAACAAACTCACTAAAAACATTAAATGAGAACTGAACTGAGCTGGACAATGACATCACGGTTTTCTCCAGAGCGGCTATGTATATGAATTAACTGGACTGTGACGCTTTTCTCTTCTGGAAACAAACTTTGTTGCATTATTTCCCGGTTATCCCTGTAAAGCTGCTTTGAAACAATCTGTTTTGTAAAAAGTGCTATATACATAAAGGTGACTTGACTTGTAACCTCTTACAGGACGATGACCAGACAGACGTCAGGAGTCACAGATCACCTAAAGACTGAAGAGAGAGACAGAGAGATAAACAGAATATAAGCATGTCCAGCACAGGTGACAAACACAAATAAGTGATTCAAATGATCGGCCAAGAACATTGTCATTTAATTCTGTCATTATTCAGTACAAATTTTTATGTAATGAGGAAATGAATGTAGTTTTAATTTAAAGTTCTGGAGGGGTGAGTTAATCTGAATCATGAATTTATAACCATCAGTTTTTTCCCAGGACTCCGCTACCCTCCCTCTCTCAATTCATTTCTAACTTATTTTTAAATTTTTAAGGGGGATTCTGTGATTCAGTGAAGTCATAAACTTGAGACCTACAACTGTACATCTTGGACAGCAAGTCCAATCTTTATCATGCTCAAGGATTATATGATGCATGTGAATTTGTGAAACTACTTCTTTATTACATAGCTAATTTGCTAAATTCTGTTCATTTCCTGAAGGCAACTATACTGAAAGAACTTGACTGTGTTTTGTAATGTGATCTCACACTTTCACTTTGATTGATGGCGTGGCTGGTGCTCAAGCTCCTTTAATCGCTTATAGTAAAGTGCCATTTCGATCATAGTGCGGTGCGATTTTATACTTGATGTTTTCTGTTGTTATGTCTCACTGTGGTGACATGTAAGCCCTTTACAAATGTAATGTAAATCTTTTGTTTCATACAGTGATTGTTACCCAGGATCCTGCTCGTAGGAAAAGATGGAGCAGAGATCATCCTCCTGCGAGTAAGTCTTTAAATTGATAAACAAATACATGAAGAGAATGTGGTAATTATGGTCAGAAGGATAAATTCAACCTTGACACTTGATGTTGCATTGAGATCAATAGATTTTTTATTTTTTTCACGCTTGATTTTTGAGTTCTGAAACTTACAATATATTTATATACTGACTTCTTACATGTCAAAAGATTAAGTAAAATTTGATTTCCCAATTCATGACCCCTTTTAAAGAAACTTTGATTATGGAAGTTGTTGTTCTTTTTTATCATTAGTTTTTTTTTTTTTAAACAAGACACAGTTTGGTGCACTTCTAAATTAGGATGTTTTTGATGTAAAAATCATTACATAAGCCATACTGGATGTCTAATAACATGTTGTTTTCTGTTGTGTTTCAGTGTGTGATCTGAGGACTGTTCTGGTGGGGAAGAGTATGTCAGAAAACAGTCGAGTGGGAAACATCCTGTTGGGACGAGCAGCATTTGACAGTGAAGCTCCTACAGATGTTGTAGAAAGAGTCGGAGGAAGATTGAAGGACAGACATGTGATGGTCATCAACAGTCCTCAGCTGCTCCAGAAAAACATCTCAGACCATCAGATCACACAGACAGTGAGAGAGTGTGTGTATCTGTCTGATCCAGGGCCTCATGTGATCATTCTGCTCCTCAAACATGATCAGTGTTCAGCAGAAGATCAAGAGTGTGTGGAGAAGGTGCTGGACTCTTTATCTGAGCTGGTTTTTCAACACAGCATGGTTCTCACCACACAAGAGCCCACTGAAACCAATGACATCCTACATAAAATCATTCGAAAATGCTGCTACAGACACTTCTGTCTTCAGAGAAGCAGCTCTCCCGATGATCTTCTACAGACGTTTGACGACATTGTACAAATGAATGATGGACGGCACCTGGTTTGTGCTGAAGGTTCACAGTATTTCACAATGGAGCAACAGGCCACAGAAAGATGTGAATGTGAACATATTTGATGTTGCTAGTGATAAATTTGTGTTTTTTACATGTTCTTCTATCAGTTTCAGAGAGAGAAAAGCTAAATCTGGTTGTGTGTAGAAGTGACGGGACATTCAAATCCTCCATATCAGAGCTGATCCTGCAGCAGACAGACAGAAGATCAGACGTGGAGCTTCATGGGCGTCTGATCCGTCTGGTGGAGCTTCCAGCTCTCATTCAGCTCTCAGAGAAGGACGTTATGCGTCAGACTCTCCGCTGCGTGTCTCTCCATGATCCTGGAGTTCATGTTTTCCTCCTCATAGTTCCTGAAGCTCCAGTGACTGATGAAGACAAAGCAGAAATGGGGAGATCCAGAGGATATTCGGCTCCAGAATCAACAAACACATCATGATCGTCATAATGCAGAATTCAGAGCTTCAGACAGCAGAGCTCAATGAAGAAACACAGTCTGTCATTGAGACTTTTGGAGGACGACTTTTTTTTTTTTTGGTCCCACCACACAAGTGTCCACATTGATGGAGAATGTTGAGCAGATGGTGGAAGACAACAGAGGAGAGTTTTTCTCCACAAAAACATTGTTTGAGGCGCAGGTGAAAAAACTGCTGCAATTTGAAGAGATGAAGAAGAAAATCGACTCACTAGAGACACATTTACTGTCATTTACAGGTAATGATCAGAACATCAGTTTGGGGCAAGAAAAATTACAAAAAAACCTTGATGTGACATTTACAAATGTGACATTTACAAATAGTTTTTGTGTTAGGTTTTTATTTTAAAACTGTAGAGGTGAAACATCCTAAAACAATTCTGATTGAACAAAAACAAGGTCAAAGCTCAAGCTTCAGTGTTCCACAGTAAATGTAGATTACTACAAACCTCAAACTGATCATTGTGTCCAATCACAAAATTACCACAATTCTCTGGAGCAGTGAGGCTGAACATTTATTTAAATAACTTGGTCTTTTAAAATAAAAATCTAAAATGAAATACTGATGTCCGGTTCCTGAACGAATCGTTCTTTTGAACCAGTTCTTTTTAGTAAAACGTTCGAAACCAGTTCACCAAATCAGACTGAATCGTTCAAAACAGTCTTGAGTCAGCGCTGATCCACAAGTCACAAGTTGAACTGAGACATGTTGTGCTGAGAGAAGTGATGAGCACGAGCAGCTGATACTGAGCATGCGCACACTACCAAACGTACAGGTACATCGGTTCTCGGATCACAAGTACAGAACTGAGAACAGCAGACATCCCAAGTCTCCCGGAAGTTCCGGGAGTCTCCCGCATATTGATAGCGGCTCCCTGATGCCCGCAAATCAGTTAAAATCTCCCGGAAGCAAGAGCGCGCAAGCGTAGCGCAGAGAGAGGGAGCGAGAGACCTTGCGTGTGTGTGCTAGTGTGCGTGTGTGCCTCGGGATTTTATCTCTACTCTCGAACCGAATTCATCAGAACACAGCTTCTGGGATGCAAGCCCCTGGCATAAACACTCATTTGTCATGATACACCAATTGTGTTAAAATGATTGCTTTAAACTTTGCATATTACATTTGACTTTGGAAATGCCCACGGAGGTATGTCTCTGAACTGTTCCACCAGGGATCTAAAATGTACATATTATGCAGTGACCTTCTAGAGGTCAACTTGGTCTTGTTTAAACAAAAAGATTGCAGTCAATAATATCAATAAAAACATTACTTTAACCTAATGATTTCCATCCCTGGTCCTTGAGCCCCCCAGCACTGCAGATTTTAGATGTCTACCTAATCAAACACACCTGATTGGACTCAGCTCGTTAGTAAAGACTCCAAGACCTCAGATGTGAGTGTCGGAAAGGAGAGACTTTCTTCCTCCCAATGCCTTAGTAGACCATACTAAACTATCTACATGCTACACAAGCAGACTTCTCAAAAATACAGGGTTATTAGAGATTAAATGATCACTCTGCAAGTCACATAATCAGACATTTGAAAAACTCGTTTTATGCTTAAAGACTGATGGACTTCCTCTTTTACAGGTTCAACAGAGTGTGAAAATCTGAGGATTGTGCTGCTGGGAAAAACGGGAGTTGGGAAGAGTGCAACAGGAAACACCATCATAGGAAGAGACTCATTTAATGTGGAGCAGTCTTTTGAATCAGTTACTAAAGAGAATCAGATAGAAACATCTGAAATCAACGGCCGACACGTACTGTGATCGACACTCCAGGACTGTTTGATACTGAACTTACTAATGAGGAGATCCAGAGAGAAATCAGCAACTGCATCTCCATGATACTGCCAGGACCACATGCGATTCTTATACTGATATCACTGGGACGATTCACTAAAGAAGAAACAGCAACAGTAAAGATCATCCAAGAGACGTTTGGTGAGAAATCTTTAATGTACACCATGGTGCTCTTCACAAGAGGAGATGATCTGAAGGACAAAACTATTGAACAGTGTTTGGGGAAACCTGGATCTGCTTTGATGAACCTGATTGAAGCGTGTGGAAACAGATTCCATGTGTTCAATAATAATCAGCCTGGAGACCGAACACAGGTGTCTGATCTACTGGAGAAGATAGACAACATGGTGAAAGCAAACGGAGGGAGTTTCTACTCGTGTAAGTTGTTCAGACAGATAGAAAGAGAAAAACAAGAACAACAGATGAAGATTGTGATGGACAGAGTCAGAGAAAGAGAAGAACTGATGGACAAACTAGAAGAAGAGAAAAAAAGAATGAAGATGATGATGGAGGAAGACAGAGAGAATCATGATGAAGACAGAAAGAGAAGAGAAGAAGAGGATAGGAAGAGGTGGGAGAGAGAAAAACAGATTTACGATGAACAGTTTCAGAGACTCAAGATTGAAATGGAGGGAATAATCAGAGAGAAAGAGAGAATAGGAAGAGAGAGACAAGGACAACTAGAGGATTTAGAGAAGAGACTGAAAGATGAAATAAATGTGAGAGAAGACCAACAAAAGACTTTTGAAGAGAAACTGAAACTCCTTGGAGAACAGCATGAAAATGAACTGAAGAGAAGAAGAGTGGAGTGGAGAGAGCAATATGAACGAGCGAAAGAAAAGATCATGAAGATGATCTGCTCTGAAACTGATCATTCACTACAGGTGAGTGTTCAGAGAAACTTGGAGTCAGTAATATTCTGATAAACTGAAATAATCATTGCCATGCAGACAGTCATAATGAACTGAATATCTGTTATGATTGAGTACAAAAGAAAAGGCTTTGATTATTTTTTATAGATATGTCATGTAACATGTAAACAGTATATTATTGCTTTTAATAATAACAATAGTTGAATGAAATTATTTGTTTTAGTTTACTGTATTGTTGTCTGTTAAACAGGGAGAAAACAAAGGCAATGGAACAGCAGGAGTCAGAGCAGTAGAGAATCTATTTCATAGACTTCATCTTCACAGACGGCACAATAAACTGAAAGCAGCAGATGTTCTTCGGATAACTAAACATTCATTACAGTCCCATGAGTCTTGTGCTGAAGAGGAGCTGATTCAAACTTTCATACAAAAACTACTGATGATGAACTACAGAGCAAGATACATTCATGCTAAAGAGACCAGTGACTCATTTGAAGATGAGAGTGATATTTTTAAAGATTTATCTTTATCAAACCAAGGAATGAGTCAACCTGAGCGAATTCACCCAATGGATGTTCAGATGGCTGCGTTTCACTGTGCTGATGGTCTCCTGGAGCAGCTGATGGTCACTAAACTTTCCCAGTGTCAGTACGCTCTGCCTCTGCTTGTTCCTGATCCATTCACACAACATATTGAGTTTCCTCTCTGGACATTCAGACAAATCAAAAAGAGCTGGAAGATGAGAAACACCAACAATGAAACCATCAGTCAAACCTTCCCTATCTACAAAGCAGAAACTCCAATGGTGTTTTTCTTCAGGTTTGGCTCTGTCTCTTCATCCAAGTCTGAGCTGATGAACAGTCTGATCAACGAGAGACACAACACGTTCTTCCACAGGAACTGCCCAGGCAGCAGCAGATCCAGAGTCCTGATGGATGGAGTGGTGGAGATCGCCTGGTTCTGCTCCTCTGGGAAAAACATGGATAAATTCACTGACTGTGTTGCGTTCTGTAATCTACACGGTGATGCAGGACACAATGATAAACAGCTGCAGATCCTCTCTGAAATGGCTTCAGTCAATGTTGTTATTCTGCCAAAACTTCAGAGGAATGACAGAAGCATGACAGAAGTTCAAAAACTCTACAATGACTCAAAGCCTCTTATTTGTCTTTTTACTGAGGATGTTTCAACTCTACCTGAGATGCAGAAAGGGAAATACAACATTGGTTTGAAAGACAGAAATCAGTCAGATGTATCTGAAGAACTCAGAAGAGCGATAAATGATTGTCTCTCAGATTCATCTTCCACTTTCAGACTTGAAGATGTAGCCAAACATTCAGACACCAGAGTAGATGAGGAAGATGATGATGACTGCAGGAGAGGAAGAGATGCTGCACAGCAGATGATGAGTTTACTGAAGAAGAAAGATTTGATAAAAAATAAAGAATCAATTCTGCCCTGTCAGGGGAAACTGTGGCATCAGTGGTGCCAGAAGAACAGAGAACTACATAAAATTCAAGGCGAAGAACAAGGAAATGAAAAGGAAACAAATAAAAAGAAAACAGAAATGAATAAAATCCGTGAACAGCAGAATAAATCTGACATCAGTGAGATTATAAAGTTCTTTATTACAGAAATTAACTCAAATGCTGAACATGAGAGGATGTTTTTCCTCAAATGGCTCACAATCCTCCTGGATGAACAAACTTCAGGTGGCCTCAAGTCTAATGAAAAATTGTCAACTGTAAAACTGAAAGAGAAACCTGATAAATATGGACAACTCCACCCTAAACCAAAGAAACATGTCAAACTATCTGAGGATCTTCAAGATGCAGGCTTTGGTTTGGAGCACATCATGAGGGAGATCGGTCAGATCTTTGAATCATGTTCATCTGTAAAGAAGCAAAAGAAAGGCCTGCAGTTTGACTTCTCTTCTCTCCCGAGTCTTGCCGCAGAGATGATGATCTCTGGATTTCCACTGGAGCTGATGGATGGAGATGCTGCTCATGTTCCTGTGATCTGGATTTCTGCTGTTCTAGAAGAACTCATCCAGAAACTGGGACACCAGAGAGTCTTTGTGCTGTCAGTTTTAGGGCTTCAGAGCTCTGGGAAATCCACCATGCTGAACGCCATGTTTGGGCTCCAGTTTTCCGTCAGTGCTGGCAGGTGCACCAGAGGAGCTTTCATGCAGCTGGTCACAGTCTCAGATGAGATGAAACCACAGATGAACTTTGACTATATTCTGGTTGTTGATACTGAGGGTCTACAACTGGCTGGAAGTTCAACAAGACATCATGATAATGAATTGGCCACATTTGTTGTTGGTCTTGGAAATCTGACATTGATCAATATCTTTGGAGAAAACCCAACTGAATTGCAGGAGATTCTTCAGATTGTTTTTAAGGCCTTCATGAGGATGAAGAAGGTCAGACTGAATCCCAGCTGTGTATTTGTGCATCAGAACTTTTCTTATGTCACAACTGCAGAGAAAAACATGGAGGGAAAGAAACGACTGCAGGAGAAACTGGATGATATGACAAAACTTGCTGCTAAAGATGAAGTCAGTGATGCAGAATGTTTCAGTGATGTTGCTGGATTTGATGTTCAGTATGATGTGAAGTATTTTTCTCAGCTCTGGGAGGGAAACCCACCCATGGCACCACCAAACCCAAACTACTGTGACAACATTCAGGAACTAAAGAAAACTATTACAACTTTTGCCTCAAAATCACATGGAATGATGCTGATAGAGTTAAAAGATTATATAAAAAATTTCTGGGAGTACTTACTGAAGGAACGATTCGTTCCCAGCCAACATGGAATGTTGTCATAACTTTGGCTAATGTTCTGCAAGGTTCTCTCAAAGTTATGAATAAACATTCTTCCGGTAACGTTAATAATATGTTTTTAAAATATGATTTTTTTCAATGTCCTCATAATGTTGATAGAAAACATTCTTAGCATATTCATAAACATCCTTCAAACATTAGATTGATAACTAACTTTAAATGATCTCATATGTAAGATTGTGTTTTGTGTGTTTGCCGTTTAAACAAACAAACAAACAAACAAACAAACAAAAAACACTTGAAATGTGGGAAAGTTTTGTTGATTGCCCCATAATTGTTGTTTCTAACATTTCTCTTGGATTTATGTAAAGGTTATGCAAGTGTTATAATCAAACACTTTCAAAGCAATTTTCATGAAATTTAAATATTCTCATTCATATTTTATGAATGTTCTCGTAATGTTGGCAGTAAACATTCTTAGAACAACATTCTTCGTATGTCCTTTAAAATATTAAGGATCTTTGGCAAAAAAATGGCTGGATGTTACAAAACAAAATCCCTTGTGTCACATTAACCCTCTAGGGTCTGAGGTGTTCTCACATGCCCTGACATTTGTTTATTCTTGGTACTTGTAACATTTTCATGTCTAAAGTCTGATTACACTGTATTCAGCACAAAATATGTATGTAAGCATGTATGTAAAAGTTTGTAGTCTTGAGAAAATTATTTTTATGCATGGTAAGTGAAGTTGAAATAAGGAAGCTATCAATGGCTGCAACCAGATTTCTGAGAAGGCAGGTTCAGAAAAGACCTCGAGTGACTACAAAAGACCTGCAGCAAGACTTGGTGGCAACAGGCACAGGAACTCCAAGACTACACCACAACTACTGATCCAAAAGCACAAGAAAGTGCTCAAAATTCCCTGACGAATTGGGATCACGCTAGGGAGCCAATTGCCTTCGAGAGAGTTAACAACGAGCCAATGAAAGAGAAACTGAATTAGCATGCAAAATTTGCATTCTGCGGCCCGCCTACCAGCGTGGGTATAAAGCCCGGAAGTAAACATTGCATCATTGCTTTTCGCTGAGGAGCCGAACAGTGTCCAGCCCTCCACGAAGGTACAGCAACATGGCAACGGGACGAGGCGTCTCCGTTCCCTGGACTCAGGGAACGAGGGTTACCATACATAACCAAAACGTTCCCTTTCGTCAGCAGGGAACTCCGACGCCTCGTCAGGGGAGTTCCCCTGACGAATTGGGATCCCTACAAAAACGCCATGGTGCTGGCCCCTTCCAGCGCCCAGCTAAGCTACCCTGCAGCAGTTTCCAGAAATTTTGCGGGAGCTAGCTAGGGAATCACACTGCTGTTCCGCAAGACCCAATCAGTGGATTTTGGATAACACTGGGAAAGCGTACCCGACCCCAAGGAAAATAATAAGGGGGGGGGGACGCTGCAGAAGCTGAGGCAGCCTAGAGGAAGGCCCACAAATACACACATGTACTAACCACGTAGGGTAGTAAAACATATGGCAGTCCTTGAAGGTAGTCCCAGTCCGGAGGAGGAGCGTAATCAACAGGGACGACAGAATGAGTCTGTCAAGGGGAAGACACGGCTGAACTGCACGTGGCAATCATGGGTCGCTGCAGGGACCACTGGAAAAGGCACCCAGTCTACTAGCAACTCCTTACTGAAGGTAGCAGACCAGGTGCCGGGCGGTCTGCAACGCCTGGCACCGGAAGGGGTGATGGAGGAACTCACAAGGTTAGCCGTTTGCTGGGTAACCAACGGAGCAAAAAGACGCAAGTGTCCGCTCACGGAATGGCGTCGCAAGCCAACACACCTATTCCCTCTAATTACTGGCCGTAGCAAGTACTCGGGGGGAAACAGGTTCCACATGTAGGCTATAAAACCTAGTGAACGTGTTCGGTGTCGCCCAGCCCGCAGCTCTACAAATGTCTGTTAGCGAGGCACCTTGTGCCAGATCCCAGGAAGCAGCAACACTCCTAGTGGAGTGAGCCCGCAACCTGGGTGGGCATGGCTCACCCTGGAAGCCTACCTGCTTCCACCGGGGGACAGATGGCAGAGAAGACCCAAGAGTGTTCTGCTGCGGGCTGTCGCCTGGCGAGGGAAGGGGAGGAGACGAGGAGCGAGGCCCAAGGGTAGCTGCTGGTCTCCGTGCCTTGTCGCCCAGCGGCAGACCGGAGTGACGTGACCGGGGTGGCGCCACTGCTATCTGGGAGCTGGGAAGAGGGGACTGAGAGTGGCGAGACCCGAGGGTGGCGCACACTGACGTCCCACTCTCGAACAGGAGAGACTGCTTGTTCGGCAGTCCCAACCGTGAATGATCCAGAGGAGGAAGAAATGCTCTTTTAATGAGGTTTTGGGTACCACCGACCGGAACAGAAATAACATAATTCAACAAAGGATTCTCCACCCGGCCCTCCTCTGGGAGAAGGAGAGGAGCAGGGGCCCCCTCCTGAAGAGCAGCTCTACGGTCCTCCGGGTCCCCCGTCTCAGGAACGCCTCTTCCCTCTGGTCTTCTTCTTGAGGGTCGGAGGTAGCTGAGCGGGCGGGGCAGCCCTCTTGCGCCCGGCGCCCTGCCTCCTAGGGTTGGACTGCTGCCCAGGAGGAGGAGCGGAGGCGGCCGCAGGAGGGCGAGCACAGGAGGGCGCCCTCGGCGACGAGTAGTCCGAGGTTCTTCGGGCGCAGAAGATGGACCAGCAGCATTCCGTCTTCTGGGCAGTACATGCCGAAGCACCTCAGGCTGCTTCTGGGCGGTGGAGAACTCTTGACGAAAACTCCAGACGAACTAGCCCGGGTGTACACTGAAGGGACACCTTCTTTGATTTTTTGTCGAAGGACTCTCAGTCTTGAGCGAAGCGTCGCCAGAGTCATGTTCCCACAATGCGAACATGACTCGTTCACAAACGATGCCTCTGTGTGCGCTAAGCCAAAGCACGAGACACAGTGTTTGTGACCATCACCCTGAGACTGATGCCAACCACACCCAGAAATGCACGGGCGAGACGACATCTCTCTCTTTGATATTTCACAAAGAAGCGAGATGCGAATCCCCCGTGTTGCTCTTTCAGAAGAAGAGAAACCTCTCCTTTCACGTGCCGAAGCACACAGGGACCCACCACGGCCACACACGGGGAAACTGCAAGCCCGTGTGGGCACTCAATACCAGCCGTGAAAACAGCTTTTGATTTATAACCCAGAGAAGCACGGCTGGCAGCAGGAAGCGGCGATCGCTGATTAAAGCTCTTACACCAGCAGAGAGAGGACTCTTCCCCTGAAGAGGACTCGTTGAAAAACTCTTTTTCTATAAATCTTCCCAGGCAAAGGAAACAGCAGCACACGTTGTGAATCCTGTTCGGCTCTGAGGCGATAAGCGATAAAGGCGATAAGCGATAAACCTTACTTCCGGGTTTTATACCTGCGCTGGTAGGCGGGCCGCGGAATGCAAATTTTGCATGCCAATTCAGTTTCTCTTTCATTGGCTCGTTGTTAACTCTCTCGAAGGCAATTGGCTCCCTAGCGTGATCCCAATTCGTCAGGTGAACTCCCCCAACGAGGCGTCGGAGTTCCCTGCTGACAAAAGGGAACTGGAACTTTTCAGCCCTATTGATCAGCAGTATGTCTGGAGGAAGAAGAATGAAGCATATGCTGAAAAGACTCTGTCTACAGTTCAGCATGATGGGTTTTAGTGATGGCTGTTTTTCATCCTCTGGCACTAGAAACCTGCAGTAGAGGGCTGCATTGGGATTGAGTCCCGCCGGGTCCCGCGGGACCCAACGCAAATCTCGCGGGAGCGGGCGGTTTGAACTTTGCTGCGGGCGGGAATGGGCGGCTAAAAAAAACACTGCGGGATCGGGAGGTAGCCTTGCAACATGATGGAGATGTCAATAATGGCGCTTTTCCACTACACAGTACCAGCTCGCCTCGGCTCGGCTCGGCTCGGCTCGACTCGACTCGCCTTTGTTTGGTTTTCCACTGTGTAAAAGTTGTAACTGTATCTGCTTCCAGGTACTTTTTTTCGTACCCCCTCCGGCGAGGTTCTGAGCGAGCTTAGGCGATACTAAAATGTGACGTGAAAACACGGCAGACTGCTGATTGTTCAGAGAGAAGCATCACTATTCACTTGCGTCATCATTGCACGCGCAAGACAGAGTATCCTGAATAAAAAACAGCAAAAACGAAAACAAAACCATCCAAAAACAGCACACTCGATTTCCTCCATTATCCTGTGTGTATGTGTCCAGTAGGCTATGCCGGCCAGGGAAACGAAACAAACAACCCCATGAATCTCTTTAATAATAGCAATACAAATATGTGTTTTTTCCTGCGGGACGGGAGAAGTCACAAAATCAATGCATCTCTATTATTGTGCGGGAATAAATTCTCAGAGTTTTGCGGGTGCGGGCGGGAGTGGACATACATATTGCGGGAGCGGGCAGGAGTGAAACACATACGTTGCGGGAGCGGGCGGTAATGGTCAGAAATTCGGCGGGCGCGGGCGGGAGCGGGATGAAGAAAACAGTCCCGCGCAGGGCTCTAACCTGCAGCGTGTGAAAGGAGAGATGGTTTCATTAATTATCAGAAAACATAATGCTGTCAGTGAGGAAGCTGAAGCTTGGACCTTCCAACAAGACAATGATCCCAAGCACACCTCAAATTCCACCAAGGCTTGGTTGCAGAAGAAGTCCTGGGAGAGTCTACAGTGACCAGCACAGTAACCTGACTTGAACCCCATAAATAAATATCTGGTGGGATTTGAAGAAGGCAGTTGCAGCATACAAACCATAGGCATAATTTGCGGGTGGGACATGTAGGATGTAGGCTACCTCATACAAATAAATAAAACATATCCAGTTAACTAGCAGAGAATAATTTAGTATGTTATTAAATAAGAGACGATCTAGCACTAAAATATGTTGTTGTTTTTCTGTTAGGATACAGTGTTTTCTTGTGGCTCACACACAGTCTTCACACGGACCCGCGCTTCAATCTGTCACTTAACGCCGTTGCAGAGACTCTATTTGTTCAAGTGAAATAATCACAAAACAAAATGCACACAAACGACACGCTTGATATATACTGTAACCACTGGTGAACATATTCGGATTTGATGAGAAAAAAAAACAAACTAAACGAGTGCAGATTAGAATCCGTAACCTCTGACATGCTTGGCAAAAGTTCTAACCACCAGACCATTACGGTAGATACCACAAGCAAACTTCACGAATCTATGCATTTATCCATGTGAAAATTCTCGGCACTAACAATATATTAGTAGATCTCATTAAAAGACAAATTAAACGCAATGTCACATTACTATTGAAATTGATTTTTTAGACATCATAATGTTATTTTTTTTTTTCTAAAATTGTTATTGTACATATATCTTATTATGTACAATAATTGTACTGGTTATATATCTCGATTGCAGCAGGTCAGAACAGCAAAAGAGTTTTCTATTAATTACTAAAGATGCTTGACATGATGGGGTTGAATAATTTTGAGACAGAAGTCATTAAGAGTTCCATTTTCTGTTGAATTTGGGGAACCCACTTGAAACAAAAGTTTTTGTTTAAAAGTTTATTTTGTAATAATAAGATATATATGTTTCAAGTGAAACTTTGTTGTATTGAGCTATTTCAATTACTTTTGCTTGATTTGTTCATTGCAAACAGCTGAAAGTCTGTGACACAATTTTCACAGTGAAAGCAAAATCCTGACACGAGAGCAAGAAATTGCATCGAGAGCAAAGAAAAGCGTTTTGAGAGAAACACTTTTTTTTAGATAATGTTTTCACACTGATAGCAAAAAAATATATATTTGAGAGTTTTTTCAAAGTATTTTGAGAGAGATTTTTTTTCTCAGAAATAATTTGAAAAATTTCAAATTTATATTTTTTATGTTCTATGAGAAAATACTTTCTCTCAAAACTTGGTTTAGTCTCAAATATTATTATTGTTTGCTATTGGTATGAAAACTTTTTCTCTCAAATATTATATATTTTTTTTTCTCTCAGATCACTTATTTTCTTTTCTCGCATGTAATAAAGACACAATTCTAGCTCCATAATCTCAGCGTTTCAAGTGCCAAGGCTCTACTGTTTGAGCTACAGGAAAGCTGTACAACTTAAAAGTACTTTGCTCAGTTATACAGTAACTTGAACAAATAAGCAGAAGTCAACCTGCAATTCCAAACAAGACCAACTGGACTGAGTATAGCTATACGGATCAATTCTGAATTATTAAACACAACAAAATAGAAATGAAAAATAAAAACATTCTGAATGTGTGGTAACTCCGCGATCTGAAGGTCGGTGACATCAGTGAATAGTTCCTCTGATAGAACAAGCGATTAGCATGTCTATTTGGACGGGACTCGTTTTAAAGTGGGTACGGAAAGTATATATACCCGCGGTAAATATGATCAAAAATGGCTGTAAAAAATAAATTTTTCATTCAAAAAATTTGATCTTTCGTTCAAAAAATTGACTAAATTCTAACCTTTCATTTAAGTATAATAATTCAAATTGGGGGGTAAATCACATTATGCAATAAATGTTTTTCTCCAAAACACATTGGCCACAATTATTCATACCCTTTTAGTAAATACCTTTTTGCAATCTCCTTTTGCCAAGATAACAGCTCTGAGTCTTCCCCTATAATGCCTGATGAGTTTGGAGAACACCTGACAAGAGATCAGAGACCATTCCTCCATACAGAATCTCTCCAGATCCTTCAGATTCCCAGATCCATGTTGGTGCTTCTTCTCTTCAGTTCACTCCACTCATCAGGTCAGGGGACTGGAACGGTCATGGCAGAAGCTTCATTTTGTGCTCCCTAACACATTTTTGTGTTGATTTTGATGTTTGTTTTGGATCGTTGTCCTGATGGAAGATCCAACCACGGCCCATTATAAAATTTCTAGCAGAAGCCGCCCGGTTTGGATTTTTTTATCCGTTGATATTTGATAGAATCCACGATGCCATGTATCTGAATAAGATGTCCATGAACCTCCAGCAGAAAAATATGCCCACAACATTAAAGATCCAGTGGTATATTAAATTGTACACATGGGGTACTTTTTATCCCTGTGTGCACCAGACCCATCTAGCGTGTTTGCTGCCAGAAAGCTCTTTGTTTAGTTTGATCTGACCACAGAACCCTGTGCCGTTTGAAGATCCAGTCGTGTCTGACCACTGAATATGCTGGAGTTTGTTTTTGGAGGAGCGAGGAGCTTTTTTCTTGAAACCCTCCCAAACAACATGTGGTGATGTAGGGGTTGTTCAGTGATTCCCAACCTTTATTACTCCAAGGCCCCCTCCTCTCCAAATAAATACTGTTTTTTATTCACAAAAACATTTCTGTGCTAGTATTATTAATTTTCAACTCCATGTTATTTTTTAAACAAAATAAATTCAAGATAGATTGAAACCTTCAGTGTTCTTTTTTTTTTTTTGCAAACATACTTTACAGATATTCACACATTTGGCAGACACTTTTATCCAGAGCGACTTAATCGAACCCTCTACTGTTTGAGCTACAGGAAAGCTTTACAACTTAAAAGTATTTCGCCCAGTTATGCAGTACTTGAACATATAAGCAGAAGTCAATCTGCAATTCCAAACAAGACCAAATGGACTGAGTATAGCTATACGGATCCATTCTGAATGATTAAACACAACAAAACACAAATGAAAAATAAAAACATTCTGAATGTGTGGTAACTCCGCGATCTGAAGGCGGGTCGATGTCATCAGTGAACCGTTCCTCTGCTAGAACAAGCGATTATCGTGTCTATGTTTGGAGCGTCTGATGTTTATGTGTATATGAACACCACTGATCCTCACAAACTTCTCTTTAGACGAGCATCTGTTATAAAACACAGTACATTCATTTAGACAACTGCGTGAATATACTGAACTGTGTTTATGCAAAAATATGATGTTTAAGCGATCAGTGAGCCGAGACGGTTTGTTGCACATCAGTAATAGTGGACTATAACTCCTTTATCACTGTATTCGGCTTTACCTTCATTACAATCGTCATCCATCAAAGCTTTATTTGGGACACTTGTTGTCTTTATCCAACTGAGAGATGTAGTTTAAGTAGCCATGTCACCCTGTAGCCCAAGACTGGTTGCCCACTGAAGCTAAGCAGGGCTGAGCCTGGTTAGTACCTGGATGGGAGACCTCCTGAGAAAAACCAGGTTGCTGCTGGAAGAGGTGTTAGTGAGGCCAGCAGGGGGTGCTCACCCTGTGGTCTGTCTGGGTCCTAATGCCCCAGTATAGTGACGGGGACACTATACTGTCAAAGAGCACCGTCCTTCGGATGAGACGTAAAACCGAGGTCCTGACTCTCTGTGGTCATTAAAAATCCCAACTTGCCCCTTGGCCTCTGTCCATCATGGCCTCCTAATCATCCCCATATACTGATTGGCTTCATCACTGTCTCCTCTCCACCAGTAAGCTGGTGTGTGGTGAGCGTTCTGGCGCAATATGGCTGCCGTCGCATCATCCAAGTGGATGCTGCACATTGGTGGTGGTTGAGGAGATCCCCCCCTTCTATGTAAAGCGCTTTGAGTGCTGAGAAAAGCGCTATATAAATGTAATGAATTATTAAGTATCCTATGTTCATGAAGCGGTTGGGTGATTTGAGCCGCCGTTCGGTCTGTATTACAGAATACTTACGAAACAGAAGGTGCTTTGTTTTAATTTTTTTTTATTAATTTCATTTATCTTTTTAAATAATCAATGTATTAATAATAAAAATCAATGAATTAAGCTATATTAATATATTTACATTAATTTCAAGTTATCTCATGGCCCCCTAGTGATTGAAAACTGTGTGTTGTTTAAAGTTCATACTAGTAATTGTTCTGACTTCATGAAGCCTCATGGTGTGAATGAAACATCAAACTGACTAGAAATGTATAATTTAGTTAGGCATTTAAAAGCTCTATTGAGAAAAATAAAACATGGAAAGCTCAAAAAGCAATCATATCAGGATAATTCATGACTTTTAGAACTAAAATTATTCCTGATTCAAGCAGAATCAGTAGAAAATAAAAAATGGGCAATAACAATGAGATGTTGATAAAATGAGTTTAATCAATCATTACATGAAGCAAATACAAACATTTAGTAAAAGTGAAGGAGAATGAGACAGATCTCTTTCTTTACTGACTTATAAGAGCCAAAGCATCTCAAGAGAAGAAGAGAAGAAAAGAGTCCAGTTTCAAAGATACATGAAAGTATATATTGCATTTCCAAGAGTAGACGTGGAAGAGAAACTAGATGTTCTGATGAAAAACAATGAAGAACGAGTTAAAACTTAATATCAGATTCATGTCTCTCTTAAAAGTGTTATGGCCTTTTCTTCAGCTCCTGAACTTTGCCTTCAAATTTTTTTTTTTTCAGTGTGAATTTTCTGCCAGTCTTTCAGTTCATCTACTGTAGTGAAGCACTGAAACACACACTGCCGTGTCTTTTCTGTGTGAATCTTCAGGACTGACGCCCAATGAAACTGTTTACCGCACAGATCAAAGTTAAATGGTCTTTCTTCAGAATGAGAAGAAGTGATTTCAGAGCGAAAGCCAGAGCCGCTTCTTTCCAGTGTGAACTCTCATGTGAATCTTCAGCCTTGATTTACATGTGAAACTGTGACAGATTTACAGGTGACAGATTTTTTGGCTTCTGTTTTTCCTTTCTCGTTTGCATCCATCAGGTCTAGAAGAAACATTAAATCAAGTGAGATTTCAAATGAGAGACAAATTGAAATGTGAAATGAAAAGTGAAGCTCAAAGTCAAGATCACTGATGAGTTCAACAGTCATTTTAAGCTCATCAAATCTAGTGGACAACTGCTGTCACGATTATGATCTATTTTAATGTCATGAAGATGATTTGTGTTATAAATCACTAGTTTGGTCATGAAAAAATGTAAATCTGGTTAGCATCAGCATGTTCTTCATCATGAAGAATGAATGAGGAATCAAGACTAAACACCAACCTCTTTGTTCTTCAGTATCTTGATGTTTCATTCTGCAGGTTCTGGATCACTGGCGTTCTCTCCGTCCTCTCCTTCCAGATGCTTTCTGGCAGTTCTGCTAAAAATGATAATATATGTGATGAGAGATGATCAATGAATATTTCAGATTCTACAATAAGTACTAATAAATAACAAAAATAATAGTGACATTGATCCTGTGTCACCAATGGTTGCAAGGAATACACGATGAAGATGAAGATCAGGTATAAAGTCAGCAAATCCCTTGTTAAAGTCTGTATGGTGCCCTGGTGGCCTGTATACAGTAGCCAGCGCAAATCTCAAATGTGATTTTTTACACTATATATTGTTACATTAAGCACCAACGGTTGCAAGGAACACACGATGAAGATGAAGATCAGGTATAACGTCTTTAATAATCCACTCAGAAGATAATACAAACAAGATAGGCAAATGAAACCAACCGCTCTGCGGAAAAGTGACTTGACAAATGAGAACTGAAAAAACTGCCACTTAAATACAAGGCAAATGAGGGTAAAATGACAAACACCTGTGCAGAACAAATGAATGACCATGACATGGGCGGAGTTTGGGGGGGGGGGGGCTAGGGGGGTCACATGCTAATTAAACAAAATGTACATTTGTCGTTTTTTTAATAAACCCACTAGTAAAAGTGTGGAGTTTTCTAATTCTGACACTTCAACCATCAATTCCACTGCTGCTACTGACACAGCAATCGAGGCCGCATCTGAGAACAACAAAGCCGGCCTGGGATCCAGCAGCACCGCTCAACCTGCCGCATCTGGATCTGGATACGTTGACCTTGGGGAGAAAGCTATTGGGCCGAAACAGCCCATACTTTCTTCTTTCCCTAAGCGCCTAATTGGAAATGTTAATTGTGCCTTCTGTACATTTTACTATCACAAGTTCCCATGGATGGAGTACTCAATTTCACTGGATTCAGTTTTTTTGTTTTTGCTGTCGCCACTTTTCTTCAAATATTGCAAGATCAGACGCAGACGAACTATTTACAAAAGTGAGAGCTCGGAACTGAAAAAAAAAAAAAAACTGTCAGAGAAGCTGACAAAACACGCTTCGTCACAGGTACATTTAAATAGCATGAAGATGTGGGAGAGCTACAAACAGGCTGGTGCATCGGGATCTGTGGCAGCACAGCTGTCACACAGCTATCAAAGCATGGTAGAAAAAAAAAAAGACAGTACCTGTACAAATCCGTTAATATTATAAAATTGCTTGCTAAATTAGGCCTCCCTTTCCACAGACATCGTGAAGATACTGATGCAGAAGCAAGGGGGAATTATTTAAGCATATGTAATTTGTTTTCAAAATACGACCCTGATTTTGAATCCATGCAGTCCAAATATTTTAAAGGAACACTTCGACCTTTTGGGACTTTAGCTTATTCACCGTATCCCTCAGAGTTAGATTAGTCCATACATACCTTTTTCATCTCCGTGTGTGCTTTAAGTCTGTTTGACGCACCCACTGCTAGCCTAGCTTAGCACAAAGACTGGATGTAAATGGCTACAGCTAGCATACTAATCCCAATAAGTGACAAAATAACGCCAACATTGTCCTATTTACATGTTGTGATTTGTATAGTCACAGTGTGTACAAATAATAAGTTCATATGAGACACAGCCATTTTTTAAACGTTTAAATACTGGGAACTATTTCCTAGTAAGAAGCACTGCTACTTGGGCGGAGTGATGAGCCCAGCACCCGAGAAGTGCCGTGGTGAGGAGCAGAGAGTTCGCTCAAAGTTGGAGTAATAGGCAGCAATTACTAAATAGTAAATGCAAAGTTTAAAATCATGTGTGTTTGCTGTATTGTAAAGAGCTACGACAATAAACAGGGGAATTCCAACCAAAAACGCTGACCTGATGAATCAATGGCTACTTGCTCTGGATATAGATCCAAACACATCTGTAGACTAGAGATGCGCTTTTGGCGGTTACAGTCGCGGACTCCGCGGATCGGGCGGATGACGTGACGATATGACTTGTGGAACCAAGTCATCAGCAGTGCCTTGCCAATCAGCAGATGGCGGGCGGGCGCGGTTTTGAAAATTGGTCAAAAACGTTGGTGCGGATGGATGATGGGTTTTGTGATGCGGTTGGGGATGAAATAATAGCCCATCCGAGCATCTCTACTGTAGACATTATCAAGGACTATCGTATTTGCTCAGAACAATTCACTGAGGATGACTATTTTGAAAAAATTGAATTTGCCACACGGACCATGAAACGTGTGCTGAAGGATAACGTTACGGCCATCCCATCGATAGTAAAGACAGGACAAAGTGGATCACCTGCGGCTGTGGTAAGTGTTCCGTTATGTTTTTAGATGACTAGCCTACTGTTACAGTGCCATTAGCTAACGTTAGATGTAATGTAACCTTCGTGACACTATTACATGAATAGGGTGCTCACTACTATTACAGTTTTTCCCGGGCTCCATGTATCCCCTGTGATGTTATTATTGTGTTGTCACAAACGCGCTCTATCGCCCCAGTAACAAATAAGCGGCGCTAAAGGTATCTTTCAGGACTGAAGCCTTCAACTTGCTAATGATGTGGAGGGGGGATGGGCTGTTTTCATTTTTGAGAAACAGTGACCTTGTTTGTGAAATAGTAGGCTACTCCCGTTCTGATTCTCCCCTCGACCTCAGTCTGTTTGGCATTGTCTATCAGCTTCCAAAGTTTTTAACTCCTCGTCTGTGTATTCTGGCTCAAAACGATATGGTTCTGGATCTTGGTTTGATACCAAATAAAAATCCTCTGACAATTCCTCAAAGTCAGCCATGATCATGAATCATGTTTGCTACTAGCTAGTTAGTCATGTTGGTTTTGTTGACGGAACGGCGCTTCTCGGGTGCTGGGCTCATCACTCCGCCCAAGTAGCAGTGCTTCGCCTTCTAAGAATATAGTTCCCAGTATTTAAACGTTTAAAAAATGTCTGTCTCATATGACCTTGTTATTTGTACACACTGTGACTATACAAATCACAACATGTAAACAGGAAAATGTTGGCATTATTTTGTCACTTATTGGGATTAGTATGCTAGCTGTAGCCATTTACATCAAGTCTTTGTGCTAAGCTAGGCTAGCGGTGGGTGCGTCAAACAGACTTAAAGCACGCACGGAGATGAAAAAGGTATGTATGGACTTATCTATCTCTGGGGGATACGGTGAATAAGCTAAAGTTCCAAAAAGTTGAAGTGTTCCTTTAACTGCACAAGCCGAGACTTTCAGAATGAAATAATTGCATTGTGTGCAGAGCTCGTACACGAGAACGAGTACACAAGACTGGTTTTCTTGCTGTTATTGCAGATGAAGCAAAGTCCTCAAAGACTGAGCAACTTTCTGTTTGCATTAGATACACAAAGGGACTTCAGATCAAGGAGCGATTTATTTGCTTTGTTGACTGTTCCAATTCTAGCGAAGCTGCATGGATTGTTTCTGGCATTAAAGAAGGATTGCAGTCGTGTGGGCTGAAGGACATTCCCGTAATTGCTCAGACATATGACGGAGCCTCTGTAATGTCGGGGCATTTGAGTGGAGTTCAGCAACGGATCAGAGAGGAATTCCCCTTTGCTGTGTATGTGCATTGCATGGCACATAAACTAAATCTCGTACTCGTTTAATCGTGTACAGTGAATAGAGACATTAAAACCTGTCTAAATGTCATTGACAAATTATATTTTACCATTGCAGATTTCTCATGATGCAGAAAACACTAGCTCTTAAACCAAAAGAGCTAGTTCGGCAAAGTGAAACACGATGGGCTTGCAAATATAGGTGTGTTTCTGCTGTCAAGTCAAGTCAAGTCAAGTCAAGTCAAGTCATCTTCATTTATATAGCGCTTTTAACAATGTAGATTGTTTCAAAGCAGCTTTACAGAGATAAGCATATAATTTAAGGTAACAGAGATTGTTTTGGCTTTATAGCAGAGTTAAGTTATTTCCATCTAAAGTTAGTTTTGATTGATTTGCTTCCGTCGCAACGATCATTTGTTATTAAATTAGGGGCCGCTAAGACGACACCATTCCCTCTACACAGACTTTAAACGCGAACCTGTGAGAAACGCTGATGGCGTTCACATGCGCATTTAGAACGGGTTCTATAGTTATGTGCGTTTGAATATACGCAGGTTTGGAATTCCCTACAAGCCAAGCCTAAACAAAGTACTTGTCTTTCCTTATAAATTTTAATAAAGAATATTATTTTATTTTGTTGCTTTGGGGTAGGAACGCGAAACGAATTTCCCAGACAACGCCTTATCTGTATAGTGGTAGTGGGATCCTCCATAGGGAGAGACTAGTTGGCACTTCAGCACTGCGTTGTCATCGGTCCAGGCGAAGGTCCTTCGTCAGATCTGGATACGGCCTGGATCCGGCAGGCTGCGGGAAAACCTCGGGATAAACACAGACACTAAAATTAGCGTAGATGCCATTCTTCTCATGATGTAACAAGTACATCAGGATTTATGGGAAGTGTTCCCGGTTCCGGCTGACCTAATCTATGCAGCCTAACATTAAATTATAGAAGTCTATAATGTATTATGTGAATGCTAGGTCAAAGAGATGTGTCTTTAATCTAGCTTTGAACTGACAGAGTGTGTCTGCTTCCTGGACAATGGTAGGAAGACTGTTCCAGAGTTTTGGTGCTAAATAGGAAAAGGATCTACCGCCAGCAGTCGATTTTGATATTCTAGGTATTAGTAACTGGCCGGAATTTTGAGATCGCAATAGACGTGACGGACTATAATGCGTTAAGAGCTCGCTCAAGTACTGCGGAGCTAAACCATTTAGTGCTTTGTAAGTGATCAGCAATATTTTAAAATTTATGCGATGTTTAATAGGGAGCCAATGTCAAGTCAAAAGTCAAGTATATTTGTATAGCGCTTTTCACAATACAGATTGTATCAAAGCAGCTTCACAGTATTAAATTAAAATAAAACAACAAGGTTTGTTTCTAATGGAATTTATTGATTGATAAAATTAAATTAAATATCCCCAAAATATCCCCAACTGAGCAAGCCAAAGGCAACGGTGGCAAGGAACCGAAAAACTCCATCAAGTGACCTAATGGAGAAAAAAAAAACCTTGGGAGAACCCAGGCTCAGTCGGGGGCCAGTTTTCCTCTGGCGTTTATGAACTAGAGGCCGGATTGTAGTTTGAACTGTAAGATTAAAAATATTATATGAATGCCTGGCTGAAGAGATGCGTCTTTAATCTAGTTTTAAACTGGGAGAGCGAGTCTGAGCAACGAACAGTATCAGGAAGGCTATTCCAGAGTTTTGGAGCTAAATGTGAAAATGCTCTCCCTCCTTTGGTGGATCTGGATATCCTAGGTATGACCAAAAGCGTTGAATTTAGTGATCTTAAAGAGCGCGATGGATTATAGGGCGATAAAAGATCCGTTAAATAGACTGGAGCTAAGCCGTTTAGGGCTTTATTAGTCAGTAGCAATACCTTGTAATTAATACAGAACTTTATAGGTAACCAATGTAGTGATGATAAAATCGGTGTTATATGATCATATTTTCTTGATCTAGTAAGAACTCTAGCGGCTGCATTTTGGACCAACTGTAGCTTGTTTATTGAGGATGCAGGACAACCGGCTAATAAAGCATTACAGTAATCTAGTCTCGAGGTCATGAATGCATGAACTAACTTTTCTGCATCAGAAACTGATAGCATATTACGTAGCTTAGCAATGTTTCTAAGGTGGAAAAAGGCTGTTTTTGTAACATATGAAATATGATTTTCAAAAGACAGGTTGCCATCCAGTATAACAACCAGGTCTTTTACTGTAGAGCATAAAGTAACAGGACATCCTACTATGTTAAAGTTGTATTGTGATAGGTTTTGTGGGCGCTTTTTTGAACCGATAAGTAGTACCTCTCTCTTGTCTGGATTTAATAAAAGAAAATTACGCGTCATCCAATCTTTTATATCTTTAACACACTCTGTCAATTTGGATAATTTAGCGTTTTCATCCGGCCGTGATGAAATATATATTTGAGTGTCATCAGCGTAATAATGGAAACTAATTCCATGTTTTCTTATAATATTTCCAAGTGGCAGCATATATATTGAGAATAATAGAGGGCCTAACACAGATCCCTGCGGCACTCCATAGTTTACTGGAGTTATGATCGATTTTTCTCCATTTAAATAGACAAAATGGTAGCGGTCAGATAAGTATGATCTGAACCAGCTTAATGCTTGTCCTTGAACACCAGTATAATTTTGTAGTCGATCTAAGAGTATTGTGTGATCTATAGTATCGAACGCAGCACTAAGATCAAGTAAAACTGGTATTGAGATACAGTATTGGTCAGAAGCTAAAAGTAAATCATTTGTGATTTTAACGAGCGCAGATTCAGTGCTATGGTGCGGCCTGAATCCTGACTGAAACTTTTCATAGATGTCATTTTCTTGCAAGAAAGAGCCCAGTTGAGCGGACACTACTTTTTCTAATATTTTAGACATAAATGGAAGATTTGAAATGGGTCTATAATTTGCTAGGTTATTATGATCTAATTGTGGTTTCTTAATGAGAGGTTTTATAACTGCCAGTTTAAATGTACTTGGAACATGACCTAAAGATAAAGACGAGTTAATAATATTGAGGAGAGGCTCTTCCACTACAGGTAACACTTCTTTCAGTAGTTTAGTTGGTATAGGATCTAATAAACATGTTGATGTTTTAGATGAAGTGATAAGTTTATTTAGCTCTTTTTGTTCTATAGTTGTAAAGCACTGTAATTGTTCTTGCGGGGTGATAATTGAAGCTGAATTATAAGGCGCGATTGAAGATCGAACGTTTACAATTGTGGTTATGATTTTTTCTATTTTCTCAGTGAAGAGTTCATGAAATCATTACTACTAAACTGTAACAGGATATTTTGTTCAGGTGTTATCTGTTTATTTGTTAATCTAGCCACGGTGTTAAATAAAAACCTTGGATTCAATGAAAAAAGGAATGGTAGAGGAGCGCTTCCTGGACTCCAAAGTTTGGTTAAAATCGAGGTGCTCTTTGGATGGGAAACTAAATGCCAAAAATCAAAAAGGAAAAAGGAACTCCAAGGCCAATGATATATGTCTTTTTTGGTCTGGCTCGGAAACAGAGTTGATTGAATTTCATGGTTATCTGAATAGCATTAATCCAAACATCAAGTTGTCTTTAGAATATAGCAAAGTGTGTATTCATTTTCTTGATTTGACAATTTCAAAAGATAACCAAGGAACCTTGCATACATCAGTGTATAGAAAACCGACAGACAGAAACACAATTTTACATGCCAAGAGTTTCCATCCAAATTGGCTTAAAGAGAATGTCCCATATGGGCAGTTTCAGAGAGTGAAGAGGATCTGTGACCAAGATCATGTTTTTGAAAGTAAATCACTAGAGATGATGTCACGATTTAAGGAAAGGGGATATAGAAGCTCTACTCTCCAAAAAGCTTACACCAGAGCCAAACATGTAGATAGGGCATCATTACTACAAAGGAATACACCGAAACTAACAAAAGAGAGGTCTGTTTTTGTCACTACATACAGTACAGAGGCTGAACAGATAAGGCAAATCATACAAAAAAATTGGGGAATTATTGAAAGTGATGAGGTATTAAGTCAGGTCTTTCCTGAACCACCTCTCATTAGTTTTAGAAGATGTCCCACCCTACAAGATAGACTGGTTCACAGTTATCTTAAACCAGAAGTTAAACAAACATGGTTAGGCCCTAGGCCCATAGGTTCTTACAAATGCCATCACTGCAACCATTGTGCTAATGTAAGACAAACCAAAATTTTTCATGGTGTTGGTTCTCAAAAGGAATTTACTATTAACCATTTTATAAACTGCCAAACTACTTTTGTCATTTATAGATTGGAATGTCCTATGTGTGAAGTCTTTTATGTAGGAAGAACTAAGCGGCGTTTATTGGACAGACTGGCTGAACACAAATACGCAATTCGCACAGGTAACACCAACTATCCCATGGCAAGACACTATATGGAACATCACAATAGTGACCAATCCACCTTACAGGTCTGTGGGATTGACCACATCCCTTTGTCCTTAAGAAAAGGCAATAGGCAAAGGCAGCTGAATCAACGGGAAGCTTTCTGGATATATCGTCTGCAGGCTACTAAATATCCAGGCTTGAATGAGGAACTTGACCTTAGTGTATATCTTTGATGTTCTGTTGTCCTATGGTGGTTTTTGAAAAAAATATACTATGCTTGTATTTTAACTTGTATGGGTCACCGTATTGGGTACTGGTATGTTCCTTTCATGAAGTCAGTTTTTGTGTGTACTTAATTGATTTGGTAAGAAGTGGAAATGATGACATCTGCGGTCTCTTGTGTGTACTAACAATTGTAACCTTAGCACCACAGTTGACAGATGGAGACTTCTGATTGGTGGACTGTTAGTTCATAAGAAACTTTGTTTGTTTGAGATCTGTTTAACTCCCAGAAGAAGGCATGTAGCCGAAACGCGTTGGAGTTTTTTAGTGGGTTAATGTGACCAAGCCATAATAATAAAGCCTTGAAAAACCTTGGATTATTTTGGTTATTTTCTATTAGTTTGCGGAGGTGCTCAGCCCTGGCCGCTTTTAGGGCCTTTTTATAACGTGACATACTGTCTTTCCACGCGTTTCTAAAGAGCTCTAAATTAGTTTGTTTCCATTTACGCTCTAAATTACGGGTTTCTCTCTTTAGAACATGCGTAGTATTGTTGTACCATGGTGCTTTACTTTTCTCTCTGACCTTTTTTATTCTAATGGGTGCAACAATATCCAATGTTCTAGAGAGAATGGTGCTCATAGTGCTAGTTAGTTCTTCTAGTTCATCTGTTTGTTTGGGTTCAGGCAGCAGCTGAGATAGATCAGATAAGCAATTTGAGAAATTATCTATGGTGGATGGAAGGATTGTTCTGCCGTCTGCTGTCAAATCACAATATGCTGCCATCACTCGCTGTTTGAAAGAGATGGAAGAAGAAGGAGAAAAGTGGTCTGTGGATGCAAGTGGGTTGTATAACCATATGACAAGTCTCCGCTTCATTACGTCCTTAATTGTTCTTGAGGAAGTTCTCAGAGTTGTACATGTAACACACAAACGTCTGCAAGGTGCAAGTACAACCATGGCTGATGCGGCCTCAGCAGTCAATAGTCTGATAACACATCTCCAGCGCTGCAGAGAGGAGAGTTCATGGGAGGCAATGTGGATGCAGGTGAAAACGTTTTGTGAGGATGACGCTTTTTGCAGGTTTGCCCCCCAAACTGCAGGAAAACGAAAAAGAACTTCGCGACAACCTCCCGGGCTTTCGCAGTACATAGTACCAACCGCACTTGGACGGCGTGATGAAAATGAGACGCAATGGGGATCAGAATCACAGACATTTAAATGTCATTTGTATCTCCCTGGTTTAGACATTATGCTGGCTGAATTGGACAGGCGATTTTCAACTGAAGCAATGGCCCTGAGTGTGGCATGTGATGCTGTATTCAATTGTGACAAGAACGGCATCAGTCCTTTTCTAAGCATGTATGCGAGCTTTAAGATTCACCCTCAGCTTGTGACAGCTGAAATGGATCTTGTGAAATGTGCAATCGCATCGCCGATCACCCTTAAAAAACTTCAAGATGAAGTACGGAAGGATAGATATCCAAACTGCTGCAGCTTGCACTCACACTGCCAGTTGGCTCTGCTACGTCAGAAAGAAGTTTCTCAGTTATGAGAAGAATCAGAAACTGGCTCCGATCTGCAATGGCTCAGGACAGATTCTCGGATCTTTCCCTACTGCATATAGAGAACGACTTGACTGCAAATGTATTAGAAGAGAAGATAGTGGACATCTATGCAACTCGGAAAAAGAGGCAGCTTCTTCTGCATTAGGTAAGATATGTTTTTATGATATTCTTTGTATAGCAGTCCCTGTTCATTGTAAATGTATTTTAAATGTAGATGGTATGATATATGAAATATGGTACCCCATATAAAAAAATCTGAGATTGTGGTCTGCCGGTAGGTGCGCCCCCCCCCCATCCCCCATCCCCCATGGATGCTGAAGAAAGTACTATATTAACTTTGAAAAGAGGAGGACACTTTGCCTCATGCTAGACATTGTCTGTGTGTAGAACGCCTTTCTTGCAAGAAATAAAGCATTGCTTATTCACTTTTGAGAAGTATCACTGTGTCTCTTAAGCCCTATTCACACTGGATGATATATGATATATGATCTGTTTATGATATATCATAAACAGAAGAATGTTCCTTACCACATGCTGCTATCCACCTCCAGCTAATCATTATTTTTATTTTTGCTCTTCTGATGGTTTTCAGCTTTCTCTTTCTGCAAATTGTATAGTTGTATTGTATCATGGTGTATAGCGGCCCAGCACCCAAAATACTATCAAAACACTCCATTCTTCGGGAAAGATGGAAAAAATAGCGCAGGAAACAAAAACCTTGAAAAAATTATAAACGACCCCACCAAATCACAGAGATGCCGATTCGCACGGGACTAATATTATCACAGAACTCGGTGTTCGTCGACTTTAATGCTCAGCACATAAAGATGAACTACTTACTGTGATCTCAGACTGAGGTGATGTGGTTTCTCCACTCCATGGATCTTCATGTGTAGTTTCAGGTGAGTTTTAAAAGAGAAACTCTTTCCACACTGATCACACGTGTGCGGCTTCTCTCTGCTGTGGATCCTCTCATGTGTTTTATGATGTTTATGTTTATGTTTATGTTTATTTGTTTAGCACATGTTTAGTACAAGTACAAAACCATGCAAGGAGGGAACGAAGCCAGTCTAGGCTTGTACAAAGTTCCACTCCTACTCATATTAGCTCATGAAACATGCAGACTAAACACTCAAAAAAACCGAAAACAAAAACAAACAAACAACAAACGAAACAAAGCAAAAGCCTAAGCAAAAAAGAAACAACAGAAGCAACAGAAAAAAAAAAAAAAAAAAAAAAAAAAAAAAAAAAAAACAATACAAAGCAACAATTCAATAACATAAAAAATTATCAATCTGGGTAAAAACGCAAAAAGAGCAAACAATACTTAGACAGGACTACATAAAGGCGTCAGGCTGGCAATAGTAGTCTCTTCAAATGTTTCTTAAAAGCAGAAAAAGAGGACATTGATCGCAACGATGGACTTAAATCACTCCAGAGCTTAGGACCTCTATAAGAAATATTAAATTGATGTCTTGTAGTTCGTGAATAAGGTAAAAGTAAAGTATTATTGCTATGTCTAGTTTGATATGAGTGTACATGTGAAGTGGGGATAAAAAAATTCTGAAAAGAATCTGGAAGATCTTGTTTCCTATATATAAACTTATGCATAAATAGGCATGTTTGATAAATATTTACCTTATCAATAGGGAGAACTTTGAATTTGTTATAAAGGGGTACCGAAGGTGCATATCTATTTGAATGAGAAATAAATCTAAGATATTTCTTCTGTATGACTATTAATTTCTTAAGGTAAGTAGGATAAGTAGCTGCCCAGACAATATTGCAATAATTAATGAATGGGAACAAAAAACTATAATATAAGGTTAAAAAAGCTGAAAAATGAACTAAAGGACAAACCCTCCTCAATATACCCAACATTTTAGCTGACCTCTTAGATACAAAGTCGATATGGTTAGACCATTTAAGACCACTATCTATAATGACTCCCAAAAACTTGGTATGCTGAACCAATTCGATTTGAATGTTATTTATAAAGATTTTAGATAATTCTATAGGGTAATGTTTGTTAGTATTACAAAAAATCATAAAGTTACATTTTTTTATATTAAGAGTAAGTTTATTCCATTGAAACCATTCCACAATGGAAGATAGTTCCTCATTAACCGTTTTAATTAAAATATTAAAGTCTTGGTGAGAAGCTACAAGATTTGTATCATCAGCAAATAGTATTGGGAGTAGTTTAGTACAAGTCATAGCCATATCATTAATATAAATTAAAAATAGAAGAGGCCCCAAAATTGATCCTTGAGGGACGCCAATCATAATTTGTGACTTCATGGAGGTATAGCCTTCCAGGTCTACATATTGCTCTCTATTAGCTAAATAGCTTCTAAACCATTTCAAGGCAACATCCTCCACTCCGTATCTGCTAAGCTTCGCAATCAAAATATTGTGACTGACCGTATCGAATGCCTTACTCAGGTCCAGGAAGACTCCAAGAGCCAATTTTTTTATTGTCAAGAGCTGAAGAAATATAATTCACAAGTTGAATGAGGGCATGCTCAGTCGAGTGTCGCTTCCGAAAACCATATTGATGTTTATATAAAATATTATTAGCATCCAAATGATTAAATAATCTAGAAAAGACGAGTCTTTCCAAGATTTTCGATATACACGGAAGAATTGATATTGGCCTATAATTTCCGAATTCCTTGGAGTCACCGGTCTTGAAAATTGGTATAACCCTAGCAACCTTCAAATCCCGAGGAACAATTCCAGTTTTAAGAGAAAGGGAGAGAATATGAGTGAGAGGTTTAATGATATAATCAATTGTCTCTTTAATAAGAACACTTTTAATGCCATCATGACCATGGGCTGCATTTTTAAGTGATAAAATAATATTACGAACCTCTTGAACAGTTGGTGGGTCAAACAAAATGAATCTGCTGAACAAATGAATCTCTTGTCACAGTGTGAACACTTGTACGGTTTTTCTCCAGTGTGAATTCTCTGGTGCATTTTTAAACTGCCCGCTGTAATAAAAGTCTTCTCACACTCAAAGCACACGTACTCTCTCACACCATTGTGAATTTTCTGATGATTATGCAAACTATACAGCCGTGAAAAACTCTTTCCACACACAGAACATGAATGTGGCTTCTCCTTCGTATGAACTGTCAGGTGTGACTTCAGGTGTGATGCCCTAAGAAATGTTTTCCCACACTGATCACATGTGAACGGCTTCTCTCCGGTGTGGATCCTCATGTGTTCTTTAAAGTGTGATGATTGTGTGAAACTCTTCCCGCACTGATCACATGCATTCGGCTTTTCTCCAGTGTGAACGCTCATGTGAAAATTAAGATGTTGTTTTTGTGTGAAGCTCTTCCCACACTGATCACATGTGAATGGCTTCTCTCCGGTGTGGATCCTCATGTGTCTTTTAAGGTTTGCTGATCCTGTGAAACTCTTCCCACACTGATCGCATGCATTTGGCTTCTCTCCAGTGTGAACTCTCATGTGAATCTCAAGACTTTGTTTGCGTGTGTAACTCTTTCCACACTGAGTGGAGGTTGTAAATTTCTTGGCTCTACTTTTCTTTAAAAATGTATGTTTATTCTTTGAGCGACTCAAGTGATCTTCACGCTCCTCGTTCTCTTCCATCAGATCTGAAGTGAAAGAAAAAAAATCATCAAAATAATGCAAAGAGAAAAAAAAATGAAGTGAAAGGACATAAAAGTAGAAAACTGCTATAAAATATTACTATTTTGCTGTTTTTATTTTTTATATTTTATATTAAATAAAGCGAGTTTCCCTGTGTTCCAGTTCGAGTTTGGCGAACTCAATTCTCGCTCTGCTTGCCACAGAAACGTCACACTGTGGCCTCTTAGTTTAACTACAAGAACACAAGCTTTCTGCAGTCCAGTGGAGCAGATTGTATATTATTATATTTTGGATTTATTATTATTTGTTATACATTGAATTTATCTTAACAAAAAACACCAGAGTGTGACATATGACAACAGTGTCTGTAGAAATTTCACAAGCTGAATGTCTAGACTGATCCTCTCGTTTAAAACTCCCCATATATTAACATATAACCTTTATTTCGCTATTAAACATCTACAGTAAATTATTACATCTGTGTGGAGTTTATGATCTCCGCGAGACAAGTTATGTGTAATCGCACAGATAAAAACAGCGCTCTGTCAGCTGGTTCTTTACAATCTAGACAGACAAAAACATTAATAATTCTGATGACACGCCAGATGAGATGGACTTGGTAATTGTGATAATGTGATACAGAACATTGTTCTGTTTATTTTTCAATGTATGCATATTGCAGTTCATATTCCAGCATATTCCACTGTCTTCCCTCTTTAGCCTATTAAACACATAAACCTTTTAAAACTGTTGTTGAAAGTGAATGATTATATTTCTGCAAAGTTGACTTCCCCGTCATTGATTTATGTAGAAATATAGTTCATATTTTGCCTATAGTTCATATAAATGCTGTTGTTATAATAAAATATGCAACTGAGAGCACTAAGGTACATTGAAGTAGCAATGTTTTTATTCAGGTGGTTTAGAATGTTTTTTTAATGTGTTTGAATTATTTTTAAATGCTTTATATGTTACGTGTTATTTAAAAAACACGCTTTAGTCACCGTGCACTTATTTATTTATTTTTGCACTCTTTTTTACTCCTATTTATTATTTGGTTTTGTATGAAAGTGAAATTACTGAAATTACAGCACTGACAACAAGTGTTAACCAGATTTATAGTTCAATGCTATTACTGTAATTGTCAAAAACAGAAATAAAACAATAAATACGTTTATTTGTTAAGTTTACAAGTTTTGTATCAGGGACATAAATAGGCTAATAATCGGCATTGGTAGGGATGCAAGATATATCGGCCACCATATCGTATCGACTGATATATGTTAATTTTTAATGTTATCGTTATCGGCCCAATAAGAAAATTTGGCCAATATATTAAAGCAGATAAATAATGGAATATTTCCTTCAGATGAGTGATGAGAGTTTTAAATTGCTTAAAATATGATTGGATCTCTTCCAAAAGGAAAATACAGTTCAGTGCAACATCTGCAGTGCAAGTCTATCATAAAGGCTATATAAAATTATGATAGAACATTATAATTGTGTGTTTGGGTCATGGCTTTTAACGGTGAGACTTCTGTAATCAGGCTATCAAAAATTATGAACACATTTGGATTTAGATTTATCGGATTAAAGAATTATCAGTTATCGAACAATGTTCATATCGGTGCATATCCCTAGGTATTGATCATAAAAAACAGTGTTGTCGATCAATAATTATCTGGGCTCTTTTTACAACATGATTAGAGGACAAGAAAATAATCTCAATTATTGAGCCTTTTTTACACAAATGGCACAGTGTTGACCACATTCATCTACCCTGTTACCAAAGATATTATAAGAAGACTAATCTCTATAACTATGAATAATTAGGGTTGGGTATTGTTTGGGTTTTTTACGATGCCGGTGCCAAATTAATACTTTATAAAAACGGTTACGCTTATAACTCTGTCTGCCATTCATTTACTTGATACAGAAAAAAGAAACAATTGTTGTAAACTATGAAAAGTCCAACATTTTAACAAAAAATGTGAACCAGATATAAATTTAAAATAAAAGAGCTAAAATTATAATTACTTTGACCTGATGTTGACAATAAATATGAATATTTCTCAAACCTCACTTTACTGACCATTCTTTGAAAACCAATAATGAAACTTTTGCAGCCATTTCATAGTTTAACTGTTTATCTAAAAGTGACGAAGTGCTTGAATGTTTCTAACATGAATGTTCTTCAGCATCATGAATGAATGAAGAATAAACACCAACCTCTTTGTTCTTCAGGATCTTCAGTGTGTTTCATTCTGCAGGGTTCTGGATCACTCATGTTCTCACTGTCCTCTTTAATAAACTCAGTCTTTGCAGATTTCAGCTCTTCCTGATTGTTACGTTCCACGTGCGTTTCGCTGGCGTGGGAATGATGTTTTCGCTCGCTGATGCACTACACGTGTGTTGTGCGTTCATTGAGTTTTCTTTCTGTTTGTGCCCGCCTCTAGGTCGCTGTGACTGGCTGACTCATCTGTCAGTTATCCTTAGGGCGGAGCACCAGAACCAATCAGAGGCAGTCCAGCTGGTTTAAGAGAGATGGCGGGTTCATTCACTTCTCTCTCTCCCTCTCTTGTGGCAGCAAGCTGTTATGCGGCGTGCTGAGTTTTTGTCTGTTTAATCTAATCTACCTGGAGAAGTGTGCTATGTGCTTTAGTGATTATATTTATATTTAGTAACTTATTCGTATTACGTGTGTATCACTATATGAGAATATAACAAGAGTTTTCAGCTGCAAAGCTATTTTGGGAAGGAACATCAGGTCAGTATATCGCGATATACATTTTGCCCGTAGCTGCTTTTGTGTATATACACACCAGGTAAGAGGTGAGCGCCAACCCTTGTATTTTTATTATTAGTCAGGTTATTTAGGCGCCGGAAGCGCGAAGATTTCGGTTTGTTTTCTGCATTTTCCTTTGGTTAGGTTTAGGGATTAGTTAAGGATTGTTTTGTTATGTTTTGTTATTTCCTTTGGCGCCACTTAAGTTCTTTCCCATTTTTCCTTTTTATTTTATTTATCATTGTACATAGCCCACAGACATATAATTGCTTTGACTGGATTCAGTGGCTACGGCTTGTTGTAAAATAAAACTCCAGTCAAATTTCTCTCTCAGAAGTTGTCTGTCATGTTTCCTTCCACCACATTCCACACACCGGTGGTGTTTTAATATCCTTAATGTTATGTATATTTCCTAGACACTTTAATATCGTAACATTAAATGGGGGCTCGTCCGGGATAATAAAGTATTGATAAATAAAAATATTAATATGTATATTTTTCCCGAGATATTGATTACTGCTGGTGTGAGTGGTGGAAAGACCGTGTTCAGTTTTTTTTTCTGTAGAGTATTAGTGCTCGCAAGGTAGTGATTAGCGGATGGGCTGTTTTGGGATTTGGTTAATAATTTTGATAGGAACAAGCATGGCTGATTTTGATTTGGATGCTTTCGTAGGTTCACCCTCAGTGGAAAAGCTTTGTAAATGTAGAAAAGAGGATCTGTTGTATATCGCTGCTCATTACAAAATCGCTGTCTCGAAACAGTTGCGTAAGTTAGAGATTAGGTCTGCTGTATCTTCGGGGTTGGTGCAATTAGGTGTTCTAACGCTGTCTGCAGGTGTCGGTGAAATTGCCGCTGAAGCTGACGGTCGCTTTGGTGAGGAGGAGCGGAGCGAAACTGCTGAGGAGGTGGTCTCCGAAGCCAAGGCTGTTTTGCCGCCCTCCGATCCCTTTTCTCCAGGCTCGGATGGGTCTGGAAGTGGTGCGCGACTAAAAGTTCGCTTAGCGCGAGTGCAGGTAGAGGCACGCGAACGTGCAGAAAGTCGTCGGCTGGAGGCAGATATGAAGTTCCGACTTGAAATTCGCAGACTTGAAATTGAAGCGGACACACAGATTAAGCTGCGTGAACTTGAGATAGCAGCTAAACGAACACCGGCCCCGGCTATACCACCCATGCACTCGAGGTCTGCAGATGCTGGCTCGACAGGGAACACTTTTGAGGTTAGCAGACACATCTCTCTCGTACCACAATTCCGAGAAACAGAGGTTGACTCGTATTTTAATGTATTTGAGCGAATTGCGTCCACACTTCAGTGGCCTAAAGAGGTCTGGTCGTTGTTGTTACAGTGCAAACTAACTGGTAAAGCTCAAGATGTTTGTGCTACATTATCTTTAGAGGATAGCGTGACTTATGAAGCAGTGAAGGCTGCAATATTGCGTGCTTACGAGCTTGTACCTGAAGCCTACAGGCAACGGTTTAGAAGTCATCGGAAGAATTCTAATCAGTCATTTGTTGAATTTGTGAGGGAGAAAAGCGTCTTGTTTGACAAATGGTGCACTTCGAGTAAGGTAAATGATTTTAAAGACATTCGAGAATTAATCCTTTTAGAAGAATTCAAGAATTGTTTACCTGAGCGTGTTGTCGTTTATTTAAACGAACAGAAAGTGACATCAGTATCACAAGCTTCTGTCCTTGCAGACGAATTTACATTGACACATAAAAATGTTTTTATTCCTGCACGTTCTGAGAGAGCTACGCCATTTCAAGTGAGTTCGAATAATTCATCGCGTCCGAAAACTGCTACTGTGAAATCGAAAGAGGATCGTGAATGTTTTTATTGTCACAAACCCGGTCATTTGATTGCAGAGTGCTTTGTGTTAAAACGAAAACAATCGAATTCTGTGCCTAAAAGCGCTGGCTTTGTAAAGTTAGTTGATTCTGTTGAAACTGAGCGAAATGATAAACCTGATTCCAGCTATGCACCGTTTTTGCTGGAAGGGTTAATTTCTGTTACAGGAAACTCGGAGGAGCAAATACCCGTGAAACTACTCCGTGACACTGGGGCAATGCAGTCATTTATTTGTGCTGATGTACTGCCGTTTTCTGATCAAACTTTTTGTGGCAGTCATGTCCTAGTGCAGGGCATAGAGATGGGTCTTGTTCAAGTCCCGTTGCACCAGATTCATCTAGAGTCAGAACTGTGTACAGGTTTTGTGAAGGTCGCCGTTCGTGAGAGTTTGCCTGTATGTGGAGTACAGTTCATTTTGGGCAATGATTTAGCCGGTGGGAAAGTCATGCCATTGCTGGAGGTATTTAATAATCCTGTTGTGTCGGACCAGCCTGATGAACTGGCAAAGTCTTTTCCTGAAACTTTTTCAGTCTGTGTAGTCACACGAGCACAGTCTCGTAAGACGGATGCTGAAGATTTAGCTACATCTTTTATTGCACCTGTTTTTATTAGTGACGCGTTACCCGATGAGAATAAGACTGTTAAAAATGTGCCTGTTTTAAACACTTCTGATGTAAAGCCGCGCGTGACGCGCGAGAGAGTTATTGCTGCTCAGCATGAGGATGAGAGTTTACAAAATTGCATTGCCGCTGCTGTACCACCGGAGAAGGCACGAGAGAGGAAGACTGCCTATTTTATTGAGAATGGTTTACTGATGCGTAAGTGGTGCTCTGATGTTTCTGATGAGGCTGAATGGACTAATGTGTATCAGATTGTGGTTCCAACCTGTTACAGACAGCAAGTTCTGTCTCTAGCTCACGATCACGATCTGTCAGGACATTTAGGAATCAAGAAAACGTATTATAGAGTTTTAAGACATTTCTTTTGGCCTCGATTAAAAACTGATGTTACACATTTCTGTCGTACCTGTCGCATCTGCCAGATCACTGGCAAACCGAACCAGGTAATTCCCAGTGCTCCACTTGTGCCTATTCCAGTGATAGGAGAACCGTTCGAACACGTTATTGTTGACTGTGTTGGGCCTCTGCCTAAATCTAAGACCGGTAACCAGTTTCTGTTGACTATAATGTGCACCGCAACCAGATTCCCTGAGGCAATTCCTTTGAGAAAAATTACAGCACCTGTTGTAACTAGAGCTTTGGTGAAATTCTTTTCTACGTTTGGTTTACCCAAAGTTGTGCAATCAGATCAAGGCACGAATTTTCTTTCGAAGATTTTTACTCAAGTATTATCCAGTTTAAACATAACTCATCGGATTGCAAGCGCTTATCACGCTGAGAGCCAGGGGGCGCTCGAACGTTTTCATCAAACGTTTAAGTCAATGCTCAGAAAGTATTGTATGGAGACAAATAAGGAATGGGATGAGGGTGTACCGTTGCTCCTATTCGCGATCAGAGAGGCAGTTCAAGAGAGTCTTGGATTTAGCCCTGCTGAGTTAGTTTTTGGACACACTGTCAGAGGACCCTTGAAGATGCTTAAGGAGGACCTGATGTCTTTTGAGTCTAGCCCATCACTGAATGTGTTGGATTATGTGAGCAAGTTCCGTGAACGATTACATAAGGCTTGTTCGGTGGCAAAAGAGTCACTCGAAGTGGCGCAGAGAAAAATGAAATGTCTTTTTGATCGTAAGTCCGTACAGCGTTCCTTTAACAAGGGCGACAAAGTGTTGGTGTTGCTGCCTATGGTAGGCTCCGCGTTATCAGCACGGTTTTCTGGACCATATGAGGTGGTCAGAAAAATTTGTAATACAGACTACGTAATCGGAACGCCCGATAGAAAACGAAAGACTCGTGTGTGTCACGTGAACATGCTAAAGACCTTTTATTGCAGAGGAGCTGTCCAGCCTGATGTTTCGCTGGCAGAGGAAACTGCTGTTCCTATGTCATCTCCTGCTTCTGTCTCGGTAGCATGCGCTGCCGTTGAACTCGCTGATCCCGAGGATGGAGTAATTATACGTCATACTCACCAGCAATGTGCACGACTTAAGAACTCTGAGGTAATGTCTGACCTTACATCTTTTATATCGCATTTAACTGAACAACAAGGATGTGATATTGTGCAGCTAATCAATGATTTTCCTGCTTTATTGAATGATGTACCTTCTCGCACCACAGTTTTAGAGCATGATATTAATGTGGGTGATGCTGTTCCGATCAAGCAACATGCGTACCGCATGAATTCAGTGAAGAGAGACCTTATGCGGAAAGAGGTTGAGTATTTGTTAGAGCATGGGTTGGCTCAAGCCAGTTGCAGTCCCTGGAGTTCTCCGTGTTTACTGGTACCGAAGAGCGACGGCACTGCTCGGTTTTGTACTGACTATCGTAAGGTTAATGCCTTAACAGTACCGGATTGCTTTCCATTGCCGCGTATGGAAGATTGCATTGACAACATCGGTTCGGCTCGTTATGTCAGTAAACTAGATTTATTAAAAGGGTACTGGCAGGTACCGCTTACGGCTCGTGCTTCTAACATCTCCGCCTTCGTGACACCCGACAGTTTCATGCAATACTCTGTGATGGCTTTCGGCATGCGTAACGCACCGGCTACTTTTCAACGACTCGTAAATCTTGTGTTGTCCGGGGTGCCTAAGTGTAACGCATATCTTGATGATTTGGTAGTTTACTCGTCCGACTGGTCAGAGCACATCTCTTTATTGAGAACTGTTTTCGAGCGATTAGAGGAAGCTTCGTTGACCTTGAACTTAGCTAAGTGTGAATTCGGTCAGGCTACAATCACGTATCTGGGGAAGGAAGTGGGTCAGGGGCAAGTACGCCCAATCGAAGCGAAAGTCACTGCGATATCCGAATTCCCTGCTCCAACCACCCGTCGAGAACTTCGTCGTTTTCTAGGGATGGCCGGTTATTATCGCAGTTTCTGTAGAAACTTTTCGACAATTGCACAGCCGTTAACTTCACTCCTCAGTCCGTCTCGAAAGTTTCTGTGGTCTGCTGAATGTCAGCATGCTTTTAACTCGGTTAAAGATCTTTTGTGTAATGCACCTGTTTTAGCCGCTCCAGACTTTGATTCTGCTTTCAAACTCGATGTGGATGCGAGTTATGTGGGTGCTGGGGCTGTGCTAATTCAAGGAGATAAAGATGGTATTGACCATCCCGTCTGTTATTTCTCTCGCAAGTTCAACAAACACCAGTTAAACTATTCGACGATCGAGAAGGAGGCATTAGCGTTGCTGATGGCCCTTCAACATTTCGATGTGTATGTTGGATCGAGTATTAGCCCAGTTACAGTGTTTACCGATCACAATCCATTGGTTTTCTTGTCTCGCATGTATAATCAGAATCAACGTTTGATGCGCTGGTCTCTGATTATGCAGGGATACAACTTAATTATCAAACATAAGAAAGGCGTAGAAAACGTGATCGCGGATGCACTGTCTAGAGTTGCCTGTTGCGGCGTCTGAGTACATTCGTTTGAACAACTATATGTTAGGTTTTTTTTTCTACATATAGTTGGTTCTTAAGGGGGAGGGTGTTACGTTCCACGTGCGTTTCGCTGGCGTGGGAATGATGTTTTCGCTCGCTGATGCACTACACGTGTGTTGTGCGTTCATTGAGTTTTCTTTCTGTTTGTGCCCGCCTCTAGGTCGCTGTGACTGGCTGACTCATCTGTCAGTTATCCTTAGGGCGGAGCACCAGAACCAATCAGAGGCAGTCCAGCTGGTTTAAGAGAGATGGCGGGTTCATTCACTTCTCTCTCTCCCTCTCTTGTGGCAGCAAGCTGTTATGCGGCGTGCTGAGTTTTTGTCTGTTTAATCTAATCTACCTGGAGAAGTGTGCTATGTGCTTTAGTGATTATATTTATATTTAGTAACTTATTCGTATTACGTGTGTATCACTATATGAGAATATAACAAGAGTTTTCAGCTGCAAAGCTATTTTGGGAAGGAACATCAGGTCAGTATATCGCGATATACATTTTGCCCGTAGCTGCTTTTGTGTATATACACACCAGGTAAGAGGTGAGCGCCAACCCTTGTATTTTTATTATTAGTCAGGTTATTTAGGCGCCGGAAGCGCGAAGATTTCGGTTTGTTTTCTGCATTTTCCTTTGGTTAGGTTTAGGGATTAGTTAAGGATTGTTTTGTTATGTTTTGTTATTTCCTTTGGCGCCACTTAAGTTCTTTCCCATTTTTCCTTTTTATTTTATTTATCATTGTACATAGCCCACAGACATATAATTGCTTTGACTGGATTCAGTGGCTACGGCTTGTTGTAAAATAAAACTCCAGTCAAATTTCTCTCTCAGAAGTTGTCTGTCATGTTTCCTTCCACCACATTCCACACACCGGTGGTGTTTTAATATCCTTAATGTTATGTATATTTCCTAGACACTTTAATATCGTAACACTGATGCTCTGATGCTCGTCTTCACTTGTAGGATGATGGGAATATTGCAGCATTTATGGGTGAATTGCAGTGGGAGGAGCTTCACTGATGATGTGATTGACATGGGAGGGGCTTCAATTATGGTAAATTTTAGTGGGAGGAGCTGATCTGCCCAAACTAAAAAAAATATATCAGTTACTGAGTTTGTTTTTTTATACTTATTGGTAACAGAATATAAATAATGCAATGAAATTATTCCGAATATAAATAATGGTAAGAAAAAGAGTTCAACACATAAAGACTAAAGAATAAATGCAGCCTACATAGTAACCAACACATCCCCTCAGTCTGCTGACACCAATGAAATGAGCTTTAAGTGTCAATTTGCAGGAGATCTGAAGACATCAGCATAATAAATGAGGTGAAAACAGGAACTATTGTCATGAAATAAAGAGTGTTTTCAGCAGATCTGTTAATATTGATGAGCCTCAGACTATCAACACTCATTCAACAAGCCATTCAGGATCATCAGCAGATCATCTCACTTTATTCTGAGTGTTTGCTGTTAGAAACACATTATTTGAGTCAGGATACATGATAAAAGCCTTTAAAGACAAAACTGTTATTTCTCACATTATGACATGGATCAGTGATTCCCCAACGTTTTTACTCCAAGGCCCCCTCCTCGCCAAATACATTTCTGTGCTAGTATTATTAATGTCCAATACATGTTATTTTTTAAACAAAAGAAATTCAAGATAGATTGAAACCTTCAGTGTTCTTTTTTTTTTTTTTTGCAAACATACTTTACAGATATTCACACATTTGGCAGACACTTTTATCCAGAGCGACTTAATCAAACCCTCTCCTGTTTGAGCTACAGGAAAGCTGTACAACTTAAAAGTATTTTGCCCAGTTATGCAGTACTTGAACATATAAGAAGAAGTCAATCTGCAATTCCAAACAAGACCATTTGGACTGAGTATAGCTATACGGATCCATTCTGAATGATTAAACACAAAAAAATAAAAACATTCTGAATGTGTGGTAACTCCGCGATCTGAAGGCGGGTCGATGTCATCAGTGAACCGTTCCTCTGCTAGAACAAGCGTTTATCGTGTCTATGTTTGGAGCGTCTGATGTTTATGTGTATATAAACACCACTGATCCTCACAAACTTCTCTTTAGACGAGCATCCGTTATAAAACACACACAGTACATTCATTTAGACAACTGCGTGAATATACTGAACTGTGTTTATGCAAAAATACGATGTTTAAGCGATCAGTGAGCCGAGACGGTTTGTTTGCGCATCAATAATAGTGGACTATAACTCCTTTATCACTGTATTCGTCTTTACCTTCATTACAATTGTCGTCCATCAAAGCTTTATTTGTGACACTTGTTGTCTTTTTCCAACTGAGAGATGTAGTTTGCGTATCCTATGTTCATGAAGCGGTTGGGTGATTTGAGCCACCGTTCGGTCTGTATTACAGAATACTTACGAGACAGAAGGTGCTTTGTCTTAATTTTTTTATTAATTTCATTTATCTTTTTAAATAATCAATGTATTAATAATAAAAATCAATGAATTAAGCTATATTAATATATTTACATTAATTTCAAGTTATCTCGTGGCCCCCTAGTGATTGAAAACTGTGTGTTGTTTAAAGTTCATACTAGTAATGGTTCTGACTTCATGAAGCCTCATGGTGTGAATGAAACATCAAACTGACTAGAAATGTATAATTTAGTTAGGCATTTAAAATCTCTATTGAGAAAAATAAAACATGGAAAGCTCAAAAAGCAATCATATCAGGATAATTCATGACTTTTAGAACTAAAATTATTCCTGATTCAAGCAGAATCAGCAGAAAATAAAAAATGGGCAATAACAATGAGATGTTGATAAAATGAGTTTAATCAATCATTACATGAAGCAAATACAAACATTAAGTAAAAGTGAAGGAGAATGAGACAGATCTCTTTCTTTACTGACTTATAAGAGCCAAAGCATCTCAAGAGAAGAAGAGAAGAAAAGAGTCCAGTTTCAAAGATACATGAAAGTATATACTGCATTTCCAAGAGTAGAACTGGAAGAGAAACTAGATGTTCTGATGAAAAACAATGAAGAACGAGTTAAAACTTAATATCAGATTCATGTCTCTCTTAAAAGTGTTATGGCCTTTTCTTCAGCTCCTGAACTTTGCATTCAAATTTTTTTTTTTTTCAGTGTGCATTTTCTGGCAGTCTTTCAGTTCATCTTCTGTAGTGAAGCACTGAAACACACACTGCCGTGTCTTTTCTGTGTGAATCTTCAGGACTGATGCCCAGTGAAACTGTTTACCGCACTGATCACAGTTAAATGGTCTTTCTTCAGAATGAGAAGATGTGATTTCAGAGCGAAAGCCAGAGCCGCTTCTTCCCAGTGTGAACTCTCATGTGAATCTTCAGACTAGATTTACATGTGAAATGGTGACAGATTTACAGGTGATAGATTTTTTGGCTTCTGTTTTTCCTTTCTCGTTCGCATCCATCAGGTCTAAAAGAAACATTAAATCAAGTGAGATTTCAAATGAGAGACACATGTGAAATGAACAGAAGCCAAGACCAGACCAGAGCCAATTAATGCCTGTCTTGTGCTTTGAATTTTTTTTATTTTTTTTTACAGAATTTATATTTTCTCATTTTATTTGTCTTATCTTATAATTTTTGTGGGTATAATGAGTAAGTTAAGAATAAATTATTTTTAATTACTGTATTTAAAAAGAAGCTCATATTCTCGCGACTAGCGGATCTCAAAGTATCGCGGTACGTGAGTGGACTCTCTTCTCGTTCTGTTCCTGCTTTAGTCTACATGCTAATTAAACAAAATGTACATTTGTCGTTTTTTTAGTAAACCCACTAGTAAAAGTGTGGAGTTTTCTAATTCTGACACTTCAACCATCAATTCCATTGCTGCTACTGACACAGCAATCGAGGCCGCATCTGAGAACAACAAAGCCGGCCTGGGATCCAGCAGCACCGCCACCGTGTCAGCGGAGTTACCCGCTCAACCTGCCGCATCTGGATCTGGATACGTTGACCTTGGGGTGAAAGCTATTGGGCCGAAACAGCCCATAATTTCTTCTTTCCCTAAGCGCCTAATTGGAAATGTTAATCGTGCCTTCTCATTTACTATCACAAGTTCCCATGGATGGAGAACTCAATTTCACTGGATTCAGTTTTTTGTTTTTGCTGTCGCCACTTTTCTTCAAGTTCAGACGCAGACAAACTACTTACAAAAGTGAGAGCTCGGAACTGGAAAAAAAACTGTCAGAGAAGCTGACAAAACACGCTTCGTCAGGTCAGCGTTTTTGGTTGGAATTCCCCTGTTTATTGTCGCAGCTCTTTACAATACAGCAAACACACATGATTTTAAACTTTGCATTAACTATTTAGTAATTACTGACTATTACTCCAACTTTGAGTAAACTCTCTGCTCCTCACCACGGCGCTTCTCGGGTGCTGCGCTAATCACTCCGCCCAAGTAGCAGTGCTTCGCCTTCTGAGAATATATTTCCCAGTATTTAAATGTTTAAAAAATGTCTGTGTCTCATGACCTTGTTATTTGTACACACTATGACTATACAAATCACAACCTGTAAATAGGAAAATGTTGGCATTATTTTGTCACTTATTGGGATTAGTATGCTAGCTGTAGCCATTTACATCAAGTCTTTGTGCTAAGCTAGGCTAGCGGTGGGTGCGTCAAACAGACTTAAAGCACGCACGGAGATGAAAAAGGTATGTATGGACTAATCTAACTCTGGGGGATACGGTGAATAAGCTAAAGTTCCAAAAAGTTGAAGTGTTCCTTTAACTGCACAAGCCGAGACTTTCAGAATGAAATAATTGCATTGTGTGCAGAGCTCGTACACGAGAACGAGTACACAAGACTGGTTTTCTTGCTGTTATTGCTGATGAAGCAAAGTCCTCAAAGACTGAGCAACTTTCTGTTTGCATTAGATACACAAAGGGACTTCAGATCAAGGAGCGATTTATTTGCTTTGTTGACTGTTCCAATTCTCGTGAAGCTGCAGGGATTGTTTCTGGCATTAAAGAAGGATTGCAGTCGTGTGGGCTGAAGGACATTCCCATAATTGCTCAGGCATATGACGGAGCCTCTGTAATGTCGGGGCATTTGAGTGGAGTTCAGCAACGGATCAGAGAGGAATTCCCCTTTGCTGTGTATGTGCATTGCATGGCACATAAACTAAATCTCGTACTCGTTTAATCGTTGTACAGTGAATAGGGACATTAAAACCTGTCTAAATGTCATTGACAAATTATATTTTACCATTGCAGATTTCTCATGATGCAGAAAACACTAGCTCTTAAAGGGGTCATGACATGAGAAACCAAATTTGCCTTGATCTTTTGGCATATAAGAGGTCTTTGTACCATTAAAACGTCCTGCAAGTTTCATAGCTTAAGACGTCCTCCCCATTATAAACGAATCATTTATTTAATCAAGCTCTAAATACAGCTCGTTCTGGATCCACGGTATGAAGTGACGTAGCAGTCGTTTGCATATGACCGCCTCCAGCGTAGACAACTACGCTTCAAGCGCAAGATAACTACCTCATTTCATCATCGCGTCTGTCACGCGCTTCACATGTGTTCAGTCGACGTGCAGCGAGTGGGTCTGTTTAAAAGAAGATTGCGATGTCACGACACGCAGATGTGCTGTTCCTGGCTGTGGACAAACAACATGTTTGAATAATATACGCTGCTGAAAGATCCAGACGTCAGGGGAAGATGGATGCAGTTTATTTTTCGCGGACGTCCCAGTCACGGCAGTGTTAATTTAAGCGTGTGTTTTCCACATTTCAAGGATGAGTGACAGTTGAGAACAATCGCAGTTTGATGCTGGCTTTGTCAGAAAACTTTTGTACAAGATAAGGCCGTGTGGACTATTCTGGGCTACACAACGACGGCGCAAACTGTAAGTAATGTAGGCTATTTAAAACTTTTTAAAAACGTTAATTGCAGTTTAATTCATTATGAATAATCACCGTGTTTTTTAGCCTACTTATTGTTTTATAACCGCCATGTTCATGCCCCGTAGGCTATTAAAAGATGTAGGCTGTTAAACTGACAAAATAGTTTCACACTTTCTATGTGGACGGGCTGATGCATTCTTAGTTGTGTTGATGGTTCATTTCCTCTGATTCCGACTCAAACTTTTGAAATCGCCATCGCCTCGCACGCATGACGCATCACCCGATACTATGGTAACGGTAAACACAGCTCCGCAAAATCCGCACGTTTTGAAAAGGGGGCGTTAACAATTGATGCATAGGCACTGACGTTATACATTTTAAACGTTTTTTGTCCAAAAAACTATAGTAATACTATAATTGCACCTAATGCCGAGTTCAGACTGCACGATTTTCTAAGTAGTCGGGTCACTGTTCTTTTCACACTGCATGACTATCCAGGTTAACATTTAGTTGCTGGTGTGTTCACACTGCACGATGCATCGGCGACAGGAGGTTTCACACTGATTTAGCCAAAATCGGGGCTAAAATCATGCAGTCTGAACTCGGCATAAGGGAACACAATAAAAGAAAAGAAAAAAACATGTCATGACCCCTTTAAACCAAAAGAGCTAGTTCAGCAAAGTGAAACACGATGGGCTTGCAAATATAGGTGTGTTTCTGCTGTCAAGTCAAGTCAAGTAAAATAATACAACAAGGTTTGTTTCTAGTGGAATTTATTGATTGATAAAATTAAATTAAATATCCCCAAAATATCCCCAACTAAGCAAGCCAAAGGCAACAGTGGCAAGGAACCGAAAAACTCCATCAAGTGACCTAATGGTAACCTGAAACTCCATCAGGTGACCTAATGGAGAAAAAAAAACCTTGGGAGAACCCAGGCTCAGTCGGGGGCCGGTTCTCCTCTGGCGTTTATGAACTAGAGGCCGGATTGTAGTTTGAACTGTAAGATTAAAAATATTATATGAATGCCTGGCCGAAAAGATGCGTCTTTAATCTAGTTTTAAACTGGGAGAGCGAGTCTGAGCAACAAACAGTATCAGGAAGACTATTCCAGAGTTTTGGAGCTAAATGTGAAAATGCTCTCCCTCCTTTGGTGGATCTGGATATCCTAGGTATGAACAAAAGCCTTGAATTTAGTGATCTTAAAGAGCGCGATGGATTATAGGGCGATAAAAGATCCGTTAAATAGACTGGAGCTAAGCCGTTTAGGGCTTTATAAGTCAGTATCAATACCTTGTAATTAATACAGAACTTTATAGGTAACCAATGCAGTGATGATAAAATCGGTGTTATATGATCATATTTTCTTGATCTAGTAAGAACTCTAGCGGATGCATTTTGGACCAACTGTAGCTTGTTTATTGAGGATGCAGGACAACCAGCTAATAAAGCATTACAGTAATCTAGTCTCGAGGTCATGAACGCATGAACTAACTTTTCTGCATCAGAAACTGATAGCATATTACGTAGCTTAGCAATGGAAAAAGGCTGTTTTTGCAACATATGAAATATGATTTTCAAAAGACAGGTTGCAATCTAGTATAACACCCAGGTCTTTTACTGTAGAGGATAAAGTAACAGGACATCCTACGATGTCAAAGTTATATTGTGAGAGGTTTTGTGGGTGGTTTTTTGAACCGATGATTAGTACCCTCTGTCTTGTCTGGATTTAATAAAAGAAAATTACGCGTCATCCAATCTTTTATATCTTTAACACAATCTTTCAATTTGGATAATTTAGCGTTTTTATCTGGCCGTGATGAAATATATATTTGAGTGTCATCAGCATAACAATGGAAACTAATTCCATGTTTCCTTATAATATTTCCAAGTTGCAGCATATATATTGAGAATAATAGAGGGCCTAACACAGATCCCTGCGGCACTCCATAGTTTACTGGAGTTATGATCGATTTTTCTCCATTTAAATAGACAAAATGGTAGCGGTCAGATAAGTATGATCTAAACCAGCTTAATGCTTGTCCTTGAACACCAGTATAATTTTTTAGTAGATCTAAGAGTATTGTGTGAACTATTGTATCGAACGCAGCACTAAGATACAGCCTTGGTCAGAAGCTAAGAGTAAATCATTTGTGATTTTAACGAGCGCAGTTTCAGTGCTATGATGTGGCCTGAATCCTGACTGAAACTTTTCATAGATATCATTTTCTTGCAAGAAAGAGCCCAGTTGAGCGGACACAACTTTTTCTAGTATTTTAGACATAAATGGAAGATTTGAAATCTATAATTGTCTATAATTTGGTAGGTTATTATGATCTAATTGTGGTTTCTTAATGAGTGGTTTCATAACTGCCAATTTAAATGTTCTTGGAACATGACCTAAAGATAAAGATGAGTTAATAATATTGAGGAGAGGCTCTTTCACTATAGGTAACACTTCTTTCAGTAGTTTAGTTGGTATAGGATCTAATAAACATGTTGTTGTTTTAGATGAAGTGATAAGTTTATTTAACTCTTTTTGTTCTATAGTTGTAAAGCACTGTAATTGTTCTTGCGGGGTGATAATTGAAGCTGAATTATAAGGCACGATTGAAGATCGAACGTTTACAATTGTGGTTCTGATGTTTTTATTTTCTCAGTGAAGAAGTTCATGAAATCATTACTACTAAACTGTAACGGGATATTTTGTTCAGGTGATGTCTGTTTATTTGTTAATCTAGCCACGGTGTTAAATAAAAACCTTGGATTATTTTGGTTATTTTCTATTAGTTTGCGGAGGTGCTCAGCCCTGGCCGCTTTTAGGGCCCTTTTATAGCGTGACATACTGTCTTTCCACGCGATTCTAAAGACCTCTAAATTAGTTTGTTTCCATTTACGCTCTAAATTACGGGTTTCTCTCTTTAGAACATGCGTAGTATTATTGTACCATAGTGCTTTAATTTTCTCTCTGACCTTTTTTATTCTAATGGGTGCAACAATATCTAATGTTCTAGAGAGAATGGTGCTCATAGTGCTAGTTAGTTCTTCTAGTTCATCTGTTTGTTTGGGTTCAGGCAGCAGCTGAGACAGATCAGATAAGCAATTTGAGAAATTATCTATGGTGGATGGAAGGATTGTTCTGCCGTCTGCTGTCAAATCACAATATGCTGCCATCACTCGCTGTTTGAAAGAGATGGAAGAAGAAGGAGAAAAGTGGTCTGTGGATGCAAGTGGGTTGTATAACCATATGACAAGTCTCCGCTTCATTACGTCCTTAATTGTTCTTGAGGAAGTTCTCAGAGTTGTACATGTAACACACAAACGTCTGCAAGGTGCAAGTACAACCATGGCTGATGCGGCCTCAGCAGTCAATAGTCTGATAACACATCTCCAGCGCTGCAGAGAGGAGAGTTCATGGGAGGCAATGTGGATGCAGGTGAAAACGTTTTGTGAGGATGACGCTTTTTGCAGGTTTGCCCCCCAAACTGCAGGAAAACGAAAAAGAACTTTGCGACAACCTCCCGGGCTTTCGCAGTACATAGTACCAACCGCACTTGGACGGCGTGATGAAAATGAGACGCAATGGGGATCAGAATCACAGACATTTAAATGTCATTTGTATCTCCCTGGTTTAGACATTATGCTGGCTGAATTGGACAGGCGATTTTCAACTGAAGCAATGGCCCTGAGTGTGGCATGTGATGCTGTATTCAATTGTGACAAGAACGGCATCAGTCCTTTTCTAAGCATGTATGCGAGCTTTAAGATTCACCCTCAGCTTGTGACAGCTGAAATGGATCTTGTGAAATGTGCAATCGCATCGCCGATCACCCTTAAAAAACTTCAAGATGAAGTACGGAAGGAAAGATATCCAAACTGCTGCAGCTTGCACTCACACTGCCAGTTGGCTCTGCTACGTCAGAAAGAAGTTCCCTTTCGAAAGGGAACTCTACACTACGTCAGAATGACGCTATGGGGAACGCCTCAGGCGTGACAGGTGTCTGAAATCAAGTATCAACTCACGTCAATCATGTTGACCGGCGACAGCCCGTGAATCATCAGCTTGAATGATTAACGCGCGACCTGGATGTATAAAGGGGAGCCTTGCACACATGACAACATCTTTTCGTCTTCAGGGACTGCTTTGTTTGAATAGAGTATTTTCTCGAGTGCAATCAAAGAAAATGAAACGTACAGAGAAGCAGAGGAATACCTTCCGCAAGTGTGCCGACCCGTGTCCCAGATTTCTGACACCGGAGGATTCACACGATCTGTGCGTGTTCTGCCTGGGTGAAGAGCACGCGCGGGGAGCTCTCGAGGGAGCTTCCTGCGCAAACTGCGAGCGTTTTTCTTTGAGAACGCTCCGCTCTCGTCTGTCTCACTTCTCGAGGGAAGTGAGCGCGGCATCTGAACCCCGCGGTTTTGGTCCCGCTCGGGCTGAGGCTCAGCGGCGCTTGAGTTCGTGGGGCTCTCAGATGGAGCTGGCAGATCAGCTGGAGAGGGGCGTTAACCTCACGGATGATCTGCCAGCTGACGAGGGTGAGTTACAGGTCGATGTGGAAGATGTTTTGTCTCTCTCTGATGGATCTGTAACTGGTTCTCTTCGGGCCGGGCAGGAGTTGGCTGCTGATGATGTCAGTCTGGTTGAGACTGAACCACTTCAGCCCTCCTGCCCAGTGTACGCTGAGCTGGTGGACGTTATGGGGCGCGCCACCAACAGACTGCAGCTGCAGTGGAGGCGCGTCCGGGAGGAACCTGTTCGTGGTGTGTTGGACGATCGGTTCCTCCCCACCCGTAGGCCACCGGCTCGGACGAGCCTTCCATTCCTTCCCGATCTCCACTCTGAGATCGAGAAGGCATGGAAGAACCCGTTCTCTGCGCGCCTTCATTTGCATCAGCGGGCCAGTTTCGCTGCTGTGGAGGGGGCCGCAGAGCACGGGTATGTGTCGATGCCGCCAGTAGACGAGACGTTGGCTAACTATCTCGCCTCTGGTCGGCCATCGTCACTGGGAGCTCCAACCCTGCCATCCAAGCCGCTGAAAACAACATCACGCTTGAATGGCAGAGCGTACACGGCAGCAGGTCAGGCAGGTGCGGTTCTGCACACCCTTGCGGTCCTTCAGGCCTACCAGGCCGACCTGCTGCGGGACCTCGATCAGGGGGCCGGCCTGCCCCCTGACGCGATGGCAGAGCTGCGGCGCACCACGGATTTGGCTCTCCGGGCCACCAAACAGTCAGCCGTTTCCGTCGGTCGTGCGATGGCGGCTATGGTGACCACGGAGAGGCATCTGTGGCTTAACCAGGCCGACATCGGGGAGAAAGAAAAGACCTTTCTCCTCGATTCGCCGGTTTCGCCTTCTGAGCTTTTCGGGCCTTCCGTTGAGACGGTGGTCGATAAGTTCAGGGAGGCGAGGGCGCGCTCTGAGGCATTTAAGAGCTTTATACCGCGGAGGTCCTCGGCTCAGCCCAGGCAGGCGGGAGAGCCTGGTCCGTCGTGGTCTGAGGATCACAGGCAGACCCAGAGGGCCAGTGTCGCTTCCCGTGCGCCCCCTCCTCCTAATAGAGGGGGCAGGGCGCGCAGGAGGCGTAACTCCCGCAGGAGGCAGGATCTCAGGGAGGTGATCCAGAATAAACGTTCTCAGACTGAACGCTAGACATCACCTCCCTGGATCTTGCCCCCGAACCACCATCGTTCCCAGGCTCCTCCTACATCAGGCCTGGGGCAGGGCCCATGATGAGTTCAAGAATTCTCTGATGGCCCGCTTCAGCTTGGTTGATAGGAGCGCCTTCCAACCAGGCTGGTGAAACAGTAAAACTTAGGTTTTTCTGAGTTTCTGAGTCCTGGCGTGCTTCATTCCAAGCACGCCGCAGGCTTTATATTGAGTGAAAATGTTTTGTGCGCAAATAACATTTTTTCTTCTCTTCTTTTTCAGAACTCGTCTCCTGTACAGAGCCTGGGACATATTTGGTAGGCAGGTAATGTATTGTAGTGAGCTGAGCTCCCACATACTGTGGGTATCAGGTTACAGGCCTCATCCGGCCTTCCTGGTTATGAGCTCCCACGTACTGGGTTTCAGGTTACAGGCCTTACTAGGCCTTCCTGAATATGAGCTCCCACTCATGGTGGTCGCCAGGTTACAGGCCTCACCAGGCCTTCCTGAATATGAGCTCCCACATACTGTGGTCGCCAGGTTACAGGCCTCACCCGGCCTTCCTGAATGTGAGCTCCTACATAAGGTGGTTATCAGGTTACAGGCCTCATCCGGCCTTCCTGGTTAGGAGCTCCTACATACTGTGGTTGAATAGGAGCTCCCACATACTGTGGTTGTCAAGTTATAGGCCTCACCAGGCCTTCTTGAATATAGCCCCCACATACTGTGGTTATCAGGGTACAGGCCTCACCCGGCCTTCCTGAATATGAGCTTCCACACACTGTGGTCGCCAGGTTACAGGCTTCACTGCCTTCCTGAGTATTAAGCTCCCACATTCAGTGATCACCAGGCTCTAGGCCTCCTCGGCCTTCCTGGTGATGAGCTTCTACATGTCAGGTTACAGGCCTCATCCGGCCTTCCCGAATGTGAGCTCCCACACACCGTGGTCGCAGGTCTTCCTAGTTATGAGCTTCCTCATGTCAGGTTACAGGCCTCATCCGGCCTTCCTGAATGTGAGTTCCCACATACTGTGGTCACCAGGTTTCAGGCCTCATAGGCCTTCCTGAGTATGAGCTCCCACATTCAGTGGTCACCAGGCTTCAGGCCTCCTAGGCCTTCCTGGTTATGAGTTTCACATGTCAGGTTACAGGCCTCATCCGGCCTTCCTGAATGTGAACTCCCATTCACTGTGGTCGCTAGGGTATAGGCCTCGCTGGTTGTGAGCTTCCACATGTCAGGATGCAGGCTCATCAGGCCTTCCTGAATGTGAGCTCCCACGCATTGTGAAATCCCACATGCTGGGGTCACCAGGTTAGAGGCCTCACCAGGCCTTCCTGGATTTAGAATGAAGTACACGCACTTTCGTTTCGTGCACTTTCTAAAAATCCATATTTATGGTAAGGGTTATGCGCAGTACGCTTCGTTCCCTTTTTTATGTGGTTCAGACTTCGGTTCTTCACCTCTGGTCCCACTCTAGATGCGTCTTGCTGTCGCAAAGTATTACGACAGGCGCCTCCCTTTCAGGCTATCTCCCACATTTTGTGGTAACAGGCCTCGTTAGGCCTTTCTGAAGGTAGCCCCACGTTTTTGTGGCTGTCAGGTTACAGGCCTCTCCGGCCTTCCTGAATACAAGCTCCCACTTACTGTGGTCGCCAGGTTTTAGGCCTCACAGGCCTTCCTGAGTATGAGCTCCCACATACTGTGGTCGCCAGGTTAGAGGCCTCACCAGGCCTTCCTGGATTCAGACTGGCATAAGTACACGCACTTTCGTTTCGTGTACTTTCTTGAATCCATATTTATGGTAAGGGTAATGCGCTTCCGCTTCATTCCCTTTTTTACGTGGCTCAGACCCCGGTTCTTCACCTCGAGTCCCACTCTAAATGCGTCTTGTTGTCACCATGTTTTACGACAGACGCCTACCTTTTAAGCTATCTCCCACATTCTGTGGTTACAGGCTTTGTTAGGCCTTTCTGAAGGTAGCTCCACATTGTGTGGCTGTCAGGTTACAGGCCTCTCCGGCCTTCCTGTAAACGAGCTCCCACTTACTGTGGTCGCCAGGTTAGAGGCCTCACCAGGCCTTCCTGGATTCAGACTGGCATAAGTACACGCACTTTCGTTTCATGTACTTTTTTGAATCCATATTTATGGTAAGGGTAATGCGCTTCTGCTTCATTCCCTTTTTTACGTGGCTCAGACTCCGGTTCTTCACTTGGGTCCCACTCTAGATGCGTCTTGCTGTCGCAATGTTTTACGACAGGCGCCTCCCTTTCAAGCTATCTCCCACATTTTGTGGTAACAGGCCTCATTAGGCCTTTCTGAAGGTAGCCCCACATTGTGTGGTTGTCAGGTTACAGGCCTCTCCGGCCTTCCTGAATACGAGCTCCCACTTACTGTGGTCACCAGGTTTCAGGCCTCTCAGGCCTTCCTGAGTATGAGCTCCCACATATTGTGGTCGCCGGGTTACAGGCCTCACCGGCCTTCCTGATATGAGCCCTCATGTACTGGAGCTCTCCATATGAGGAGGTCATCAGGTCTTAGGTCTCAGTAGACCTTCCTGGTTTGAACCCTCTCTTACTTCACCAGTGTTCGGAGCGAGCACTGGGTAGACCCGTGGATTGAGTGGACGACTTCCGTCGTTTCTTGAGGTTGAGTCACACTCTCCGGGAGATCCCGTCTCTGTGTTCCGGAACTGAATGGTTTCTGCCAGCTTCGCAGGCCTTTGGTTTCTGGATGCCTTATCCAAGGCAACTTCCAGAGGCTCTGTCTCGGACAGACAGGCTATGGCCAGACTGTGTGTCTTAGTATAGATCACCAGGCCAGCCTGGTGGTATTTCAGGTGGCACGCTCCCCTGAATAGTGACTGGCTGGGGGTCCCTTGGGTCCCCTAGCCACACTCCCTAGAAGTGACCCCTTCTATTGGAAGCTGTGGTCCTAAGCCTTTGAGCTGGCCCAGATATACCCCCCATTAACTGTGTTCTGGCGGTCTCTTGGGTCATTAGCTTGGGCTATGACCGGTAGGGAGTGCTGTCACTGACAGCCCGATGTGACCTAGGGGTGAGTGGTTCCAGTGTTTTCTAATTACTGGTTCGGACAGTTGTCACTGCCTTTGGGCATGCACTCCCCTCAGCATGGTGGAGTTGGTATATCGTTCCCCATAGCGTCATTCTGACGTAGTGTAGAGTTCCCTTTCGAAAGGGAACGTCTCAGGTTACGACTGTAACCTATGTTCCCTGAGAACAGGGAACGAGACACTACGTCTCCCTGCCATGCCTCGGGGCCTGCCTGCAACAGTCCCTTCAGACGATAGGATGTTGTCATGTGTGCAAGGCTCCCCTTTATACATCCAGGTCGCGCGTTAATCATTCAAGCTGATGATTCACGGGCTGTCGCCGGTCAACATGATTGACGTGAGTTGATACTTGATTTCAGACACCTGTCACGCCTGAGGCGTTCCCCATAGCGTCATTCTGACGTAGTGTCTCGTTCCCTGTTCTCAGGGAACATAGGTTACAGTCGTAACCTGAGACGTTTCTCAGTTATGAGAAGAATCAGAAACTGGCTCCGATCTGCAATGGCTCAGGACAGATTCTCGGATCTTTCCCTACTGCATATAGAGAACGACTTGACTGCAAATTTATCAGAAGAGAAGATAGTGAACATCTATGCAACTCGGAAAAAGAGGCAGCTTCTTCTGCATTAGGTAAGATATGTTTTTATGATATTCTTTGTATAGCAGTCCCTGTTCATTGTAAATGTATTTTAAATGTAGATGGTATGATATATGAAATATGGTACCCCATATAAAAAAATCTGAGCTTGTGGTCTGCCGGTATGTTAGAAACAGAAAGCTGATTTACATTAATCTGTTTAGTCACATGATGTCCGGGGGACAAAGTAAGCCTGTTTCCATCACAGTTGCGCAAATAATGTAAATATGGAAGTCACAATAATGAGAAATGTTGTCATAATTATGACTTAGTATCTTATAATAATTAGAAACTTTCTCGTAATAACTTAACATTGCATGATAACAAGATCCTTTCTCATAATATCGACTTAACATCTCATAATGAGAAATGTTGTCATAATAATGAGATACTTTCTTATAATTATAACTCAATATCTCATAATAATGTGAAAAATGTGAAGCAGAATGCAAGCAACCACCAAGATGTCCAGTGTAATGGAAATTGTATTCTTACTTATGCTTTTGTAATGGAAACTTTATTCTTGCTTATCTTGAATAACGCACGTAGGCTTGAGTGAAATATGGTGGGATATCTTGTCCCTAGTGGGCTGTGTTCCCACATAAAGGAAAGGAAGTGTGTTGTGTTCTAATGAATAATTACTCTGTTTTTCATATCAAACTCTGTTTTTTTCTGTGCACGCATAAGAGCAGGATCAGCAGAATTGAACATGCCATGTAGGGTAATATGTTTACTGATACACCAATAGCAAATAAGACGAGAGGTGTTAGGGTGTGGATGCTGAAGAAAGTACTATATTAACTTTGAAAAGAGGAGGACACTTTGCCTTCTCATGCTAGACATTGTCTGTGTGTAGAACGCCTTTCTTGCAAGAAATAAAGCATTGCTTATTCACTTTTGAGAAGTATCACTGTGTCTCTTAAGCCCTATTCGCACTGGATTAGTATTATCTGGGAACCTCGTGTGATTTAGAAATTACCCCCCCACATCTGAATTTCGATCTGAATCTGTGGCGCATTCGCACGGGATAAATGAAGCCTGTGATTTTACGCGAAATTACTGACTTATCTCCCGGATATGATGTCAATAGGCTATTGCTTGGAAATGTCTTGTCATTATAATAGGTTTAGCTGTATGATATATCACCTTACCACATGCTGCTGTCCACCTCCATCTAATCATTATTTTTATTTTTGCTCTTCTGATGGTTTTCAGCTTTCTCTTTCTGCAAATTGTATAGTTGTATTGTATCATGGTATAGCGACCCAGCACCCAAAATACTATCAAAACACTCCAACGCAGCCTCCATTCTTCGCGAAAGATGGAAAAAATATCGCAGGAAACAAAATCCTTGAAAAAATTATAAACGACCCCACCAAATCACAGAGATGCCGATTCACACGGGACTAATATTATCACAGGACCTCTGTGTTCGTCGACTTTAATGCTCAGCACATAAAAAGGCAGCCGCATCCGGCCCATTGGCATTAATTTTATGGCCCGCGTCATGCAAAAGATGAACGCACTTTTTTTTTTTCTAATTTGAGCTCAAAAGTTGTGTGAATATTAGACAGTGTGATTTATATCTATGTATATTGCGGACGGTCGATAATCCGTTGGTCGATTAAGTAAGGGATAATGTATAGCGAGGCGGCTGTTATAGCGAATAACAACCCCGACAGGCTGAACGGGACCTCGACGCGAAGCGGAGCTTGAATCAGCCTGAAGGGGTTGTTATTCACTATAACAACCGCCTCGCTATACATTATCCCGCTTATTACATGGCTACCTACAAAATAAATAAATAATTTGACACAAAATATTGATTTAAAAAGGAGTTTATTGATTTAAAAACAATTGTACTTCTTCCGCTAAAGAAAATAGTCTGTTCCGCGTCCATAGCAACACTCTGTTTTTCATGGCAGCGGTGTGTTATACTTCGCAGCGGTCTGTTATCAAGAAATAACTGACCGCATTCTACATTGGAATTCAACCAAGCTATGTAATAATAAAAAATAACATTCATCATCGTCATTGTGATGTGTGTGGAATGTTTAGTGAGACTTTATATAGCTACTTGATATCTCCGAAATGTACCATTAACTTGCTAAGCGCAACAATAGCAGAACAAGCGGTAAAACTGTCAGGCAACTTGTGTGTGCGGCACGCTATGCATAGCTCGTGCATTCAGAGCTGCGCACTTTCACCGCTGATTCGGGTGACGATAGAGCTGATCCGCGCATCTCTACTGCAGTGTGTAATTGCCCGATGATCCTCTTAACAGCATGAAAAACAAAACGTATTTTCAAATTGTCAATGGGTTATAAACAGTAGCAAAATATAATAGCCTGTATTTGCTCAATGATTTTCTTCATACATTTTTTAATACTCTGAGTAGGCCTATACTTTTTTAATCTACTTCATGTTAATCAACCTTTTTGTTCCAGAATTGTACATTTTTATTTTCATGTTCAGTATTATTTTAAATTGGACAAAGGCTAGCAAGACTTACCTTGCAAGGAGGTTTTTAATACTCTGTTTGAGTATGAACTCAAGATAGCAAAATAGGTAATAAACTGAATTTCTATACAAGTAAAAACTGTAAATATTGTCATAAATAAAGTTTTACGATGCGAGTTGTAATTTGTGGCCCTTCACATTTAATATGGTTAAAATGTGGCCCCCTTGGCATCTGAACTTGAGTACCCCTGAACTACTTACTGTGATCTCAGACTGTGTTGATCCGGTTTCTCCACTGTATGGATCTTCATGTGACGCTTCAGATGAGTTTTAAAAGAGAAACTCTTTCCACACTGATCACACGTGTGCGGCTTCTCTCTGCTGTGGATCCTCTCATGTGCTTTCAGAGATGATGATCGACTGAATCTCTTGTCACAGTGTGAACACTTGTAAGGTTTTTCTCCAGTGTGAATTCTCTGGTGTAGTTTTAAACTGTTCACTGTAATAAAAGTCGACTCACACTCAAAGCACACGTACTCTCTCACACCAGTGTGAATTTTCTGATGATTATGTAAACTATACAGCCGTGAAAAACTCTTTCCACACACAGAACATGAATGTGGCTTCTCCTTTGTATGAACTGTCAGGTGTGTCTTCAGGTGTGATGCCCTAAGAAATGTTTTCCCACACTGATCACATGTGAACGACTTCTCTCCGGTGTGGATCCTCATGTGTTCTTTAAAGTGTGATGATTGTGTGAAACTCTTCCCGCACTGATCACATGCGTACGGCTTTTCTCCAGTGTGAACTCTCGTGTGAAAATGAAGATGTTGTTTTTGTGTGAAGCTCATCCCGCACTGATCACATGAGAACGGCTTCTCTCCGGTGTGGATTCTCATGTGTCTTTCAAGGTCTGCTGATCCTGTGAAACTCTTCGCACACTGATCACATGTGAACGGCTTCTCTCCAGTGTGAACTCTCATGTGAATCTTAAGAATATGTTTGCGTGTGAAACTCTTCTCACACTGATCACATGTGAACGGCTTCTCTCCAGTGTGAACTCTCAAGTGACGCTCAAGATTTGGTTTGGTTGTGTAACTCTTTCCACACTGAGTGCAGGTTGTACATTTTTTGGCTCTTCTTTCCTTTAAAAATGTCTGTTTATTCTTTGATCGACTCAAGTGTTCTTCACTCTCCTCGTTCTCTTCCATCAGATCTGAAGTGAAAGAAAAAAATCATCAAAATAATACAAAGAGAAAAAAAATGAAGTAAAAGGACATTAAAGTAGACAACTGCTATAAAATATTACCATTTTGCTGTTTAAAAAAAAAAAAAATTAAATAAAGTTAAATAAAGCGAGTTCCCCTGTGTTCCAGTTCGAGTTTGGCGAATTAGTTGAATTACAAGAACACAAGATTTTTGCAGTCCAGTGGAGCAGATTGTATATTATTAAATGTTGGATTTATTATTATTTGTTATACATTGAATTCATCTTAACAAAAAACACCACAGAGTGTGACATATGACAACAGTGTCTGTAGAAATTTCACAAGCTGAAAGTCTAGACTGATCCTCTTATTTAAAACTCCCTATAATTGTATTAACATATAACCTTTATTTCGCTATTAAACATCTAAATTATTAATTACTAAGTTCTGTGTAAACGCACAGATAAAAACAGCGCTCTGTCAGCTGGTTCTTTACAATCTAGACAGACAAAAACATTAATAATTCTGATGACACGCCAGATGAGATGGACTTGGTAATTGTGATAATGTGATACAGAACATTGTTCTGTTTATTTTTCAATGTATGCATATTGCAGTTCATATTTCAGCATAGTCCATTCTCTTCCCTCTTTAGCCTATTAAACACATAAACCCTTTAAAACTGTGGTTTAAAACGAATGATTATATTTTTGCAAAGTTGATAGACTTCCCTGTCGTTTATTTTTTATGTTCTCCATTTGAAATATAGTTCATATTTTGCCTATAGTTCATATAAATGCTGTTGTTATAAATAAAATATGCAACTGAGAGCACTAAGGTTAATTGAAGTAGCAATGCTTTTTTATTCAGGTGGTTTAGAATGTTTTTTAATGTGTTTGAATTATTTTTAAATGCTTTATATGTTACGTGTTATTTAAAAAACACGCTTTAGTGACCGTGCACTTATTTATTTTTGCACTCTTTTTTACTCCTATTTATTATTTGGTTTTGTATGAAAGTGAAATGACTGAAATTACAGCATTGAAAACGAGTGTTAACCAGATTTATAGTTCAATGCTATTACTGTAGTTGTCAAAAACAGGAAAAAAAACAATAAATAAATATTTGTTCTGTATATCAGTTATTAGGGACATAAATAGGCAATACATATAGGATTATTTCCTTCAGATGAGTGATGAGAGATTTAGATTGCTTAAAATATGATTTGATCACTTCCAAAAGGAAAATACAGTTCAGTGCAACATCTGAAGTGCAAGTCTATCATATAGGCTACATAAAATTATGATAGAACATTATAATTGTGTGCTTGGGTCATGGCTTTTAACGGTGATACTTTTGTAATCAGGCTATCAAAAAAATTTAACACATTTGGATTTAGATTAATTGGATAATATATTGGTTATCGGCTTTCAAATATAAAGAATTATCAGTTATCTAACAATTTTTATATCAGTGCATCCCTTGGTATTGATCATAAAAAACCGTATGGTCGATCACTAATTATCTGGGCTCTTTTTACAGCATGATTGGAGGACAAGAAAATAATCTCAATCCATTGTCTCCTTTTTTACACAAATGGCACAATGTTGACTACATTCATCTACCCTGTTACCAAAGATATTATAAGAAGACTAATCTCTATAACTATCAATAATTGGGTATTGTTTGGGTTTTTTATGCTACCGGTGCCAAATCAATACTTTATTAAAACGGTTACGCTTATAACTCTGTCTGCCATTCATTTACTTGATACAGTATGTTTATTGCAAAAAAACAAAACAAGAAACAATTGTTATAAACTATGAAACACATTTTAACAAAAAATGTGAACCAGATATATATTTAAAATAAAAGAGATCAAATTATAATTACTTTGACCCGATGTTGACAATAAATATGAATATTTCTCAAACCTCGCTTTACTGACCATTTTTTGAAAACCAATAATGAAACTTTTGTACCCATTTCATAGTTGAACTGTTTATCTAAGTGTGATGAAGTGCTTGAATGTTTCTAACATGAATGTTCTTCAGCATCATGAATGAATGAAGAATAAACACCAACCTCTTTGTTCTTCAGTATCTTCAGTGTGTTTCATTCTGCAGGGTTCTGGATCACTCATGTTCTCACTGTCCTCTTTAATAAACTCAGTCTTTGCAGATTTCAGCTCTTCCTGATGCTCTGATGCTCGTCTTCACTTTGTAGGATGATGGGAATTTACAGCATTTATTGGAGAATTTATGTGGGAGGAGCTTCACTGGTGATGTGATTGACATGGGAGGGGCTTCAACTATGGTAAATTTTAGTGGGAGGAGCTGATCTGCCCAAACTAAAAAATATATATCAGTCACTGAGTTTGTTTTTATACTTATTGGTAACAGAATATAAATAATGCAATTAAATTATTCTGAATATAAATAATGGTAAGAAAAAGGGTTCAATGCATAAAGACTAAAGAATAAATGTAGCCTACATAGTAACCAACAAATCCCCTCAGTCTGCTGACACCAATGAAATGAGCATTAAGTGTCAATTTACAGGAGATCTGAAGACATCAGCATAATAAATGAGGTGAAAACAGGAACTATTGTCATGAAATAAAGAGTGTTTTCAGCAGATCTATTAATATTGATGAGCCTCAGACTATCAACACTCATTCAACAAGCCATTCAGGATCATCAGCAGATCATCTCACTTTATTCTGAGTGTTTGCTGTTAGAAACACATTATTTGAGTCAGGATACATGATAAAAGCCTGTAAAGACAAAACTGTTATTTCTCCCAATATCCTCCTGGGACCCAAGAATAGACTTTTGTCCATTGTAGTGGACATTATATTTTAGTGAATTTCTCTGACATCATACATGTCACATGACACAATCTGGGTGTCCTGTAAAGAGCACATTCAGGACTTTTCAGAGATACCAAATGTTTGGAGGTTTCACCATGAAAACAACTACTCCTTGGTCTTTAAAAATGTCTGACATTAATTTAGTGATCAAATGTAGCATTCTTATGGAAATATGATAATATATTGTAATTATAATTTAAATTGGACTACTTTTCAAATTGTATTTCATAAAACAACATCTCAGGAAAATATTATGGGGTTAAAAAAAAAAAAAAAAAATTCTGTTACAGACCAGGGCATTGATTTCATACATGTCCACTGTAGAGGACATCAAGACTTAAATCATGTTTATCAGGCATTTTGTGAGACACAACAAGTGAATATGGAAATAAATTATACATCAATATTCCTATGAAATATTAGATATTATTATTAAAATGTTGCCAATTATTACTCCAATTATTACACTTCTTTTTTCATTAAATGTTGCTCCAAGAACACATTAAGGTGCAAATTAGATACAGTTTATAGATACATTGCATTGAATGGGAATATTAATTTATGGACATTTTACCCACATATTGCATAAAGTAAAATGGTGTATCAATTCATTCCGTTATTTCTTTCATAACATAGTTGAGAATAATCTTTATACAAATTTTGGTTGAAAAAATCCTGAAACCCCCAAATTTATTGGTGATTGAAAAAAAAATCCCATTGGTTTTGCCTATACATATAATTTCATGTCATTTTATTTTTTAAACAACTTAGTCCTGGTGTCCACTACAGAGGACATAGCATAATGTATGAATAAAATATTTTTTTTCAAAAATGTTTTTTTTACCATTTGTTTATTGTGCTCTAAACAGTGTGATGACATGGAAAAAAACTAAATTCCAAAAACTTTTTTTTTCTGGGTCCCAGGAGGCTATGACATGGATCAGTGATTCCCCAACGTTATTACTCCAAGGCCCCCTCCTCGCCAAATCAATACTGTTTTTTATTCACAAAAACATTTCTATGCTAGTATTATTAATTTTCAACTCAATTGAAGGTCCACACATTCACAGTCTCAACAATTCTTGCTTTCCCTTGGAATCGAACCCTCTACTGTCTGAACTACAGGAAAGCTTTACAACTTAAAAGTACTTTGCTCAGTTAAACAGTAACTTGAACATATAAGAAGAAGTCAATCTGCAATTCCAAACAAGACCAATTGGACTGAGTACAGCTATACGGATCCATTCTGAATTATTAAACACAACTTTAAATAAAACACAGTTTTAAATAAAACCTGAATGTGTGGTAATCTCCGTAATTTTTCAAGTATGGAGACGCTTGAAAAAGCATTCTGTTGCGTTCTAGACGCTGGACCGAGTCTGTGGCAAAACTCAAGTGTTTTCCACACACCATTCAGATCAGAAAGAAGATCGAAAGCTTAGAGTTAGTTAAGTGCCTATTACCAACACAATCCAATCTGAAGTTAATTAATACATCGTTCGACTGGACATACCTGTTATATATATATAAATATAGGTTATATGTGTTTGCGCACATGATATCAGGAAGCAAAGTAATACACACATTGTATTGTACACATGGTGACAGCGATGCGCAAATCGAGTTACTCTCCCACTTCTGCTAGTTTTACTGAGATATCTTATCCCGTGCGAATTGGCCATTAATATTATAGACGTCCTGTAGTAAAATTACATTTCTCCATCTACCCTTGTAAAGTTAATCACGTCTGAATAGGGCTTTAGATGGTTAAAATAGGGCCTTTATTGTCATAATGGCTGTATGCGGGGAGGAGTGAAACTGTGATTCACTCCTGACTCCCGCCTCTTCCCAGTGTGAACTCTCGTGTGATGCCTAAGAGTTGGTTTGAGTTTGAAACTAGATCCGCACTGATCACATGAGGGCAGCTTCTTTTTTATTTATTTTTTATTTTATTTTATTTTATTTTATTTTATTTTTTTTATTAGACATTAAACATAACAAACATCAAAAAAACACAATAACATGACATCCAAAAAGATAATCTAAAAACATTTTTTTTTCAAAGAAAAATGTCAGAATAAAAAAAAAAAAAAAAAAAAAAAAAAAAAATGTAAGGGGATAAAACCAATCTGTTATGTATAGAAACCAATAATTGGTACTACTTAAAAAAAAAACATATATTAAATTAAATTTCAATTAACTTCAATTCTTTAGCAAATATAATTGTATCACTGCATTTTTTGTTATCAATACATTTGAGAGACTCAATATACAATTCAAATTCACTCAAAAAAACCTTCAAACATGGTTTAGAATTACTCAATTTACTCTTATGAATATGAAATTTACCTAACAATATCATAAGATTCATCATAAAATTAACAGAAGCAATTTTCGAATCAAAATAAATGATAACATCTTTGGATGCAAGTTCACAATTATGACCAGACTTCTGTTGAAAGTGCCTAGAAAGATCATCCCAAATTTTTTTAGAATGATAACATTCAAAGAAAAGATGTAGAATTTTTTCTGGCTGATCCAAACAAAAAGTACAATTTTCATCAATATCCATACATTTTGATAAAGTATAATTACAAACATAAATATTATGAAGTATTTTCAAATGTACTTCTCGAAGTTTGTTAAATATACAAAACTGAAAGGGAAGCAACCAAGCTTTTTTCCAGATAATCTCTGGAAGCAAATATTCCAGAAAATTTTCCCTCTAGGCTGAACAAATCTATTTTTATAAAACATATTTCTAATGAATTTATTTGAGCACTTTTTACTGATAATGTCTACAGCATTTAAATAAAGAATGGGATCAATTCTACAAATGTTAAGGGACAGCATATGACTTCTCATTAACATCATTAGACCAGTAGGAATGGCTTTTATTACATAATAATACTCTTTATATTTAATAGGAAATGCCCACTTATTCATGAAATTTTCATAAGAAAGAAACTGAGCTGACTGATCTAAAAGGTCAGATAAGAAGTAAATTCCTTTATCTTTCCAACTCTGTAAGTAAAGCAAGAGATTTCCGGTTTACTGTAATATAAGCATTATTCCACAAGATTGCTTTATGCGGGGAAAAGTTATGTACATAACATAACTTCCAGGCCTTAAGAGCTTGTTGGTAAAAGTTGGATAATGTCACAGGCAGTTTGCTAATAGAGTAATCACATACTAACAAAAAATTTAAACCTCCAATCTTTTTAAAAATATTATATGGAATAAAAAAACATATTGAGTCTGATTTAAGAAGACATTTTCTGAGCCATTTTACTTTGAAAGTATAATTTAAATCGAAAAAATCCAAAAGCTCAAAACCACCTTCATTTCTTGGACCATGAAGAACCTCCTTTCTTAAATGATGATGTTTATTCCTCCAAACAAATTTTGTAAATAACTCATTGATTTTTTTACAAATCGAATCTTGAACAGCAAGAGATAAAGCTGGATAAACAAATCTAGAAACCCCTTCTGCTTTGGTTATTAGGACTCTGCCTATGATAGTCAAGTCTCTTTGAAGCCAATTATTAAAGATGTTTTGAGTTTTTTTAAGTTTGGGGGAAAAATGTAATTCTTGTCTTTCCGCTATATCTTTTGTTACATTTAATCCTAAATACTTAACCTTGTTTTTTACTGGGATATTACATATCATTTTTTCTTTTGAGTCATAGAGACACATTATTTCACATTTATTTACATTTAGCTTTAATCCCGAGGCATCAGAAAATGTACCTACTAGCTGCAATACTGCGGGCAACTGTTCTTTATCTTTCAAAAAAAGAACAGTATCATCCGCAAGCTGAGTTAGTCTAAGCTAGGGCTGCACGATTTTGGGAAAAAATCATATTGCGATAATTGAGGTCAATATTGCGATATGCGATATAATAAACAAATGGTTTCATGAGTCAACTTGCTTGGACAAGGAAAATAAATGCACACACAGATTAGTGATATTCTGCCTAAAGAAAAAAGTTATTTAGTCAAGAGCAGTGAGTGTTTTTCTCTGTTCCCTTTGTTCTTTGATTAACTTTAGCGACAGATATAATTAGTGGCTACTGTGTACTGTCCCTTTAAGACCAGCCGCTGCTGTCAGAGACGAGGATCTCACATGCGCCTCATTCTCTCACGAGTCACAACTCTTCACGTTCATCAAAAGACTACTCTTATGATATGAAGATACTCGACAAAAAGACATTTTGGCATAATTGTATGTTATTGTTTGTTCAAGCTCGAAAGAGAACTGTATTCTGGCATGCTGTTTTGTGCGCACGCACAATATTATCGCGAGTCTTTCTGTGTGTCACAGTCAGGACATTCACAGGCAGCGCGTTCATTTTGGCATACATGTGTGTTGTTCGTTCTACCGCGAAAGAGAACTTGATACTGGCGCGCGTCTATCTGTGGGCCGTGTGTGTGTGTCAGGAGGACATTCACTGATGTTCTTGTCTTATCGCGCATGAATGGTTTAAAAGCATTTGCATGAATAAGAGTGGGGATCATGTAACACTAGCCAAAGGATGCCAAAAAATAAGAGATGCTGCGTTAATTACATTCATTTGTTTATTTAATATAAAATCGCAGCATTTTGCGTCATATAATCGCGTAGGCTTGACATCGCGATTGCGATTGCGATACGATTAATCGTGCAGCACTAGTCTAAGCTGTTTATTGAAGATGGTAAGTCCTTGAATATTTGGAGAATTCAAGACTTTTATGGAAAGAATCTCAACTACAGTGAGGAACAAGACAGGGGCTATAGGACAACCTTGGCGCACTCCTCTACAGATGGGGAATCGTTTAGAGGTGTTAGGATATAAATTAATCGAGCTATTAATACCTTTATGGAACATTTTAATTATAGAAATAAATCTTTCCCCAAAACCAAAGGATTCAAAAGCCCTATACATAAACTGATGCTCAATCGTATCAAACGCTTTGTGGAAGTCTAAGAAAACAATTAAAGCCTCTGAATCTACTAAATTTGAGTAGTCTAATAAGTCCAAAATTAGTCTAATGTTCCAACTTATGTGCCGTCCAGCCATAAATCCAGTTTGACACTCATTAATTATTTCGTCTAGACCTTTTTTCAAACGAACTGCATAAACAAGAGATAACAATTTATAATCTACATTTAATGATGTTATAGGGCGCCAATTATCCAAGATCAATGGATCTTTATCGGGTTTCGGAAGGAGGGTTATTAATCCCTGTTTCATCGAAGTCGATAATTCATTCGAATCAATACATTCCTTATACATTTCGAGTAAGGGGTTTTCAATAATATCCCAGAAGCAGAGATAAAATTCAACTGAGAGACCATCTGTGCCTGGCGATTATACACATTCTCTACACAGGTTTTATACAGAGCGTTTGTATTGTAATTGTATCTTAATTTTAAGCAATTTGTCATCAACCAATTGCATGGATTTAATAAATAAGCAGCGAATATTCCATAAACAGGCTCTAACTTGTTGGTCTCTTCTATACAAGCACAATTCCTCCCCTCACAAATGTTTTATCTGGAACAACATGAACATAGAAACAAGACTCTCTTTATAGAAAACTGGTTTAAACATGATATTCTACTGGTATCCCAATTATTAAATAACTCAAATAAAATTTTAACTTATGACGACTTCACCCATAAATTTAATTTCCATCCTCCAAGAAAATAGTCGAGATAGTTGAGAATGCAAATGCCTTGTTCTCTCATGGGAACAATGGCCGCCTCCGTGACTTTCGTGAAGACACGGGGCGACAGGGCCAGCCGGAAGGGTAGGACTTGGTACTGACACACTCAACCCTCAAAAGCAAACCGTAGAAACAGTCTGTGTCGCGGAAGAATCGAGACGTGAGAGTACGCTTCCTTCAGGTCCTGGGGACGGATGCATTCGAAAATGCGCTTCTGTGTGAGCATTTTGAACGGGAGTTTGTGCAGGGCCCGATTCAAAATTCGCAGGTCCAGGATTGGCTGTAACCCACCGCCTTTCTTGGGTACAATGAAGTAGGGGCTGTAAAACCCAAACCTCATCTCGGCAGGAGGGACCGGCTCGATCGCGTCCTTCGCCAGCAGGACATCAATCTCTTCCCACAAGACGGGGCACCCACTGACCGCACACGGCTGAAGTGGACGCCTCTGAACTTGGGAGGCCGGCGTGCAAACTGAATTGCACAGCCAAACAGAATGGTGCGGATGAGTCATTGGGACGGACCCGGAAGCGCTAGCCAGGCTTCCAGATACCGTCTCGTGTAGCGACCGAGAGCGGGGTCTGGGCGTTTTAACTTGACACCAACCTGTTGCCAATTTTCATTGGCTAGTTTTAATTCACTCGTAGGCAATTGGTCTCCCTAGCGTGATCCCAATTCATCAGGGAGCTCCCAAGACGAAAGGGAACCACTGACATGGATACAACATTGCTAATGATGACGTCATCTGCAGTAAATGGTATTTTCAAAACTCATCAAAACACCAATAAGGATTACACACAACTTCTCTTTGTTCACGCTGCTCTCTTTCTTCTGGTTTTGTAAAGCTATGTTGAGATGGAGATAATTTCAGTGTATTTTGTAAAAGCCTCATGGTGTGAATGAAACATCAAATTGACTAGAAATGTATAATTTAGTTAGGCATTTAAAAGCTCTATTGAGAAAAATAAAACATGGAAAGCTCAAAAAGCAATCATATCAGGATACTTCATGACTTTCAGAACTAGAATTATTCCTGATTCAAGCAGAATCAGCAGAAAATAAAAATGGGCAATAACAATGAAATGTTGATCAAATGAGTTTAATCAATCATTACATGAAGCAAACACAACCATTAAGTAAAAGTGAAAGCGAATAAGACAGATCTCTCTCTTTACTGACTTATAAGAGCCAAAGCATCAGACAAGTGTCCAGTTTCAAAGATACATGAAAGCATATCTTGCATTTGCATGGAAGAGCAGAAGTGGAAGAGAAACTAGATGTTCTGATGAAAAACAATGAAGAATGAGTTAAAAATTAATATCAGATTCATGTCTTTCTTAAAAGTGTTATGGGCTTTTTCTCCAGTGTGAATTTTCTGGCACTCTTTCAGTTCATCTTCTGTAGTAAAGGACTTCAGCACTAAAACTCACACAGCCGTGTCTTTTCTGCTGTAATATTACTAATGAATCTTCTCCTTTGTGTGAATCTTCAGGTGTTTCTTCAGGACTGACGCCCAGTGAAACTGTTTAGCGCACTGATAACAGTTAAATGCTCTTTCTTCAGAATGAGAAGATGTGATTTCAGAGCGAAAGCCAGAGCCGCTTCTTCCCAGTGTGAACTCTCATGTGAATCTTCAGACTAGATTTACATGTGAAATGGTGACAGATTTACAGGTGATAGATTTTTTGGCTTCTGTTTTTCCTTTCTCGTTCGCATCCATCAGGTCTAAAAGAAACATTAAATCAAGTGAGATTTCAAATGAGAGACACATGTGAAATGATAAGTGAAGCTCAAAGTCAAGATCACTGATGAGTTCAACAGTCATTTTAATCTCATCAAATCTGGTCAACAACTGCTGTGCACGATTATGATCTATTTTAATGTCATGAAGATGATGTGTGTTAGAAATCAATAGTTTGGTAATGAAACAATGTAAATCTGGTGAGCATCAGCATGTTCTTCATCATGAAGAATGAATGAGGAATCAAGAATAAACACCAACCTCTTTGTTCTTCAGTATCTTGATGTTTCATTCTGCAGGTTCTGGATCACTGGCGTTCTCTCCGTCCTCTCCTTCCAGATGCTTTCTGGCAGTTCTGCTAAAAACAAACAAGTTTCATTTCTAACAGACATGATGAGAGAGGAATAATCAATATTTCAAGTACTAAGGCTAATCACATGTTAAAAAAATAGTGACCTTGATCATGTAACAGTGTTGTTCAATAAAACCCAAATGATTACTTACTTTGATTCTTTATTTGAACTAATTATTGCTTATTATATATTTGTATTTTAAAGGCTGTTGTTTCACTTGGATCTATATTTATTACCACATTTATGTTCGATTACTCGATTTATCGGTGGATTAATTGGTAAAATACTCAATTACTAAAATAATCGATAGCTGCAGCCCTACTTTACTTTTGCTTTAAAACAGGATTTCATAGAAATTTGGATTTCATGTGGAGTTTCACTACTGAAGTCCGCTGTCTAATATTTTCATCCAGCTGTGCTGAACAGAAGCCCAGAACATGTGGATATATTGACATCCAGAACATGCTGACTTTCTCAGACTTATTATTGCTGTTATTATTGTGACTAATATTTACCGTCATTTTTTTTTATTGTCATGTTTATATACAATGTTTTACTAAATTAGTCAATAGATTAATCGATACAAAAATAGTCATAAGTGGCAGCCCTAGAAAAAACTATTATGGAGTGGAAATGGCTTATAAGTCAATAAGCGGTCCTCTGCCGCCATCTACTGTTTATAGTGCTAATTTCAAATTCTTAAATAAATATGTTGGTTTGCCAAGTATAAGTTTTCCTACACTTTGAAACGTTTACTTTTACAAATAGGGACAATCTTTGAAGCATGAACAAATCATGGTTTTGGTCATCATATTAAAAATAACATTAAAACTGGATAATATTAAAAAAACTGAAGAGCTGGAAAAAGTGTGAAGGACTTGAAAGTCCTTGATTAGTGCTTGAATTTTCCTCTCAAAAGGATGTACGAACCCTGAAATGAATAATGTAAAAAACATTTGACTATTTCTGCCACAATACCATGGTGACAGTTAGCATTACTACATTAAATCCACAGGGAATATTGGTGATTTGTGGACTTAAAAGCCTTATAACTTGAAACTTCATGAACTTGTTTGTTCAAGGCACAATGTTTCTACTGGCTTCCAAGTCAGTGCCCATTATTTACTCACTCTCAAGTCATCCTAGGTGTGTATGACATTCTTCTTTTAGACAAATACTATCAGTTATATTAAAAAAAAATGTCCTGACTCTTCCAAGCTTTATAATGGATTATAATGAATTTCCATTTACTTGCAGTCTAGAGCCCTGTATTCATTCGATTCACATGACGTCACTGTAGCTTTGCGCCGCCATCTTTGCGACCGACGGTCTCAGTAATGCCTGCAATATGTTGTGCAGTTGGCTGCAACAACAGCCGAAAGTGGAACCCTGAACTGGTATTTTATTCTATACCAAAAGAAGAGAGAAGAGAATCATTTATTTAAAAGACTTGAATTCTCATGTTGGTTTGTGGTTAATTATATTTCCATTATACTCTCAGTGGCCAACATTATACAGACAGATATCGACAGATAATGTTTTGTCTTCATTTTATTGTTGGATCTGTTTAAATGCACTTTATCATGGTAAGTTAGTAAGATTTGGGGTTGTTTTAAATATAACTGTCTCTACCTAAATCTAATAAATATTTTTCTGAAGTTCATAAAGATATTGTCTTCGTCACATGAGCTTTAGATGTTATTTTGTGTAAGTAACGTTAAGGTTAGCTCTGCAGACGATGCATAATCTCAGCCTTGAAATGCATATTACTAGTTCTTCCAAAAATGATAATTCTGCCGTCATGTACTCACCTTCATGTGCAAATCCATTAGTTTACTTTCCGTGGAAGACAAAGGGACATTTTTGAATATGTAGCCTAAATATGGAGACTCTTCTTGTCAATGTAATGAAAGTGAATGAGTAACGTTAGCCTACTGGGGGCTGTCACGCAAAAAATAATAATAATAGAAGACAAAAAAAACATCACAAAAGTATAATAAAAGTGATCTAATACGACTCGTCTGTTATATTAATATGGTTATTTATTCATATGATATATGGGCAGTTTGGGCAGCCATACCGGGCGAGTCGGTCGCAGATATGGCGGCGTTCTATTTGTAGTGACTTAGGTGGCATCTATGAATAGTGCTTTATTTCTGCTTTTACATGAGCGCCACCTACTGTCAGAGAGCGCAAGTTAATAGATATCAATCAATCAACAAAGTGTCCTGTGCTCACCACACACCAGCTATAGGTGGAGAGGAGAGATTTGGCTATAGAGTGATGTGTGTCTAACTTACACAGAATAGACTTTGTTGCTCAGCACATGAAAATAAACTACTTACTGTGAACTCAGACTGTGTTGATGTGGTTTCTCCACTGTATGGATCTTCATGTGTAGCTTCAGGTAACTTTTAAAAGAGAAACTTGTTCCACACTGATCACACGTGTGTGGCTTCTCTCTGACGTGGATCCTCTCATGTCTTTTCAGAGATGATGAATCAATGAATCTCTTGTCACAGTGTGAACACTTGTAAGGTTTTTCTCCAGTGTGAATACTCTCGTGACGTTTTAACTTGTCCGCTGTAATAAAAGTCTTCTCACACTCAAAGCACATGTACTCTCTCACACCAGTATGAGTTTTCTCATGTCTATGTAATCTTACCAGCAGTGAAAAACTCTTTCCACACACAGAACATGAATGCGGCTTCTCCTTCGTATGAACTCTCAGGTGTTTCTTCAGGTCTGATGCACAGATAAATGTTTTGCCACACTGATCACATGAGAACGGCTTCTCTCCGGTGTGGATCCTCATGTGAACATTAAGGTATGAAGATTGACTGAAATCATTCCCACATTTATCACACTTAAACAGCTTCTCTCCAGTGTGGATCCTCATGTGTCGCTTCAGGCCATTTTTAAAAGCAAAACTCTGTCCACACTGATCACACGAGTGTGGCTTCTCTCCAGTGTGGATCAAGATTTCATGTGCTTTCAGATGTGATGACTGACTGAATCTCTTGTCACAGTGTGAACACTTGTAAGGTTTTTCTCCAGTGTGAATTCTCTGGTGCACTTTTAAACTGTTCGCTGTAATAAAAGTCTTCTCACACTCAAAGCACATGTACTCTCTCACACCAGTGTGGATTTTCTGATGTTCATGTAAAGAGTCCAGCCGTGAAAAACTCTTTCCACACACAGAACATGAATGCGGCTTCTCCTTCGTATGAACTATCAGGTGTGACTTCAGGTGTGATGCACAGAAAAATGTTTTGCCGCATTGATCACATGTAAACGGCTTCTCTCCAGTGTGGATCCTCATGTGAATCTTAAGGGATACTGATCGTGTGAAACTCTTCCCGCACTGATTACATGAGAACGGCTTCTCTCCGGTGTGGATCCTCATGTGAGCATCAAGATTATATGTGTCTGAGAAACTCTTTCCACACTGAGTGCAGGTGAAAGATTTCTTGGCTCTTCTTTTCTTTAAAAATGTCTTTTTAGTCTTTGAGCAACTCAAAGGTTTTCCTCCAGGTTTGACATGATGTTCCTCCTTCACTTCACTCAGTTCTTCACTCTCCTCCTCCACTTCACTCAGTTCTTCACTCTCCTCCTTCACTTCACTCAGTTCTTCACTCTCCTCCTTCACTTCACTCAGTTCTTCACTCTCCTCCTTCACTTCACTCAGTTCTTCACTCTCCTCCTTCACTTCACTCAGTTCTTCGCTCTCCTCGCTCTCTTCCATCAGGTCTGACATGAAAGAAAATTGTATCAAAAAAAAATTTCAGTACATCAAAATAATTCATTGAAAGAAATATAAATTGAAAGGACATGGAAGTGAGCCCTAAAGTTATAGTAGAAAGTAGACAACTGTTATAAAATATTATGATAATTTGATGCCTTTTTATAATTGTATTATTTATCAGTTAAAATAGTATTAGATTGATCTGATGTTGATAATCAATATACAAATTTCTCAAACCTCCCTTTACTGACCATTTGTTGAAGAAAAACCCAGAACCTTCTGTACCATTTCATAGTTGAACTGTTTATCTAAAAGTGATGAAGTGCTTGAATGTTTCTAACATGAATGTTCTTCAGCATCATGAATGAATGAAGAATAAACACCAACCTCTTTGTTCTTCAGGATCTTCAGTGTGTTTCATTCTGCAGGGTTCTGGATCACTCATGTTCTCACTGTCCTCTTTAATAAACTCAGTCTTTGCAGATTTCAGCTCTTCCTGATGCTCTGATGCTCGTCTTCACTTGTAGCTGATGGGAATTTACAGCATTTATTTGGAGAATTGATGTGGGAGGAGCTTCACTGACCATGTGACTGATGTGGGAGGAGCTTCATTGATGATGCAATTGGTGTGGGAGGAGCTGATCTGCCCAAAATCTAAAATATATCAGTTACTGAGTTTGTTTTTATACTAAATGACACTTCTAAAATATTATGATCATTTGCAGAATGCATTTTTATGAATTGATTATATATATGTCCTTGAAACTTTCCTTGAATGAGGTAAATTTATCTTCCAATTATTATTTTTAAAACATGATTGAATCTGAATCCAGGCACGAATCCCATTGTTGCCATATTTTGACACCAGCTTTGAGATTGATATTTATTTTACTAAAACATTTTGAATTATTAATGTCCGTTCACACTAGACTTTTCCTTCCACTGACTTCCATTCATACGCATGTGAAAGTGGGACACCAGAAACACAAGCTCAAGTGAATAACTCTGTGAGAAATAATTCATTCATTATTTGTATTGCTAATCCTAACATTATTCTGTTTCTTCATTAAAATACAGGTATCTAGAAATAAATAAAATAATATTTAAATTCTTCCAAATATGAATAATGGTAAGAAAAAAAGTTGAAATCATAAACACAGAAATAAATGTACACATAGTAACCAACAAATCCCCTCAGTCTGTTGACACCAATGAAATGAACTTTAAGTGTCAATTTACAGGAGATCTGAAGACATCAGCATAATAAATGAGGTGAAAACAGGAACTATTGTCATGAAATAGTGTTTTCAGCAGATCTGTTAATATTGATGAGCCTCAGACTATCAACACTCATTCAACAAGCCATTCAGGATCATCAGCAGATCATCTCACTTTATTCTGAGTGTTTGCTGTTAGAAACACATTATTTGAGTCAGGATAGGTGATAAAAGCCTGTTAAACTGCTCTATTGAAAGACGATACTGTTATTTCTCACACTATGACATGGATAAAACATCAATAACACAAAACAATGACACTCATCTTCATCAACCACTACAGATAAGTATTTACAGCAGCATAATGTCCAAATTAATCTAAATATATAGTTTGATCTTATAATAACTACATTAATTACTACACAGTAAATTTGAAATCCGGAAAATCAACACCAATATACTTAAATTCAACAATTTAAAAGTTTAAATATGGAAACAACCGAGTGTTGCCTCTCACAACACCGACACAGAGTTACAACATGAACACTAAGAGAGTAAAATATGAACACCAATTCTGCATTACCTACTTTAAAGAACTGTAAAATACACTGACAAATCATATAATCTGAAAAAATAAATTCACTTTGAAATAAACACATCACTTTCTGTTACTCTTTCAAAACAATCCAGAAATTTAAATTGTAACCTTAGTCTGGGATCATAAAAGTGGTTTTCTCAAAGTAGTCATTTAAAGGTGCCCTAGAATGTGAAATTGAATTTATCTTTGCATAGTTAAATAACAAGAGTTCAGTACATGGACATGACATACAATGAGTCTCAAACACCATAGTTTTCTCTTTCTTATTTAAATCTCGTTTTCGAAAAACACCCCTGAAAAACAGGCGAATCTCCACATAACACTGACTGTGACGCAACAGTTGGGATCATTAATATGTACGCCTCTAAAAATTTGCATATGCCAGCCCATGTTCAATGCCAGGCGAAACTGCACAGCCGAATCATCGGAAGTTCTGCAGGTGAAGAAACAAGCAGGAGGGAAAATGGCAGATCTATCTATAATCTATCTATCTATAATCTGATACCGCTACAGTTTAATTCGAAGTTGTTAGTTGCTCTGCCCATTTCACCGCGGACTGTTTTTCTAACCTGGAACAATATCAAGCAGCCAGGCTTCTCTCGGCGTCTCAAACGGACGAAGGGGGCGATTTCAACTAACGTTATATTCCCGCAAGCGGTAAGTAGTGATTTTATTAACGATAATTTACATTGTGTTATTTAGATCCAGCGCGATATTGTTTTTTTCCTCGAGAGACATTGTGGCTTGCAAACGAGCGAACGAAGCATGGCAGTTGCTCAGTGTTTGGATGTAACGTTACAAATGAACACAAAAATATTTTTTTAGCTCCTTCATCCGAGCCTCTGGAGAACCAGTGGGTTAATACTAAAAAAATTCTCACGATTTGTTAATCCCGATAGCTGTAATAGTAAAAACGTATAAAAGCTGTAATAGTAAAAGTTTTCCAGATAGCTCTACATTTAATGCCAGATATTTCATATGCAAGCATGTCAGCCAATCACAGCAGTGGGCAACAACACTGAAGTCTTACAGCAGACACGCCCCTTCAAACAGAGTGTTCAAGTCAAAGGATGAAATCAGGCTAGGAAATATGCCCTTTATTTCTAAATTATAACAAATTTTGATCTAAAAAACATACTAACATTATAAGGGCACCCTAGGAAACATTATAAAATAATAAAATAATCCATTCTAGGGCACCTTTAAATAATAACATTTTATATGCACAGAAACTGAAAATGATCAGATAAAGATCACCACAAAGCACTATTGTTTCAAGAGTAAAACACTATTTATTCATATTTATTAGTATTGATTTTATGTCTCACGTGGCTCATCATAGGCTCAATGTAAAACATTTAGCAGTATCTTTTCCTTTAAAGGGATAGCCTACTGCACCATTTTTTCATATTAAACTGTTATTCCCTTAACTAAGACGAGTTGATACATACCTCTCTCATCTCAGTGTGTGCACTCAATCGCTCTGGCGCGCGGGGACACTTTGAAAGCACTTAGCTTAGCCCAGTATAGTCAATGGTATCTAGCAGCAATGAATTTAGAAGTGACCAAACACATCAACAGTTTCCCTATTTAAATACAGTTACACAAGTAGTTATACGACCAAGTATGGTGACACAAAATAAAACGTTGCGCTTTTCTAAGTGGGTTAAAAAGGATAACTATAATGTATGGCGGAATAGCACTTTTGGAAGTACTTCGACTGGCGCAGTAAAAAGTCACTCTCACTTCTGTCAATAGTGGAAAGAGGATCAGGAAGTGACTTTTTACTGCGCCAGTCGAAGTACTTCCAAAAGTGCTATTCCACCATACATTATAGTTATCATTTTTAACCCACTGTTAGAAATGTATTTTCTTTGTCCCAGCTTTGTCCATGTAATAGCTTTGTCCATAGCATAAGTTGTGTCCAGAAGAAAAGGCTTGGTCTGCACATTCCTTTTGTGTGTACGTAAGGATACATCTGTTTCATGCACCCCAATGTAGAGAGGGGGAGAGAGATGTGTGTTTTCTATGCATTGTGTGTTGCAGAAGCCCTTCGGATCTAAAGGACCTAAAGGAAACTGTATCGGATATTGACCATTTATAGTTATGTTATACAACAGTATATATGATACCTATGATGTCATGTATGATTTTATTGGTTAAGATTGTGATACTCCCTATACATTTTCAGTATATATTCTTTGTCTAGAATATTGGGAGCTGAGCTATTTTCCTGAGCTTCCCAGCGCTGGTTTCTTCTTTTCTTTTGTTTTATTCATTCACTACCTAAATAAAGGACGGAAAGAAAAGGCACTTCGGGTCAGAATAAACTTTATTTCTGACACCCACTTAGAAAAGCGCCGTGTTTTATTTTGTGTGTACGCACTGAGATGAGAAAGGTATGTATCAACTCGTCTTAGTTAAAGTGATACTTCACCTCTGGGAAGATGAATGTGTATTTAAAATAGGTCATTTAAGTAGAAGAAATGTGAAGACATTTTTGAATTTGGAGCTTTCTAGACTGAGAAAAGCCAGAAAATGTATTTTTGGCTTATGTGGATGAAAGACAACAACTCCCAGAATGCACTTGCTTCGCTGCCTTAGGAGGCCACGCCTACCGGTAAGAGTGCGCAGTTGAAAACAACAAGGCTAGCCTACGTGATGAGTTTGCCAGGGATTTACAGATTGCCCAAAATGTCCGGGATTCGGCTTTTGCGTTCTACAGTCGGCATTAGGGATCGACCGATATGGATTTTTTAGTGCCTATGCCGATACCGATTTTTTTCATCAGCCTTGACCGATGACTGATACGGGCTGCCGATTTTCTTGGGCCGATATTTGGAGCCGATACTGCTTTTGCTCACTCAATTTAAATCATAAAAATGACACAATGATGATAACAAATGTTACAAGTCTCAATTTAAAAAAGGAACATTTACTGAACTTAAAAAACAATATTTGACAAATATTAAAAACGTGAGGTAAAGTAAAAAAAAGTTCAGTGCTAAAAATTCTGAAAATAAATATTTAAGCATGTATAAAATAATTACACTATTGCACACAGTAGCAACAAGCAAGCAGCATAATAAACGTCTGTCATTGCTATGCAGCCATGAACTGCACTCTCCATGACGAGGAAGTAAGGATTAATTTATTTCTAGCCCTTTACGACTACATATATTTATGGAGATGATAAATAAAAACCCGCCCTGTCCAGCTATGATCAGCTGTTCGGCCGAGCTTTCAATGTTGTCGTATTATTCCACCACGCTTGCGGCATTCTGGAAACTTGAGATGTTTTTATCTCGATGCGGCGCGGACGTGCTTGGAAAAAACGAGCGCGTCGCTTCCATTATGAAGCGCGCATACATTTGAAATAACGAACTTGAGCGCGCAAAAGACGCGATATGTGAACAGGCCCTAAAAAGTTTAGATGTTTTCATCTCACCACGGCATAGGAGCGCCTGGACAAACGAGCGCGCTGTGTCGCAACCACGTCGCTTCTTTTATGAGCACACGTCCAAACCTCAGCCAGGTGGTCGCTGAATAAAACTCCCACAAATATCACGGAACAACGTCGGCATTATTTAATCCTATGACCAGTGTTCTTAACAGCTGCCGTATGGACAGCCTCAAACTTAGCTATTTGCAGCTCCCTAAATACAATGACAAGCAGTTTTATAGATGAGGCATTTGCGTTTTCCATTTGGACCCACAAACTTGCTTAGCTATAGTTGCACGCACATATAGAGCAACGTGTTTCCACTTTTTAAGTGTATGGCAATATTTCAGCTAAGTCAAACAGTTAAAAGATGCTTTGAAAGTTTAAAACTTGCCATTGTCTTGAAGAGGCTTCCAGCACTCTGCTAGTGTGGGAGGGGCAGTGCATGGGGTGCACGTGAACTGCAGCGTCTCCAGCAACACAGAGCTGCCTGTGGACGCCTGTCTGTAATTAATGCCGGGAAAAAAACTATCGGCGAACGCAGCAGCCGCGTATCGGCCGATGCCGATACACGTCAAACCCGCAAATATCGGCCCGATTTATCGGCCGACCAATATATCGGTCGATCACTAGTCGGCATTCATCATGTTTAATGTGGCGAGCAGGACGAGGCTGACGGCCGTGGGAGAACTGTGCGAGGCCGGTGGCGTCATTACTGAGACGCGCCGGGTCTCGCATCGCTCACGGAGCAGGAATTTTCTTAGCAATGATAAAACGCACCTCAACCGATCACTTGTTTGGCGTTCATGTAAACACTACATTCAGATTCACCAATCGGAATGAATTCAGTTAGATTGAAACAAAAGGTGTGCAAGCATGTAAACAATAAATGGCAACCGCAGAACGCAAAAGCTGAATCCCATACATTTTGAACGATCTCGCCCGTCGGACAAGTCCGGGAAAAGGAGGATGTAACTCCTACTTACTGAGCTTTTCTCCTACTATTCACCTTTCTCCACAGAACAAGAGCCTGCTAGCTTAGCTTCCAAAGAAAGACGGCTGACACTGTGTACATTCTGTGAGTGAGATCCCACCCTCTATGGGCGAGCTGAAAACATGCGGAACAACGCCATCTACTGGCTGTAGTCTTTAGCTTCTGGCCAGAAAATCCTCCGATGACGATTTTTTTCCAGACAAAAAATACATAAATCTCTTGTCTCAGGGGGATATGAGGGTGGAAAGCAGGGTCATTCGAAAATACTACAGGTTTTTTACTAATACAAAGTTTAATGCTAAACCCTGAAGTATCCCTTTAAGGGAATAACATAGTTTAATATGAAAAAACGGTGGAGTATCCCTTTAATAAAGCACTGCTATGCACAGGGTGCGATTTGCCGGGGGGGGGGAGTGTATGGGATGCGTGGGATTTCCCCCTTTCTGGTCAATGTATCCCTGCCTCTGCTTAATTATTTGTATCCCCGGTGGGGATAAATTTATCCCCCCCTCAAAGTGATCAGTGCTACTACACTAGTGGCGAGGCGGATCACAAAACTTATCACGATCCGTGGTTTGATTAAAGTCCATTTTATTTAAAAATGCGCTTCTTGGCTCCGCAGCCTCTCTGTAATCACCACTCTGCAGACTTGTCCCGCCCACGGCGCTGGTTCCACCTCACGAGAAATAGCCTATCAACACTTGTGAGACGGTTGCAGGTCTTTTTTACGCCGCATATTCAGCATATTACTGAAGCGGGAATAAACATCACAAACTGATTATCTGTTTCTATGATGACAAGCAGAGTTAGTGTCCCAGTCACACCACTGAGAATGGCCGAAGTTACACACAGTGTTTTATTCAATTGAGGCTAAAGCAAAGGTTTTTTGATTACTCACTCACTCTTAAGTGTCTGGCGCGAGTGATTTCAATGTTAAGTCAATGTAAAGACGCGTTTACGCGCGTCTAGAGGTCCTGCGGCGCGAAGGCGTTTTGCGTGGCGTGGTAGACACAAAGCCTGAATGAGGCGAATTGACTTTGTCGGCCCGGCCCGACACATTAACTGTAATTATGAGCCTGAGCCCAATTTAAATCAGACCATTTTTTAATATGTGGGCCGTTATAACCAGGGGTGGAGCCAGGGAAGGAGAGATGAAGCAAAGATGAAGTTGACGACCGCCGTAGTGAATGCGCATATATGGAGAAATGCATGGATTACATCAGAGTGTTGCCTATTTCTTTTCGTTTTGAATTGTTTCATTTAAAGACATTTCAAGCTTTCTTTAGATATAGCCTATATTTCTTAATATTCTCTGTTAATTTATGATGAGATGCGCTCCAGTTAACGTGCAGTGCAAGTGACCGCGGCGCCTCCATGATTATAGCCTATTTTCTGATTCATTTGCTTCTTATTTATTAAATACATGCAATTCGTTGATGAAACTTATTAAAATTAAGATACAATTTATACAAAACGAAATTCACTTTAAAGAAAGGTTTTCTACAAAGCAAAACTTAATGAAGTGGTCAAAATCATGTCTGACCCACTACAAGTCTCCCGATATACTGCACATCCTATCTTACTCGTGCTGTTCACTTTTCATAAAATCAACATAGATGGAAAAAAAAATAACATTATAACAAATATGAAACTAAATTAGCTTATTTAATGGCTACAACACATATAGTAGGCCTACAGGATCTCTGTACAAATTTCTGCACATTAATTTACTGCTTCTGAATTTTGCACACATAAGTAGCATTTGTGCATAGTAAAACATATCTGCAACATTTATCAAGTTCACGGATAATTGTGCGTGCATTTATTAATTATTATCTTAATGAATAATGCAACAAGGACAAATCATGTAAACTGCCTTGTTTGTTTATTCAGAATGAAATGGATCGCAAATGGGTCCAAATGAAGAAACGTAAAAAAAAAGCAAAAAAAGGTAACACTTTATAATAATGTTCAGTTGTAAGTCATTTATAAGTGATTAGTTAATGATGAACTAATCATTTACAAAACAGTCATAAATGAGTAGCAAGTGACATACTAACATTTTATGTATGTTTTGTAAATTGTGTTACAAGTCATTTACAATTGATTAGTTAATGATTAACTAATCATTTAAAAACATGACTAATCATTCATAAATTATAAATTAGTGATATGTTCATTACATGTTTTGTAGATTCAGTTATAAGTCATTTACAATTGATTAGCTAATGATTAACTAATCATTTACTAAACATGACTATGCGTTTCATAAATGTTTAATAAATGATGTTACATTTTTTTTGCATGTTTTGCTCACATCAGGTGCACAGTGGTTAAAGACTCCATGTGTTTCAGAGAAGCTGTCTATACCCTCACCAGTCAGCACTTACACTACAGTACACACTACAGTGTTCAACACCTGTTATAGATGTGTAAACGCATGAATTAATCATTTACAAGTGATGAATAGTTTACTGACTTGTAACGGAATTTACAAAACATACATAAAATGTTAGTAGGCTATATCACTTGCTACTCATTTATGAATGTTCTGTAAATGACTAGTTCATCATGAACTAACCACTTATAAATTACTTACAACTGAACGTTATTATAAAGTGTTACCGAAAAAGGAAAGTGAACAATGATGAACACAGAAAATGAACAAGAATGAATTTTGGATGGCCTAGGCTACAACTCTAATTTAATTCAACAAGGTTTTAGAATATAGAATATTTTTTAAACAAAATAAATATTTTTAAAGTTTATTATCCCGGGCCTGGTATGCGTGCGAGGAGACGCTGAGCGTGACACGTGACGTGTTGCATTTTGTAACACAAGTGCTCGATCAAGTTCGGGCTCGGGCAGAGAATCTAAGCTCTGATTTATCTGACCCTGTCCATTAGCTTTGATCCATGTACGGCTTTTCAGAATGTCACCGAGTACAAATATTTATGTATTTTTTCAGCGCGAAAACTCTAGCTAGCTAGCTGGGAACAATGAAAAGGGTCCAGAGCAGCAAATGCAGTGAATGAAGTTTATGTGATTTATTTTTATGAATAAAAATGTTTCAAAACATCCCCCCCCCCTCTGTTTTTTTTTTTTTTTTTCACAAATCGCACCCTGGCTATGCATTTAAAATTAGTTTAATATTCTATATCTATTAAAACTGCAGCTTAATAACATTTTGATTTTTAAATCATTTAAATCAAACACTGGTGAAACAACCACTTATGTCTGTAATGGTGACTTGATAGCTAGGACTGTAACTGTAGCTAGTTGAGAATAGGTGACCACTGTGTGGTGCATCGGTAAGAATGCAATCGAATGCTCTAATGCTCTTCAATGGATTTATTGACAGCCAGCAGAAGATTATCTGTCTTCCTGAGTGTGCATGTGGTTCTACAATGAACAATACAAAGAAAAATATCAGCATAAACGACAGTGCTATGATGCAATAAGTAAAGCTAATAAATGGTAATTAGTACAACTTTCCCTTCAAGTAACTTTAATATCAAATAACCAAATAATATACCAGATGACACACATTAGCTAATAACTATACAATGTCAGGTGAGTACACACATAAACACACTAGTAGTGTAACACTATACTAGCTATTAGCATAATGCTAGCGAACTTTATGCTAACATACGGCATTTCAACTGAACTGAGCATCCCAGAATAGACAAACCTAAGGCACCGAAATACCAGAGGTGGAAAGAGTACTGAAAATTTGTACTCAAGTACAAGTACCGTTACATTGCTGAAATAATACTCAATTACAAGTAAAAGTACTGGTGTCAAAAAAGTAATTAAGTAAAAGTACAAATTACTCTTCTCAAAAACTACTCAGAGTACTAGTTACTAATTACTTTTTAGCTGGCGATAGTTAATGCATTACCAATAAAAATATTCAACAAAATCATAGATTTATGTAGAAAATAGCTACTTTTAACACGTTTTTACCTTATTGTCGAAGGACATTAATTAGTGGATACTGGAATTTCTAACTTCAATATGACACCTTGAAATATGTCAATATTCAACGCTATCTCACGACCAATTCGTACGAATTCGTACGAATGATAAAAAGTTGGCTAATTCGTACTAATTTGTACGACCTCACTCGTACGAATTTGTACGATTTGTCTATGGGTAGGTTTAGGGGCGGGGTCAGTATTCAGTAGGCCTAGCCTATCATTTTTAATACCATCGGGAAAACTACTACATACTAAATATTTTAATATCTACATTTTTGCCCATCCATTTTGTCAAGGCAATCATTATTTTCAAGCATTGAAAAGCACAACACTCATTGTAACAGTAATCTATTTGAATGGAAAAGTTTAATTCAAGTCTTCTGAAGAGACACGTCCACTTTATAAGGTGATATTTTAATTTAGGCTTTTGTTTACATATTTAAACATTGATCAATAACCATTACAATAATCTAATATTTACTCACTCAGTGTATTTGTCTTTACAATAGGGTAACGTGAACTGTTGCAATAGCTCACACACAGCACAAGGAAGCTTGATTTCAATTCAAACTGAATTTAATTTGCAAAAAGAATAGATTTTTCATAACTTTTGACAGCGTTTAATTCAAGAGCATGGAGAGATTGGAGCTGGACGTCATTTGAGTCTGCAGTGAGAACCACTTGGAGAGATTCGCGATTACACATGATATGACACACAGTCCGAGAGCGTACACTCAATATCCGAGTCCAGTTCGTTCGTATATTTGAGAGCTCGCGTCCAGTTTTCTGCGATTACATGAATGTGCCCTCGCGTTATAATATTGTTCGTGACATTTGCCATTAAAATATGCCATAGAAACTTGCAGGTATTAATAAAATTATGCGTAATAGGCCTACCTGCAATCCCGCGCTGAGAGGAGGCGGGTGTGTCAAACTCGCTGTCGTTGAGATGAGAGAATGAGAATGCAGCTGGTAAAATATAGATATTTTGACAATACTACTATGTAGTTTGTTGTTCCAAACTTTCAGTCCAGCCATTAATCACTCTGAGCTCCTCGCCTCCTTCATGATCAGCTCTTCAAAACCTGCTGCGACTGCGGCGGCTTTCATTCAGTCCAAATATCAGGGGTATTATTGGTCCGTTTACGATCGAATATTTTTATTGGCTACCGAAATGCCATTCAAAGATTTGAATATCAATTCAAATTGTACTCAGTAACGAAATGTGATTTTACAAGTAGCGAAGTAGATTACTTAGCTTAATATGTACTTGAGTACAAGTAAAATTACAGATTTAAAAATATACTCAAAAAAGTACAAGTACCCAAAAAAACGACTTAATTACAGTAACGTGAGTAGTTGTAATCCGTTACTTCCACCTCTGCGAAATACACATATGTAAACATTTACACCAGGGTACTCACATGTCTCTGAACGCACACATGCACAGATAACGACAACTATGCACTTCAGAAATATCTACGATGCGCTGCCCGTAGTCACTCTCACTACTAACTCATCATCAGTCAGCGCAAACAAGTGTCCTCTCGGTGACCCCAAAACGAAAGCGCTGATTGGCTGATCCCCAATCTAGGCTAAATAGCAAGTCCTTTTTTACAATGTCTATTGTGTTAACAATATTTGAAGTCAAATTTTGGTTCGTTCTAAAATGAGCAGGGATATGCAACTTTAGGTAATATTAATAAATAAATAAATAAATAAATAAATAACTTTAAGGACTCATTTAAAAAAAATGTAAAAGCAATGTTTAATTGCTCAACAAACAACAATTAAACCACTTTACAGTCTAAAGACATTCAATTATAAGATTTAAATGTCTCTGAAGCAAAGAGATTTCAGATATGTTTTGAAGTAACACCACAGACATAATATAACACCACAGTAATATTGCATAAAAGGTTTAACAATTAAAAATTTCCAGTATTTCTCCCCCATCTCCTCTGGACATAAATCGCCATCACTTAGGGTTAAGTACAGAATTTGAATTACTAAAATTACTAATACTATATGATATTCAGTTCCAATCCCTTTTATTCGCCCTAAAACCTAAGCTGGATGTGCTGGATATCTGAACTTAAAGGGACACTTCACCTCTGGAAAGATGAATGTGTATTTAAATTGGGTAATTTATAGAAATGTGAAATTATTTTTGAATTTGGAGCCTTCTAGACTGAGAAAAGCCAGAAAATGTATTTTTGGCTCATGTGGATGTAAGAGATACCGGATACCGGTAAGAGAGCAGTTGTAAACAACAAAGCTAAGCTAGTCTCCGTGAGTCTGCCCGGGTTTTTGAGATCGCACAAAATGTCCGGGACTCGGGAATTGGTCGCCATTCATTATGTTTACTGTGGCGAGCAGGACGAGGCGAGGGCCGCGGGAGAACGACACGAGGCCGGTGGCGTGATTACTGATGAGCGGCACCTGTGAGATGCACCGGTCCCGTATCTCTCACGGAGGAGCAGGAATTTTCTTAGCAATAGTAAAACGCACATCAACCGATCACTTGTTTAGCGTTCATGTAAGATTCACCAATCGGAATGAATTCAGAAAACATGAATTCAGAAACATGAAAACATGAATGTTCAAAAAACATCTGAAAACCCATCTCTTTCGTGAGCACTTAACCTCATAAAAAAATAAAATAAAAAAAACTCCCCTTTCCCTCTAAACCACACTTATCGGGCTTATGCTACTCTGAATAATGCCTGAACTTTGTATCTTGAGCACTTCTTGCGCTGCCTTTTGTTTTTTGCCTCTTCATGATGACTCGCTTAATCTAGTCCTACTTTGTAAGTCGCTTTGGATAAAAGCGTCTGCTAAATGACTAAATCTAAATCTGAATGAAAACAAAAGGTGTGCAAGTAAACAATGAATGGCGACCACAGAAAGCAAAAACCGACGATCTCAACACCAAAAACAAAACAAAATCAAAACAACTTTATTCATCAATTTTTTCTCTTCCCTGTCATTCTCCTACGCTGTTTAAGAATGCAGACTCCGCGTTGTGCTGATCACATGACCAGCGTCGGCCAATGTGTGTGATCCTGACGCAGAACTGGCCAATAACGAGGCAGCGTTCTGACGTAGATCCCGGAAACACTGCACTGTGTACAACAACACGTGTTGGAGAAGCGTGTGCAGAGCAGAGGAGCAGTAAATGAAGATATAAACAAACCCAAGAATTTATGATTACTGCTTTTCACATTCACAATGTAATGCGCTTGGATTGAACTAATTGCTAAATTTTATTAAATGCTGCATAAACTAGTTTCAGAGCTCTGTACAGGTACAAAAACATCTGCAGCGTTTTAATTGGAAAGTTAGTTTACATATGTATATAAACAATAACCATTGGGGAACGTTCTCTATATGGTAATTTCTATGTTAAAGGGGACATATCATACTAAATGCACTTTTTTAGCCCTTAAATGCATTTTGTTGTATATTTGGAGTGTTTAGAAGTACAGAAAAGATTAAATTATTCTCTTCAGGTGCTTCATTGATATCTTTATATTCTGTTTTGGTCATATTTTTCAACCTGTTCCGATTTTTCTGTTATCTATGACGTTTTTTGAACTATTACGTCACAGTATTTGCAGCGGAACTGCCAAATAAGGACATTGACTTCCGGCCCAACACTTCGAGCAATCCGCCATTTTTATTTCTCGCTGCAATTTTGTAGTCCAAGCTAAAGGATGCAGAAGTTACGAGAGGGTAAGTTAAAATGTTCGGTTGTTGGATGTAGTAACCCACACGCTTCATTACACCGTCTAATGTAGATGAACTGCCGCGCTTGTGGCGCATGTTTGACTGACACATCAAATTGGATCTGATGTTATTGACGCTACAAGGCAAATAATTACAGAATACGTACTGGAGTTGTACATCAGCAAAAACAGTCTGGAGCTCTACAGCCCAGGGGGACTTACTCTTACTCCACAGAAAAACTTTTTTTTTGTTACTCTATTTTCAGGCAGATTAATAAGTCGATTCCACAGTCTAACCATTTCACATTTCCTTTGGACTGAACCAGGAACCCAGCCCATATCACCCAGCGCTGCCAGCACAGGGACAAACTTATGAACCCCCAAAAAGCAGCGGACTGCACGATTTTCTACAGCGTCCAGGGCTGGGCTCTGCACGGCCCCCCACACACCAGCAGCATAATTTAACACAGGGGACACACAGGCAGCATACAACTGGGAGAACGTACCATAACCAAGATCTTTACAGATTTTTAACTTGTTTATCACAGAACCCAGGGCTCTACTGGCTGCAGCAGCTAAGACTTTAACTCCTCTGTCAAACAACATAAATTCATCAAATACAACTCCTAAATACTTATACTGGGTTGCATACTCAAGAACGGTATTACCAAAAGTAAAAACTTTTATACTTCGTAAAGTAACACCCTTCCTGAAGTGCATAATTTGCGTTTTTGCTTGATTTATAACAAGTCTCCATCTACAGCACCAATTTTCTAAAACATCTAACATTTTCTGTAAATCCTCTTCATTTTCAGCCAGTAACGCTACATCATCAGCATAGAGCAGAATGCCAACAATGACACCGTCTAAGCGCACCCCTAAGTTTAGATGTTTAATTTCAAGAGCCAAATCATTTATGAACAGAGAGAACAGGCTTGGGGACAAAATATCCCCGTTTTACACCAAAAGGAATACGAAACCACTCAGTCTGCTCATCATTCACCTGAACATATCCCACATAGTCTGCATAAAGGGATTTTAATGCCCAGTAAAACTTCCCATCAACCCCTGCCTGGAGAAGCTTCAAACTTAACAAATCCCTATTCACCCAGTCAAAAGCCTTTTTAAAATCCACAAAACAAACAAAAGTAGGTTTGTTTTCAGTTAATCTAGTTCTGACAATTGTTGAGATTATATAAATATGATCAATACATGGCCTGTGTTTTCGAAATCCATTTTGTTCATCTACTAGATACTCTGTTGTTTCCAAAAAATTACTTAATCTAGCATTTAAAATACTAGAGTAGATTTTATAAACAGTACTTAGGAGACTGATTCCTCTGTAGTTAAGAGGTATGCGAGGGTCATCTTTCGCTGATTTAGGAATAGGTTTAATGATTGATTTATACCATGTAGAAGGAACAAAGTAAATTATTAAGTGTAAATTACTGTTACTGAATACCTGAATACATTTTACTAATGCTGTTTTTAATGACTTATTTTAGGTTGATAATTAAACAATGAATCAGCAAAAACATGGATTATGTGCTTATTTATTTAATACAAACTGATTGATTTACTTATTAATGATAGTTTCTGTTAATTCAATTTATTGTAATATATATTCATAGGATTCTTAAGTGTTTGAACAATAAACAATGTAGAATGTGTTGTTTGTAGAACGTTCCCAAGAACGTTCCCTATTGGTTAGCCAGGAAAGTTTTCTTTACGTTAATAGAACGTTCCTTATAGGTTAGGGGAACGTTCCGGGAACGCTCCGAGAACCTTCCGGGAACGTTCCCCTAACCTATAGAGGACGTTCTATTAACGTAAAGAAAACTTTCCTGGCTAACCAATAGGGAACGTTCTTGGGAATGTTCTGGGAACCAAAAACTAACGTTCCCAGAACGTAAAAGCTGGGAATAATGTAGACAGACAGCAAACTCATTCAGTGTCAGTCATGTGTGCAGTGAAATATAATTTATTAGGCATTTAAAAGCTCTATTGAGAAATTAACAACATGGAAAGCACAATAAGCAAAAAATCCTTCATGGCTTTCAGAAATAAAATGATTCTTGATTCAAACAGAATCAGCATAAAAATGGACAATACAATTTTGATTAAATGAGTAAAGAGTTTAATCAATCATTACTTTAAGCAAATACAAACATTACGTAAAAGTGAAGGAGAATGAGACATATCTCTCTCTTTACTGACTTATAAGAGCCAAAGCATCTCAAGAGAAGAAGAGAAGAGAAGTTTCCAGTTTCAAAGATACATGAAAGTATATCTTGAGTTTGCATTGAAGAGTAGAAGTGGAAGAGAAACCAGATGTTCTGATGAAAAACAATGAAGAAGGAGTTAAAAATTAATATCAGATTCATGTCTCTCTTAGAGGCTATTTACACCTGGCCACTTCATGCATTTTCTCAGATCGGATAACTGATCTGATTTATCAAAACGATTCCATCTACACCTGGTCACATACATTTGTTTTTGCGAAATGGATTTAAATCCCATCTTCAATTCCCTATATTCAGATTTAATGGAAGGCTCGTCACCGAAAGCAACAGATATGAGCTGCATTTTATTGATCATCAGCTAAAATGTCAAAATCAAAGACCGCAATAAGAGAGAGCAGCAACAGCCCTGGAAGATCATTTTGTTTCTTTACTTTTAATGATGATGATTGTGTGTTAAGCGTCTGCGACTTTCCCTTTGAATTGCGATTTGATTTGATTCCCTTTGAGTTCGCACGTTGGCTTGATGAAGAGATGCTCAGCTTCTCATCTGCGGTGATGCGTGTTCCAGTAGCATCATCATATCTGGCCATTATTTTTTTAGCATTTTTGGGAGGAGTAAAATTCACATATGTGGTTTCAACAACCAGATGCATTTACACTTGTCCAGTTTCATCTGGAATGTGGCACAGAGCTCCTCCTGAAGTGGTTTGAGTGCAATCGGATTCAAATCAGTCTCTAATGCGTTTCGGAGGGCATTTACACCTGGTCTCTTCACGATCGGATAGCTATCCCATCTGAGAAAACGCATGAAGTGACCAGGTGTAAACAGCCCTTAAAAAGTGTTATGGCCTCTTTTCCAGTGTGAATTTTCTGGCACTCTTTCAGTTCATCTTCTGTAGTAAAGGACTTCAGCACTGAAACACACACCACCGTGTCTTTTCTGCTGTAATATTACTAATGAATCTTCTCCTTTGTGTGAATCTTCAGGTGTTTCTTCAGGACTGACGCCGAGTGAAACTGTTTACCACACTGATCACAGTTAAATGGTCTTTCTCCCAGTGTGAACTCTCATGATGTGACGTTTAAAAGATGATTTGTCTCTGAAACTAGTTCTGCAGTGAACACACATGTGTGGCTTTTCTCCAGTGTGGATCCTCTCATGTCTTTTCAGATGTCCTGATCGTCTGAATCTCTTGTCACAGTGTGAACACTTGTAAGGTTTTTCTCCAGTGTGAATTCTCTGGTGCAGTTTTAAATAGTTCGCTGTAGTAAAAGTATTCTCACACTCAAAGCACATGTACTCTCTCACACCAGTGTGAGTTCTCTCATGTCTATGTAAATATGGCAGCTGTGAAAACCTCTTTCCACACACAGAACATGAATGCGGCTTCTCCTTCGTATGAACTGTCAGGTGTGACTTCAGCTCTGATGCCCTTAAAAAAGTTTTGCCGCATTGATCACATGTGAACGGCTTCTCTCCGGTGTGGGTCATCATATGACGCACAAGACTTTGTTTGGTTGTGAAACTGTTTCCACACTGAACACACATATGTGGCTTTTCTCCAGTGTGGATCCTCTTGTGTTTGGTCAGATGTGCTTTTTGTGCAAAACTCGTCCCACATTGATCACATGTGAACGGCTTCTCTCCAGTGTGAACACGCATGTGAACATCAAGATGCTGTTTGGTTGTGAAACTCTTTCCACACTGATCACATTTGAACAGCTCTCCAGTGTGGATTCTCATGTGGCGCTCAAGACTTTGTTTGGCTGTGTAACTCTTTCCACACTGAGTGCAGGTGAAAGATTTCTTGACTCTTTTGTTTAAAAGGGCCTTTATAGTCTTTGAGCGACTCGAAGGTTTTTCTCCAGGTTTGACATGATGTTCCTCCTCCACTTCACTCAGTTCTTCTCTCTCCTCCTTCACTTCACTCAGTTCTTCACTCTCCTCCTCCACTTCACTCAGTTCTTCACTCTCCTCCTCCACTTCACTCAGTTCTTCACTCTCCTCCTTCACTTCACTCAGTTCTTCTCTCTCCTCCTTCACTTCACTCAGTTCTTCTCTCTCCTCCTCCACTTCACTCAGTTCTTCTCTCTCCTCCTTCACTTCACTCAGTTCTTCACTCTCCTCCTTCACTTCGCTCAGTTCTTCACTCTCCTCACTCCACTTCACTCAGTTCTTCACTCTCCTCCTCCACTTCACTCAGTTCTTCACTCTCTTCCTCCACTTCACTCAGTTCTTCTCTCTCCTCCTTCACTTCACTCAGTTCTTCACTCTCCTCCTCCACTTCACTCAGTTCTTCACTCTCCTCCTTCACTTCACTCAGTTCTTCTCTCTCCTCCTTCACTTCACTCAGTTCTTCTCTCTCCTCCTTCACTTCACTCAGTTCTTCACTCTCCTCCTTCACTTCACTCTCCTCCTTCACTTTCATCGGGTCTGACATAAAAGAAAAAGGTTTCATTTAATTTTCAGCACATCATTAATTCAAAGAGAGAAATATGAAAGTGAGCCATGACGTAATAGCAGAAAGTACTAGTAGACAATTGCTATAAAATATTATGATAAATCTGGTGTTGGTTTCATTAATTAATTGCATGAATGAGGTACATTCATATTTCAAGAAATAATAGAAAAATAGGCACAAATCACATTTCTAAAGGGAGAAATATTAAATATATTTGATTAATGACACAACAATTGTCCCAACATCTGAATCCAATGGTGTGGTAGAAGGTTTTCTGGATGCTCTGTCTTATCGGCGCACAAAGTAATTTAATTACAATTCTGTCAGCCATTCTGGAAAGTTCATTTACTTGGTAGTTTGCTGTTTGCTGCTTAAAAAATAATAATCTTTAAAATATACACTGAATTTAAACACAATGTTGTAAACTATATTAGAAAATATAGCGAACCAGTTATAAAATATGTGTAAATAAGGGAGATAATTTGACCTGATGTTGACAATCTATATAAAAGTTTTTCCAACCTCCCTCTACTGACCATTGAAAATCTGTACCATTTCATAGTTGAACTGTTTATCTAAATGTGATGAAGTGCTTGAATGTTTTTAAGATGAATGTTCTTCAGCATCATGAATGAATGAAGAATAAACACCAACCTCTTTGTTCTTCAGGATCTTCAGTGTGTTTCATTCTGCAGGGTTCTGGATCACTCATGTTCTCACTGTCCTCTTTAATAAACTCAGTCTTTGCAGATTTCAGCTCTTCCTGATGCTCTGATGCTCGTCTTCACTTGTAACTGATGGGAATTTACAGCATTTATTGGAGAATTGATGTGGGAGGAGCTTCACTGATGATGTGATTGTTGTGGGAGGAGCTTATCTGCCAAATTAAAAAATAAATCAGTTAGTGAGTGTTTTTAAACTAAATGAATAAATCTGTAAAAAATCTGTCCATCATGTTTCTCTGTCCATCATAAAGTAACTGATGCTCATTAAATTCAAAACCCTAAAATGATTCTCCATCTTCATTCAAATATAGGCATATTGTTGTGGAGTCTGTCACTTCATTAAAATTTAATCTTGAAGTCTTGATGCCAGAAAATAAACTTTACTATCCAAGAAATTATATTATCTAACAAAGTCGAGTGCTTTTGCAAAAGCAACCCCAGAGTCCAGTATCAAACATATATACACCTCAAAGGAGATCAATACATTTGTTTTTCTTATGCTTCTGCCGTGAGCCAGATATAATAGTATAATGTCTTTGATAATATTCTTATAGATTTCCCTTATTCCAGTTAATAATCAATAAAAATATTCTACAATATGCAGAAATAAAGAAAAACATTCATATCTTAATGTAAATTCTTCCAAATAAAAAAACAATGATAAGAAAAACAGTTAAACTCAGAAATTAACGTACATATAGTAGCCAACAAATCCCCTCAGTCTGCTGACACCAATGAAATGAGCTTTAGGTGTCAATTTATAGGAGATCTAAAGACATCAGCATAATAAATGAGGTGAAAACAGGAACTATTGTCATGAAATAAAGAGTGTTTTCAGCAGATCTGTTAATATTGATCCGGCGACTCAAAACGGGGGTTGGAGGTAATGAAAAAAATAAAAAATAAATTACACTGCCTAGCTTCTCTGCAGGGGCGGCGCCAGAGAATTTTTAACGCATGTGCTGAGGGGGTGCTAGATCATTGACAGGGGGAGCTGCGCAAAACTTGGCCAGTAAATATTTAATATTCAATTATTTTAATGATCACAATTAAAGTTTTAATTTTATTAAATTAACCTGTTAAGCTGCAACCCCACTTTTGAAAAATCCCCAGAAATGACATACCCAAACTGAAACAGATACAGTTCATGAACCCTTTGTACTAAAAGCACAAGTATGATCTCATTTGAAAGCTGACACTTTTTTTGTAAATGTAGAATTAATTATTGTCATAATGAAAAAAAAAATGTTATAAATAGCTTCAAAGTTTTGTAAAGTTATTAGAAATTATTTTTTATGAAACATCCTCATGAAAATAAAATTGAAGTTGGCACTGTAGCAATCTAGAAATGCACTACAGCTAAAGCCACATGTCTAACCATTTTATGTTTAAAATCTGAAGTCCAAAACTCTGTATTTAGTTAAAAGTTTTTCAAGACCATGTCAAATTACTTTATTTTGATTTGACTCTAAAATGCAACTGATGTTTATTGTCATCTTCTAAGCATCTATCCAGTATATTGTCTCTATTGTTTTGTGGTGCAAACGATCCCCATTCAGTCTCAGTCTCCCCCTGCACACATTCACACCTCTCCAGCCTGGTTATGGCTCTAAATATGCATTTCTTTTGTCTGCATTATAGTTACTAACGACTGGCTATTCACAGGCTATTCATAGGGTTTCAGTCCCTAATTTCTTTTATCAAAGTTCACCTCACATTTTAAACTGTATCAAATGCATTTCTTGAATAAAGAAACATTTCAGTAAGCATTCTTATGTAGAAAAAAAATCATAAAAGTATAACTGCTAGTGGCAGGTGCACCCAGGGCTAGCTAGCATGTTAGCTTAGCACACCATCAATACACGACAATTTATGAGATTAAAACCATGTTTGTGCTCCAAACTTACTTTATAACGCAAGTCAAGTATTTTAAATAATCTTCTGTGATCTAATTTGGCTTCAGATAAAAACTATTGTATAGTGTTCTGCACAATGATAGTCTATATAGATTAGCATTACATTATAAATACAATCTATTATTATGAAAATACCTGGCATGGCTTGAAAAACACAGGTAACTCAAATATCATTGCAATCAGGTTTATTGTCTTCAAAACGTCTGTATCTGCATGTTACAGCGCAATCTTTTTTTATTATTATTTTTTTTTTTTTTTTTATTGAACATAACAGCAAGTATAGTTTAAACTACAATAACAATAGAATTATAAACAGTAGACAAATAGCAAGTTCAACAAAAATAAAGTAAAAAAATCAACAACAAAAAAATCAAATACACGAAAAAAATAAAAAAAGATTGATCCAGGGGTAACATAAATTAGTATAAATTCAATAGAGATAGAAATGCCTCGAGTCCCTTTTTGTTTTCATTATAAAAAAAAAACATAAATATTATACTTTGTGCACAATGTAACTGACTTTAAAGCTTTAGCATTGTTGGAAGAAGAGATAGTACCCAAATAACATTTCACGTCATTACAAAAAATAATAAAAAGAGGTTTGATAGACAAAAATTTACACGTGTGTACAAAAAATTAGGATTTACAAGAAAATACCTGTCTTTTATATTTTTGTCAGAGTTATAAAAACCAAATAAGACATCCTTAAACCCCAAAGAAAAATTGACTAATAAAGAAGCACGTACAAATAGACAAAATTTCTTCCAAAAAGTAGCTACATGAACACACTCCCAAAAAAGGTGAGGTTCCACTCCACAGAAGGAGCATAAGGGATCCAACTCAGGAAACATTTTTTTGATAAAAAGATTGACTGGGTAAAATCGATGTAACAACTTGAATGATACCTCTTTAACCTTATTAGTGATTAAATATTTGTTGGATAGAGACCACACTTTCTTCCAAGGAATATCATTAAAACAATTACTCCAATATGATATTATAGAGGGGACAGTAATATCATTCTGAAAAAGTTTTCTAATCTTTCTATTCCTAAGAGAGGGACTAGATAAAAAAACAGATCTTCCCTATTGCCGTCTCACAAGGATGTATCCAAGAGGTAGAAGAGAGTAAAGAATCACCTGAGTTTTTCAAAAGTGCAATAGCACCACTGGGGATGGCATCCATCACTATGGCATTGGCAAAGTCTCGTGGGTGACAGGAATACAATATTTTGTTAAGAATTCAGAATAAGAAAACAAATGACCGTTTGAATTTACAAGTTGAGAAACCAAAAGAATGTTATTATTAAACCAATCTGAAAAGAAGAGTGTCTTATTTTTGCATCGGATATCATGGTTATTCCAAATAAAATACCTGTGGGGGCTAAATTATGTTTGTAAATCAAATGCCAGGCCAACAGCACCTGCTTATGGAAATTTGATAATTTGATGGGCAAATTAGAGATATTATAATTACATACTAACAGAAAGGGGAGACCACCAACTTTAGAAAAAATATAATTGGGAATAGCATTCCATAATGAATCAGAATCGTTCAAAAACTGCCTCAACCAATTGATCTTAAACGTATTGTTTAAAGAAGCAAAATCAAGAAAATTAAAACCACCATGTTCAAAGATATTTATGACTACAGATTTCTTGGTGTAATGTCTTTTGTGTTTCCATAAAAAAAATCAAAAAGCATTCTATCAACCTTTACAGAAAATGTCTTATCCACATGCAGAGAAAGAGCAGGTAGGTCAATCTAGAAATACCCTCTGCTTTGGCGAGGAGAGCCCTTCCTCGTAAAGACAAGTCTCTTTGGAGCCAGGAATTAAAATTTTTCTTAGCTTTTGTAATTACCGGATCAAAGTTTAATTTTCCCCTTGTATTGACATCTTTACAAATTGAAACACCCAAATAATTCACTTGAGACTTATCATGAATATTGTGCAGGAATGGAGCAGAACAAGACTTTAAGGGAAGAAGTTCACATTTATCTAAATTCAAAGAAAGGCCAGAGGCTTTTGAGAACACTTTGATATGATCAAGAGCGATAGGGATCTGCAAGTCGTTTTTTAAAGAGAGTGTGAAATCATCAGCTAATTGAGTTATAATAATGTGTTTATCTGCTATATTAATCCCTTGTAATTGACTATTCAACAGGGAAGTAGTAAGGAGTTGAGCGGCCATCAAGAACAAATAAGGCGAAACCGGGCAACCTTGGCAAACCCCTCTAAATACATTAAACCTGGGAGAAGTGCCAGATTTCAGATTAATTGAGCAGTTTCCATTTTTGTATAACGTACGGACAATTTTGCAAAAGAAATCACCAAAGCCGATTTTATACAGGGATTGCAAAATAAAATAATGTTCAAGCGAATCCAAAGCTTTATAAAAAAAATAAAAAAAATAAAAACTTTCGTCTCTAATCAGTTCATCATAGTCCAACAAATCTAACACAAGGCGTATATTGTTAGCAATATGCCTCTTTGGGATGAAACCTGACTGAGTCTCGTCTATTATTGTACTTAGAACCGGTTTAAGTCTTTTGGCCAGTAACAAAGCTAAAATCTTATATTCACAGTTTAATAAACAAATTGGACGCCAGTTATCGATAAAAAGAATGTCTTTCTTAGGTTTAGGTATTAAAGTAATCCCTGTGATAAAGTAGGTGGAAGTGTCTCAGACGCAATACTCTCCAAATAGGTTTCAAGCAAGGAAGGTGCTAACTCTAGAGCAAAACTTTTGTACAATTCGGCTGTCAGCCCATCTGTGCACGGAGACTTATTCTTAAGAGCTTCAATAGACTCTTTCATCAATGGATATATCACTATCGCAGGTGTTCTTATCTGCATTAGATAATGCCCTAACATCTTTCAGAGACTGGAAAAAGGACAAAGCTGAGTCTTTGCAATATTTAGATTTGTAAAGATTTGAGTAGAAGTTTGCACAAAATGTGCCGATTTCCTTAGGATCAGAGCTAATCTTACGGTTTAAATTTAAAGAGTTAATAGTTAAATTTCTACAATTATTCTTTTCCATTCTGAAGAAATATGCTGTACTCTGTTCTCCTTGCTCTAGCCACCTTCTTCTAGAGCGAATAAAAACACCCTCTGCCTTATTCTTATACATTGAGTCCAACTGAGTTTGCAGATCAATAAATTCTGCCAATTCAGCTTCTGACAAACCATCCTGCATTTTATCAGAAAGAATCATTATTTTGGAAATGACAGTCTCCTCTTCAAGTCTTTTACGTTTAGCTAGAACGCTGCCAAAATTCCTAGCACACTTGCTAATTTCATGTTTAAGTAGTTCCCAATTGAGGCTGTATTTATTTTCCTTTTGTGCTTTGATCCAATAATATTCAATCAGATATAAAATGTTTTTCCTTAATTGATCATGCTTTAGCAAAGAAGAGTTAAGCTTCCAATAAGAGGCTCTAGGTTTTGAAGAGATAACTGAAGATAGAGGGGATTGAATAAGAGTTGCTTTATGATCCATCATGGGTGAAGGGAGAATGCTAACAGAAACATTAAAGTCCCTAACAGATTGAGAAACAAGCCAGTAGTCTATTCTGGACTGTCTAGAACAATTTGTTACTCCAAGTACAGGATGTAGTGTTTGGAAATGTTTCCCCTCCAAATATCAATAATATCAAATTGTTACGACCGCAGCCATAACACAAGAGAGGGCATAGACAACTCAGCTCGTACAATAGGGGATTTATTACAAACATGATATGGACATAACGATAGAAAAATGAACCGGGGTTTGACACAACAGGAGAGCACACAGAACCGCCGCCGAACACCCCGCCCGCCGCACAGGTTTGGCCGCTTGGACTTCTTATGCCAAACATACAGGATCCACAGATGCCGGCAATCAGTCCCTAATAAAACAAAGACACAACATACTCGCCCCCCCAGAGGACAGACAGATCATAACAGAACAAACGAATCACAAATACATGAATATGTAACACCTTCACTCCCCAAAAGTGAACCTTCACCTTTACAGTACCTTTCTAGTTTACGCCGCTAACCCACCCGGGACAGGGCATCAGCCACCACATTATCCTTACCTCGAACGTGTTTGATAGAGGTCATATGGTTGTAACGTCAGACTCAGTCTCCAACGCATAACACGCTGGTTAGTGTTGCGCATTGAATTAAAAAAAGAAGAAGAGGATTGTGATCACAATACACAACAATAGGATGAGAGCAAGTCAAATAGACCTCGAAATGACAGATGGCGAGGACTAAAGCTAAAGCCTCCTTCTCAATAGTAGAATAATTCCTTTGGGCAGCAACGAACTTCTTTGAAAAGTAACAGACAGGGTGTTCTACCTCATCAGAACCCCTCTGCTGGAGAACTGCCCCTGCACCCACTGCGAGGCTAAAAGGTCTTAAGTGATCCGGTGCCATCAAAACAGGCGCTGAAATCATCAAGGACTTAACATTCTCAAAAGCACTCTGACACGAATCTTACCAGTGAAATAATGGCTTAGGACTTAGCAAATCGGTAAGGGGTGAAACCACAGTTGCAACATTTTTACAGAACGCTCGATAATAACCGACCATCCCTAGAAAACGCAGTTGTTTTCGATCGACAGGTGGTGGAAACTCACAAATGGCAGTAACCTTTGCCGCAACTGGTCGAACCTGTCCCCCACCAATCACTTCACCTAAATAAATTAAGTTAGCTTTACCGAATTCACATTTACTTAAATTGACAGTCAGCTTTGCATCTGCCAAATGGGAAAAAACCTCCCTAAGCAAGTTTAAATGCTCATCCCAGGAAGAACTGTATAAAACTAGGTCGTCCAAATAGGCTTCACAACCAGATACACCAGCCAGAACAGTGTTCACGAGTCTCTGGAACGTGCTAGGAGCATTTTGCATTCCGAAAGCCATTACCCTATAATTAAGGAACGCATCAGGAGTTCCGAATGCTGAAATCTCCTTAGCACGTTCTGTTAAAGGTACCTGCCAGTATCCTTTTAACAAGTCCAGTTTTGAGACATATGTAGCGGAACCTGCACGTCATCTACTCTCGACGATGGATAACAATCAGCCTTGGTTACAGCATTTACTCTCCGATAGTCAGTGCAGAATCGATAACTACCATCAGACTTCCCCACCAGCAAACAGGGTGAACTCCAGGGACTAATACTAGGCTCTGCGATTTGATTCTCTAGCATATACTGAACTTCTTTATTCAAAAGAGTTATTTTATTTGGATTAATACGATATGGATGTTGCTTTATAGGTCGAGTGTTAAGCCCCACATCTATATCGTGCTCTATAACAGACGTTTGAGTAGGAATATCACTAAACAATGTCAAGAAGTTCTTCACTAATTCCAAAACGTCAGTTTGTTGCACAGCGGATAAATGTGATAGTTGACTAGACAAGGTTAGTAACACTTCAGAGTTTCTCAACCGACATTCAACTACACACCTAGAAGGTCCAACCTCTTCATACAACGGTTCCTGTACAGCCAAGCATACAGCAGCAGTCATGTCAGCTGGTCCTGGTTTAATACTGGGAGGAATACATTTCAGAGACTTCTCAATACTCAACTCCCTCTCATGATAGATCTTGATCATGTTAATATGGAAAACTTTGGAACTTTTACGGCGATCTGGGAGATGAATAACATAATCGCGGTTGGAAAGTTTCTTTTCCACTACATAAGGACCACTATACCGGGCTTGCAGCGACCCCTTCCAGCACAGGTAACAAAACCAGCACTTTGTCACCTGGTCTGAAACTTCATTCTCTGGCTTTCTTATCATACCAGACCTTCATTTTACCTTGTGCTTTCTCAAGATTTTGTTTAGCTAACTCACGGACTCTATGAAGACGGGTACGAAAATCAGTAACGTACTCAGGAAGAGATTTACATTTTTGATCAGATAGCCAACTTTCTTTCAGGACTATCAAAGGTCTACGCGGAGTATGGCCAAAGACCAAATCAACGGGACTAAACCCGAGTGATTCCTGCACTACATCGCGTGAAGCAAAAAGTAGCCACGAAATTCCCTCCTCCCAATCTCGTTCCAGCTCGAAACAGTAAGAGCGAAGCATAGATTTCAAGGTCTGGTGAAACCTTTCTAAAGCGCCCTGACTTTCAGGATGAAAAGCAGATGAAAAATTATGTTTAATGTGAAAACATTTAAGCACTTGCGAAAACATACACGAGATGTAAAATTAGTACCTTGATCGCTCTGGACTACTTTCGGTAAACCGAACAGTGTAAAGAACTTAACAAGTACCTTAGATATCGATCTTGCTGTTATAGTACATAAAGGTACCGCCTCAGAAAAAGTCACGCACATTATGGTCAGCAAGTATTTACAACCAGACTTTGACCGAGGAAGAGGCCCAACACAATCAATGATTATGTGCTCAAAGGTTCAGTCACCACAGGAACCGGAAACAACGGAGCAGGAGGAATAGTTTGATTCGGCTTCCCAACCATTTGACAAGTATGGCAAGTTTGACAATAGCGGGACACATCTTTCTTCAAGCCAGGCCAGTAAAAGTTACACAAAACTCGATGGTATGTTTTTCTTACACCCAAATGACCAGCTGTACCGTCATGAGCCACACTTAATATGTCTCGATAACCCACTGGAATCACAATTTGATCAACAACATCCCAGATATCAGATTTATTTACAGATGAAACAGACAAGATGGTAAGTTTAAAGTTTAATTGCAGAATGAATCGGAGATGAAGACAATTGGTAAGTAACAGCAACACAGATAATCTTGAATGGTCTTAGCTGAATGGTAAAGTGTCTCATTCTTTCTTTCTTGCAGATGGTGATGACAGAGGATCGATGAAGAAGGTAGGCAGACAGATGAAGGATGATAGCATCTCAGGTAAGGAACCAGGTGAGTGTTCGGGGAATCTGAGTGTCTTGAATTGACGAGACCAGACGATGACTGAAGGGTGAGCAGGGACGGACTGACAATCTGTGCGTTCTGGAAAAGTCCAGAACGGCCGTCCAACCGAGGGCCGTCGGCACAAGAAAAAGTCTAAAGCAATATGAACAGCCAACAGCAGGGGCACTTACGATCACTTATATGCTACGTGTAAAAAAAAAAAAAAAAAAAAGTGCTACTGCACTTTTACATTTTCTTACATTATATTTGAATAGTTAAGTTATAGTAGCCTATAGCAGTGGTCTCCAACGTGGTGCCTGTAAGTTGCCCGCTAAACACACTCTATAAATAGCCCCAACTTGCCAATAGCGATCCACTGTAAATCGGGGCTCCAGACTTCGACTAAATGGAATAATTTTGCGACCTTTTCAACTAAACTTTTCAGTTTGCACTTTTGCCTCTACAAAATTACCCAACTCTCTTACGCTGTTATTTGCGTTGCGTATGAGAAAAATCAAATGGCAAACACTCAAAAACACTCTTGCCTTGCCTTGCCTTGCCTTGCCTTGCCTTGCCTTGCCTTGATCTGAGCAGCGCAGAGCATTATCAGCTCGGCCCAAAAAACAGCGATCGCAGCCAAAGCTGATCTCGATCACGCGAACATTATTACACAGAGCTGCGCGATCCACCGAGAAGCATTTAAATTCAGCGCAGAATTCTCTATCTCTATTATAAACCCACAGATGACTATGTGATTTAAGCTTTTAAAAAGCTAGATGAAACAGCGCTAATATTCTTAACATATTGACGCAAAAAACAGGCGAAACATTGTTCCAAGAACAAACCGGTTAGAAGACAGTTCACTCCACGACTTATGAATTAACTTTAGTAAAACGAACTTTTTTGGCAGAAATGTGCCTGTATATATTCATATTAAAAATACTGTTATATTACATGTATGTATTAAATGTAATGCAGTAGGCTAATGTTTTTGTTAAGAAGTTATGGCAGTTTATTTATTTATTTTGTTTGTTTGGGCTGCTGTTTTGATAACGCATACAATAGGTTTATAGAAAATCAACAAAAAAATCAATAAATATTTTCATAATTTTTCAGGAATTGTTGATTTTTTTAAACACTTGTTAGTCTGAGCCAGCATATCAAGATATTTTATTATTTCGCATATGATGGTGTAAAGTAAGTAAAAAAGCACCATCATGTTATATGTATAATAAATATTTGAGTTTAACAAACAAAAATCCCTTGTATTATTTTATCCCTTGAGGTAGCCCTCGCACACAAAAAGGTTGGAGACCCCTGGTATATGGTAACTATATGTTTTATAATTACAAGTTTGTGTAATTTCGGGTTTCTGTAGCCTGCAGTGACATTTCTTTATTTGCATTTTATGGCATTGTACATTTTTTGTCTTTATTTGAAGGCTGAGGCTTCATTAATAAACACAACCCCAATTATCATCATTGGTTTGAGATGTTACTTGCTGTGAATACTTTGTCTGATAGGTGGCATATAGTGATGGGACATTTGAACCGAGGCGTCGGAGCGTGTGTCGAGAAAAAGTGGGCGTGCCAGATGAAGCCGCGATTCGAGGCTTGTGTTGTTAACGTGAAAATCACGTGACTAATGACAAACGAGGCCTCGGTTTGTGTGGATACGTCATCGGTTCGGTCTGAGTGTCGCTTCCGGATAAAAGGCGGTTCGAAACTCGCGCCACCTTGTGGGTGTTGCAGGAGTAGTAGAAGCAGTTGTAGTAGTGTCAGAGAGTCAGAGAGTTAGATGATAACTGTTGTGTCATATGTGAGGGCTGTATATTATTACATTATCAGGTTAGAATAGTTAAAGTAGGCCTATATTATTATTATAGTAGGCCTAGCTATATTATAGTCTTGTTATATTAATTAGATAAGATTATTTGGATTGCTCTGGATTTTTGCATCTGGACTGGACTGCTTTTTGATTTGGATTGCCTTTTTGGATGTGTTTGCTTTTTGTGACTCTTCTTTTTCCTGGTAATGGACAAGCAAGAAAGAGGAGATCCTCCCCTGTCTGGGCTCAACAGAAGCATCAGTGTCCTCATTTGTACCACTGTCATTTTTACGTTCCCCTGCATCCCCTGTTCCTTGTGAAAGGATATTTTCCAAGGCTAGAGAGATTTTGTCCAAGAAGAGGAATCGTCTAAACCCCAACACACTTGAAATAATTCTGTTTCTCAATAAAAAATCTATTGTAATCCTTCCTTCCGGACTATTCTGTTGCAGTTTACTTTGATAATCTGTTATCTATAATCTGCTAAATGAATAAATTTACTTTATTACACTCCCTCCACCATAAGCACTGCACTCAACACAGTGTCACTGTTGTTGTTCATACTGTCACTATCCAAACAATTTATGAATAATTAATAAACTGTGTGTGTGACTCTGCACAAGTAAATTCAGACAGAGAAAGATACATATTTTATAATATACACAGTAATGGACAAATGTCTGATCATGTCTTTTTATTATTGCAAATGAAAGGTTACAGACATCAACAGTGAGTAGCCTACAAAATAAATAAATAAATATTTGTATTTATAAAAATATTTTTATAAAATATACATTTAAATAAAAATATACAAATAAATATAAATAATTATTTGTATATTTACATTACAAATAAATATTTGTATTTCTAAAAGTATTTTATAAAATATACATTTTTTTATTAAAAAAAAATATTTTTTTATAGAGGGAGGGAGGGAGGGGGGGCGTGGCTCTGAACACTGGTTCAGAATGAATTAATTTGTCTGCTATTTCTTTGCACGGTAGCTAGGTGTCACTAGTGAGCAATGCTGAATGAAGCTTCGAGTAATGAACCTTTGGCTGAAGCAATGGACTGCGAGGTTCAGGAAGCCTCATTTTGCCATCACTAGTGGCATAGTATCAGGTAAGGATGGCTGACGCGAAACAGTCGTTCCGAAGCTTTGCGAGATCCCGAAGCGCAGATGTTTCGAAACACTGATCCGAAGCGTGATTCAAAACACCTATGTCACGTGACTATGGCCAAACGAAGCCTCGAAGTGTTTCACTAGTGTTTCATCAGGTGTGGTCCGCCGAATCAGCGTTTGATTGACACGGTCGGGAACAGACCACACAGTCGCACATCTGTATAAAAGTGAAATCAACGCATATTGACCTCGTGGGTTTTTGTGAGAGGAGTTTGATTTTGAGATAGCGGATTTTTGGTGATATAGTGACATAGTGCGATTTGAGTAGTTATAGGCTATTTAGGCTTGCATTTAAATTTAACTGGAATTTAAATGAAACTGGAAAGAGATAGCAGTAATCTTTCCTCATTTGTATGTCCTAGCTAAAAAAAATATCTCCGCCGTCTGCGTCAATGGCCTCGTAGTCAGTGAGCCGACATGTAGCGTCTTTGCACTCGGGCGTCCCGAGTTCGAGTCCCGGCTCGTGGACCTTTCCCGCCTCGTTTTTTTGTCATCTCTCTACTGTCCTGTCACAATAAAAGGAAAATCACCAAAACAATATATATATATATATATATATATATATATATATATATATATATATATATCTTTGCATGCCAGCAACAAGTGTCCCTTGTGAGAGGATTTTTTCAAAGGCTGGAGAAATTATCTGTAAAAAAAGAAGTAGTCTAAGTCCTTCCACAGCAGAGAAATTAATATTTTTGAATAAAAATCTCTAAAAAAGACACATTGTGGCTTGATTTCTTTTATTAATATTCATTTTGCAAGACCAAAATAACATTATGCACAGTGAGGAGCCTATAGGTTACAATCTTCACATATTAGAAAATTATAATAATAAAAAAACAACAAATTTTTTTAATGGCTCGTCAAGGTTGTTTCAGATCAACACCTGCAAGTGACCACTAGGTGTCACCGTTGAGACGGGTGTCGGATTGATTCGAAGCCTCGAAACAATATGGCACATTTGGTTCAACTGTTTCATTGCTTCACGAGGCCTCGATCTGGCCATCACTAGTATCAGGACATCCTCGCTAGTGTCTGTCGCACAGGGGCGAATGGCCGGATGATGGGCCTATTTGGGAGAAAGTCCAGGGCTGTTTTTTAGCCCCAGTCCGTCCCTGAGGGTGAGTGCTGAATATAAAGGGGTGAGATGACGAGGTACAGGTGATGATGATTACTCAGGGGAGAGTGAGTGCAGGTGTGAAGACACGAGGGATGCTGGGAAGTGTAGTGAAGAGAAGACAGACGGTGAAGGTGGTGAATGTGACACCATTGGAGTGTGGTTCCCGGTTTACAATAAGGTTCATTAGTTGACATTAGTTAACTACCTTAGTTAACATGAAATAAGAATGAACAGGATTTATCAATTTTAGTTCATATTAATTTCAACATTTACTAATACGTTATTAAAATTAAAGGTTGTATTTGTTAACATTAGTTAATGCACTGTGAACAAACAATGAACCGCTGTATTTTTATTAACATTAACAAAGATAAATAAATACTGTAACAAATATATTGCTCATTGTTTTTGTCATTGTTATTAACTTGTTTGCTCATAAACGTTATTGTAAAGTGTAACCAAAAATGTATGTCTATAACTGACAAGTTTGTTTAAAGTAACTGATGAATCTCTTGTTGATGAGGTTCAGAATCATGTTTGTATTGACATTAGTTGTTCTGTTCTTGAACAATTACACACATGTCTGTGTTTAAAAGCAAAACACCAGCTTGGAGTTCAACTGGAAACAGTTGCTTCTACTAAAATAAAATAATAAAGTCTGTGCGTTTACAGCTGCATGTGCAAATCAAGTATTGAACAGATCTGTTGCTTCAATCACTGATATTCCTAGTATGAGGACATTTTCAGTAAGATTAAAGTTTATACTTTCTTTTGTTTTGCCTTTTATTTTAGACATACCAAAGGTTTAATATTTACATTTCATATTTGATTGTTGTTTCAGATGATCTTGTGACTTCAGCTCAGAAATATTTGTTTTGTTATATTGTATGTATTTATCTGCTTGGCAAATTTTATACAAAATAAAAACATACATAAATGAAAGTTTACCACTTACAATTTTTTTTTTTTATAATTTAAAATAAAAATGTTAAGAAGTACAATGTAATTGATGTATAGTTAAATATCTTACCCTCGTGTTCTTTCTCTCTATCTTTTTTTTTAGCTTTCAGCTAATCACTGTTAACTCTTATTTTCTCATTTATGACATTGAACACATTGTTAATACATTTTGTATACAAAGTTGTATATCATAAACATGTAATCTCTGTACTTTTTGAAATAAAAAGTGCTTTCTTCCTCATTATCATGCATCACATTAAAAAAAGGAGTAAAATGAGTCTCTGATCCAAAACTCACAACAGATGGCGCTCGAGCCGCCAATAAAGAAGAGAGTAGTTCACGGTATTTCTCATATTTACACAACCATCACACACACTTTATACAGTTTGATTTACTCAAGCGACAGACTCATTTCTGTATTGTTTTCATCGATCACAGCGATACTTGTGCGTCTTTTCTGGCGTCTTCCTACTGAAATAAACATTTAGTGCAGCAGCAGCGAGCATGAGGAGAATATGTGGAGTTCATTCAGACCTGGAGTGCGTTTCCCGAAAGCATCGTTATCCAACTATGATCGCAATGTCCATTGAACTCTGTGGTAACGACGGAACTTGCGACCATAGTTGGCCAACGATGCTTTCGGGAAACGCACCCCTGAGCGAGTTTGTGTTCGTTTGTGTGATTGTCTCGATGTTTGGAGTAAGAACTGATACTGAATGTCAATCTGTGAGAGGAATTGATGAGCTTATACCGATGAATTGATTTGATGAGTTTTTTTAGGATCATTGTCAGTTTTGAATAACATTATTGCAATGATTGTAATTACTAGAAAATCAAAATATATTTTAGATATTAGCATTATGTATGGAGCGAATTATGTGCCATAATTTAACAAACAAATCCAGCATTTTGCAAACAAACTCAATCTACTTCGCAAAGGAAAACTCGACTCGCAAACAAACTCGATCCGCTTTGCAAAGGAAATCTCGACTCGCAAACAAACAGAAAGCAATGTGCAAGCACAAAGGTCAGTTTGAGTGAAAATGCATTTGCAGTGGAGTAACAAATATGTATTGTGTTTTACAAATATAAATAAATAAGCCAAGATAATACTTCACAAATACAAACCATCCTTCAAATTGCATGTAACCTTTGAACAAATACCAAATCTAGTGCATACAAATGCATATCTGTCTGTTATGACTTAACTTTGAGATCTCTCGGCTTGATTTTCTCACAAATGCGTCCAGGCAGATTTTCTCACAAATGCAGTTGAGCAACTTCCTCTTCTAAAACAGTAGATGGCGCTAAACTAGAGGCTAATTTAGCGCTAGTCTCCCAGGAGAAGCACTGATTTGAAACTTGCCTTTGCCTACAGCTGAGGAAAATAACCGGTGAACGGGTGTGTTTCTGTCTTATTTGAACTATAATTAACCTTTTTGAGGTTTTCTCTTGCAAAATGTTTATTGCATATGAAGAGTTCAGATGCAAACGCCTCTAAATGCCATCTGAAATTTTCTTATAGAATGATCATTTTTATCAAGCTTGTATATTTAAGTTCAGTAATTTCACTTAAATAGGTAATCTTCATTTCCATTTAAGTGAAATTATTGAATTTAAATATACGAGCTTGATAAAAATGATCATTCTATAAGAAAATTTCAGATGGCATTTAAAGGCTTTTGCATCTGAACTCTTCATATCTAGACAGAAGTCCACATTAGCACTTAGTAGCACTCCACTCTCTCTAGGATCGGGGAATCTATAAGCTGAAAGCTCTGCCATCATGTTGCTTTTTGTAATTTTTTTCTGCATCAGACACTGAACGAATCTATTTCTTTCGTTCTCCATAGATTAATGAGAACATTTAATTTAATTGAAAGGAGGGTCCCACTTATTTATTTATTTAGTTGGAATTCAGTCAGCTTAACTGTTAATGTAATAAAATAATTAATGAAAAAAAATATATATATATACAATTGTTTCTTAACTTGCCTGTGACGTAGCCTATGCAGTGCCCAAATTATTATTTTGGACACACAAATGAAACCCGCCGCTCAATTAAATGAAATGTTCTCATTCATTTATGGAGAACGAAATAAATAGATTCGTTCAAGTGTAGACATAATCACTAATTTAGTAATTTCGCATGAGTCCGATGCAGAAAAAAATGACAAAAAGCAACATATATATGATGGCAGAGCTTTCAGCTTATAGATTCCCCGATCCTAGAGAGAGTGAAGTGCTACTAAGTGCTAATGTGGATTTCTGTCTAGATATGCAATAAACATTTAGCAAGAGAAAACCTCAAAAAGGTTAATTATAGATCAAATAAGACAGAAACACACCCGTTCACCGGTCATTTTCCTCAGCTGTAGGCAAAGGCAAGTTTCAAATCAGTGCTTCTCCTGGGAGACTAGCACTAAATTAGCCTCTAGTTTAGCGCCATCTACTGTTTTAGAAGAGGAAGTTGCTCAACTGCATTTGTGAGAAAATCTGCCTGGACGCATTTGTGAGAAAATCAAGCCGAGAGATCTCAAAGCGAAGTGTCACACAATCATAACAGACAGATGCATTTGTATGCACTAGATTTGGTATTTGTTCAAAGGTTACATGCAATTTGAAGGATGGTTTGTATAAATTTGTGAAGTATTATCTTGGCTCATTTATTTATATTTGTAAAACACAATACATATTTGTTACTCCACTGTATTTTCACTCAAACTGACCTTTGTGCTTGCACGTTGCTTTCTGTTTGTTTGCGAGTCGAGATTTCCTTTGCAAAGCGGATCGAGTTTGTTTGCGAGTCGAGTTTTCCTTTGCGAAGTAGATTGAGTTTGTTTGCAAAATGCTGGATTTGTTTGTTAAATTATGGCACATAATTCGCTCCATACTTACGCTGTTGTAGTTATTTAGATGAGGTGGTTAATTATGTTTGGTTTGTTTATGTGTCATATGGTGAGAAGCAACAGTATTTTCTTTCAATAGGGCAGTTTAACAGGCTTTTATCATGTATCCTGACTCAAATAATGTGTTTCTAACAGCAAACACTCAGAATAAAGTAAGACGATCTGCTGATGATCCTGAATGGCTTGTTGAATGAGTGTTGATAGTCTGAGGCTCATCGATATTAACAGATCTGCTGAAAACACTCTTTATTTCATGACAATAGTTCCTGTTTTCACCTCATTTATTATGCTGATGTCTTCAGATCTCCTGTATATTGACACTTAAAGGTCATTTCATTGGTGTCAATAGACTATTTTCAACAGTTTTTTTTTTCTGACCATTGTTAATATTTGGAAGACATATTATGATGTTTATGGGTCAATGACATAGGATTTTCGACAGGCCAATTTTAAAATACCAAAAAAAAAACCTGTTGCAATTATTCGAACATTAAGGATTTTGTGTACGTAAATTCATATAAAAAATGTAATTTAAGTGATTTTTAGTGTTTTTTTTCATCTAGATGAATTGTCCGTAGCCTTTAAACTGTCATGTGGTGCGACCGTGATTTATCTTAAAATGAATTAATTTCCTTAACATGCTTAAATTTCTTTTTACAAGTTCTTAGTTATTAAAGTGTTTAGAAATCAAATATTTGCATTTCTTTTGAGTTTTAAAAAAAATGACCAAAGAGTTTAGATATTTTTCCTATTTAAAACTTGACTCTTCTGTAGTTACATCATGTAATAAGACAGACGGAAAATGTAAAGTTGTGATTTTCTGGGCTGATATGGCTAGGAACGTACTCGGTTACTAACGTAACCTCTGTTCTCTCTAGAGAGGGAACGAGTATTGCGTAAGCTAGCTTACGCTGCGGGAAAGTCTCCTTTCTCGAGATACTGAAGCCAAAAATTATCCTTAATTTTTTAAATCTTGTCAACGCAGTGCGGCAGCCTGCAGACCTAGGGCAGGCGAATCGCGTGCCCATTGGCTGCTCTGCGGCAACTGCAGCAGCCTATGGCTGAGCCTTGCGCGTGACGTCACGTCCAATGAGCGCGCTTGGCGCGCTTAATGCGTCACAGCCCGTCATTAGGGGTGTGGCTTAGCGTATATAAGCAAGGTACAGAGGCTGCTTCGCTGGTTTCTGTCGCATGGAGCGAAATGAGCTCGTGGCGAGAGCACGGCGGGTTACGCAATACTCGTTCCCTCTCTAGAGAGAACAGAGGTTACGTTAGTAACCGAGTACGTTCTCTTACGAGAGATTCTCTCGTATTGCGTAAGCTAGCTTACGCTGCGGGAACACCCTTGTCAATGCCGTGCGCGCGCCCAGCATCCTGAATGAATCCCATGGGGAGCCCAGGGAACGCGAGGCGGAGCTGGGCGGCCAAGATACCACAGTACACAAGCACATAATATGGGGCAGGGAGCGGCACAGCCGGTCCAACTGACACTTTCCACATAGTGCAGCTCAACCAGTAGAGCTAAATCAGCAACATAGCCCGCGCACAGACAGTGGGCTGGCTACGCGAGACTTAGACTGATAACACTTTGGCCTGCAAAGCGGGAACTTCCAGGTTGTAAAACCTAACAAATGTGGAAGGGGAGGCCCAGCCTGCCGCTGCACAAATGTCATGAATGGGAATCCCACTGGACCACGCCCACGATGAGGCCATGCCTCTGGTGGAGTGCGCCCGAATGCCCAAAGGGCACTGCAGGTTTTTAGATGCGTAAGCAGCTGCGATAGCGTCAACTATCCATCTGGATAGGGTGTGTTTCGAGGCGGCGAGACCCTTGGTGCGCCCACCAAACGAAACAAAGAGCTGCTCTGAACGCCTGAAGGCGGCGGAGCGCGAAATATAGCTTCTCAGCGCCCTGACTGGGCAGAGGAGATTACTATCTGCCTCGCAGCCAGCATTCGGCAGGGCTGAAAGGGAAATGACCTGCGCTCTGAAGGGAGTGCCCAAAATTTTGGGGACATACCCATGCCTCGGTCTGAGAATAACTTTAGAGTCATTGGGTCCGAACTCGAGGCACGCAGCGTTAGTGGATAACGCGTGAAGGTCTCCCACACGTTTTACTGAAGACAGTGCTATCAGAAAAACAGTTTTGAGCGTGAGGTACTTCATATCCACAGTTTCCAGGGGTTCAAAGGGATGTGCTTTCAGGGCGTCTAAGACCAGTGAAAGATCCCACATAGGAACCGGAGGGGGTCGCGGGGGGTTCATCCTTCTCGCTCCTCTAAGGAAGCGGATGACAAACTCGTTCCTTCCTAATGCGCGGCCCGGCTCTGAGACAGAGAGCGCTGAAATGGCCGCGACATAGACTTTGAGCGTGGAGGGGGACCTGCCCGCGTCCAGTAGCTCTTGAAGGAAGCACAATACTTGCGAGACCCCACATGTCTGTGGATCGAGCCCTCTGGCAGTGCACCATTTGTTAAACACCGACCATTTAGACGTGTAGAGCCGCCTCGTGGAGGGAGCTCTAGATTGTATGATCGTGTTCATCACCCCTTCTGGTAAATCAGCATGTAATTGTTGAGGCTCCACGCATGCAGAGACCAGCGCTCTGGGTGGGGATGCCAAATCGAGCCGCGGGCTTGAGAGAGAAGGTCTCTCCGCACCGGGATCGGCCAAGGGGCTGAATCTGCCAATTGTATGAGTTCCGGGAACCAAGCTTGGTTCTCCCAGAACGGGGCTATGATGAGCACTGTGTGGCGCGCTTTCCTGGCTCTCTCGATGACCTGAGGCAGCAGAGAGACCGGGGGAAAAGCATATAGCGGGCCGCTGGGTAGGGCTGGGCGATAAAACGATAACGATATGTATCGCGATAGACACGTAATCAATATCAATAAAAAATGCGTTCGATAAAACGTTCGATAATTATTTATTATTTTTTTTTCGTTTGAAGAAACCAGCAAAGCAAGTTTGATTGCATGAACAAAGGCACTCACTCTCTAGTAACTAAATAAAACAGAAAAAGTCAGCTCGCCTGACTTAAAGTCTGACCGTAGTCAGACCAATGTCGTCTGCAGATTATGCAAGACCGTCGTCAGTTTTTCTGTTATTCGCGTGCTTATGCGCTGTTCTAGCTAGTTTCTCAGCGCATACATGTGAAGCTCACATGCACTAAAAGCCTGTCTACCAGCGCCTGAATACTAAGTTATCTTTCGAGTCTTATTTTGCTAATACTGTTATACACACAAGGTTTACATAAACTAGTCGGATATGTCTAAAGTGAAAGCAAACTTGAGAAAATTGAGAGAAAATCTGCTTGTCAAATGCGTGTATAATAGACGCGTCGCGCGCAGCTCTTAAAGAGACAGTAGTAATAGTAAACACGCTGCCGCTTGTCCTTAAAGGGATAGTTCACCCAAAAATAAAAATTATCTCATTATTTACGCACTCTAATGTTGTTCCAAACCTGTATTAATTGCCTTCTAATATTTTCTAATATTTTCTAATATTAATATTTTGAAGAATGTGGGTATCCAAACAGTAGCTGGTCCCCATTGACTTCCATAGGAGGAAAAATATACTATGGAAGTCACTGGGGTACATCAACTGTTTGGTTACCCACATTCTTCCAAATAACTTTTATTTTCAACAGAAGAAAGAAACTTATTCGAGTTTAAAACAACGTGAGAGAGTAAATTATGAAAATTAGAATTTTTAGGAGAACTATCCCTTTAATGTTAATAAAACAACAAAATGTAAAGAGAAAATCACTCACTGCTCTTGACTAATAACTTTATTAATAGCTTTAATAAGTATCAATGTATAATTTATAGAAAATAGAAAGAAATAGATTTATATAATTTATAGAAAGAAATCGTAATATTATATTTTTGCCATATCGCCCACCCCTTTATAAAGCATTTCTTACGTATTCTTTAATTTTGCACCTTAATGTTAAGAGATAATTGTTAAGTGTTCATTGTGATTTTAGACTTTTGAGTTTTCCATGGTCGTGTTGACATTTCTGCCTTTTTAACTGATGGGATTATAATCAGAGGTAGGTTAAATTTAAAATAAAAAATCTTTAAATGTAATATATTTGTCTCCTGGACTGGTCCTTATTTTAAATATGTTATAAAAAAATTCAATAATTATCGATATCGACCGATATGAAACACTTATATCGTGATACAGTTTTCAGCCATATCGCCCAGCCCTACCGCTGGGCCACGTCTGGGTCAGCGCGTCCTCGCTCTTGAAAAGAATACTGGGCAGTGTGCGTTGTCTTTTGACGCAAAGAGGTCGACTTTCGCTCTGCCAAAGCGGCGCCACAGCGACTGGACTGTTTGGAGGTGTAGAGACCACTCCCCAGGGGAACGTTGTCCCTGGACAGTCTGTCGGGGCCCTCGTTCAGATGGCCAGGCACATGCGATGCTCTCAGAGAGCGCCGAGAGTGCTGAGCCCATACGAGGAGGCGTTCCGTCAGGGCGCAGAGCTTTTTTTTTTTTTTTTTTTTTATCTGACACCGCCCTGGTGGTTCACATAGGCCACTACTGATGTGTTGTCCGTGCGGACTAGAACATGGTGACCATGGAGAAATAGGAGGAAGTGCATGAGCGCTTTCTCGACCGCGAGCATCTCTAGACAGTTTATGTGTAGGAGATTCTCCTGGTCTGACCAGCGGCCATAGACCGGTCTGCCTTCGAAGAGCGCTCCCCAACCTAGGTTGGACGCGTCTGTTGAGACAACTTTCCGGTGTGAAATCACTCCCATAATCACTCCAGTGTGATACCATTTAGCTGCTAGCCAGGGCAGCAGGGCTGAGACACAGCCCTGAGTCACTCTGATTAGCAAGCCACCGGTCGCCCAGGCTCAATGGGATACGCGCGCTCTTAGCCAGCGTTGAAGCGGGCGCATGCGCAGTAAACCCAGCTGAAGCACTGCTGCAGCTGAGGCCATATGCCCCAGGATGCGCTGAAATGCTTTCAGAGGAACCCGATTGCCTTCTTTGAAGGATGCGGCGAGGCGCCGGATGCGGCGCGCGCGCTGCTCCGACAATCTGGCCGTCATTGCCACCGAGTCCAGTTCTATTCCGAGAAAGGAAATTGACTGACGGGGCGAGAGCGAGCTCTTGGTCCAATTGACCGCTAGACCCAGACCTTCCAGATGGCTGAGAAGCGCTGTTCTGTGAGACACAAGGTCTGTCTCTGACTGCGCTAGAACAAGCCAGTCATCCAGATAGTTCAGAATTCGCATTCCCTGACTTTTCAGGGGCGCGAGAGCCGTGTCCATGCATTTCGTAAATGTACGGTGTGCTAAAGACAGGCCGAACGGCAGGACTGTGTATTGATAAGCTCGACCGTCGAAGGCGAATCTCAAGAATGGCCTGTGACGGGGGGTTATCTGGATCTGGAAATACGCGTCTTTCAGATCGAGAGAGATAAACCAGTCTCCTGGGCGGATCTGCGCAAGGATCTGTCTGGTTGTAATTAGAGGTCGACCGATATGGTTTTTTTCAGGCCGATGCCGATGCCGATCTTTTGAAATCCGGGTCGGCCGATGGCCGATTAATGCTGCCGATTTATTTTGGCCGATATTTGACCGATTATGTGCTTGTTTTTAACCTCTATTTGAAAGATAAAATATAACACAAATTATTACTTAAGATCGACAAGATTTCTCAACAAAAACATTTATTGAACACTTGATCAATCTGCACTTGTTGTGACCTTGAGATATGTTTGGTAATTGTACCTGAATGAATTGAAAATTTATTTGCTACATTTCAGACTAATATATTTGTTTTCCTTAAAATTTTAATTAAGTAACTTAAACACTTTGCAGTTTGAATGATGTCTTTTATAAACAAAATGACAGAGTATGTTTTTATGTTTCCACTGTTCGATCGCATCCGCGCCTCTCTCACACACACACACACACACACACACACACACACACACACACACACACACACACACAAATATAAGTAAACACTTTGCGACTTTAAACACACGCGACTTTTCGATCGCGCCCGCACCCGCGCCCCTCTCTCCCTCTCCCTCTCCCTCTCCCACACACCATATTCCAGCAATGCAATCTTTACATCGCAGCCTATTTTTTACAGTCTATGATCGCAACCTGCTTCAGAGCTAAAGCGGGGCTACAGATTAGGTGTCCCCAAAGAACCCGCGTATCTAACAGTAGTTCCGCATTACATGAATTAATTTGCACGCGAGTTTTATTTATTTTTATACCATGTATTCTCCGTGTAAATTTATACACCGAACCGTGACGCCCGTACCGTTTCGGTTCAATACGAATACATGTACCGTTCCACCCCTAGTCTACAGTGAAATACAGTCACACATTACACTGTTTGGCCAACATTTTAACCGTGTTTAATCCAGCTACTAGTATGCTAAAGTTAACAGCTGACTAGCGTCACGTTTCTAACGTCCGTTTTCAGAGCATCCAAGAGAAGCACAGGCATAACAGTAGCATTGAAATGAAGCACAGAAATCCGCATTGATATTCGGTCCGGTAAATAACGGTCGTTAAGGCACCAGTGCCGTATTAGCACCGGGTCTGTCTGTAGCTACCCAACCCTAGCGACGACGCTAGAAAAGCAAAGCCAGCCCTTCACTAACCTATGGTCACTTTTTTATTACTTATTTCTCTGCATTGAGTGACAACCCTCTCAAATATAAGACACACAAAACAGAACAAATAAAAGTATCAGATTCTCTGTTTGTAATTGCAAAATTCTTGCTTACTTATTTTGACATGATAGCAACCCTTCTGCTGTGATAATGCAACCTCAACTACGCTATCAATATCCAAAGTAGCCGAACGTCATGTCGCCTATTCATATTTTTTCTCGAAGTTGGCAGTAACATATCAAAAGGTTTTAATTAAATATAAAGGAGTTTTCTCCAAGGAACTTAGCTCCTTCCTTAGGCACTGGATGAGGTCTGCTCACTCTGCTGGAGAATGACTCTAGACGCAGCGTGCGTCGAACACGTGTTCCACAACAACAACAACACTAGGCTGCCCACAGATGCGCCCGCCTAATAATCGGCTTGATATACTGGATATTGGCCGATGCCGATTATGTTAAAAAATTCAAAAAATCGGCCGATTAATCGTCCGACCGATTAATCGGTCGACCCCTAGTTGTAATCATCTTGAACGGCCGTCTCATGAGAGCCGTGTTCAGATGTCTCAGATCTAAAATAGGTCTTAATGCTCCGTCCTTCTTGGGAACGAGGAAGTAACGGCTGTAAAAGCCTGACTCGCTCAAGGAAGGATGAACCTGTTCTATGGCCCCTTTGCGCAGCAGCTTCGCTATTTCTGCTCGAAGCAGGTGCGCTGCTTCTAAACCCACTTTCGTCTCCGTCTGCGCTAGAAGCGCGGGGGGCGACGAGCGAATTGAGGCGAATAGCCGTGTTTTGTAGTGTTCAACACCCATTCTGACGCGCCCTGAATAGCTTCCCATGCTTTTGCACGCATAGCTAGGGGTCGAATGGTCTCTGGGTTCAGATCGCCGCGCTGCGCGGGATGGAGAACCTGTATCAGAGAGGATGGGGCGGCGCGCGCGCCGCCGGTGCTCGAACACGGGCGTGGGGGATATAGTGTCTGAAAGTGAGTGCGCGTGCTCGTGAGCGGGCGCAGGGTTTACACTTATAACACGGCCAGTGTTCTGGAAGCTTTAGAGGGTCTGTAACCCGGGGTAACCGTATGGCAGAGCGAGCAGCGAGTAGGTGTGAGCACAGAGTTGTGGGCACATTTACTACACTTAATACTCGAGCGGCGTGTTTCCGCTTTATGAGAGAGCGCTCTGAGCGCATTACCATGGGAACCATGTTGTGTGAAGCAGTGAACACATGGGAGTGGGCACATTTTCTATACTTAATATCCCCTCGGCCTGAGCCGTTGCAACTCGAGCAGCAGGTAGGTGTGAGCACAGAGTTGCGGGCACATTTACTACACTTAATACTCGAGCGGCGAGTGTCCGCCTATGAGAGAGCGCTCTGAGCGCGTAACCATGGGGACCGTGTTTGTGCGAAGCAGTGAGCACATGGGAGTGGGCACATTTCTACACTTATGACACCCTCGGCCGGAGCCGGAGTGTTTCGGGGCTTTAGAGGGTCTGTAACCCGAGGTAACAATGGCAGAGCGAGCAGCGGGTATGTGTGAGCACAGAGTTGTGGGCACATTTACTACACTTAGTACTCGAGCGGCGCGTGTCCGCTTTAAGAGAGAGCGCTCTGAGCGCGTTACCATGGGGACCGTGTTTGTGTGAAGCAGTGAGCACATGAGAGTGGGCACATTTTCTACACTTATCTTTGGCTAGAGCTGGAATGTTAGTGAGCTTTAGAGGATCTGCAACCCGGGGTAACTTAGTGACAGAGCGAGCAACGGGTAGGTGTGAGCACAGAGTTGTGGGCACACTTCCTACACTTAGTACTCAAGCGGCGTGTGACCGCTTTAAGAGAGTGCGCTCTGTGGACGTTACCGGGGAGACCGTGTTTGTGTGTAGCAGTGAGCACGTGGGAGTGGGCACATTTTCTACACGTATAACGCCATCGGTGTTATAGGAAACTGATAGAGCGAGAAGCTTTGATGGCTCATAAGTTTAGACGCTCATAAATACTCAAGCACCATCCTGCGAGATACGGGTTCGCTTTCTGTATGTGAGAAAGCTGGCCGCGAGCTCGGAGAAGCCAGCAGAAAAAATATTTATCTGCCGCCAGAGCAGGATTCGAACACGGGTCTCCCGTGTGGAAGTCCAATGCTCTGCCACTGAGCCACAGGAGCACACATAAACTTTTAGTTAGTGCGAGCATATGACCGAGCGATGTTTCGTTTCGGCGTTTGTTTGCAGACGCGCGCGTGTAATAAAACAGGCTCGTTACTGCAGTATAGTATTTCCAGCCGCCTGAACTTGGAGGGGACTGAGAATATACGAGGACGAAAACACTCTCTCTTCCTCTTTTCGCCGGTGCTCGTGACGTCCGCTCTGATGTCCCTTGAGAACGGCGCAGTTGCGCGGCTCGAACAAGGGAGAGAGAGCGGGAAGATGTCATCATGTGCTATGACATCGTATGTTTACAGGCGTGCGTGTATTAAAACAGGCTCGTTTACTGCAATATTGATATTTCTAGTCGCCTGAGCTTAGGAGGGGACTGAGAAATGTGTGAGAAACGGAGGTGGCCGGAGAGTGACGCGCGCGACCGAGACGCGGGGTAGCTTTCTTATAACGTAAAGGAAGCCAGCCCGTGACCGTCTACTCCTGACATCCCTTGTGAGCGGCGCGTTTGCGCGGCTCGAACAGAGGGGGAGAGCGCAGGGAGGGGCGTGCGTCGTCCGGGGGGTAGCTTTCTTGTAACGTAAAGGAAGCTATAGCCCGAGACCGTCCGTTTCTGACATCCCTTGTGAGCGGCGCCGTTTGCGCGGCTTGACAGAGGGGAGAAAGCAGCTGTCTAAGAAAACAGCGCTGTCTGCTTCATCCCCTGAGGCGACGGCAGTGCGGGCGAAGCCGGCCGCTGCGCGTCAGGAGGTGGGGGGGAGAAGGAAATAGCGAGGCTCGCGGGAGGGGCTCCGGCGAGCGCTCAGCTGTCATAGAAGCCCAGGCAGAGAGCGCAGATACATGGCGGTCTCTGTCGCTGAGCGTGGCTCACACGAGCCACAGGATGAGCGAGGCATTTGCAACAACGCCTCGCGCTCTTTTAGATGCAAGTGTGTCGCGGGGCGAACACACAGAACACACAACACAGAGCAAGTAAAGGCTATGTATGCCGGATGGCGTAGCAGGCAGGGAAGGCTGAAGGCGGCGAAGCGGCCGGCATCCTCAGGCTGAAATCCTCGGCGTGCTGGTCGCTTGATTTGACGGCGGCTTCCTCAGAGATGCGATGCGAAGAGCTTCGCTGAAGAGACAGAAATCAGCGAAGCAGCCTCTGTACCTTGCTTATATACGCTAAGCCACACCCCTAATGACGGGCTGTGACGCATTAAGCGCGCCAAGCGCGCTCATTGGACGTGACGTCACGCGCAAGGCTCAGCCATAGGCTGCTGCAGTTGCCGCAGAGCAGCCAATGGGCACGCGATTCGCCTGCCCTAGGTCTGCAGGCTGCCGCACTGCGTTGACAAGATTAAAAAAATTAAGGATAATTTTTGGCTTCAGTATCTCGAGAAAGGAGACTTTCCCGCAGCGTAAGCTAGCTTACGCAATACGAGAGAACCTCTCGTAAGAGAACTATACTCTCAAAATCGCAACTTTACATTTTCCGTCGGTCTTAGTACACAATGTAACTACAGAAGAGTCAAGTTTTAAATAGGAAAAATATCGAAACTTTGGTCATTTTTTTGAGAGAGATGCTAATGGTCTTGTCCGATTCAATGATCTATGCTAAGCTATGCTAAAAGTGGTACCGCCAGACCCGGAGATCGGCTGAATGGATTTGAAAACGGTAAAACTCAACAGTTTAACTCTGGGGGAGTTGTAAAATGAGCCTATTTCCAAAAAAAGTGGAGTATCCCTTTAAAGGTAGGGTAGGTAGGATTTGTCTAAAAAAATTATTTTCCAAATTTGTTTAAACTTTATTTATACATCAATACATAATTAAAATGTAAGTACTCTGAAAAAGAAAGTATAAAAATCGAGTGTCTGTAGACCTCTCACGACTGTTTTAAAGACAGCTCATTATTTCCATTCACTCCACCCCCTCCCTTCTGAGCTCCTTTCAAAGCCACGCCCCCAAAACACATGAACGCGCGACTCCGACCGCTGAGCTGAAGACCCATTATTTACCTGAGAGAAGCAGAGAGGAAGGAGCACAGTAGTGACATCATGTCAGAATCACATGTAATAAAAAAATCTAATGCTAATTGCTTATGAATATAAACAAATAAGATGTATTTTAGTACTCACTATCAACCTAACATATTGATATTGGTAAAGTTTAAATTTAAAATATATATTTTTTGATTCGCTAACGAGCTAGTTATATAAGCTAAAAACAGGTTGCATTGATACACTTTTTTACATTACCATCAGTTACATTGTGATGAAGATGAATTTCGTGTAAGATTCATAACATATACAGTATGGTGTTCTGCATGTAGGGGTGGGAGATATTGACAAAAAATGAATATCTCGATATTTTTTTCCAATATCTAGATATCGATATTCAGGCGATATTTTTGCCATCCTTCAAAGAAATGTGTGCAAACTGGCAAAGAAGGTCCAGTTGGTCTTTTGACTTGCTGCATTTGACCTATATTATTGCAGGCTATAAAAAACAAAAAAGGAGCTAACTAAACAGAATCTTTGGCAGCCCCTACTTTTTCCACTTACAAAAAAAAAAAAAACAACTTAACTAGGCACTTCTTGCAACTGATTATTAAATCAAACAACAATATTGTTGATGATCAATTCAAAGTAAAAAAAAAAACATTTTCAAAATGGTATAAATCCATCCATTTTTCCCCAAAACGCTATAAATCCATAATTTTTTTTTTTTTTTTAAATGTATGGTTTGTCTTTTTAAAAACGTCTTTTGTCTTTTATTTTTCGTGTTTGCATTTATGAGGAAAAAACAATATTATGTGACAGTTCTCCATTATGGACGCGAGCGCTCTAAAAAGCGGCACTTAGACTTTCAAACTTTCACAGAGACCTCAAAACAGAAAGCACAAAGCCTTTCTTTAAAACGAATTTCGTTTTGTATTAATTGTATCTTAATTTTAATATTTTTTTCATTAACCAATTTTCTGGATTACATACATAAAAATAAATATAGGCTATCAATCACAACACAAGGTGCTTGAACTGAAGATTATATCATCATGAACCGAACCGTAGCCTCGCCTCACAGGCCTAAAAAATGTGAAATATATTTACAGAAAGCTGGTTCTAAACAAAACCATCCAAAACAAAACAAAACTATGTAGCCTAATAAACGTGCATTTCTCTGGTGCGGTCACTAGCCTACTGCGAAGATCGCGAGTCTATCGTCAACTTCATCTTTGCAGCCGACACAGAAATTAATAAACAATTAAAATGTCTTATTGCAATATTTTACATATTCATAATCATTACTTTTGCTGGATCTTTGAGGCAGCTTTTTAGGTTTATGGCGTTTTGGAAAAGAGCTCTTCACGTAAACACCGTTTCACCAAGGCACAGCGGCCCTTCAGCACATAAGAACAAAAAGAGAAAAAGCACGGACTTACTAATTACGAAACTTTGATGTGGTTGAACAGGTGAAACAGTCACAAATTCCTCTGCAACTTCTCAGTACGAGTTATTAAGGAAGAGAACAGCATTACAGTTTTCAGCGCGTCCTCCTTTGATTGCTGTGTTGTGACTGGAAAAGTGCGTGCAGGAGCACATGCGCAAAACGTAGGTTTGTAAAATGTCCTTTTGTAAAATAAAAATAATTTTAGGGCGAAGCAGAGGAGGTCGTGCAAGACGCCGTGGCGTGCAACTAGGGTCCGAGGAAGTAGAGGCCGAGGACGGGGTGGTCGCTGGAAAGCCACGATGATATTGACAGGCGTTTTATTTCTTTGTTTATCCAAAGACTTTTTGTTCATTACCTTTTCTTGTACTGTCTTCTTTTTTTGCCTTGTTTGCCTTCACTAACTGCATGCCGGTAATGTGAAATTTGATTGCTCTTTCTCTGCCATTGTTTTGCTATTCCCAGGTTCCATGCCTCTTGAATTCCTCAAATCAAACGTGCGCGCACAAGTGGGCAGATCCCGTGGCAAAAGGGTGGTTGCCATGGTTGCGAGAGAGTGACAGTCGCCTAAGCCAATCCTTTGTTTCGTCCCGAATGGAAATAATGAGCTGTGTTTAATGCAGATTAAACGGTCTAGAGTCACTTGATTTTTATACTCTTTTTTTCAAAGTACTTACATTTGAATTATGTATTGATATATATAGAAAGTTTAAACAAATTTGCATTTTTTGTTTTTATAAGTCCTACCTACCCTGCCTTTAACTCTCTGGGACTGGATCAGAGCTTTCCTGTCTACTCCAAACTTCTTGGACAGATACGACAGGTTTCTGATGGCTCCTTCTTTGTATAGATGACATGCCTCTTTCATCTTTGGGCATACACTTTAGTTTCGTCTAGCTTTTGTCATCTTAAGACTGTGAAAATATGTTTATTAATCTTTTTTTTTTTTTGAAGATTAACATAGTGACAACCATCAGTTAATATTTAAATTCTGATTATTAAGTATTTACATAGATGTTCAATGTGGGTGAGCTTAAAGGGAGCACACTGTGCTTAATTGGAGCAAAAACTATTTTTAATTAATAAATATTAAATTACATTTTTTAGGAAAATAATTAGCTAAATTAATAATCTAGGTAATGTATTAAGTTTATACCAATTTTAATATGAACAACTATTATTGACAATATCTTTGAAATTATGCTTTTTCTAATTGATGTCACACTGAAGCTGTGTGATTGTCATAGTAGTGCACCCTTTAAGCTCACCTATAATAATACAATAATATGAATTCTTTAAAAATTACAGCAGTTTAAAACCACAGAGTATCAATAAAATGTAAAATTATAATGTTATGTATTTAAAAAAGTACAAGCCATTAATGCCTGTGAAGTAATATATTAGTGTAGCACACAATCTTATACAGCTAGTAAGCTAGCTATGTTCGTAGCATCTGGGCTATGTTGCTAAAACTATCTTTTAGATCTAACTGTAATTATTTCCCACATCCAGGTTCCAGGTTATAATATGCAAAAGTCTAAACATTAATCTCTTAATTTTGCAATAAGATGATGTACTTCTTCAAAATAAAGGCTTAAACATATAAAAAATGCACATTTGAGGGGCTCCTCTTCTGGTGAAAGTTTTCAGACAGCTTTGAAAATAGCCACCAGACAGTGTGAACACATGGATACACATATCTCAGTGTGCAATGGTCTGATAGGTTTAAAATTACAGGAGGTATATAGTAACAAACACATCAATTGGTTAATACATCAAATAGGATAATACATTGCTGTTTCTTTTTATAATCTGAGCTCCAAGATGGTAGTGTGCTTAATGGGTACTTGAGCTTAATAGGTACGTTTACCCCTATCTTTTTCTGAAAAAATGCGATCGGACAGAAAATTTAGGTGTCACGTCATTGACCCACATATTCTTTATCATTTCTATGTTTCTGTCTATATTGTAATGTAAAAAGCAGGAGAGTGTTGTGGTTAGCCATAGCCATAACATAAGATATACATATCAGTTACTTTACTTCAGACAGACATAATGCTTAGATGTGATATTTAGTATAAAAACAAATTCAGGAACTGATATTATTTTTTATTTTGTCAGATCAGCTCCTCCCACAGCAATTTTCCAATAAATGCTGTAAATTCCCATCAGCTACAAGTGAAGACGAGCATCAGGAAGAGCTGAAATCTGCAAAGACTGAGTTTATTAAAGAGGACAGTGAGAACATGAGTGATCCAGAACCCTGCAGAATGAAACACACTGAAGATCCTGAAGAACAAAGAGGTTGGTGTTTATTCTTCATTCATTCATGATGCTGAAGAACATTCATGTTAGAAACATTCAAGCATGTCAAAAATGACGTCAAATGTCGATGAAATGTCAAAAAGATAGTAAAGTTTGCTTAACTTTTTCAAATACGCTGGCTAGTCAGATCCCAAACAAGCAAAAATCGTTTCCGCTGATCAAGAATGGAGACGGTGGACACAGCAGTAGTATCGACATAATATCTCGTTATTTCGACATAATAAGGGGACATTCTTATTAAGCCAAATTAAGCGTTCTTATAATGGTTTTCTATGGGAGGAAAATGCTTAATGTGTAATTGCGTATATATTCTGGGCTCATCTGATTTTTTGTACATAGCCTACTTTATGATTTTAGTATCATAATGATTAATAAATGTACGCACAATTATCCGTGAACTTTTTTTGAACAAATTCCTTTCAACTTGTGTGTGCAAAATTCAGAATTAAATATTTGTTAAAATATTATAATGTTATTTTTTTTCCATTTATGTTGATTTCTGAAAAGTGAACTGCACGAGATAGGAATGCGCAATATGAGACGAGTGGGTCAGACATGATTTTGACCACTTCATTAAAGGGTTAGTTCACCCAAAAATGAAAATTATGTCATTAATGACTCACCCTCATGTCGTTCCAAGCCCGTAAGACCTCCGTTCATCTTCGGAACACAGTTTAAGATATTTTAGAGTTTGTTTGAGAGCTTTCTGTCCCTCTATTGAAAGTCAATGGACGGCATACTGTTCACGTCCATCATCTATTTTGAAATATAAGATGTAGTTTGTCCTGTTGGTTTAAGATATAACTGACCGTGTTTACATTAATTTTGCGTCATAAAAGTATTTTGAGATGCAAGTACATTTAACCAACGAGTCGCTCACAGCTGCATGTGCAAGCGCTATTCACAAAGCACCCGAGAGTATTTTAAATTGAAAGCAGCCTTCGCAGTGATTTTCATATTTTTTATATATTTATAAGCCAACTGCATATCAAAAGATACAAATGATGCCTTAGCAGAGCTTTTGTGAGGAAAATTCTGGCGGGCGAGAGTAACACTGCAAGAGTAACATCAATCAAAGCGACATAACCTGTGCGATAAAGCCCGCGAATGTCCTTGTAATTTGCTTAGACCTTTCCAAACTTTATGAAAGATTATTTTTCGGAAGGTTTGAGTGGTGTCGTGTGTGTGTGTGTGTGTGTGTGTGTGAGGACTCGATTCTGAAATTCTCTGAATTGATCCAGAATCGTTGAAGAGAGAATCTATAACTTAATATATCATTATATATTAATAATATATATTATAACATAAAATCACATAAATTAAACAAAATGATCTTTCCTGCATGCCAGGCATATATGCGTAGCGCGCCAAGTTGATGCTACGTCTGCAGACTGTCACGTGACCAGAGTGTAATCAGGTTTAAAAATTGCGTTTCATCATATTGCGATATTATCGCAAATGCAATTAATCGCTCAGCCCTATCACAGAGGTATATATCGCAATATGCATATCGAAACGGCTTGCAATAACTGTGGTCATGAACAAAAGACAAAGAAAATCACTCACTGCTTTTGGCTGAATAACTTTTGTAGCTTTAATAAGAATCAGAATGAATAAGCCATGTTTTATTTTCAGATTTGATCATTCAGTTTCTGTTGTTAAATAACCCTTATTAGTTCGTAGGCCGCCCCACTTACAATTACAAAGAACACAGTAGTTATACACTACACTCCACACACACACACACACACACACACACACTCAGCAGTTATACCATTTCCAAGGTCTAAGCTACGTCATTGCTTACATGTTGAATGATTCTCAATCTCTAAGAAATAGAAATGTTGTGGCAAAAAAATCATTAAGCATTCAATAAACAATCAATCACTGTGTAAGAGACATTTTCTGAGTCAAATAGTCTTTTCAAAAGGTATTTATTCTTGCAAGAAGGCCCAGTTGCCACATAGAAGTCCAGTACAGTCTGTGAAACAAGTGCGACAGAGAAAGGGACGGCAGAGCAGCTTGTATATAATTTTTGCAAGGTTTCTGACTTATCTAAAGAAGGGAAGATTCCCTAGCTCATGGTCTCATCTTTTGCTGAGCTTGTGCCTACAAGCTCACAAGTTATAAATTGGACAACCTATCCCTAGGGGTCAGAGGTCTCTCTTTGATCTGCCACCTCCTTGCTGTCCCACCTGTAACCCAGTTTAAAAACACACTCACACATTGAGTCAACTAAAGCTGAGACCACGTACTGTCCAGCAAAGGTCATTTCAATATCTTACTAAAAGCAATGAAAATCAATACTATAAATCTATGAAAATCAAAATTTTCCATTACAATAGTAATTTTCCACACATATGCAGATAGACTGAAGCATATCTCCATAGCTTATGCATCTGACACTCGGATCCTGAAGTCAGGCACGTCATGACCTTCCAGGTCGCAGATTTGGGTTGCTAGGCGCCAACATGTCTCGAACAACAACTCAGTCAATCTCCAATAATGCCAGTGGTTCCTTAACCTGTAAGCAAGAAGACTAACACACACACACACACACACACCGACACACAGCTTTTCCAAGGTTGGATTTGGCCAGGCTCTAACTATAAACAGGAGTCTTGTCTCAAAACATCAAGATAACAAGTTCTTTCTCTCAAGGATAGGACACTTTAGTCTAAATGGAAAGTAAGGCTTTAACTGAGAAATGGTCCCTTAAACCAGGGGTTCCCAAACTTTTTTAGTCCGCGACCCCCATGATACATGCGCTGCTGCCCCGTGACCCCGCACCTCCCCCACCCCACCTCAACAACCCCTCCCATCGTGTGAAATGTACAGCAAATCGATAGCACACAAAGGTATATTTTAATGTTCTACGTGCAAGATCAGTGTTACAATTTTGCATGAGCCGCTCGATATCCACCTGTTCTCTCTCGAAAAGTAACTGTGCAACTATGTTGGGTTGAACTCGTTCATTGTTCTGCCATCAGACTTCAGTATAGACTTCAATAACCCCTATGTGTTTTAACATGTTGAAGACCTTTCTCAAACACAAAACATTTCCTTATTTCATTTCTTGAAGCAGAGTTAAATGAGCAAACATTGTTACTTCATTCAAATATCAACTACAGACATTAAAGAATACATGAAAATAAAATTTCAGTGATCACACTGGTAACTTCTATAACGAAGTAAAATCCTCACAGAAGTCATTCAACTCATTTGATATTTAGAAGGAAAAAATATTGATTAATACCTTGACTATAATCACTCAATACATATACAGTGAGGAAAATAAGTATTTGAACACCCTGCTATTTTGCAAGTTCTCCCACTTAGAAATCATGGAGGGGTCTGAAATGGTCATCGTAGGTGCATGTCCACTGTGAGAGACATAATCTAAAAAAAAAAAATCCAGAAATCCCAATATATGATTTTTCAACTATTTATTTGTATGATACAGCTGCAAATAAGTATTTGAACACCTGAGAAAATCAATGTTAATATTTGGTACAGTAGCCTTTGCTTGCAATTACAGAGGTCAAACGTTTCCTGTAGTTTTTCACCAGGTTTGCACACACTGCAGGAGGGATTTTGGCCCACTCCTCTACACAGATCTTCTCTAGATCAGTCAGGTTTCTGGGCTGTCGCTGAGAAACACGGAGTTTGAGCTCCCTCCAAAGATTCTCTATTGGGTTTAGGTCTGGAGACTGGCTAGGCTACGGCAGAACCTTGATATGCTTCTTACAGAGCCACTCCTTGGTTATCCTGGCTGTGTGCTTCGGGTCATTGTCATGTTGGAAGACCCAGCCTCGACTAGACATGTGCCGGTATTCGGTAATGCGATAAATCGCGGTAATGAATATGCACGATATTGTTATCGCGGGCACTTATTAACCTTTATTAACCTTTATTTATCCAGGTAAACTGTTTGAGAACCACTTCTCATTTACAAACAAAATACCGTGAAAAAATAATACACGGTACTTCAAAATACCGTGAAAAATAATAGATCTGAATTGAGATTTTTAGAACGCGCATTATAGCTTATTTTCCATCAACCGCTTAAACAAACACTGCGTATATGCTGCGCGAAACACGTGCGCACTCTGATGTAAAAAATGCATGTATAAGCATGCGGCCGGTGTGCACTTCTAGTCTAATGTAAACAGTCCTCACATGGAGAAGCAGCATGGTGGAAGGAGGAACGCCGCCTACATGACCGCCGCCGATCTATCCGGATCCATCCCGCTTCTAAAAGCAAGGTAAAAGAATCTGTTAATAAATGTGCCTGGTTTTTGTTATATAATTCATTGATTGTTCCACATCTGACCTATTGCATTGAAGCATGGGGAAGTGCAAATAAGACTTATATAGAACCAGTTTTTAAATTACAAAAACGTGCCATTCGCGTTGTAAATGGAAGTGAACATAGGGCCCACACAAATCCAATATTTATACAATTAAAAACCTTAAAATTCAATGATTTATTAGATTATAGTCTTCTAAAAATAATGTATAAAGCTCACCTGAAAACATTACCTGATAAATTGCAAAACAGATTCATCAAGAGAGTTAGTAGATTCAATTTAAGAGGAACTGAAGTATTTCAGAAACCCGAGTTTAGAACAAAATCAAAGGAAAGATGTGTCTCAATACAAGGTGTCAGTCTGTGGAACAATCTAAACCTGAAATTAAAACCTCAACATCGTTTTTTTGTTTTCAAGAAGTGTGTAAAAGCATTACTAATAGAGAAATATAATGCTGCTATTTAGCAGGAAAATGTGATATTTGATTTATGACCTTGTATATGTGCTGCAAAGTAGACGTGTTGTAAGCGCACCTCTTTGGAATTGTAATTTAATTTATGTTGATAAGGGGCAGATATTATAAGTTTATCTTCTTTCTGCTCCTTTTCATTTCTTTCTCAAAAGAATGAAATAAAACATGAAATGAATGAAAAGCAGAGCTGCCAACTCGACGCATTCAGCTTGAGACTCTTCACACGCTCACGCCACACATCCGTTTTCTCACGCAGAGAAAAATCGCGGAGCAAAGAGGACACGAAGACCGTCAAACAAGACAGAGCAGGTTACTTTTGATATGAAACAGGAGAACAATTGTGTCACAGAACGTTACATTTAAACCATTTAATGACCAGCAGCATGTTAGATGACTAAAACAAATCGATAAAGAGGAGTATTTTGCTGAATATGTGCACTGCACTTTTTTACATATTTATTATATTTGTACTTGTGTCATTACATAATTGTTATTATAATGAAAACCACATTATATTTGATTTAATTAGTTATTTGTAACCTTTAATAATACCAGCTGATAGGGCTCATATATGGTTACATAGCATTATGTGATTTTTTTTTTTCATGAGAAAAAAATAACATGTGGGCTATCTACTGTAGCCTTCCTAATATTTATCCAAAATTAGTCAGTATTGAATCAAGATTTAAATCAAATCCCAAGTATTGAATTGAAATCGTTAAATTTGTGTTAAGCAATACAAACAGTTAGCCTACTAGTCATTGTATCATGTAATCATTGTAACATGTTGTCACTAAACTTAGGTCATCCTCTCCTTAATACAGTGCAGTCGCCCTGTCCCATGTGCAGGAAAACACCCCCAAAGCGTGATGCTACCATCCCCATGCTTCACAGTAGGGATGGTGTTCTTGGGATGGTGCTCATCATTCTTCTTCCTCCAAACACGTTTAGTGGAATTATGACCAAAAAGTTCTATTTTGGTCTCATCTGACCACATGACTTTCTCCCATGACTCCTCTGGATCATCCAAATGGTCATTGGCAAACTTAAAGGGGTCATATAATGGTACATGCACTTTTACAAGTTGATTGCACTGAAATGTCTGTTGGCAGTGCCTGTACACAACCATCCTATCATGATAAAAATCCATCCAGTGGTTTTGTTTTAATCTCCTTATATGTTTGACCATCTCTGAAATCAAGCCGTTCGATATTGTGACGTCATAAGATCGTACGCCCCTCCCGCTATTGTGATTGACAGCCGTGTTTCAACACAAGACCCGCCCTGAGCAAGCTGTGACAGCCGTCGTCATAGTAGTCCGCCATTGTTGATATGCTGGAGTAGAATGGCGTCTAAGCGATTGTGGTGTTCTGTTCTTAGATGTAATAAGGAACACAGCAGTCATTTGGATGTTCCTAAATCCGAGCCGTTGAAGAAGCAGTGGCTGAGTTTTGTTTTTGAAGCAATATGCCCAAAGGATTGACGCGGGGATTCCCTCACGGGGATTCCCCACGATCGTCTGTGCTTTCATGTTTGCGCGAATCATTTCACACCAGACAGCTTCACAAACGAGAAAAAACGGATCGGTACCAACGTGTTCCTGCTGAACCTCCAGAAGATGTGAGTGTAATGTTTTATTAACCTTTATATTAGTATTTATATTAATCTTTGCGAAATTTGCAAACCTTGCTGCAGGCTTCACGATGAATGCGTCTAAGGTTTACACTCAGGGTACATTACGGCATGTTTTCTATGTACGACGTTCTCAATATAATTCATAATCCCACGTTTATAACGAATAACACGTGGTTATTGTGTTAGATACGGTCAGAGAATGTCTAATACGGTGTACCCACAGAACAGAGGGGCGGGGTGAGCAAAGCTCATTATCATTTAAAGACACATGCACTGAAACGGCGTGCTGAAAACAGAGCTGTTTTTGACCAGGTAAAATGAGTGTTTTCTTACAATACTAATGAGAATTTTTAATTAAAGTATATTACAAACTTTTAATTTAGACCCTAAAGAATCATATTAGCTTGTACAAAAATGGCATTATATGACCCCTTTAAGACGGACCTTGACATGTGCTGGTTTAGGCAGGGGAACCTTCCGTGCCATGCATGATTTCAAACCATGACGTCTTAGTGTATTACCAACAGTAACCTTGGAAACGGTGGTCCCAGCTCTTTTCAGGTCATTGACCAGCTCCTCCCGTGTAGTTCTGGGCTGATTTCTCACCTTTCTTAGGATCATTGAGACCCCACGAGGTGAGATCTTGCATGGAGCCCCAGTCCGAGGGAGATTGACAGTCATGTTTAGCTTCTTCTATTTTCTAATCATTGCTCCAACAATGGACCTTTTTTCACCAAGCTGCTTGGCAATTTCCCCGTAGCCCTTTCCAGCCTTGTGGAGGTGTACAATTTTGTCTCTAGTGTCTTTGGACAGCTCTTTGGTCTTGGCCATGTTAGTAGTTGGATTCTTACTGATTGTATGGGGTGGACAGGTGTCTTTATGCAGCTAACGACCTCAAACAGGTGCATCTAATTTAGGATAATAAATGGTGTGGAGGTGGACATTTTAAAGGCAGACTAACAGGTCTTTGAGGGTCAGAATTCTAGCTGATAGACAGGTGTTTAAATACTTATTTGCAGCTGTATCATACAAATAAATAGTTAAAAAATCATATATTGTGATTTCTGGATTTTTTTTTTTAGATTCTGTCTCTCACAGTGGACATGCACCTACGATGATAATTTCAGACTCCTCCATGATTTCCAAGTGGGAGAACTTGCAAAATAGCAGGGTGTTCAAATACTTATTTTCCTCACTGTACATCGAAGCAGCAGTTTATTCTAATCCCTTTTCTAATTCTAGGTTTATTCTATTCTAAAAGTTTCAAGGACATATAATCAATTTATAAAAAGGCATCGGATTATCATAATATTTTATAGCAGTTGTCTACTTTCTGCTATTACATCAGGGCTCACTTTCATGTCCTTTCACATTATATTTCTCTTTTAATTAAGTGGAGGAGGAGAGTGAAGAACTGAGTGAAGTGAAGGAGGAGAGTGAAGAACTGAGTGAAGTGGAGGAGGAGAGAGAAGAACTGAGTGAAGTGAAGGAGGAACATCATGTCAAACCTGGAGAAAAAACTTTGTGTCGCTCAAAGACTAAAAATACATTTTTAAAGAAAGGAAGAGCCAAGAAATCTTTCACCTGCACTCAGTGTGGGAAGAGTTTATCAAGCAAACACAGTTTTGAGCAACACATGATGATCCACACTGGAGAGAAGCTGCATGTATGCTATCAATGTGGAAAGAGTTTCACAACCAAACAGACTCTTAATTTTCACATGAGAGTTCACACTGAAGAGAAGCCATTTAAGTGTGATCAATGTGGGAAAGATTTCAGTCAATCTTCACACCATAAATTACACATGATGATTCACACTGGAGAGAAGCCGTTCACATGTGATCAATGCGGCAAAACATTTCGCTGTGCATCACACCTGAAGAGACACCAGAGAGTCCATATGAAGGAGAAGCCACATTCATGTTCTGTGTGTGGAAAGAGTTTTTCACAGCTGGATAGTTTACATAAACATCAGAAAATTCACACTCGTGTGAGAGAGTACATGTGCTTTGAGTGTGGGAAGACTTTTACCAGAGCGAACTGTTTAAAACTGCACCAGAGAATTCACACTGGAGAAAAACCTTACAAGTGTTCACACTGTGACAAGAGATTCAGTCGGTCAGAAAATCTGAAAAGACATGAGAGGATCCACACTGGAGAAAAACCTTACAAGTGTGATCAATGTGGGAAGAGTTTATCAAGCAAACACAGTTTTGAGCAACACATAATGATCCACACTGGAGAGAAGCCGCATGTATGCTATCAATGTGGGAAGAGTTTCACAACCAAAAAGACTCTTAATGTTCACATGAGAGTTCACACTGAAGAGAAGCCATTTAAGTGTGATCAATGTGGGAAAGATTTTAGTCAATCTTCACACCATAAATTACACATGAGGATCCACACTGGAGAGAAGCCGTTCACATGTGATCAGTGTGGAAAGAGATTCTCAAACAAACAAACTCTTAATCTTCACATGAGGATTCACTCCGGAGAGAAGCCATACACATGTGATCAATGCGGCAAAACATTTCTCTGTACATATGCCCTGAAGAGACACCTGACAGTTCATATGAAGGAGAAGCCGCATTCATGTTCTGTGTGTGGAAAGAGTTTTTCAGTGCGGCACACTTTACATGAACATCAGAAAATTCACAATGGTGTGATAGAGTACATGTGCTTTGAGTGTGAGAAGACTTTTACTAGAGCGGACAGTTTAAAACGGCACCAGAGTATTCACACTGGAGAAAAACCTTTCAAGTGCTCACACTGTGACGAGAGATTCAGTCAGTCGGCAAGTCTAAAAAGACATGAGATGATCCACACTGGAGAAAAACCTTACAAGTGTTCACACTGTGACAAGAGATTCATTCAGTCGGCAGATAAAACAACACATGAGATGATCCACACTGGAGAGAAGCCGTACACGTGTGATCAGTGTGGAAAGAGTTTCTATTTTAAAAGTCACCTGAAGCGACACATGAAGATCCACACAGTGGAGAAACTACATCAACACAGTCTGAGATCAAGGTAGGGGTGCACGTTATTGACAAAATTTGATATTGTGACATTGATATTCATTTTGATATTTTAAATATATGTAAAATTACAAAAGTTATGGGAAAACGCATCCAAATAGATTCATAACAAATAAAACAAGTTTTCTTACAACACAAGGTTTATTTCAACTGACAGTCATATTGGACTGGTACAACATGACTAAATACATAATAACCATGTCTACAGAACAGGACATGTTAGATACAATCAAAATAAATCTTAAAAAAAAAAGTAAAAAGAAAATGTCATGAGAAACATGGCCCATCAACAACCGTGTAACCTTTAGACGGCAATTTGAACTTTCCCCGGCAACTCACAGGTGGTCACAACTTCATGAGGAGGTCTGGAAAAGTGTAAATTAGGGCTTTAGTCAAGACCACCTTTGTTGAGTCCAAGTCAAGACCGAGTCCAAAAAGGTTCGAGTCCGAGCCAAGACCGAGTCCAGAACAGAAAAAAATAAAAATAAATAAAATGTATGCATGACATTATCAAGACAATCATTTTGGGTTATTATTTGTTGATCTAAAAGCAAAAGCAGTGTCACAACACCCAGGACTTTTAAATAAAGACATTCCCTTGATATCATATAATCTTCTAATCTAAAGAAAACAGAATGATGACATATGGTGATACCTCACAATAGCAGTGTTAGAACTGATATATAAACACCAACCCACTACTATTACCACTCCTAGGTACTAGTACTGAACATTTTGAGCAACTAAATGACAATATAGCTTCACTCCAGATGTACAGTAGGGTAGAAAAGAAGTGACCAGTATTACAGAGTGTACCCCTATGGTTGGTTTATGCCTTCCCTGAAAAAAAATTGTATTATAAAATAATGAATGAGTTTAATTGTATTTAAAATAATTGACTAATTCAAAGAACAACAACAAAATAATTATATAGGCCTAAAGGCGCACACACATTTGTTTCGACTGTCTGATCAGCCTCACATTCTATTCCTGTCTATCATACACGTGATGTCAACCAATTAAACTGCATGAATGAGGGAGGGCCGAGCCAAATCTCTCCCTCTCACATACACACACACACACACACACACACACACACACACTAGAGATGCGGATCGGGCGGATGACGTGACGAAAAATAATACTTTAAAGGAGTCATGACACGAGAAACCAAATTTGCCTTGATCTTTTGGTATATAAGAGGTCTTTGTACCATTAAAACGTCCTGCTAGTTTCATAGCTTAAGACGTCCTCCCCATTATAAACGAATCATTTATTTAATCAAGCTCTAAATACAGCTCGTTCTGGATCCATGGTATGAAGTGACGTCACGGTACGAAGTGACGTCACGGTACGAAGTGACGTAGCAGTCGTTTGCATATGACCGCCTCCAGCGTTGACAACTACGCTTCAAGCGCAAGATAACTACCTCATTTCATCATCGCGTCTGTCACGCGCTTCACATGTGTTCAGTCGACGTGCAGCGAGTGGGTCTGTTTACAAGAAGATTGCGATGTCACACAGATGTGCTGTTCCTGGCTGTGGACAAACAACATGTTTGAATAATATACGCTGCTGAAAGATCCAGACGTCAGGGGAAGATGGATGCAGTTTATTTTTTGTGGACGTCCCAGTCACGGCAGTGTTAATTTAAGTGTGTGTTTTCCACATTTCAAGGATGAGTGACAGTTGAGAACAATCGCAGTATGATGCTGGCTTTGCCAGAAAAGTTTTGTACAAGATAAGGCCGTGTGGACTATTCTGGGCTCAACAACGATGACGCAAACTGTAAGTAATGTAGGCTATTTAAAACTTTAAACTTTATTAAAACGTTAATTGCAGTTTAATTCATAATGAATAATCACCGTGTTTTTTAGCCTACTTATTGTTTTCATTACCGTCATGTTCATGCCCCGTAGGCTATTAAAAGATGTAGGCTGTGAAACTGACAAAATAGTTTCACACGGGCTGATGCATTCTTAGTTGTGTTGATGGTTCATTTCCTCTGATTCCGACTCAAACATCATTGCAATCGCCATCGTCTCGCACCATAGACTGTAAGCCTCGCACGCATCACCCGTTACTATGGTAAAGGTAAACACAGCTCCGCAAAATCCACATGTTTTGACAAGGGGGCGTTAACAATTGATGCATAGGCACTGACGTTATCCAATCATAACAGTGGGCGTTAACACTGAACTCCTAAAGGGGAAACACCCCCAAAACAGACTGTTTGAATCAGAGCATGAGAAACAGGATGGGAAAAGGTCATAAATCACTCAATTTGAAACGTTTTTTTGTCCAAAAAACTATAGTAATACTATAATTGCACCTAAGGGAACATAATAAAAGAAAAGAAAAAAACATGTCATGACCCCTGTAATTAAATTCGGGCGGGTGACAGTTGAACCAATCAAATGGAAAAAAGTTTGCCTCTAAGCAAACCTACAAGCTATGTGCCCAGCTGTCAACTATTGGAGGAGGCCTAAACGTCTCGTAGATGAGACTGCCTGGGTTATTATTATTTTTTTTCGGTATTAGCTATATTTTAATACAGCCAGACATTGGAACCTACCACTCGTGGAATAGGCATTTAAAAGAAATGCAGATTATGGAGTGATATGACTCAGAAATTACATTGGGCAATGTTCAGATGTCATTCAGAGTGAGATGTTCAGAAGAAAGCAAGAGCTAAACTTCTACAAGCTCAATAACATCCACATAAAAATAAAATATAAAAAAAGAAGGTAAGAAAAAAAAAGTCTGAAAATTTTGCCCATTAATTAGATATGCAAGGGAAGCAGGCACATTTGTTGTTATGGACAATTCAAAATGTGAATATTCAGGTTGCACTAGCGGTGGACTTTCAGCAAGTTAAAACATTTATTTTTTAAAGAGCCATTTGTGAGTCAAAAGAGCCGGCTCTTTTCAGTGAACTGAGTCAAACAAGCCGGCCGAAAAAGAGCCAAAATGCCATCACTAGTTATTAGGTGGCCAGTGTTTCACTTTCCCTCCAATATTATTATGTTCCCAGTAAGCACACATACTGTACGTTGCAGCGAGTGTGCTTACTGGGAACATAATAAAGACACCTGGACTCGGTTGAGACCAAAAGCCATATTTGGCAAGACCAGTGGCTGAGACCGAGACAAGTCCGAGTCGAATACCAGCGAGTCCGAGACCATAGAAAAACAATCTCGAGTTCAGAGTACTACTGCCCTAGTGTAAATGCATCTGGTTGTTGAAACCACATATGTAAATTTTACTCCTCCCAAAAACGCAAAAAAAATAAACGTGTGAGTGAAATAGACAAATGTTTTTACATTATTCATTTCAGGGTTCGTACATCCATTTGAGAGTAAATTTCAAGCACTAATCAAGGACTTTCAAGTCCATCACACTTTTTCCAGCACTTAATTTTTTTATATAGTTTAATGTGATTTCTAGTTTTAATGTGATGACCAAAACCATTTACACATTTATTCATTTAGCAGACGCTTTTATCCAAATGAGAACAATAGAAGCAGTTAAACTAACAGTAGGACAACATAGGATTAAAGTAGGACAACATGGTTTTGTCATTGACAACAATGACAAAACCATGATTTGTTCATACTTCAAAGATTGTCCGCATTTGTAAAACCAAATGCTTCAAAATTTAGGAAAACTTACGCTTGGCAAACCAACATATTTATTTAAAAATGTACTATAAACGGTAGATGGCAGCAGAGGACCGCTTATTGACTTATAAGCCATTTCCACTCCATAATAGTTTTTTTCTAGGGCTGCCACTAACGACTATTTTTGTATCGATTAATCTATTGACTAATTTAGTAAAAAATGGTATACAAACATAAAATAAAAATAAAAGAACAGTACATATTAGTAATAACAATAGTAAGGCTGAGAAAGTCAGCATGTTCTGAATGTCAATATGTCCACATGTTCTGGGCTTCTGTTCAGCACAGCTAGATGAAATAAATAAACAGAGGACTTCAGTAGTGAAACTCCAAATGAAATCCTTTTTTAAAGAAAAAGTAAAGTAGGACTGCAGCTATCAATTATTTTAGTAATTGAGTATTTTACCAATTATTCCACCGATAAATCGAGTAATTGAACAAAAAAGATGTCCAAGTGAAACAACAGCCATTAAAATGCAAATATATAATAACAAGCAATAATTGGTTCAAATAATATATCAAAGTAAGTAATAATTTGGGTTTTATTGAACAACACTGTTGTACTGTCGTAAAATCTGTCATGGTTACACCAGAGGATACATGTGCATTTGTTGACAAGCCGATACCCCCGAACTCTGCAGGAGTTCTCACATCTTGTTCTCACGATTTTTGAGACATAAGTGTTCATTGAATCGATTGTAAAATCGATTTCCATGTCTAAAGACGTTTCCATTTTAAACGCCAAATATGGGCAAATCCACGGACAACTAACAGGCATTAGGACGAACGTGAAGAGGGGGCTTGAGACGCGCACACGTCAGCAAATATTCCTGATGATTTATTGCCGTGAAGTTTCGTGCACAATGACAAACAGGAGTGCAACATTCTCGAAAAACAATAAGCAGTAGACTGCCAATGAAAAACATTACTGTAGGCTTCAACGTGCCTGTGTTTAGGATTAGCATGAGACTGTCTGAATACTGGAAGAATTCACATTTTTGTAGTAAAAAGAGAAACATTATGCAGAAGTATAATCTGCTGTTATGCGTGTTTGTCAGAGCCTGCAGTTGCTGTGTGACGTGCATTCGCTGCGGGCGTATCATTACGAGCTGGGCGCACTTCGAGAAAAGACCATTAAAATTGGTTCCCTATTTTCGTTTTCGAAACTTGTGTTGGTTGGTCCGATCGATTTTCGAACATAAAGTGACAGCCCTATCCCAGGTACAGTGGCATATATTTCAGCATGTCAAATGAATATAATTTCATGAGTTTTATTTTTTTTTTAAATGCCAAAAGATCGCGTAGCTCACGTTTACAAGCCAGCGTCATCATAGTAGCTTATTGGCTACTGTTTTACAGAATGGATATGCTAATTCAATTCAATGTTTCTGTGGTAGGTAATAGCCATATATCGTCAATATTATAATATCAAGCTACCATAGATGAATCTGCAAAGTTGAAAAAATCGATTTTCAAGTTGCAAGTCAAATTTTGTAGTTCTTTTTGTGCTCGGGTTACTACCCGACCCCCAAAGTTCCATAGTGCCAGTAAAAGCGATACAGACCTCGTCAGGCTATGGCAGACGTGTCATTCAACCTATTGCAAGGGTCTTGGAAATATATTATGAAGGTTGAAAAACTACAGTGTTGCTTTAACATGTGATTAGCCTTAGTACTTGTAATATTGATTATTCCTCTCGCATCATGTCTGTAAGAAATTAAACTTTTGTTTTTAGCAGAACTGCCAGAAAGCATCTGGAAGGAGAGGACAGAGAGAACACCATTGATCCAGAACCTGCAGAATGAAACATCAAGATCCACAGCGGAGAGAAGATTTTTTATACATCTTAAAGGGCACCTATTATGCAAAATTCCCTTTTACATGGTGTTTGAATATAAATGTGTGTTGACATTGTGTGTTCACAACCATCCTATAATGATAAAAATCCACCCAGTGCTTTTTTATAATCCCCATAAATCATAAGCAGTGTCTCAGGACAAGCTGTTCTCGGATTCAGGGCAATGTGACGTCACTTTGCACAGGCCCCTCCCACGACTGTTGATTGACACTGCAGTTTGAGCATAGACCCCGCCCTGAGTGAACTGGACACAGAATCTGCCATTGTTTCGACGCTTGAGCAGCTGTAGACAATAATGTCTCCTAAGCGATTGAGGTGTTTTGTTGTTATTTGTAAGAATGAACATAGCAGTCTTCATTTACTCTTGTTGTTACTCAAGGATGAATCTGTACTGTTTGTGATCCAGCTTACAGTATCCAGAGGAGCGACAGGCCTAACGTTACTGACCACGGCAGAAATGAAAGTGAGAGCATGCACTTTATGACAGCTCATCGAGTCATTTTACGGATATAAAGTTTACCAGTTTATTAAGCACCCACTGAAAAAGTGTGTATATATTTGTTTACTGTTAGTTGTAACGAGTGTTTTGTGTATGAAATGATTTTGATGATAATGAAAGGGAGAGAGAGAGTTTATGGATAAGACTTCAATGCACACTTCTTTTACTGTGTTTATTCAGCTCTTACAGTGATTCTCTGGAGTAAAACTAACGCTCATCTTTTGTGTGATGTACAATAAACTTCACTGAACTCGTCAGCATATTTTGGTCATCATTCGGACGGGATTTGCTACAGCAGACTTGTGTTAATAGTGGATAAAAGCAGATGACAAATAAGTTATAACCAAAATTAAACTAAACGATACCTGTTCTATCTCCATACAGCATATATTATCTGGCTCCTTGGGCATTATTGTCAGACTCAGAGTCTAAATGAACATCGCAACTGAGAGTTTCTGTTCTGATATTATTACATGAGTTTGTCTTGGCTCTGAGCGTGAGCTCGTGAGGCTCCGCCCCCTGGGCCGGGAGCAGCAGTCATTTGCATTTAAAGGGATACACACTAAAACAGCATGTTTTTCTGAGCTCCAAAAAATGACAATTTAAACATGCTGTAAAAAATGATATGTTGGGTATTGTGAGCTAAAACTTCACGTACATACTCTGGGGACATCAGAGACTTATTTTACATCTTGTGATAAGAGTCATAATAGGTGCCCTTTAATGCAGTGTACGCCTATTCATTCATCCATCCATCTTCTTCCGCTTATCCGGGGCAGGGTCACGGGGGCAGCAGTCTAAGAAGGGATGCCCAGACTTCCCTCTCCCTAGAGACTTCCTCCAGCTCTTCCGGGGGAAAACCGAGGCGTTCCCAGGCCAGCCGGGAGACATCATCCCTCCAGCGTTTCGTAGGTCTTCCCCAGGGTTTCCTCCCTTTGGGACATGCCTGGAACACCTTCCCGGGAAGGCGTCCAAGAGGCATCCGGAAAAGATGCCCTGGCCCCTCTCGATGTGGAGGAGCAGCAGCTCTACTCTGAGCTCCTCCCGAGTGACCGAGCTTCTCACCCTATCTCTAAGGGATCGCCCAGCCACCCTGCGGAGAAAGCTCATTTCGGTCCCCTGTATCCGGGATCTTGTCCTTTCGGTCATGACCCACAGCTCATGACCATAGGTGAGAGTAGGAATGTAGATTGACTGGTAAATTGAGAGCTTTGCCTTGCGGCTCAGCTCCTTCTTCACCACGACAGACCGGTACAGCGACTGCATTACTGCAGAAGCTGCACCGATCCGTCTGTCAATCTCCCGTTCCATCCTTCCCTCACTCGTGAACAAGACCCCAAGATACTTGAACTCCTCCACTTGAGGCAGGAACTCTCCACCAACCTGAAGCGGACAAACCACCCATTTCCAACTGAGAACCATGGCCTCGGATTTGGAGGTGCTGATTCTCATCCCAACCGCTTCACACTCGGCTGCAAACTGTCCCAGTGCATGCTGAAGGTCCTCGTCTGATGGGGCCAGCACGACTACATCATCCGCAAAGAGCAAAGACGAAATCGTGTGGTCCCCAAACCTGACACTCCGGCCCCTGGCTGCGCCTAGAAATTCTGTCCATAAAAATTATGACCAGAACCGGCGACAAAGGGCATTCCTGCCGGAGTCCAACATGCACCGGGAACAAGTCTGACTTACTGCCGGCAATGCGAACCAAGCTCCTGCTCCGGTCATAAAGGGACTGGATAGCCCTTAGCAAAGGGCCCCGAACCCCATACTCCCAGAGCACCCTCCACAAGATGCCGCGAGGAACACAGTCGAATGCCTTCTCCAAATCCACAAAGCACATGTGGATTGGTTGGGCAAACTCCCATGAACCGCGGGACGGCGGGATTGAGGAGATCCTCGAAGTATTCCTTCCACCGTCCAATGATATCCCCAGTCGTGGTCAACAGCTGCCCACCTCCACTGTAAACAGCATTGGTAGGGCACTGTTTCCCCCTCCTGAGGCGCCGGACGGTTTGCCAGATTCTCTTTGAGGCAGACCGATAGTCCTTCTCCATGGCCTCTCCGAACTCCTCCCAGGCCAGAGTTTTTGCCTCCACAACCACCCGAGCTGCAGTCCGCTTGGCCTGTCGGTACCCGTCAGCTGCCTCAGGAGTCCCACAAGCCAGCCAGGCCCGATAGGACTCCATCAGCTTGATGGCACCCTGATGCTAAACCTTAAAAACTTACTTCAAATGTGATGTTTTCTTATTCTGTGAAGTTCGGTATCTTGCAACCATCTCTCACCCTCTGCTCTTCCGTTTGAAAACTGTGCGCACTCGCTGCTGGCGAACGTATATATATTTTTTTAAATCAGCATCAGCAACTGCCAGTAGCAAATACATTTTTGGGGTGGCACCCGGGGTGGCCAATCGCATGTCTGGGGTGTCCAGTGCCACCCCGGACCCCCCTCTGGCTCCGCCACTGGGTGCTGTCCATTTCTTCTGATCATTCTTGAGATGGTTCTACACCTTCATTTGAGTCCAGCTGTGTTTGATTATACTGATTGGACTTGAATAGGAAAGCCATACACCTGTCTATATAAGACCTTACAGCTAACTGTGCATGTCAGAGCAAATGAGAATCATAACAGAATTGTGGCAAGGCACAGATCTGGCCAAGGTTATAAAAAACAAATTCTGCTGCATTTAAGGTTCCTAAGAGCACAGTGGCCTCCATAGTCCTTAAATGGAAGACGCTTGGGACGACCAGAACCCGGCCAAACTGAGCTATCGGGGGAGAAGAGCCTTGGTGAGACAGGTAAAGAAGAACCCAAAGATCACTCTGCCCATGTTCCCTCCTGTGTGCATTTTTCACAGCTGTGGTATGCATTGTGGGCTTTAATGTTTTTTACGAAAGCCCTACGAAAGCCAAATTTGAAATTTTAATATCTACACATTCGCCAATTACATTCACACCCTCTAATTTAAGCTTTCCATATTCATTCACAAATGATTCTAGGAACAGATTGACATTCTCTGTTTTTTTTTTAAGATCCAAAATACAAAGCAATGACGAATGGTTGCTGTGCTTTGTCTTCCTCTACCAAGCCTAGAATGGGCCAGAACTGCTTATTGCTGTTTTTGAATAAAGGTAGTCCATCAATATTTACTTGTAAATAAATGGCCTTTGGGAGAGGTTTAACTCTATCTTGTTTAACACATGCCTAATGACTTTCCCAATTCCAAAATAAGGCATGGTGCCACCAGCAATCTGCTGGGCCTCATAATTAGTTGGAGTGCCTAAAAGAGTGCGGGCATCCTTTGGGAGATATGAATGAATGATGTTTTCTCAGGATGCCCAACAGCCCATTTAGATGGCATTGTGGTATTTGGCTGTCTATTGCCCAACCTCTGAGCTCCTCCCCAAGACACTCAACAAATTCGTCATCACTTGAGTCAGTTTCTGTCAGAGCATCTGACCAAAATCCATCAATCACGTTAATGTCAACATTAAACTCAGTCTCTAACTCGTCTGATTCATAGGACATGGGCCAATCAGATGCAGCATCTGACCACACATTATCAGCAGTGGTGTTTTTTTCCAGGCATATGTTTACGTCGGCTGCATCAGATAAGATAACGTCTAATAGCAAGAATTAGCACTCTCTGGTTACTTCCGGTTTCTGGACTGGCTGCAGTAACACGTCTCTGTCCATGCGGGGGCACTTGCAGGCGAGTGCAGAATGAATGGAGGTCTATGACGCTGTACCCCTCAAAATGAGGTAAGGCTCTTTCGGTTAATACACAAGTTACAAAGAGTTCTAGTTAGCTAATGTAAAAAGGAAAATAACAATCGTTCCATGTGGTAAAAAAAAAGTATTTAGAATACTTGTTTTAAACTTTTTTTATGTTTAGAAAAAAACCTCTCCACAGGAACAGCGACAGCAATATGGTCTTCTAGCCCCAGCTCCATTCAGGCCGTGAAGGAGGGCAGCTTTCTCTGAGCTGCTATGGCGCTTTGCTGTTTGCTCAGCCTCCTGTTCCTCTCGCGGATTTCCGCCCCGAGCCTGCACATTACAAATTTTTTAATCGCTATTGTCTCCAATAGACTGGCATGCTCAGGGTGCGAGCTAAAGAGGCTGTTGAACACCCCTAGACTGCCCAGAGTCCTTTCCATGTTTTGGGTGATCTTGTTGTGAGGCCAGAAAGTGTCTTTGTGCCTCGCAAATTCCCCCTCCAAAAGCTGGATTGCAGCAAAAAAATTGATGAAAAAAACTGATGGCTTCATGAGGTTCGTCGATGCCATTTATTCTTTGGCTTCCAGGAAGGGGTGGTCCACACTTGCGGCATAGCTGTGGTCCTGATGTCGGTCACCCAACAGCAGCACCTCACAGTGTGGACAGGCCTGGATTATTTCCTCCTGCTGAAGGACCCAGACAAGCCAGTCAGCGACATAGAACAGGCCCTCCTCCTCGATACAATCACCAACAGCCTACAAGTAAGAGAAATTACAGTGTTACAATGACTATGTTTGCAAGCTGTCAATATTCGGGTTATGGTCGGGTTAAGGTCACTATTTGGGTTTCTGAAACATTCGGAATAACCCGTTTACATGCGTGAGCTGAGAGAGTTACTCCTGTATACATAGAATTTGTAATCAATTGGCAATATCCCGATGTAAACGGCGACGCACGGTTAGCATCTGGACGTACGGACAACCTTAAGATGCAATATGCGTCATTTCCGATTCTTCTTCCTGTATCCAAAGACAACAACATCAGCAGCAACACGCGGATAATGAATAGTTCGGGGCAGATAGCAATCGCCTTTGTTTGCGCTTTCCTCCTCGCTCCAAAAGTGTGGTGCTGTGCTGCGTCTCGCAATGTTTACCTCTACTTCTTGTTTACTTCCGGTATACTGCAAGCGGGTTTTTGTATGCGCCGTTTCTACTCAAAAGACCAAGATTCCCTGTGAATAGAACATGTGCAGAACACAAATCAATGTTCCTTTTGATGGGGATATGCCGATACGCGTTTACATGACCAAATATTCGGGTTAGAAAAGGGGTACCCCAGGGATCATATTCGGGTTTTTAATAACCGGAATATGAGCATATTCGGGTTTTTGCCGGTGTTTACATAGCCGTGCGATCGGGTTATTGCTAATATTCTGGTTTTGAATGGGTTATTGGCTGCATGTAAACATAGTCATTGAATATGAGCATTAATATGAGCATGATCATGTCTGTTCCATGTGATTTATGACTGTAGCAGTGTGTCAATGCAGTGTTTTGTGTTGTTAGAGATGCGTCGCGTCTGAACGCTTTGTTGTCTTTGGAGCTCCATCGATTGATTTATAATTCTTGATTTTCTCTTTAAACTCACTTACAACGAACATTTTCTACTTTTCCTCACCTCATAGTTACAACGCGGACTGTTGAGCAGACGCGTCTCAAGCCTATTAGTGATCCAATGCCGGATACTCTTAAAGGTTACTCCTTTGAATCATGGCTGAACGCGTCTTCTCCACACTCACTTACAAACAAACATTTTTTCACCTGTCGTGCGTCTACTCTACATTATATCCAAGACTTCAGCCATAAATTAGTATTAATATTGATAGCATCACTGGTAGCGTCGTTGCTAACTTAACGTTACTGTCCATCTATTAAAATGGCGAATATATCAGATGTAAGTAGTCTACCTTTTGGTGCAGGTGAGGACACATTTGAACTTCATGCACTGCAGTCTGAGCTGGAAGCTGTTGAGAAACAGATCCACGACCTTTTAGTGAGACAGGCCGAGCTGATAGACCACCGTTTGGCTCTTGAAACATCACGCGCCGATGCACACAAATCAGTGATTAACGTTACTAACCCGCTGACTCCGACCTCGTCTACTCCGTGCGTTTCTCAACATTGGTCCCGAGCGTCGAGGTCGCGATCAGCCATGGTCTCGTTCACTCCGGCTCCAACACGCCACTACGAAGCCTGGATGATTCCGCAGCGGAAGACGCGAGTCAGGTCTAGACCAAGAACTCTCTCTACTCTCTCCGACCCTCCCGGTTTTCGAGATATCCACACAAAACCGCTTCTCAGTTATTGTAAATGAAATAGTTACAGATAATAGCTTCGATGTACTTTGCCTTACTGAAACCTGGCTTAAACCAAATGATTATTTCGGTCTAAATGAGTCTACTCCATCTGGATACTCCTATAAGCATGAGCTGATTGGTCGTGGCGGCGGTGTTGCAACAATCTATAGAGATATTCTCAATGTTACTCAGAAAACGGGTTATAAGTTTATCTTGTTTGAAGTACTAAATGTTACCCTCTTAGATGTTAGAAAAAAATCCCTATTATCTCTAGCCTTGGCTACCATATATAGACCGCCTGGGCCTTTTGCTGATTTCCTAAAAGAGTTTGCAGATTTTCTCTCAGATCTATTGGTCAATGTCGATAAAGCATTAATTGTTGGAGATTTTAACATACACGTAGATAATACAAATGATGCGTTAGGGGCTGCGTTTACAGATTTATTAAATTCCTTTGGGGTCAAGCAAAACGTCACCGGACCAACTCATCGTCTTAATCATACACTCGATTTAATTATATCATATGGAACCGATCCAACCGATATAGATATCATTCCACAAAGTGATGATGTCACTGACCATTATATGGTAACTTGCATATTACGTACTGCTGTAATATGTCATGCGGCGCCGCGTTATCGACCAGGCAGAACAATCCTTCCATCCACGATAGATAATTTCTCAAATTGCTTATCTAATCTGTCTCAGCTGCTGCCTGAACCCAAACAAACAGATGAATTAGAAGAACTAACTAGCACTATGAGCACCATTCTCTCTGGAACACTGGATATTGTTGCACCCATTAAATTAATAAAAGGTCAGAGAGAAAATTAAAGCACCATGGTACAACAATACTACGCGTGTTCTAAAGAGAGAAACCCGTAATTTAGAGCGTAAATGGAAACAAACTAATTTAGAGGTCTTTTGAATCGCGTGGAAAGACAGTATGTCACGTTATAAAAAGGCCCTAAAAGTGGCCAGGGCTGAGCACCTCCACAAACTAATAGAAAATAACCAAAAAAATATAGTTTTTATTTAACACCGTGGCTAGACTCACAAATAAACAGACATCACCTGAACAAAATATCCTGTTACAGTTTAGTAGTAATGATTTCATGAACTTCTTCACTGAGAAAATAGAAAGCATCAGAACCACAATTGTAAACGTTCAATCTTCAATCGCGCCTTATTATTCAGCCTCAATTATCACCCCGCAAGAACAATTACAGTGCTTTACAACTATAGAACAAAAAGAGTTACATAAACTTATAATTTCATCTAAAACAACAACATGTTTATTAGATCCTATACCAACTAAACTATTGAAAAAACACTATAAAGAAATACACCATAGTGACCCATCATCTTTGAGAATTCAGGGCATTGAAATTATTAAAAAATCAATACGTGGAGGTGACATTTTAAAACAGTTATTGCAACATGAAACCTTTTGGATATGGAGCTTTAAAGCAATGGACTATCCAGGATTAAATGAGGAGATAGATTATAGACCTTTTTTGTGATTTTGTAACATTGTTCTTTCCTGTGACTACTTACTTTTTTTTGTGTGTGTATTGTATATGTATATGTATGCATGAATGTGTATACATGAATATATGTATGCTATCTGCTGCTTGTGTTTCCTGCTTACATTGTGACTAACAGTTTTAATGCTGAGAATCATGTGAGGGGCGTGTCCTAGCAATGTGTGCATGAGTGCGACAGCGTGAGGACCAGCGACAAGCATACTAGAGGCACAGCTAGAACGCGCAAGTGTTTTTGCCAGAATACTCTGTTCACCCTGTTATTTCATTGTTGTTTTTAGTCAAGGTAAGCCTATCTTCGATTCTATTGTTACTTTGTATTTTTAACTTCACATAATCCTGTATTTTAGAGAGACGCGTTGGCACAATTAACAACAGCCGCGAGTGAAAATTAAAATTATTGTTACATTTGCACTTAAGCCTTTGCTCCTAGCAGGTTGGAATTGCCACATTTTCGCGTTATTTACACTTAATTGCCCGACCGAAACAGCTGTACTCACTCAAGCGGTGAAAGCATTATCCTATATCTTTGTAATTTGCGCGCTGTCGCGGAAGCGTCAGCGGAAGCGTTCAGCTCTCGTGTTCAGCCTCCTCGTGTGAAGACCGACTCGGGAAAAGACCAGCGACTCTACCTGCGCGACTCCACCGAGCAAGGACACCAGAAAGGCACTTACGTATCGCCTCTTCCCTTTCTCTTCCCTCTACTTACCTTATTGTTCACCTTAATCAACATGTGCTTTCAATACATTCCTGTTATCTCTCGGCACCGTCCTTTCATCACGCGCAATAGGCAGCGCAATACTGCCAATCTGCGTCCCATCCCCACATCCTCACATACTCCTCTCTCTCTTTCCGTGGGTCTATGGAATTGTCAGTCAGCAGTCAATAAAGCTGACTTCATTCCAGCCTTTGCATCTCATTCTACTCTTAGTATCTTGGGGCTGACTGAGACCTGGATTCGTCCAGAAGACTCAGCAACCCCTGCTGCTCTCTCTAGCAATTTCTCCTTCTCCCACTCCCCTCGCCAGTCTGGGAGAGGTGGGGGTACAGGGCTTCTCGTTTCTAACAATTGCAAATACTCCACGCTCTCTTCTCTATGCAACAACAACTCATTTGAATATCATGCTATTACACTTACAACCCCCATTAAAATCCATATTGTAGTCATTTATCGCCCCCCAGGTCAGCTGGGTAACTTTGTAGATGAGCTGGATGTGCTGCTGTCCACTTTCCCTGAGGACGGCACCCCACTTCTAGTCTTCGGTGACTTCAACATTCATCTCGAAAAGCCACATGCAACAGACTTCACCTCTCTCCTAGCCTCTTTCGATCTCAAACGACTCATCACCACAGCTACTCACAAATCAGGCAACCAACTGGACCTGGTTTACACACGCAACTGCACCACAGAAAACATCCTGGTGACACCTCTCCACGTTTCAGATCATTTCCTCATTACTTTCAGTCTACAACTCTCTACCCCTGCACCCCCACCCCCACCACCTGTCACTTTCAGACGAAACCTGCGCTCACTTTCCCCCTCCCATCTCTCCTCTGCCGTGTCATCCTCTCTTCCCCCACCCTCACAATTCTCATCTCTGGATGTGAATACCGCAACGGACACCTTATGCTCCACTCTAATCTCTTCTCTAGACATTATCTGCCCTCTCTCCTCCAGGCCAGCACGCACTACTCCCTCTAACCCCTGGTTATCTGAGGTTCTTCGGGAACACCGGACCAAACTCAGGGCAGCGGAGAGGAAATGGCACAAATCAAAAGACGCATCTGACCTGAGTATGTATCAATCTCTCCTCTCCTCCTTTTCTGTTGATGTTCATGCTGCAAAATCTTCATACTTCCACAACAAGATCAACAGCTCCTCCAACACACGATTACTCTTCAAGACATTCAACTCTCTCCTCTGTCCACCTCCACCACCTCCCGCCTCCTCCTTAACTGCTGACGATTTTGCGACCTTCTTCACCAACAAAACAACAGCTATCAGCAGTCAGTTCTCAGCTCCACACACACAGGAACCCAGACCGACCCCTTCCACAGCCAATACCCCTCTGTCCTCCTTTTCTTCGCTAACAGAGGAAGAAGTATCTACACTTCTCCTCTCCAGTCACCCTACCACCTGCACGCTTGACCCCATCCCCTCACACCTTCTACAAGCCATCTCTCCCACACTTCTACCATCACTCACACACATCATCAACTCATCCCTCCACACTGGCACCTTCCCTACAGCATTCAAGCAGGCTCGGGTTACTCCACTGCTCAAAAAACCAACGCTAAACACATCATTGGTAGAGAATTACAGACCTATCTCTCTCCTACCATTCATTGCGAAGACACTTGAAAGAGCTGTCTTCAACCAACTAACATCCTTCTTGTCTCTAAACAACCAGCTGGATGTCAACCAATCTGGCTTCAAGAAAGGACATTCAACTGAGACTGCATTACTGTCAGTCACAGAAGCCCTACGGATCGCAAAAGCTGCTTCCAAATCTTCAGTCCTCATTCTCCTGGATCTGTCTGCTGCCTTCGACACGGTGAATCATCAGATCCTTCTGTCCACCCTCTCATCACTGGGCATCACAGGAACTTCACTCCACTGGTTTGAGTCCTATCTCACAGGTAGGTCCTTCAAGGTCGCATGGAGAGGCGAGGTATCCAGAGCACATCAGCTGACCACAGGGGTTCCCCAGGGTTCAGTTCTTGGTCCCCTCCTCTTCTCCATCTACACCACATCACTGGGACACATCATACAGGCACACGGTTTTTCCTACCACTGCTATGCTGATGACACACAGCTCTTCCTCTCCTTTCAACCAGATGATCCCACAGTAGCTGCACGGGTCTCAAGCTGTCTGGCGGACATCTCCACATGGATGAAGGAACACCACCTGCAGCTCAACCTGGCAAGTCAAGTTCAAGGCACTGACGCTTGCTTACAGAACTATCACAGGCTCAGCTCCCTCCTACTTTCACTCACTCCTACGAGTCTACATCCCTACCAGACACCTACGATCGGTCAACGAGCGACGTCTCGTGGTTCCATCACAGAAAGCCACAAAATCACTTTCCAGAACATTCTCATTTACAGTTCCATGCTGGTGGAACGCTCTCCCCACCCTCATCCGGAATGCAGAATCCCTGACAACATTCAAAAAACAGCTGAAAACCAATCTCTTCCGTGAGCACTTAACCTAAAAAAAAAAATAAAAAAAAAAAAAAAAAAATCCTTTCCCTTTGAAACATCACTTATCAGGCTTATGCTACTCTGAATAATACCAGAACTTCGTATTTTGAGCACTTCCTGCGTTGTTGTTGCTTTTGCCTCTTTATGATGACTCGCTGAACTTAGTCCTAATTTGTAAGTCGCTTTGGATAAGGGCGTCTGCTAAATGACTAAATGTAAATGTAAATGTAAATGTGAGTGTATATGCATGCTATCTGTTGCTTGTTTTTTGTTTATTATTGTGACCAACAGCTTTAGTGCTGAGAACCATGTGAGAGGTGTGCCTTAGCAATATATGCATGAATATATATGCATGCTATTTGGTGCCTGTGTTTTTGTTAATTATTGTGACTTGTAGCTTTGGTGCTGAGAGCTATGTGAGAGGCGTGTCCTAGCAATTACCTGCAGATCTTCAACATTGATTGTTAGCACCTGTGTGTTTGCTTCTACTTGTATGTCTCTGTCATTATAAGACCTGTTTTCTATCTGCTTCATTATGCCCTGAAGAAGGCCCCATGCCGCTACGCGTGGGCATTTTAAAGTCGTCCAGTTAGGACATGTCATTTCTTCAATAAAGACATTTTAATTAAGGAGTGCCTCGGCTACCAGAGATTTTTTTCTCCACACTGCACCTTAAATATCTGGTGGGATTTGAAGAAGGCAGTTGCAGCATACAAACCATAGGCATAATTTGCGGGTGGGACATGTAGGATGTAGGCTACCTCATACAAATAAATAAAACATATCCAGTTAACTAGCAGAGAATAATTTAGTATGTTATTAAATAAGAGACGATCTAGCACTAAAATATGTTGTTGTTTTTCTGTTAGGATACAGTGTTTTCTTGTGGCTCGCACACAGTCTTCACACGGACCTGCGCTTCAATCTGTCACTTAACGCCGTTGCAGAGACTCTATTTGTTCAAGTGAAATAATCACAAAACAAAATGCACACAAACGACACGCTTGATATATACTGTAACCACTGGTTAACATATTTGTATTTGATGAAAAAAACTAAAAACTAAACGAGTGCAGATTAGAATCCGTAGCCTCTGACATGCTTGGCAAAAGTTCTAACCACCAGACCATTACGGTAGATACCACAAGCAAACTTCGCGAATCTATGCATTTATCCATGTGAAAATTCTCGGCACTAACAATATATTAGTAGATCTCATTAAAAGACAAATTAAACGCAATGTCACATTACTATTGAAATTGATTTTTTTAGACTTCATAATGTTATTTTTTCCCTAAAATTGTTATTGTACATATATCTTATTATGTACAATAATTGTACTGGTTATATATCTCGATTGCAGCAGGTCAGAACAGCAAAAGAGTTTTCTATTAATTACTAAAGATGCTTGACATGATGGGGTTGAATAATTTTGAGACAGCAGAAGTCATTAAGAGTTCCATTTTCTGTTGAATTTGGGGAACCCTCTTGAAACAAAAGTTTTTGTTTAAAAGTTTATTTTGTAATAATAAGATATATGTTTCAAGTGAAACTTTGTTGTATTGAGCTATTTCAATTACTTTTGCTTGATTTGTTCATTGCAAACAGCTGAAAGTCTGTGACACAATTTTCACAGTGAAAGCAAAATCCTGACACGAGAGCAAGAAATTGCATTGAGAGCAAAGAAAAGCGTTTTGAGAGAAACACTTTTTTTTTTAGATAATGTTTTCACACTGATAGCAAAAAAAATATATATTTGAGAGTTTTTTCAAAGTATTTTGAGAGAGATTTTTTTTCTCAGAAATAATTTGAAAAATTTCAAATTTATATTTTTTTATGTTCTATGAGAAAATACTTTCTCTCAAAACTTGGTTTAGTCTCACTAAAGCACATTATACAATAAATGTTTTTCTCCAAAACACATTGGCCACAATTATTCATACCCTTTTAGTAAATACCTTTTTGCAATTTCCTTATGCCAAGATAACAGCTCTGAGTCTTCTCCTATAATGCCTGATGAGTTTGGAGAACACCTGACAAGAGATCAGTGATCATTCCTCCATACAGAATCTCTCCAGATCCTTCAGATTCCCAGATCCATGTTGGTGCTTCTTCTCTTCAGTTCACTCCACTCATCAGGTCAGGGAATTGGGACGGTCATGGCAGAAGCTTCATTTTGTGCTCCCTAACACATTTTTGTGTTGATTTTGATGTTTGTTTTGGATTGTTGTCCTGATGGAAGATCCCACCTCGGCCCATTATAAGATTTCTAGCAGAAGCCAACAGGTTTTGATTTTTTTATCCGTTGATATTTGATAGAATTCACAATGCCATGTATCTGAACAAGAAGTCCAGGACCTCCAGCAGAAAAATATGCCCACAACATTAAAGATCCAGTGGTATATTAAATTGTACACATGGGGTACTTTTTATCCTTGTGTGCACCAAACCCATCTAGCGTGTTTGCTGCCAAAAGGCTCTTTTTTTTTTATTCTCATCTGACCACAGAACCCTGTGCCGTCTGAAGATCCAGTCGTGTCTGACCACTGAATATGCTGAGTTTGTTTTTGGATGAGCGAGGAGCATTTTTCTTGAAACCCTCCCAAACAACATGTGGGGATGTAGGGGTTGTTTGATTTTTTTTTTAATAGGCTTTCTGACCCCAAGACTCAACTAATGTCTGCAATTCTCCATCTGTGATCCTTGAAGAGTCTTTGGCCACTCAAACCATCCTCCTCACCGTGCATTAAGACAATATAGACACACGTCCTCTTCCTGGTAGATTTGTAACATTTTTACTTGATTATAACTTCTTTCTTATTGCCCTGATGGTCAAAATGGGTATTTTCAATTATTTAGCTATTTTCTTACAGCCACTTTCTATTTTGTGAAGCTCAACAATCTTTTGCTGCAAATCAGAACTGTATTATTTGGTTTTACTCATTGTGATTGATGATTAAGGGAATTTGGCCTTTGTGCTTCCTCATATTTAAAATCCTGTGAAACAAGAAGTCATGGCTGGACAATTTCATGTTCCTAGTCACCCTGGTGTGCTAAAAAAGGTAAATATTAATGGTAATATACTTCAGAGATATTTTATTCATAAAACATTCTAGAGGTATGAATAATTGTGGCCAACATGTTTTGGAGAAAAACATTTATTTTCATAATTATTTCCCCAGTTTGAATTCATTTTCTTCAATGAAAGGTTAGATTGTTGCCAATTTTTTGAATGAAAGATACAATTTTTTGAATGAAAGATTTATTTTTTTACAGCCATTTTTGATCATATTTACCAGGGGTATGAATACTTTACGTACCCACTGTACATGGAGAGGTGAGGAAAAGTAATAGTTACCAGAGCTTCTCCGTGATTTTAGTCCTGTCCAAATGTGCCATCTAAGTAATCATTAAGTAGTCATTACGGACTATGTCAGTAAAGATTACGGCGACTTTTACCTTCAGTAAAGAGGTCCGGAAAAATGAGGTCTATGTTTGGAGCTTCTGATGTTTATGTGTATGTAAACACCACTGATCCTCACAAACTTCTCTTTAGACGAGCATCCGTTATAAAACACACACATTCCATTCATGTGTTGAAGCTGTGTTGAGATGATCATTTCAGTTTATTTATTAAAAACTGTGTTGTTTAAAGTTCATAGTAATTGTTCTGACTTCATGAAGTTTCTTGGTGTGAATGAAACATTAAATTGACTAGAAATGTATAATTTAATTAGGCATTTAAAAGCTCTATTGAGAAAAAAACATGGATAGCTCAAAAAGCAATCATATCAGGATACTTCATGACTTTCAGAACTAGAATTATTCCTGATTCAAGCAGAATCAGCAGAAAATAAAAAAGGACAATAACAATGAGATGTTGATAAAATGAGTTTAATCAATCATTACATGAAGCAAATACAAACTAAGTAAAAGTGAAAGCGAATGAGACAGATCTCTCTCTTTAATGACTTATAAGAGCCAAAGCATCAGAAAAGTGTCCAGTTTCAAAGATACATGAAAGCATATCTTACATTTGTATGGAAGAGTAGAAGTGGAAGAGAAACTAGATGCTCTGATGAAAAACAAAAAAAGTGTTCTCTCTTAAAAGTGTTATGGCTTCTTCTCCAGTGTGAATTTTCTGGCACTCTTTCAGTTCATCTTCTGTAGTAAAGGACTTCTGCACTGAAACACACACCGCTGTGTCTTTTCTGCTGTAATATTACTAATGAATCTTCTCCTTTGTGTGAATCTTCCGGTGTTTCTTCAGGACTGACGCCGAGTGAAACTGTTTACCGCACTGATCACAGTTAAATGGTCTTTCTTCTGAATGAGAAGAATGTTCGCCTCCATCAGATCTAAAAGAAACATTAAATCAAGTGAGATTTCAAATGAGAGAGAAACATGAAATAAAAAGTGAAGCTCAAAATCAAGATCACTGGTCAACAACTGCTGTGCACGATTATGATCTATTTTAATGTCATGAAGATGATTCGTGTTATAAGTCACTAGTTTGGTCATGAAACAATGTAAATCTGGTGAGCATCAGCATGTTCTTCATCATGAAGAATGAATGAGGAATCAAGAATAAACACCAACCTCTTTGTTCTTCAGTATCTTGATGTTTCATTCTGCAGGTTCTGGATCACTGGCGTTCTCTCCGTCCTCTCCTTCCAGATGCTTTCTGGCAGTTCTGCTAAAAATGATAATATACATGATTAGAGACGATCAATAAATATGTCTGATTCTACAAAAATTACTAAGACTAATCACATATAAAAAAAATAAAAAATAATAATTAATAGTGACATTGATCCTTTGTCACCAACGGTTGCAAGGAACACACGATGAAGATCAGGTATAATGTATTTAAAGCCTGGAACACACCAAGCCGACGCCAACGAACTAGCGCTGATGAAAGCCGACTGTGTTGTCGCCTCGCGTCGGGGTAAAAAGCTGCACTTGAACACACCGAGAGTGTAAATGTGTAAATGAGACAACTGTCTATTTCTGAAGATATATTCGTCAATATTCATTATTCAAAAAGGGAAACCGAAGCTGCGGCTGCATATACACAAACCGTAAACAAAGCAGTGCGTGCTTACCGTTTTGAATATCAATCCTGCTAAACACTTTCTTTATTCCACTCCTCTCGTGTTAATATTGAAATATTCGCCAAGGAACACTCAGGTATGATAACAGAACATTAGAACAGCCTTCTATCTGTACCGTTTGACTATGCTCGCTGTTTTGCTATTATTCTCGTGCACTGACTCGTTCACTAAACTGAACAGCCAATCAGAGTTCCCTCTTTCACCGACGGCCCCACGCCGATTAAACATGTCGAATCGGCCGTTACAAAGCCGTCGAGGACCAATTTCAGCCGACGGTGCGGAACACACTTGGAAGATTTAGTCGGCCGACGCACGGAAACTGCCGGACAGCCGACCGTCGGCTTGGTGTGTTCCAGGCTTAAGAATCCACCCATATACTCAATGCATCTTAACGTTATCTACATTAATATTAAAATCACTAACAATTAGGACTTTATCTGTGCCCAGTACTAACTCTGATAGAAAGTCACCAAATTATTTGATAAAGTCTGTATGGTGCCCTGTAGCCAGCACAAATCTCAAATGTGTTTTTTTACACTATATTGTTACATTAAGCACCAATGGTTGCAAGGAACACACGATGAAGATGAAGACAAGGTATAACGTCTTTAATAATCCACTCAGAAGGTAATACAAACAAGATAGGCAAATGAAACCAGACAAATGAGAACTGAAAAGACTGCCACTTAAATACAAGGCATATGAGGGTAAAATAACAAACGTGCAAAAGAAATTAATGACCACGATGGCAGATGAGTGGCGGGTAAACTAAGACAAAGGTGAACATGTGACTGAGAAAACAAACTAAAAGTCCATGAAAATTAAACTAACTGAACAGAACTGTGACATCTGTATCTCAAGATCTTCAGATCGCGCAGTATAACATGATAATCAGGTTTTGTCGAAGCCACAGCAACAAACAATTTTTCTTAAATTGTTTTTAATGATAAAAAAACAACTTAAATTAACTAGGGCTGCAACTAATTCATGAATTTAATAATAACAAGCAGATGTTAGAAACAGAAAGCTGATTTACATTAATCTGTTTAGTCACATGATGTCCGTGGGACAAAGTATGGAAGCCTGTTTCCATCACAGTTGCGCAAATAATATAAATATGGAAGTCACAATAATGAGAAATGTTGTTCAATAATTATAACTTAGTATCTCGTAATAACTTAACATTGCATTATAACGAGATGCTTTCTCATAACAACGACTATCTCATAATGATAAATGTTGTCATAATAATGAGATACTGTCTTATAATTATAACTCAATATCTCATAATGATGTGAAAAATGTGAAGCAGATAGCAAGCAACCACCAAGATGTCCTGTTGCTCATCATGGCTGTTAGGAAACTAACTTACACAGGAGAGACTTTAATGCTCAGCACATAAAGATGAACTACTTACTGTGATCTCAGACTGTGATTGTTTTCCATTTGAGTGAGTCACTGAAGATAACTGAAGGAACCTCTCTCCACATGGATCATGGTGATCCGGTTTCTCCACTGTATGGATCTTCATGTGTTGCTTCAGGTGAGTTTTAAAAGAGAAACTCTCTCCACACTGATCGCACGTGTGCGGCTTCTCTCTAGTGTGGATCATCTCATGTGATTTCAGAGTTGATGAGTGACAGAATCTCTTGTCACAGTGTGAACACTTGTAAGGTTTTTCTCCAGTGTGAATTCTCTGGTGCTGTTTTAAAGATTGCGCTGTAATAAAAGTCTTCTCACACTCAAAGCACATGTACTCTTTTACACCAGTGTGAATTTTCTCATGTCCTTTTAAATGTTTCCGCAGTGAAAAACTCTTTCCACACACAGAACATGAATGCGGCTTCTCCTTCGTATGAACTGTCAGGTGTGACTTCAGCTCTGATGGCCTAAGAAATGTTTTCCCACACAGATCACATGTGAACGGCTTCTCTCCGGTGTGGATCATCATGTGTTCTTTAAAGTGTGATGATTGTGTGAAACTCTTCCCGCACTGATCACATGCGTACGGCTTTTCTCCAGTGTGAACTCTGATGTGAAGATTAAGATGTTGTTTTTGTGTGAAGCTCTTCCCACATTGATCACATGAGAACGGCTTCTCTCCAGTGTGAAATCTCATGTGAAGCTTAAGATCATGTTTGTGCGAGTATCTCTTTTCACATTGATCACATGTGAACGGCTTTTCTCCAGTGTGGATCCTCATGTGTCTTTCAAGGTTTGCTGATCCTTTGAAACTCTTCCCGCACTGATCACATGTGAACAGCTTCTTCTCTCCAGTGTGAACTCTCATGTGAAGATTAAGATAATTGGTTGTGATAGTCTTTCCACACTGAGTGCAGGTTGTACATTTCTTGACTCTTCTTTCCTTTAAAAATGTCTGTTTATTCTTTGAGCAACTCAAGTGTTCTTCACTCTCCTCGTTCTCTTCTATCAGATCTGAAGTGAAAGAAAAAAATCATCAAATACAAAGAGAAAAAAAATGAAGTGAAAGGACATTAAAGTAGACAACTGCTATAAAATATTACCATATTGCTGTTTTTTTTTTTTTTTTTTTTAAATATTAATTAAATAAAGTTAAATAAAGCGAGTTCCCCTGTGTTCCAGCTCGAGTTTGGCGAACTCAATTCCCGCTCTGCTTGCCACAGAAACGTCACACTGTGGCCTCTTAGTTTAATTACAAGAACACAAGCTTTTTGCAGTCCAGTGGAGCAGATTGTATATTATTAAATTTTGGATTTATTATTATTTGTTATAAATTGAATTTATCTATCACAACAGTGTCTGTAGAAATTTCACAAGCTGAAAGTTTAGACTGATCCTCTCGTTTAAAACTCCCCATATTATATTAAAGGGATAGTTCACTTTGAAATAAAATGTTGGTATGTTTAGGTATGTTATATGTTATAGCTTACCTGAAGGGCATCCAAGATGTAGGTGTCTTTTTTTCCGCAGTAGTTTCAATTTTGATATTTTTAGGTCAAACCGTTCTTGTCTGACAGTCATATAATGCAGGTATATGGATACTGTCTCAAAACACAAGCACAGAGTCCAAATTAAAACAATTCCCCATCGTCCAAATTAAACAATTCCCCATCGTAAGTACACACTGATGGCCTAAGACACGAAACGAGCGGTTTGTGTGAGAAACCGAACAGTATTTTTATCGTTTTTACCTCTTATAACACAACCACGTCGAAGTGATCTGAAGTCGCGGGCGCTTCCTGCTGTGTGACGTGTGCGCAGACTGGTGCATAGATATATATACTAGATTTCGCCTTGGCTACGGCAGTTCATTGGAACGAATGTCTTTAATGCGACATCTAGTGTATATACATCTATGCACTAGTGATGGCCAGATCGAGGCCTCGTGAAGCAATTGAAACAGTTGAACCAAATGTGCCATATTGTTTCGAGGCTTCGAATCAATCCGACACCCGTCTCAACGGTGACACCTAGTGGTCACTTGCAGGTGTTGATCTGAAACAACCTTGACGAGCCATTAAAAAAATGTGTTGTTTTTTTATTATTATAATTTTCTAATATGTGAAGATTGTAACCTATAGGCTCCTCACTGTGCATTTTGGTCTTGCAAAATGAATATTAATAAAAGAAATCAAGCCACAATGTCTCACTTTTTTAGAGATTTTTATTAAAAAATATTCATTTCTCTGCTGTGGAAGGACTTAGACTACTTCTTTTTTTACAGATAATTTCTCCAGCCTTTGAAAAAATCCTCTCACAAGGGACACTTGTTACTGGCATGCAAAGATATATATATATATTGTTTTGGTGATTTTCCTTTTATTGTGACAGGACAGTAGAGAGATGACAAAAAAACGAGGCGGGAAAGGTCCACGAGCCGGGACTCGAACTCGGGACGCCCGAGTGCAAAGGCGCTACATGTCGGCGCACTGACCACGAGGCCATTGATGCCGACGGCGGAGATATTTTTTTAGCTAGGACATACAAATGAGGAAAGATTACTGCTATCTCTTTCCAGTTTCATTTAAATTCATGTTAAATTTAAATGCAAGCCTAAATAGCCTATAACTAATCAAATCGCACTATGTCACTATATCACCAAAAATCCGCTATCTCAAAATCAAACTCCTTTCACAAAAACCCACGAGGTCAAGATGCGTTGATTTCACTTTTATACAGATGTGCGACTGTGTGGTCTGTTCCCGACCGTGTCAATCAAACGCTGATTCGGCGGACCACACCTGATGAAACACTTAGTGAAACACTTCGAGGCTTCGTTTGGCCATAGTCACGTGACATAGGTGTTTTGAATCACGCTTCGGATCAGTGTTTCGAAACATCTGCGCTTCGGGATCTCGCAAAGCTTCGGAACGACTGTTTCGCGTCAGCCATCCTTACTATGCACCAGTCTGCGCACACGTCACACAGCAGGAAGCGCCCGCGACTTCAGATCACTTCGACGTGGTTGTGTTATAAGAGGTAAAAACGATAAAAATACTGTTCGTTTTCTCACACAAACCGCTCGTTTCGTGTCTTAGGCCATCAGTGTGTACTTACGATGGGGAATTGTTTAATTTGGACGATGGGGAATTGTTTTAATTTGGACTCTGTGCTTGTGTTTTGAGACAGTATCCATATACCTGCATTATATGACTGTCAGACAAGAACGGTTTGACCTAAAAATATCAAAATTGAAACTACTGCGGAAAAAAAGACACCTACATCTTGGATGCCCTTCAGGTAAGCTAAAACATACCAAAATTTAATTTCAAAGTGAACTATCCCTTTAACATATAACCTTTATTTGGCTATTAAACATCTAAATTATTACAGCTGTGTGGAGATTATGATCTCCACGAGACAAGTTCTGTGTAAACGCACAGATAAAAACATTAATAATTCTGATGACACGCCAGATGAGATGGACTTGGTATTTGTGATAATGTGATACAGAACATTGTTCTGTTTATTTTTCAATGTATGCATATTGCAGTTCATATTCCAGCATATTCCACTCTCTTCCCTCTTTAGCCTATTAAACACATAAACCTTTTAAAACTATTGTTGAAAGTGAATGCTTATATTTATGCAAAGTTGATAGACTTCCCCGTCGTTTATTTATGTTGTGAAATATAGTTCATATTTTGCCTATAGTTCATATAAATGCTGTTGTTATAAATAAAATATGCAACTGAGAGCACTAAGGTTAATTGAAGTAGCAATGTTTTTTATTCAGGTGGTTTAGAATGTTTTTTAATGTGTTTGAAATATTTTTAAATACTTTATATGTTACGTGTTATTTAAAAAAGACGCTTTAGTGACCGTGCACTTATTTATTTTTGCACTCTTTTTTACTCCTATAGGATTTAGTTTATTTATTATTTGGTTTTGTATGCAAGTGAAATTACTGAAATTACAGCATTGAAAACGAGTGTTAACCAGATTTATAGTTCAATGCTATTGCTTTATTTCTAAACAGAATTGTAATTGTCAAAAACAGAAATAAAACAATAAATACGTTTATTTGTTAAGTTTACAAGTTTTGTATCAGGGACATAAATAGGCAAATAATCGGCATTGGTAGGGATGCAAGATATATCGGCCACCATATCGTATCGACTGATATATGTTAATTTTTAATGTTATCTGTTACGGTCCTAGGTATCTGTTTTGTGTGGGTGTTGTTTTGTATATGTGAGCAGGGATTGACTGTCATCGGTGGAGTCTGATTGGTGGATCTACTGATTCGCCGCTTTTAAAAAGGCCGCGCTTACTGAAGATGCCCTTATAAACGTCCTTATAATACGGGACATAACATTATCGTTATCGGCCCAATAAGAAAATTTGGCCAATATATTAAAGCCGATAAATAAAGGATTATTTCCTTCAGATGAGTGATGAGAGTTTTAAATTGCTTAAAATATGATTGGATCACTTCCAAAAGGAAAACACAGTTCAGTGCAACATCTGCAGTGCAACTCTATCATATAGGCTACATAAAATTATGATAGAACATTATAATTGTGTGCTTGGGTCATGGCTTTTAATGGTGAGACTTTTGTAATCAGGCTCTCAAAAATTATGAACATATTTGGATTTAGATTTATCGGATAATATATTGGTTATCGGCTTACAAATATAAAGAATTATCAGTTATTGAACAAAATTTTCATATCGGTGCATCCCTTGGTTATAAAAAACACACTAAAAAAAATGCTGGGTTGTTTCTGTAAACAAATTGTTGGGTTGATTGTGCTGGGTCAAAAAGTTGGGTTGTTTGGGGTACTGTAAACACATTATTGGGTTGCTCATGCTGGGTCAAATGAGTTGTAAGGGGGTCATTCACAAATAAACCGCTGGTTGGGTTATTTTGACCCAGCAACTGGTTACTTTTTTCATTCTTTGCGGAACTTTCTGGATTCTTCACTTCTGACTCGAGGAGAAAGCCACTCGGAGCAGGCAGTGTTTTATGGTAAGTGAATGTTTACCTATATTTTTAATAAGTTGTGGTGGTAGCAGCAAGCAAATTTCACTGTTCAAGATACAGTCTTTGATATATAAGTGTGAGGGGTAAGGTATTTATTCTGTGAAACATTAATTAGCCACAGCTAGCCGGTTAGAATTTTTGACAATATGCCGCATTGTTAAATCCTTAGTTGAATTTAAACCAGCTATATTTTTGAAATATGCAGTTTAAATTCTAAATTCATCACGTAATTATCGTAGGGCTATTCATTGTGGACGTTGTATTTAAAAGTGAGAAAAGCGTTTTGTATGAAATCCACACGTGCAGTTTCCCTCACAGGGCTCGCACGTAAAATCAGCGGGAAATGAGTCTCTAATGTACGTTAGGCTAGCTAGTGAGTTGTGAGTGAAAAGTCTGCTGGCGTAGTTTTAGAAATACTCGTCAGAAGAAATGACTGAGGTAAGTTCCAGCAGTCTGCGTGTGTCTTCTGTAATGTCTCGAACCATCGTTTCTGAAAAAAAAAAAAAAAAAAAGGCTTTCAAGAGGTTGATATAGCCTAGTTTTTTTTTTGTGTAAATGTATGACTTGCAATCTTTATAAACATCGACTGAGGAAAGGAGAAATAAATGGACAGGTGCCAGTTTTGAGAATAAAAGTAGGCTATACCCGTTTAGTTGAACGAATGATTGTCAATATTTAAAACTTAAAAAATGTAAACTTACATGATAGCCTATACCCTACCATAATGCATGTCATCTTTCATTTTATTGTGTGTAAGTTAACATCTAAACGAGGTGATCATCAGCGCTGCCAGTCAGGAGATTAACGAGCAGCTTTGTGAGTTTGTGAGTTTTAATGTTAAAGACACTTTCAACATTACAGTAATATTTTACTTTTAATAAAATAATGTTTTATTTTAATGCCTTAATGTTGATAATATTTGTCCAAATTACTATTTTATTACTATTACTATAATTCAGTTTGCAAATGCTGAATACACATTTTGTTTGTTTTTCACATTTGGTCATTTGGTAATGTTTGCAATAATTTTAATTGCATATTCAATAATAAATTGATACTTCCACAAAAAAAGCTTAACTTGACATAGGTCAACATTTAAGGTCAGCTGAAACCAGGGATGCTTTCCTATAACACCTGATGTACTCATTATTTAATAAGAAGAATGGCATCTATGCTAATGTTTGTCTTTCTGTTCATTCTAAAGTTTACTGAAGTCAGCCGGATCCAGGCCGTATCCAGATCAGAAGGTGGACCTGCGCCTGGACCCATCCATGACGCATCCCTGAAGGGCCAGCCTCATCAGCCCTGCGAAGGCCTCATCGACACGACTGATCCTCAACAAACTCGTCTCCATACCGGTGTGATGACTCCAACTTCCAACCAGATGGAACTGGATAAATATTCTGAATGTTCTTATTAAATCTGACCTCTGATCTGTAACGCTGCCTGGATCATAATCATACACTGTTCGCTCGTTGGCCAGAGGAGAACTGAGCGACTGAGCCTGGGTTCTCCCAAGGTTTTTTTCTCCATTCTGTCACTGATGGAGTTTTGGTTCCTTGCCACTGTTGCCTTGGCTTTTGGCTTGCTTAGTTGGGGACATTTAATATTCAACAATATTATTGATCTGCCTTACTTAAGGTGGATGATGATGCAATATTCTTCTAGAAACAAACTTTGTTGTATTATATTCATGTTACAGTATCACTATGAAGCTGCTTTGATACAATCTGTATTGTAAAAAGCGCTATAAAAAAGATGACTTGACTTGTGTAATCAACAGGTGAGGACCAACATGGTTGAATATTTACTAAATGAGATGACTGGTGAATTGCTGCACATTCTGTGCCTCAGGGATGAAATGAGGGGGACATGTCAGACCTTTGACATTGATTAACATTTGTATTCGATAAAGAAAAGTATTAAAGAAATGTATAAAATAAAAAAATGAGATTTAAATCATACAGTGGCCTCTCTGGATTATTGTATTACAGAGATAATAATTATTTTACATTCATAATATAACAAATATTTGTTTCTAATTTTATTAAGGCAATGAGACAAGAAATAACCCAGCACATGAGTAAGACTTAACCTAGCAAGAGGGTTAATTTCACCCACTGGTTGGGTCAAATGAATGACCCAGAAATATGGGTTAAATGGTAAAACCCTAGCCTAGAAATCTAGACGCACCCTAGCGGCAGCAAAATGTATTTTGCAGCCAGGTGGGTCTAGCAACTCTCAATAGACCTTCTAGCTGCAAAAACCTAAATTGGGTCAGGCCAATCACGTCGCTTATAGAGTAGGTGGGGCGGGCTTAACATATGACGACAGAGTTGCGACGGTTACCTGCCTGCGACTTGAAAACAAAGAATGACGGCTGCTGGAGAACAGTCTTTCGAATCGGCTTTGTCCGCGACTCTAGAGGACTTGGAGTTAAGTTTTTCTTTGAGAAAAGAGCAAAGAACGGCAACTAAGTCATTCTTTAAAAAAGGAAGATGTGTTCGTCGTTTTGCCGGCCAGATATGGCAAAAGTTGAATGAATCTATCAACTAGCTCCGCTGTTGGGAAAACGCTCTGGTTGGTTGAAGCGCTGTCCTATTGCGTGCAGAGGGAATTTGAAAGACAGCCGTTTATCCCGCCCCTCGGAGTGAGCGTGTCTATGGTGAGTTGCCAGACTAAACATCTTGATGTAGTCTGGCTTGCCAGGCTAGTAAAACCCAGCACTTGGGTCAAACCAACCCAGCGCGTGTTCTGTCCAATAGTGACCCAGCCGTGTGGTTAAGGTTGGGTTATTTTTTAACCCAGCAGTTTTTAGAGTGCAGTATTGTCGATCAATAATTATCTGTGCTCTTTTTACAGCATGATTGGAGGACAAGAAAATAATCTCAATCTATTGTCTCCTTTTTTTACACAAATGGCACAGTGTTGACCACATTCATCTACCCTGTTACCAAAGATATTATAAGAAGACTAATCTCTATAACTATTAATAATTAGGGTTGGGTATTGTTTGGGTTTTTTTACGATACCAGGGCCAAATCAATACTTTATTAAAACGGTTACGCTTATAACTCTGCCTGCCATTCATTTACTCGATACAGTATGTTTATTTAAAAAAAAAAACATTTTAACAAAAAATGTGAACCAGATATACATTTAAAATAAAAGAGCTAAAATTATAATTACTTTGACCTGATGTTGACAATAAATATGAATATTTCTCAAACCTCCTTTTACTGACCATTCTTGAAAACCAAAAATGAAACTTTTGCAGCCATTTCATAGTTGAACTGTTTATCTAAAAGTGATGAAGTGCTTGAATGTTTCTAAAATTAATGTTCTTCAGCATCATGAATGAATGAAGAATAAACACCAACCTCTTTGTTCTTCAGGATCTTCAGTGTGTTTCATTCTGCAGGGTTCGGGATCACTCATGTTCTCACTGTCCTCTTTAATAAACTCAGTCTTTGCAGATTTCAGCTCTTCCTGATGCTCTGATGCTCGTCTTCACTTGTAGCTGATGGGAATTTGCAGCATTTATTGGAGAATTGCAGAGGGAGGAGCTTCACTGATGATGTCATTGCTGTGGGAGGAGCTTCACTTATGATGTGATTGACATGGGAGGGGCTTCAATTATGGTAAATTTTAGTGGGAGGAGCTGATCTGACCAAACAAAAAATATATATCAGTCACTGAGTTTGTTTTTATACTTATTGGTAACAGAATATAAATAATGCAATTAAATTATTCTGAATATAAATAATGGTAAGAAAAAGAGTTCAACGCATAAAGACTAAAGAATAAATGTAGCCTACACAGTAACCAACAAATTCCCTCAGTCTGTTCTGTCGTGGAAAATTCTTTCTCAACTTTAAATAATAATTGTAAGACAGCTGGAGATTTCAAAGGTTATAAAGATCAGCTTTATTTCTTGCAAGAAATTGACATTCACATACAGAACGCATCTGGTATGGGAAGGCCCCGACCTCTGCTTTTTGCCCAGCTTATATACACAAAACACATCCTGATTAGGCTTCACCATTCGTTTACCTTAAAAGGACATCTCAACTTAATCTTTGTCTTGCATAAATTATATCTAAACAGAACAATATCATGCAAGTTCCTGTTTTTAGCTGCTGCTCAAAATTCACACCTTTTGTCTATCTCTATTTTGATCTGAAGCTGCGCACATATTTTCACACTTGAAGTTCACCAACAATAGGTCACTTGAGTACTTAGTCTCTTTGCTACTAAGTCTCCTATAACTCAAAACATTTTGTCACTCAAAACATTTTGTCCCTGCAAGCTTGTCTTAACTTATGCTTTTCTGAAACACTTGATTACACATCTTTAATAACGTGCTTTAGCTTATATGAATATATTTCTTTAAATGCTCATGAGTAAAAAATAAAGTGACAGATGTTAATACAAGTTGTACACTTCTAAAAGTAAAAACACATCTAAGAGTAAAAAACACATCTAAATGTAAAATTTCTATTACAGTTCACACCAATTAAATGAGCATTAAGTGTCAATTTACAGGAGATCTGAAGACATCAGCATAATAAATGAGGTGAAAACAGGAACTATTGTCATGAAATAAAGAGTGTTTTCAGCAGATCTGTTCATATTGATGAGCCTCAGACTATCAACACTCATTCAACAAGCCATTCAGGATCATCAGCAGATCATCTCACTTTATTCTGAGTGTTTGCTGTTAGAAACACATTATTTGAGTCAGGAAACATGATAAAAGCCTATAAAGACTGTTATTTCTCACAATATGACATGGATCAGTGATTCCCAACCTTTATTACTCCAAGGCCCCCTCCTCGCCAAATCAATACTGTTTTTTTTTCCACAAAAACATTTATATGCTAGTATTATTAATTTTCAACTCCATGTTATTACTGTTAAATAAAAGAAATTCAATATACATTGAAACCTTCAGTGATCTTTTTGTTTTTGCATACATACTTTACAAATAATCGGCAGACACTTTTGTCCAAAGCGACTTACATTTCATTTCAAGGTCCACACACTCACAGCCTTAACAATTCTGGCTTTCCCTGGGAATCAAACCCATGACCACAGCTACAGGAAAGCTGTACAATTTAACAGTACTTTGCTCAGTTATACAGTAACTTGAACAAATAAGCAGAAGTCAACCTGCAATTCCAAACAAGACCAGTTGGACTGAGTATAGCTATACAGATCAATTCTGAAATCTGAATTATTAAACACAACAAAATAGAAATGAAAAATAAAACATTCTGAATGTGTGGTAACTCCGCGATCTGAAGGTCGGTGTCATCAGTGAACAGTTCCTCTGATAGAACAAGCGATTATTGTGTCTATAGCCCTATTCAGACGGGACTAGTATAACATGGAGAGGTGGGGAAAAGTAATAATTACCAGAACTTCTCTGTGATTTTAGTCCCGTCCGAATGTGCATCTCAGTGATCATCACGGACAGTAAAGATCTGTCAGTAAAGATTACGGCGACTTTTTCCTTCAGTAAAAAGGTCAGGAAAAATGACCTCAGGTAATAATCCTGTGCGAATAGACCCGCTGTAAATATGTATGTAAATATTTCTTCATTTCCTGTTTAAAAGTAGTTTTCCGCGTTTTTTCAAGTATGGAGACGCTTGAAAAAGCATTCTGTTGCGTTCTAGACGCTGGAACGAGTCTGTGGCAAAACTCAAGTGTTTTCCACACACCATTCAGATCAGAAAGAAGATCGAAATCTTAGCGTTAGGTAAGTGCCTATTACCAACACAATCCAATCTGAAGTTAATTAATACATCGTTCGACCGGACATACCTGTTTTATATATATAAATATAGGTTATATGTGTTTGCGCACATGATATCAGGAAGCAAAGTAATACACACATTGTATTGTACACATGGTGACAGCGATGCGCAAATCGAGTTACTCTCCCACTTCTGCTAGTTTTACTGAGATATCTTATCCTGTGCGAATTGGCCATTAATATTACAGACGTCCTGTGGTAAAATTACATTACTCCATCTACCCTTGTAAAGTTAATCACATCTGAATAGGGCTTTAGATGGTTAAAATAGGGCCTTTATTGTCATAATGGCTGTATGTGGGGAGGCGTGAAACATCATGAATAATGCTGTGATTCACACCTGACTCCCAGTGTGAACTCTCGTGTGATGCCTAAGAGTTGGTTTGAGTTTGAAACTAGATCCGCACTGATCACATGAGGGCAGCTTCTTTCCAGTGTGGATCCTCTCCAGTGTTTTCAGACTTGTTAAATTACTGAATGGGCCCTATTTTAACGATCTGAAACGCAAGTATCAAACGCGAAACGCAGGTAACTTTGTGGGCGGATCTCGGGCGCTGTTACTATTATACCCACATAGCAAACTTTTTCTGGCCCAGCTCCGGGCCATACAATCACTTTTCCCTCGGCCCAAGTACCGCAAAGAATGACGGCCCTGAAGTGGCCCAGTACTGGATTAGAGACAAGGGTCACACATGGGCCATAACTGGCCCGAATCTCAGCCAGTTAGTCACCCTGAACTGGGCCAAAACAGGTTTTATTATTGGTACCGTATGGCTGAGAATTGGTACCAATAATAAAACCTGTTTTGGCCTAGTTCAGGGTGACTGTGTATTCATCTTTACCTTCATTACAATCGTCATCCATCAAAGCTTTATTTGGGACACTTGTTGTCTTTATCCAACTGAGAGATGTAGTTTAAGTATCCTATGTTCATGAAGCGGTCGGGTGATTTGAGCCACCGTTCAGTCTGTATTACAGAACACTTACACAAGGTGCTTTGTTTGATTTTTTTTTATTAATTTTATTTATACTTTTTTTAACAATCAAAGTATTAATAATAAAAATCAATGAATTAAGCTATATTAATATATTTACATAAATTTCAAGTTATCTCGTGGCCCCCTAGTGATTGAAAACTGTGTGTTGTTTAAAGTTCATAGTAATTGTTCTGACTTCATGAAGACTCATGGTGTGAATGAAACATCAAACTGACTAGAAATGTATAATTTTATTAGGCATTTAAAAGCTCTATTGAGAAAAATAAAACATGGAAAGCTCAAAAAGCAATCATATCAGGAAAATTCATGACAATAACAATGAGATGTTGATAAAATGAGTTTAATCAATCATTACATGAAGCAAATACAAACTAAGTAAAATTGAAAGCAAATGAAACAGATCTCTCTCTTTAATGACTTATAAGAGCCAAAGCATCAGAAAAGTGTCCAGTTTCAAAGATACATGAAAGCATATCTTGCATTTGCATGGAAGAGTAGAAGTGGAAGAGAAACTAGATGTTCTGATGAAAAACAATGAAGAACGAGTTAAAAATTAATATCAGATTCACGTTTCTCTTAAAAGTGTTATGGCCTTTTTCTCCAGTGTGAATTTTCTGACACTCTTTCAGTTCATCTTCTGTAGTAAAGGACTTCTGCACTGAAACACACACCGCTGTGTCTTTTCTGTTGTAATATTACTAATGAATCTTCTCCTTTGTATGAATCTTCAGGTGTTTCTTCAGGACTGATGCCCAGTGAAACTGTTTACCGCACTGATCACAGTTAAATGGTCTTTCTCCAGAATGAGAAGATGTGATTCCAGAGCGAAAGCCTAAGCCGCTTCTTTCCAGTGTGAACTCTCATGTGAACCTTCAGACTAGATTTACATGTGAAATGGTGACAGATTTACAGGTGACATATTTTTTGGCTTCTGTTTTTCATTTCGTTCTGCTAAAAATTATAATATACGTGAGGAGAAATGATCAATGAATATTTCAGATTCTACAATAAGTACTAATAAATAACAAAAATAATAGTGACATTGATCCTGTGTCACCAACAGTTGCAAGGAACACACAATGAAGATGAAAATCAGGTATAAAGTCAGCAAATTCTTTGATAAAGTCTGTATGGTGCCCTGGTCAAGTCAAGTCATCTTCATTTATAGCACTTTTAACAATGTAGATTGTCTCAAAGCAGCTTTACAGAGACAAACGTATAATTTAAGGTAAGATTGTTTGGGCTTTATAGCGGTTCTTTAATAAAGTTATTTTCCAGCTAAAGTTAGTTTTGATTGATTCGCTTCCGTTGCAACAATCATTTGTTATTAAATTAGAGGCCGCTAAGACGACACCATTCTCTCTACACAGACTTTAAACGCGATCCTGTGAGAAACGCTGATGGCGTTCACATGCGCATTAAGAATTGGTTCTATAGTTATGTGCGTTTGAATATATGTGCGCAGGTTTGGAGTTCCCTACAAGCCAAGCCTAAACAAAGTACTGGTGTTTCCTTGTAATTTTGATACAGAATTTTATTTTATTTGTCACTTTGGGGTGACTAACTAAACTAAACTAACTAAACAGAACTGTGACATCTGTAACTCAAGATCTTCAGATAATCAGGTTTTGTCGAAGCCACAGCAACAAAATATTTTTCTTAAATTGTTTTTAATGATAAAAAAACAACTTAAATTAACTAGGGCTGCAACTAATTCATGAATTTAATAATAACAACCAGATGTTAGAAACAGAAAGCTGATTTACATTAATCTGTTTAGTCACATGATGTCCGGGGGACAAAGTATGGAAGCCTGTTTCCATCACAGTTGCGCAAATAATATAAATATGGAAGTCACAATAATGAGAAATGTTGTCATAATTATAACTTAGTATCTTGTAATAACTTAACATTGCATTATAACGAGATGCTTTCACATAATAACGACTTACCATCTCATAATGAGAAATGTTGTCATAATAAATGAGATACTGTCTTATAATTCTAACTCATAATATCTCATAATGATGTGAAAAATGTGAAGCAGAATGCAAGCAACCACCAAGATGTCCTGTTGCTCATCATGGCTGTTAGGAAACTAACTTACACAGGAGAGACTTTAATGCTCAGCACATAAAGATGAACTACTTACTGTGATCTCAGACTGTGATTGTTTTCCATTTGAGTGAGAAACTGAAGATAACTGAAGGAACCTCTCTACACATGGATCATGGTGATCCGGTTTATCCACTGCATGGATCTTCATGTGTCGCTTCAGTTGAGTTTTAAAATAGAAACTCTTTCCACACTGATCGCACGTGTGCGGCTTCTCTCTGCTGTGGATCCTCTCATGTTTTTTCAGATTTGATAAGTGACTGAATCTCTTGTCACAGTGTGAACACTTGTAAGGTTTTTCTCCAGTGTGAATCCTCTGGTGCAGTTTTAAACTGTTCGCTGTAGTAAAAGCCTTCCCACACTCAAAGCACACGTACTCTCTCACACCAGTGTGAATTTTCTGATGTGCATGTAAAGTTTGCCGCACTGAAAAACTCTTTCCACACACAGAACATGAATGTGGCTTCTCCTTCGTATGAAATGTCAGGTGTGACTTCAGGTTTGATGCACAGATAAATGTTTTTCCACACTGATCACATGTGAACGGCTTCTCTCCGGTGTGGATCCTCATGTGTTCTTTAAAGTGTGATGACTGTGTGAAACTCTTCCCGCACTGATCACATGCGTACGGCTTTTCTCCAGTGTGAACTCTCATGTGAACATCAAGATTATGCTTGTTTGTGTAACTCTTTCCACACTGAGTGCAGGTGAAAGATTTCTTGGCTCTACTTTTCTTTAAAAATGTCTTTTTATTCTTTGAGCGACTCAAGTGTTCTTCACCCTCCTCGTTCTCTTCCATCAGGTCTGAAGAGAAAGAAACAAAATCATAAAAATAATACAAAGAGAAAAAAAATGAAGTGAAAGGACATAAAAGTAGACAACTGCTATAAAATATTACCATTTTGCTGTAAAAAAAAAAATTAAACAAAGTTAAATTAAGCGAGTTCCCCTGTGTTCCAGTTCAAGTTTGGCGAACTCAATTCTCACTACAAGCTTTTTGCAGTCCAGTGGAGCAGATTGTATATTATTATATTTTGGATTTATTATTATTTGTTATACATTGAATTTATCTTAACAAAAAACACCACAGAGTGTGACATATGACAACAGTGTCTGTAGAAATTTCATAAGCTGAAAGTCTAGACTGATCCTCTCGTTTAAAACTCCCTATATTATATTAACATATAACCTTTATTTCGCTATTAAACATCTAAATTATTCAGGGGTCGCGGGGCTGAACTTGATGTGTTGAATGCTCAGAGCACGTTATAAAACGTATTCTTAAAATACACATTTCTGTGTGAAATTACTGCATTGAAAACGAGTGTTAACCAGATTTATAGTTCAATGATATTGCTGTAATTGTCAAAAACAGAAATAAAACAATAAATAAGTATATTGTTCTGAATATCAGTTATCAGGGACATAAATAGGCAAATAATCGGTATTGGTAGGGATGCAAGATATATCGGCCACCATATCGTATCGACTGATATATGTTCGTTTTTAATGTTATCGTTATCGGCCCAATAAGAAAATTTGGCCAATATATTAAAGCCAATAAATATAGGATTATTTCCTTCAGATGAGTGATGAGAGTTTTGAATTGCTTAAAATATGATTGGATCACTTCCAAAAGGCAAATACAGTTCAGTGCAACATCTGAAGTGCAACTCTATCATATAGGCTACATAAAATTATGATAGAACATTATAATTGTGTGTTTGGGTCATGGCTTTTAACGGTGAGACCTTTGCAATCAGGCTCTCAAAAATTATGAACACATTTGGATTTAAATTTATCGGCAAATATATCGGTTATCGGCTTTCAAATATAAAGAATTATCAGTTATTGAACAAAATTTTCATATCGGTGCATCCCTTGTATTGGTTATAAAAAAAACTGTATTTTCGATCACTAATTATCTGTTCTCTTTTTACAGCATGATTAGAGGACAAGAAAATAATCTCAATTTATTGTCTCCTTTTTTTATACAAATGTCACAGTGTTGACCACATTCATCTACCCTGTTACCAAAGATATTATAAGAAGACTAATCTCTATAACTATGAATAATTAGGGTTGGGTTTTGTTTGGGTTTTTTATGCTACCGGTGCCAAACGGTTACGCTTACAACTCTGTCTTCCATTCATTTACTTGATACAGTATGTTTATTGCAACAACAAAAAAAAAGAAGAAAAAAAATTGTTGTAAACTATGAAAAGTCCAACATTTTAACATAGAATTTAATTTAAAATAAAGGAGCTAAAATTATAATTACTTTGACCTGATGTTGACAATAAATATGAATATTTCTCAAACCTCACTTTACTGACCATTTTTTGAAAACCAAAAATTTAACTTTTGTACCCATTTCATAGTTTAACTGCATATCTATACATGTATGTGATGAAGTGCTTGAATGTTTCTAACATGAATGTTCTTCAGCATCATGAATGAATGAAGAATAAACACCAACCTCTTTGTTCTTCAGGATCTTCAGTGTGTTTCATTCTGCAGGGTTCTGGATCACTCATGTTCTCACTGTCCTCTTTAATAAACTCAGTCTTTGCAGATTTCAGCTCTTCCTGATGCTCTGGTGCTCGTCTTCACTTGTAGGATGATGGGAATATTCCAGCATTTATCTGAGAATTGCAGTGGGAGGAGCTTCACTGATGATGTGCTTGTTGTAGGAGGAGCTTCACTGATGATGTGATTGCTGTGGGAGGGGCTTCAATTATGGTAAATTTTAGTGCGAGGAGCTGATCTGCCCAAAATAAAATAAAAAATCAGTTACTGAGTTAATGTTTTTATACTTACTGATAACCGGATTTTAAACAATGTAATAAAATTATTCCAAATATTATTAAGGTAAGGAGGACAGATCAATGCATAAAGACAGAATAAAGAAATAAATGTACATATAGTAGCCAACAATTACCCTCAGTCTGCTGACACCAATGAAATGAGCTTTAAGTGTCAATTTTACAGGAGATCTGAAGACATCAGCATAATAAACGAGGTGAAAACAGGAACATACTTTTTTTTTTTGCAAACATACTTTACAAACATTCACACATTTGGCAGAATCTTTTATCCAAAGCGACTTGCCTTGCATTTCAAGCTCCACACATTCACAGTCTCAACAATTCTTGCTTTCCCTGGGAATCAAACCATCTTCTGTTTGAGCTACATGAAAGCTTTACAACTTAAAAGTACTTTGCAGAGTTATGCAGTACTTGAACATATAAGCAGAAGTCAATCTGCAATTCCAAACAAGACCAACTGAGTATAGCTATACGGATCCATTCTGAATTATTAAACACAACAAAATAGAAATGAAAAATAAAAACATTCTGAATGTGTGGTAACTCCGCGATCTGAAGGTCGCTATCTTTCTCCTGGCGTGGCTTCATCCCTCAAAGCCCCGGCTCTGCCTTCTAAGCCCTGTTGCATGACATCTGGCTTAGTAGTCCGTGAGGCAGACCCCCAAATTTCAGAAATTAGTATCATAAGAGGGCACCAATGTTACTCTTTTTTATTTAACAGAGGGATGTCCCTGGACCACAAAAATGCATGATAGCAATTTTTAGTGGGTAGCTTAAGGTACAAAAATCACCAATTTTATGTATGACCCTCCCAAAATTTGGCGAATTCCACGTAAGGTCAGTTATTTCTTTAATTCATTATTTTTGGTACCAAAACATTTACACTTGGTGATATCTAGGTTGGAATATTGTCAAAACTTTAACTTGTTTCAATAATATAGTTATTATGATTATTTTTCTGCATAAAACAGTGTACAGCTTTCACTCATTGTTTTAAACTGAAGACCAGTCTGTATGCTTCCATGTAACAGGTAAGAATGGATTTTGCAATGTTATATATTATACAATTATTGATTATCTATCAAGTCAATTCATTGTATGCTAATTACCATGGATAACTAAACAACAAGTGAAGTGAATGCTAATTGCCCAAATTGTACATTTGTTGACTGTCTGTGTACTGGTTCTTGAGATATCTTTATAATAGAAGCACATTATATGCAGAAACACACATAAGCAGACATTTACTATATTACACTCCTGAAGGCAGACAATAAACATTAAATTAATTTACAGCTTGCAGAAATATGTATAAGGCTCAGGAAGAGAGATCTCCTCAAAAGAAATGGCCTAAAATTGAAAACAAGTGTTTAATACATTGCACTGAAGAGGACCCAGACAAGAATTTAACAACACCAAATGACTGGAATTCGTGGACAACATTGGTTAAGGCAGCAGAAATAAGAAATCATAAAGACATATTAGATTTGGCTGAGAGTTGTTCTGAAGAAGAGGTTCCACAAATATGGTATCACAGGAGGTGCCGGAGTCTCTTTACAATGAAAAGGGATTTGGAAACACTCAAAAGCAAGCCATTAGACACTACAACAGAAACAATGGCTAGAAGGTCCATACGAACTCAGAGCTCTAGTTCATTGGTGTATGAAAAAAATCTGCATCTTTTGTGAGAAGTCTTCAAAGTTCAGACCAGGAACAAAAAGTAGAGAGCCGTTAATGCAGTCTGTGTCTTGGCAGTCTGATACTGCAGTTAGAAATGCAGCTCTAGCCAACCAGGATAAAAGAATGATTGCAGTTACTAGCAGAGAGCTGATAGCAGCAGAAGCTCACTACCACAAGAGTTGTTGAAGGAACTATACTAGAGTCCTTACATCTCGTGATGCCCCTTCAGAGAGGTCAGAAGTGTCTGATGAAGAAAACAGGTATAAAACCACAGAAACAGCTGCATTTGACGAGTTGTTTGAATACATACGGGAAGAACTGATGGAACATCCTTGTGTTATGAAGTTTACAATTCTCACATGTAGAATCAGAGAGTACATGCACAAACGTGGTGTTGATACTCTGATGGAATCAACGATCAAGAACCTCAGAAGAAGACTAGAGGCAGAGTTTGGTCATTCCCTACATTTTTGCAAGTCTAACAATGGCAGGATACTGATGTATCCTGACACTTTGTCTATGGAGCATCTTGTTGTGGAGAACAGTGAAATACGTGACAAGCTTAGTCAAGAAACAACCAATACAGACCGCATAGCGGAAACCGCTTTGATTCTACGCACGACCATCAAGAAAGAGCGGCCGTCAGTATCATGGCCACCTAATCCTTCAGAACTTGATCAGAAATCAGTAAAGCTGGTAGGTGAAATCAAAGAGTTTTTGGCTGTATTGCTGAGTGGTGACTCATTTGAAAAGGCTTCTGAAAAGGTACAAAGACTTGTCATGTCTTTTGGACAAGATATAACTTATGCAGTGACTCAAGGAAGAATAAGAATGCCCAAGCATATTTTGATTCCTTATGCTATTAAGGCGCTTACAGGAAATGTTGAATTGATCCAAATGATGAATCGCCTGGGACACTCTGTATCTTACACTTTGTTAGAGGAGATAGATACAGCCTTGTGCCTGCAGAAATTAACCATGGCAGATGCTGCAGGTTTGGCTGTTCTTCCTAGCAACATAAAGCCCAATGTGCCTACGACATTAAGATGGGACAACATAGACAGAAACGAAGAGACATTGACTGGACAGGGAACATCACATAGGATCAATGGAATTGCAGTCCAGCCTTTGACAGAGGGTCCATCACTTCCACCAATGTCCTATGAAGTGCCCAAAAGGCAAAGAAGTATCAAAGATGTCATGCCTGAGAACCTACCTGTGTACAATGTCGGCGCTAAGGCCTCAGCTACTACCATGGTCCATGAAGAAGTAGATTATCAAGAATGCTGGAACAAGGCCAGAATGAAGAATTTAGTATGGTTAGTCACCAGACTGCATGCTCAACAGAATCAACCTATTCCTGGGTGGACTGGCTTCAACATACGTACTAGACAGAATGTGACAGTTACTCAAAGTAGTATTGGATATCTTCCTACCATCAATGGCCCTGCCTCTGATATGGCAACTGTACATTAGATATTTGTGTAGTCTCACAAAATCATGAAAACCCTTGATCTGAAAGAGATCATACTTGCATTCGATCAGGCCTTATGTGCCAAGGCTATGGAAATTAAGTGGAAGCATGAGGACAAGTTTAGTGGGATCATCCTCAGACTTGGAACATTCCACACAATTTGCACGTGGATGGCAGTTATAGGCAAACGCTTTCAGGATGCAGGTTTGAGAGATTTATGCATTGAAGCAAGTTTGATTGCGGAAGGCTCAGCTTCAAAAACACTGGAAGGGCGAAGCTACAACAGAGGTGTAAGAGTTCATAAACTGGTTTATGAGGCCCTCTTGGGAATACTTTGGAGTCATTTCAGTGAACAGGAAAACCTAAGTTCTGAAGTGCAAGATGCATTCAAGTTACTGAAAGACCTCAGTGATGACATTTCACCAGACACATTTGAGATGGTTGTCCAAAGCCCATCATTGATCCTGCTGTTTGAAGAATTTGAGAAGTACATGGCCATACAGCGGCACACAAATGGTAACCTCTCCAAATTCTGGATGTCGTACATTGACATGGTAGAAATTTTACTGGCAACACTCAGAGCCTCAAGGGAAGGGGACTGGCATCTTCATTTGGCATCAGTAAGGATAATAATTCCATGGGTGTTTGCCTATGACCACTTAAATTATGCCAGATATTTGCCAGTATATTATGCACAAATGCAATTACTCCACAGGGATCATCCGGGAGCAGAAGAATACCTTCTGAATGGTGGATTCTCAGTCCAGATAGGATCAGAAAACCCATTTGGTCGTATTCCTGTTGACCAGGCTGTGGAGGAAACAGTGAATAAAGATACCCAGACACCTGGTGGAACAAAAGGCTTCAGCTTGAAACAGTCCACACTAGCTAGATATTATCTGACTTCAGAATTCCGCATATCTTTCTTGAGGTATCTCAGAGAAATGGTGAGCCACAAAAACTGCTGCAGCATGATGAGAATGCAGTTAGATCAGTAGTAGAGCTACTTGAGAAGAACTGGATAGACCCTTTCAGTGGAGAGACACAAGACTTGGTATCCCTCTCAACAGGCCGCTTAGCTCCAGATGAAGTTATCAGAGACCTGACAACAGCATTTGAAAAAGGTGACAGTGCATATCAGCTTTTCAAATCAGAGAGACTAAGTGCAGCACCTATCAAACAATTCCACGATAGACTTCCTAAGCAAAATCTTAAGACATTCTCAAGCTTGAGCAAAAAGAAAGTATCAAAAGCTGGAACACAGGAAGTTGTTCTCAAAGCTGATAGGTACTTATTTGCTCATATTGGTTATTATTGCACAAAGCAGAAGACTTGACATGCGAGAGGTCTTGTCACGCCCATTGGGACCAATTCCATGGTCTCTGGCTTCTTCTGATGGTCTCCTAAGAAAAACCAACAAAGCTGCATTAGCGTCTGTACTACAGAAGAATGTCGCCCCAGCTGAAACAATTCCACAGTTTTCAGCATCAATTGTTGATGGCATGACTATCATCAACAAACTGAAATGTGACAACAAAACCTTTGAGGAACTTGCAGAATATTTGCTAACAGTGGTTCTGCTTCATTGTCCCAACAGTCACAGAATTGATGTTGTGTTTGATGTCTATGCAGACGACTCTATTAACCCCCTGGGGTCGACGGTATCGCCGGCGATACCAGCTCGCTTTTTTTCAGTTCAGTTCAAAAGAAATTAATTTTGCTCTGTGGACTTTGATATTACAAGCAAGTTTCATACATCAATCGATTCTGTTAAATGTGTATTATTTTTGTGTATACTCACAATAAAAACAAAGTGTTGTGCTTTTTGCCAAATAAAGAAAAATAAACGTGATGCGAGTTCTGCCTTCTCTCTGCCAGTGTAGTCCATTCTGAAACGCGTCCGAAAATGAACAATAACTCAGCGAATACTCAGTCAAACAGGCAAACAGACACACAGGCATGAAGCTTGAATTCTCTTCTTTTAAATGAAGTAATTTATCTAAAAAACAAATATTCTCATCTTGTGAAATCTGTATTAAAAGAGAGCGATTCCAGTCGACCTCATTACAACTAATTCAAATGTAATGTGACTCCGCCTACGGAGAGCGCGCGCTATTCAAACGCAAATGAATGAGGCAATCCGCGCAATCCTGTGAACGCCCCCATATCAGCTCGAGAAACAAGTTTATTCAGATCATTACTTGTTTACACCGTCTCGCAGCGCTGTGAGGAATAACAATAATGAAAAAAGTACCTCAAAAGTGCGGGTATATCGAGGAGCGAGCTGAGGAATACTGTAAGTTTTTTTTTTCTTCTCACGTGAATCGGGTTTCTGTTTTTGATGAATGAACGGCAGAGATGCGCGCTGTTTACCACAGCTCGCAAAAAGACAGTTTAAATTTAAATTGCGTCTATGTGTGAATGAATGATGATGTTTTAGCAAACTGTATTGCCGTACTGAGTTGAGTAAAAATCGACAGAAATATGTTGAAATAAAAATGTAGGCTATTTGTATAAGCAACGTTTTAAACTGAAAATTAACATTTATATGCCCTAATATTTCATAAAAACAACGTTACAGTCAGGCGTTTCTGTTTGTGTATGAATGTTTCGGTTTTAGCAAACTGTATTGCTACACTCAGTAAATATCGACAAAAATATGTTGAAATAAAATTTCAAGTGGAAAGTGCTTTAATTCGTCACGGTTAATTAATCGTAAAGGCTCCGCAACACCGCGTTTGTGTTTCACGGAACGAAAATGTTGCATGCATCTTGCGCAAAATGAAAACAAATTCATTATAAGAGTTTATAAGAGACACGGAGGTGGAGCTCATAGGCCATTACGCACGCACGCTGGATTAACAATGGCAGAGGCACCTAGCAGCGAAACTCTGTTTCCTCCAAAGAAGCGCCTGAAGTCGGCAGTTTGGGATTATTTTGGGTACACAAAGAATGACCAGGGCATCATTGAAGATGACGGATCACCTATTTGCAAAACGTGCAGTAAAAAGGTTGCTGCTAAAGGATCGAATACATCAAATTTGATGCAGCACCTGCGGGATCACCACCCAGCTTTGCACGCTCAAGTAAAGGTAAGTTAATACATTCCGTGGCAAATGTATCAAAGTTCAATTCCGTGGCAAATTACTTAAAGGGGGGGTGAAACACTCAGTTTCAGTCAATCTCATGTTAATCTTGAGCACCTATAGAGTAGTATTGCACCCTTCATATCTCCAAAAAGTCTTTAGTTTTATTATATTTATAAAAGAAAGATAGGCAGTTCCGAGTCTTTCCGGAAAAAAACGAGTGGCTGGAGGCGTGCCGTGTCGGCTGTGCTTACGGGCGGATAGCTAACAACACACAGACATTTGAAACAGTTTTACTCACGTTTACAACGCACGACCGTTAACCTTTATCGTTGGGACTGCTCCATCCTTAAGCATTAGACGATCTGCAAATCCGGCGTCGAACTGGGCCTTGTTTATAAAACAATCATCGTCGAAATGCACTAGCAGCGAGCACAGCGCTTTGATGGTTTCGCTCTCTCGCTCTGGTCTACTACGGGTGCGCGCGCGCCCTCCGGAAAGAAGTGCCCTTAGAATGCACATACTCGAAAAAAACTTTTCAAAACTTGTGACAAACCGGAAGGAGTATTTTTGGCACAGAAATACTCAAACGTACAACTTAATTTTTTAAACTTTGTCCATGTTTAGCATGGAAATCCAACTCTTTAACGGTGTAAAAAACTCAGTATGCATGAAATAGCATTTCACCCCCCCTTTAATGAAATATGTTGGTAGGGAATTAAATATAAATGTGTCACAAATGAATGCCGTATTGGTGAGAGTTGTGGGCTTTCAGTGCAGTGTAAACAAACAATGTGTCACGTGTAAAGAAAGACACGTGTAAAATTAGATGAATTATTAAAATGATTATGTATAGATTAAAGCTGATGACAATAGCAGTTCAGTTAAGTTAATATTAGTTTTATATTAATAATAATAATATTAAAAATTATAGAAATATAATTGTTAATATAATTAAATACTGAAAATCAACTTAAATAATTACTGCAAGTCAAGACAAAGTTCATCTTGGTATGGATTATTTTAAATTTTTCTTATTCACTTTTAGCTCAAGACTAGTGGTGTAGCTGCAGTTCAACAACCAACTGTTGCAGAATCCTTTGCAAAGTGTGTGACTTATGCTCCCTCTTCAAAACAAGCCCAGGATTTGAATAAAGCAGTGGCCTATTTCATCTCCAAAGATATGATGCCATTTCAGATTGTAGAGAAACCTGGATTCCTTCATCTGATGAAAAAGGCAGTGCCACAATACAAAGTTCCAACAAGAAGCTACTTCTCCACAAACAAAATCCCAGCCATGTACAAGGAAGTACGAGCAAGTGTGGAGGAACAGCTGGCAGAGGGTGTGTGGTTTGGCGTAACCACAGACCTGTGGACCAGCCATGGTGGTGGAGGAGAACCCTTTATGAGCTTTACAGTGCACTACCTCTCTACTGATTGGAAGCTTAAGACTCACTCTCTTGAGACTCTTTATTTTCCAGAAGACCACACAGCAGAGCTGAAATGATGGAAAACATGCTTCTGGACTGGAAGATAAAGAAAGAGAATCTGTCTGGAATTACAACAGACAATGCCAGTAACATGAAGAAAGCCTTCGCATCATTTCCCTGTGTTTGGTTTCCTTGTTTTGGTCATAATTTAAATTTGGCCATTTCCAAAGTCCTTAAAGGGTTACTTCAGGATTTAGCATTAAGCTTTGTATTAGTAGAAAACCTGTAGTATTTTCGAATTACCATGCTTTCCCCCCTCATATCCCCCTGAGAGGAGAGATTTATGTATTTTTTGTCTGGAAAAAATCCTCCGATGACGCAAAAATCGTCATTTTGCGTCATCGGAGGATTTTCTGGCCAGAGGCTAAAGACTACAGCCAGTAGAAGGCGTTGTTCCGCATGTTTTCAGCCCGCCCATAGAGGGTGGGATCTCACTCACAGAATGTACACAGTGTCAGCCGTCTTTCTTTGGAAGCTAAGCTAGCAAGCTCTTGTTCTGTGGAGAAAGCTGAATAGTAGGAGAAAGCTGAGTAAGTAGGGGTTACATCCTCCTTTTCCCGGACTTGTCCGGCGGGCGAGATCGTTCAAAATGTCCGGGATTCAGCTTTTGCTTTCTGCGGTCGCCATTCATTGTTTACATGCACCCCTTTTGTTTCAATCTAACTGAATTCATTCCGATCGGTGAATCTGAATGTAGTGTTTACATGAACGCTAAACAAGTGATCGGTTGATGTGCGTTTTACCCTTGCTAAGAAAATTCCCGCTCCTCCGTGAGAGATGCGAGACCCGGCGCGTCTCAGTAATGACGCCACCGGCCTCGCGCCGTTCTCCCGCGGCCGTCAGCCTCGTCCTGCTCGCCACAGTAAACATAATGAATGGCGACTGTAGAACGCAAAAGCCGAATCCCGGACATTTTGGGCGATCTCTAGAGATCCCTGGCAAACTCATCACGTAGGCTAGCTAGCCTTGTTGTTTTCAACTGCGCACTCTTACCGGTAGGCGTGGCCTCCTAAGGCAGCGAAGCAAGTGCATTCTGGGAGTTGTTGTCTTTCATCCACATAAGCCAAAAATACATTTTCTGGCTTTTCTCAGTCTAGAAAGCTCCAAATTCAAAAAAAAATGCACATTTCTTCTACTTAAATGACCTATTTTAAATACACATTCATCTTCCCAGAGGTGAAGTATCACTTTAAGATACCAAGGGTTGAATCCGCTACCAGAGCATGCCGACATTTGGTTCAAGGCTTTTCTCGAAGCTGGAAACGGAAACGTGAACTTCAAAAGAAGCAGGCAGATTTGAACATCCCTGAGCATTCACTGATACATGATGTGGTCACCAGATGGGGATCAACTTATGAAATGATTTCCATGTTCTTGGAGCAGCAGCAGGCCATCTGTGGGGTGCTAGCAGGAGACAGAAGCACCTGGCATCTTATGCCTAAAGACACTGACATCACTGTCCTGGAGAAACTCAGCCAACTTCTTTGTCCTCTCCATGATTTCACTGATGTCCTGGCCTCAGAGAAACAAGTCACACTTTCCTCCCTGAAGCCAGTCTTGGAACACATTAACAGTGAGATTATTCAAGATCAAGAGGAAGACTGTGCTCTCACTAAACAAATGAAATCTGTAATAAGAGAAGACCTGTTAATGCAGCTGCGATATACAGAGGAAATGAAGAATGCTCTGAACATATCCAGTTTTGTGGATCCCAGGTTCAAAGGAAGCTTTGCTGAGAATGTGGATGACACAATCAAGGCATGCAGCGATGAAGCAATGACACTTGCATCACATCCAGACACCGAAGATCCTCTAGCATCAACCACACAGAGCAGTGAGAGCACCTCATCCATCACCACCAAAAAGAGCCTGTCTGGACTGTTACAGCAAATCACCAGTGCAAAGAAGAACAGGTCACAAGCTTATGGACATGCAATGCCATCAATCCAAGAAAAAATTTACTCAGAGGTAAAACTATACTTGTCCCTTCCTGCAATCAGTGCTGATTCTGACCCACTGGCTTGGTGGAAGACACATGTGGAAGAAATGCCAGTGCTTTCAAAAGTGGCCAGAAAGTACCTCTGTATCCCGGCAACAAGTGTGCCCTCTGAAAGGGTGTTTAGTGCAAGTGGCCATATCCTGTCTCCTCATCGGTCAAGACTGAGCACCGAGAATGTGAACATGCTTACATTTCTGCACTATAATATGAACTGAAAGGACTGGAAATAAGAGAGAAAATTGTAAAAAAAAAAGAAAAAAAAAAGGCCCTGATGTACATGATGGGTCCTGCAGCTTTTGACTCCTTGTTTTGTTCCAAAAGGATATGTATAGCTAGCTAATATTCAATTCCAGAGATGTGGACCTTGTTTCTTTTTATTTATTTTCACTGTACTGTATTACTCATTTTTCAAAAGGCAGCTATACCATTGAAGTCAAAAGCCAGCTAGAGTTTTTTAGTTTTCACTTTGGTGTTTCTACTCGGGTCCAAAAAAAAAAAAAAAATACACAATGAAAATACAAAATTTTGTAATATAGTTGATCAAAAGAGGTCCAGAAGCCTTTGACTACAGTTGTTTTCTTTAAATGGAAATTCTTAGCTAATATGTAGCTTATATTTAATTCCAAATAGACAAAGGCTATTTTTATTTAGATTATTTATTTTCAGTGTTAAAGTATTACTTATGTTTTAGTCAAAAATATTTTTTTCACTTTTCTTTAATTCCAAAGAGAGAAATTGACTTTTGTTTGTTTGTATTATTATTTTGTGGTGTATTATTTGGTTGCTGAGCAGCAATAAATAACACTTTAAAATATAAGGAGTTTTCGTGTGATTTTATAAACTAATAGTGTTGTGAAATTAATGAATGCAAAATAATCGTGATAACCGTGAAACCGTGATTATTCCTCAGACTATAATCGTACCAACAAAATCTATAATCGTTGCATCCCTAGTCATATATGAAAGACAACATGTCGTTGATTAGTTTTGGATAGATTATACATTTTTAATGTAAAATATCTGCCACCTCAAATAAGCTTTTGTTTGCCAATATTTCCTTATGTTAAATATAATATGTTTTGTCAAAAATAAAGTTATCAAATAATCAATCAAATCCTTAACTTTGAAATATGTATGATAAAATGTATACTTTAGTTTTTACAAAGAAAGATTACACTTGAATTGTTGTTGTAATTGTAACCCTTTTAATAAAAAAAATATATTTACAAGGTAGATGTAAACAAACTATTAAAAGGTAAATATAAGCCTTTTCTTTAAATAACTTTTGTGTTTTGTTATTGACAAATTTGGGGAGAGGATAAATATTCCAAAACTGAAAATACAGTATGAGAATTAACTGCACAATTACTAGACATGTTTTCCTTGGATATTATAGGCCAAATTGCAAGCACAATATGTGGAAAAATAAAAAAGAATTGAGATGCTTCCAACTGTTGCTCTTGCATTCTTGTGGCTCAGTGACTCACCTGAATGAATGGCTCATTAAGTATGCGGGCCCCACTGTCTCCTCAGGTGTGAACCACTATATATGCATGACCGTTGACGCCCACTCCGCATATTGCCTTTCCAAACAGAAAGTGCTTTGCAAAATTCAAATCAATGTATTGTGTTATGTGAATGATAAGGCAGGGTGATTTTCACTTCATTCTGAAGAAAAAACACTAGGCGATGACATCTTTTAGACAAAAGTCTTATTGGCACATATTTAGAATGTGTTTTATGGCCTTATTTCAGAAACTTTAGTTTTTAGTTTTTTCAATAACCATGCATAAACATTATTCTCTCCAAAATGCAGACATGTACATTCTTGTTGCTCACATTTCATGGTAGCCCTGTTTGTGCTAAATAGTGTGTAATTTTTTTTGCCATTAATATGTTTATAAGCAACTGAAAAAAGCAAAAATGTCAGGGCATGTCAGAACATCTCAAGGACCCCAAAAACACCTTAGACCCCAGAAGGTTAAGAGAGACATCATTCTATCCACTCTGAGCTGCCAGTGTGCGAAACTCAATAGCATAATCAGCTGCGGTGCGGTTACCTTGTTTTGCATAAGTTGTGTTGAAATATACCTGCCCCCTGCGGGATATTCGAAAACTTCTTGAAGTTGATGCAAAAAGTACTCAGTGGATTTCTTGAGTTCTGTATCGCTATCCCACACCGCTGAAGCCCAATCGAGGGCTTTTCCCCAAGCAAAGTCATGAGAAATGCACATCTCTTTCTCCTCAGATTCAAATCGATCTTGTTGGAATTCAAAATATAGCTTTACTTGTCGAATAAATCCCTTGCATTGTTCAGCAGAGCCATCAAACTTATTAGGAAGAGCAAAGCTTACCGTTGAAGGCGTGGGAGGAGGAAGAGATCGTACGTAGTGCGTCAGGTGTTCGTTGACTGATTGTAGCTTTGCAAGTTGTTCCTGATAATTCTTCAGAACCTCGCTTTGGTTAGCGAATGCGGCTTGCAAGTTGGAAACCTCCACTGGATTCATGGTAGGCGAAGTATTCTGTAACGTGGACGCTGAGGCGGCATTAGAATCCATATGCGGAAGTTTATTGCAAATATCAAACAACAAACACGTGGAAACAGGCAGAGGGTCGATAACAGTACAGCAGTCCGATCTTTCGACAATCCATGTAATAATCCAAGAGACGTTAGTGAGAAACCAGGCAGAGAAGTCAAACCTTGAGATCAGTCCACACAAGCAAACAATCCAGAAAGGGAAATCCGTAAAATCAATGGTCAGAGAACTAGGCAGAATCATACACATGCAGACAATCAGAATATCAGGAAAAACGCTTGGTAAGGCAGGTTAAACTGGCAATACTTCACGATGTGGAAGCACATGGTCACAGCTTAAGTAGTCCCAAACAGGAAGTGAATGTAGAAGCAGCAGAGGGAGCGCTCAGTCAGTACTCGGGTGATGGCTCCCTCTGCTGGCTTGACATTACAGTCCTTGATTAGTGCTTGAATTTTACTCTCAAAAGGATGTACGAACCCTGAAATCAATAATGTAAAAACATTTGTCTATTTCTGCCACAATACCATGGTTACACTGAGCATTACTACATTAAATCCACAGTGAATATTTGTGATTTGTGGACTTAAAAGCCTTATAACTTAAAACTTCACAAACTTGTTCGTTCAATGCACAAAGTTTCTCCTGGTTTCCAAGTCAGTGCCCATGATTTACTCACCCTCAAGTCATCCTAGGTGTGTATGACAATCCTCTTTTAGACAAATACTATTGGAGTTATATTAAAAAAAATGTCCAGGCTCTTCCAAGCTTTATAATAGATTACAATGAGTTTCCATTTACTTGCAGTCTAGAGCCCTGTATAGTGCTTTATTTCTGCTTTTACATGAGCGCCACCTACTGTCAGAGAGCAAATTTGTTTTTTGCATTGATCTGAACTGACAAATTACAGATTCCTGTTGGTTGAACACGAGTTAATAGATATCAATCAATCAATCAACAAAATGTCCTGTGCTCACCACACACCGGCTCAGGGCCGTGCACAGGGGGGTGGCCCGGTGGCTAGAGCCACTGCCCCTCTGCCCTCATTGACTGAGGTGCCCCTCTTCCCCACCCCCACCGCTCCGCTCAAAGCATTCCGCTGATTCCGCTAATCCGCTCCAGGTTTTCCCGCACGCTCCGCAGCATCACTCACAGTATACGACAGTTCACGAAAGCTGTCGCATTAACAGGTAGGCTATGCAAGACAGTGGTTGAATCTGCGAAATTAGTCATTTGTTTTTGTATTTTTTTTGTATTTATGTCGGTAATGTAAATGTTTTGCTCTTGGTCTTCTGGCTTCTGGCTCTTTCTACTAGTGCTAACAACTTGTACAACCAGGGCTGGACTGGCCATCGGGCATACCGCGCACTTTACCGGTGGGCCGACGTGCTTTTTGGGCCGATACATCTCATACTCAAACATTATTTTTATTTTTTTTTATTTTAATTTTTCTTTTTGACGGCCCATAAAATTTGTACATCGGCGACCCATTCGTTTTGTTTTGTTTTGCTTAATTGGCGGTGCTGGGTTTGTGCCGGTGTAATGCATTGGGCAGAAAAATGTTTTTTTTTCTTTTTTTTTTCTGACAGACCAGCCCATGAAACACGTAGATCAGCGGCCCATTGGTTCTTTTCTTGATTGACACTGGGCTGGGCCAATCACCAATTTAAACTTGTGAGCGAGCATGCAGCAGTGTCAGTGTGTATCTGTCAAAATAGTCAGCAAGATGGAGAAGAAACGCAAGGAATGAGCAGAAAAACAGCGTGAAAAAATAGAAACAGGCCCTTAAAGCAGACACTGTAAAATGTGTCAAAATATACACTACCGTTCAAAAGTTTGGGGTCAGTAAGATTTTTTAAATGTTTTTAAAAGAAGTATCTTCTGCTCACCAAGGCTGCATTTATTTGATAAAAAACAAACAGTAATATTGTGAAATATTATGACAATTTAAAATGACTGTTTTCTATTTTAATATATTTTAAATTGTAATTTATTCCTGTGATCAAAGCTGAATGTTCAGCATCATTACTCCAGTTTTCAGTGTCACATGATCCTTCAGAAATCATTCTAATATGATGATTTGATGCTCAAGAAACATTCATTATTATTATCAATGTTGAAAACAGTTGTGTACAATTTTTTTTCAAAATTCTTTGATGAATAGAAAGTTCAAAAGAACAGCATTTATTTAAAATAGAATATTTTCTAACATTATACATGTCTTTACTGTAACTTTTGATCAGTTTAACTCATCCTTGATGAATAAAAGTATTGATTTATTTTATTTCTTTCCCCCAAAAATAAAATTAAAATTCTTACTGACCCCAAACTTTTGAACGGTAGTGTTTAATGTTACAAAAGCTTTAGATTTCAGATAAATTATGTTCTTTTGAACTTTCTATTCATCAAAGAATCCTGAAATAAAAATGTAAATAACTGTTTTCAACACTGATAATAATCATAAATGTGTCTTGAGCATCAAATCATTAGAGTGATTTCTGAATTGAAAATTCAGCTTTGATCACAGGAATAAATTACACTTTACTGTATATTTTACTGTATATATATAAAGATTATTTCCACATCTGCATAGTTGACGATTACCGCAATTCACTAGAAATCTAATGAGAGGCGTTTGTAAACCATGTTTTCCGCCAAAATAAAAGCTTGATGCAGTTTGCGTCAAAATAAAAGATCATGTGCTTATCTCTTTCAAGTATAGAAATTGGTACAAAACTAATTATGAAAGTTTCCTTTATTGTTTTAGTGCATTTGTTTTACAAAATATGGCTATAACTGTCATTGGATTAATATTATAACTATGTGGTAGGTGTAATGTAAATAGACACTGTAACTAAGAGGTTTGAATATTTCTTTGTTAATTTGCACACTGAATATGGGTTGGAGCTTTTAATTTTTAACTCTCAAAGTGCACCAGATTGATGAATTTAACATTAAAATGCACAAAATTTTCTTACGGGGGAGCATGCCCCCGGACCCCCTTAGAAGGACCAAGGTCCACCCAACACAGTTTTACCAAAAATCCTGTGAGAAACACTGGTATTGCTATGCCAATGGAGATTATAGCTTGTTTTAGGCTTCACTTCGTAGTGTGCCAACCCCCCCAAAAAAACAAAATAGTGCCCCTTTTTTGGTTTAAGCCACTGCCCCTTAAAATGTCTGTGCACGGCCCTGCACCGGCTATAGGTGGAGAGGAGAGATTTGGCTATAGAGTGATGTGTGTCTAACTTACACAGAAGAGACTTTGTTGCTCAGCACATGAAAATAAACTACTTACTGTGATCTCAGACTGTGTTGATGTGGTTTCTCCACTGTATGGATCTTCATGTATAGCTTCAGTTGAGCTTCTCTCTGCTGTGGATCCTCTCGTGTGTTTTCAGATGTGATGAGTGACTGAATCTCATGTCACAGTGTGAACACTTGTAAGGTTTTTCTCCAGTGTGGATCCTCTCATGTGTTTTCAGACTTGTTAACTGACTGAATCTCATGTCACAGTGTGAACACTTGTAAGGTTTTTCTCCAGTGTGAATTCTCTGGTGCTGTTTTAAACAGATTGCTGTAGTAAAAGTCTTCTCACACTCAAAGCACATGTACTCTCTCACACCAGTATGAGTTTTCTCATGTGCATGTAAATATGGCAGCCGTGAAAAACTCTTTCCACACACAGAACATGAATATGGCTTCTCCTTCGTATGAATTGTCAAGTGTGTCTTCAGCTCTGATGCATAGATAAATATTTTGCCGCATTGATCACATGAGAACGGCTTCTCTCCAGTGTGGATCATCATGTGTCGCTTCAGGTCACTTTTAAAAGCAAAACTCTTTCCACACTGATCACACGTGTGCGGCTTCTCTCCAGTGTGGATCATCTCATGTGCTTTCAGATGTGATGATCGACTGAATCTCTTGTCACAGTGTGAACACTTGTAAGGTTTTTCTCCAGTGTGAATTCTCTCGTACCGTTTTAACTTGTCCGCTGTAGTAAAAGTCTTCTCACTCTCAAAGCACATGTACTCTCTCACACCAGTGTGAATTTTCTCATGTCTATGTAAAGTTTGCCGCAGTGAAAAACTCTTTCCACACACAGAACATGAATGCGGCTTCTCTTTCGTATGAACTGTCAGGTGTCTCTTCCGGTCTGATGCCCAGATAAAAGTTTTGCCGCACTGATCACATGTGAACAGCTTCTCTCCGGTGTGGATCCTCATGTGGCACTCAAGACCATGTTTGCTTGTGTAACTCTTTCCACACTGAGTGCAGGTGAAAGATTTCTTGGCTCTTCTTTTCTTTAAAAATGTATTTTTAGTCTTTGAGCGACTCAAAGGTTTTTCTCCAGGTTTGACATGATGTTCCTCCTCCACTTCACTCAGTTCTTCACTCTCCTCCTTCACTTCACTCAGTTCTTCACTCTCCTCCTCCACTTCTCTCAGTTCTTCACTCTCCTCCTCCACTTCTCTCAGTTCTTCACTCTCCTCCTTCACTTCACTCAGTTCTTCACTCTCCTCCTTCACTTCACTCAGTTCTTCACTCTCCTCCTTCACTTCACTCAGTTCTTCACTCTCCTCCTTCACTTCACTCAGTTCTTCACTCTCCTCCTTCACTTCACTCAGTTCTTCACTCTCCTCCTTCACTTCACTCAGTTCTTCACTCTCCTCCTTCACTTCACTCAGTTCTTCACTCTCCTCCTTCACTTCACTCAGTTCTTCACTCTCCTCCTTCACTTCACTCAGTTCTTCTCTCTCCTCCTTCACTTCACTCAGTTCTTCACTCTCCTCCACTTCCCTCAGTTCTTCACTCTCCTCCTTTACTTCCATCAGGTCTGAAATGAAAGAAAAATGTATTAAATAATATTCTCAGTACATCAAAATAATTAATTGAAAGAAATATAAATTGAAAGGACATGAAAGTGAGCCCTAAAGTAATAGTAGAAAGTAGACAACTGTTATAAAATATTATGATAATTTGTTGCCTTTTTATAAATTGATTATTTATCAGTTAAAATAGTATTTAGCTTGACCTGATGTTGACAATAAATATGAATATTTCTCAAACCTACCTTTACTGAACATTTTTTGAAAACCAAAAATGAAACTTTTGTACCCATTTCATAGTTGAACTGTTTATCTAAAAGTGATGAAGTGCTTGAATGTTTCTAACATGAATGTTCTTCAGCATCATGAATGAATGAAGAATAAACACCAACCTCTTTGTTCTTCAGGATCTTCAGCGTGTTTCATTCTGCAGGGTTCTGGATCACTCATGTTCTCACTGTCCTCTTTAATAAACTAAAAAAAGTCTTTGCAGATTTCAGCTCTTCCTGATGCTCTGATGCTCGTCTTCACTTGCAGCTGATGGGAATTTACAGCATTGACTGGAGAATTGCAGTGGGAGGAGCTTCACTGATGATGTGACTGATGTGGGAGGAGCTTCACTGATGATGTAATTGGTGTGGGAGGAGCTGATCTGCCCAAAATCTAAAATATATCAGTTACTGAGTTTGTTTTTATACTAAATGGCACTTCTATGCAACAAATTAATGGCTATTATGATCTTTTGCAGAATGCATTTTTATAAATTGATTAGGCTATATGTCCTTGAAACTTTCCTTGAATGAGGTAAATTTATCTTCCAATTATTATTTTTAAAACATTATCGAATCTGAATCCAGGGACAAATCCCATTGTTGCCATATTTTGACACCAACTTTGAGTTTGATATTTATTTTACTAAAAATGTTTTGAATTATTAATGTCCGTTCACACTAGACTTTTCCTTGCACTGACTTCCATTCATACGCATGTGAAAGTGGGACACCAGAAACACAAGCTCAAGTGAATTACCCTGTGAGAAAAAACAATCTATTCATTATTTGTATTGCTAATCCTAACATTATTCTGTTTCTTCATTAAAATACAGGTATCTAGAAATAAATAAAAGAATACAACTAATTTAAATTCTTCCTAATATGAATAATGGTAAGAAAAACAGTTGAAATCATAAACACAGAAATAAATGTACATAGTAACCAACAAATACCCTCAGTCTGCTGACACCAATGAAATGAGCTTTAAAGCAGCACTCAGTAGCTTTGGGATTTCTTCGCTGTGTTCTCGCTTTTCGCTCGCAGGTTTCTCTCTAGAGCTCCCCCCACAGCTTCGGAATAGATATTTGACAACACTGTTGTAAAAACTCGTTGGTGATTCTCAGACACCAGAGGCTAGTACAGGGGTCGGCAACCCAAAATGTTTAAAGAGCCATATTGGACCCGAAAAAAAATAAAAAATCTGTCTGGAGCCGCAAAAAATTAAAAGCCTTATATAAGCCTTATAATGAAGGCAACACATGCTGTAAGTGTCTATATTAGCTTTATTAGCCCCCTAGTATCAAAATGATAAGTAGCCTACAAATACATAATGAGCATTCATGATTAAATGTTTATTTTCCATGCAGCGCATCCTGGAGAGAATGACGCACCACGTGACTACTCTGCTGTACGATGGTGCTTTAAGTTTAACTTCCATTATAATTTTAATGTATTACGTTTTATTTATTTGTGTATTATTTTTACAACGTGGAAAAACTTTAAACCTTTCACACGTAAGTTTAAAATATTTTTCAAAGTTTTTCAAGGCGACCGTTATTTAGAATGTGTCACTTTATGGTTTCCAAGGTGACGCGTCATTTCGTGTCACGTGACACACCGCAGCAACAACAGAGCTGAATGAATGATGATCTGCTTTTATGTCATTTTTCCTTTTTTATTCAAAATTTTCACAAATTTGTTAGATATGGCATGAAATATCTGATATTCAGATTGTCAAATATATGCAAGTGGAAGTATTTTGTTGTTTAAACACCATAACGATCGCGTTAGTTGAGCTGTATGCGCGATGGCCGCAGACGCAGTTCAGAGAATCGGATCTGTTGGATTTACAACACGTGAATTCATCCACTTCTCCCGAAATACATCAAAGTAAGTGGCTGGTGAACTGGGAGAAGAATAGAGTAAACTTTAAAGTTACTTACACAATGTGTATCTGATATGAATAAAACGTGTCTAATTATAATGGAAAGGATTATTGCCTCTTCCTTTAACATCAGTGTGTATTTTACAAACTCTAAATGTATTGTTTTTTTAGTACTTAACGTTATATGTCTGAAACCTAAAATAAACATTATGTGGTTGAAAACACTGAAAAGTTGTGATATATGACAGCTCTGAGCGCGCCTGTCTCTGGCTCAGCGCCAGCCAACGCGCGAGAGCACATTTGAATTTAGCAGTTGATCACGTCATGCACTGACTGTTCTGATCACACCGATGCGATCGTAGGTGCGAAAGGGTTAAGAATGTTTGTCATGTTTTTCCTCCTACAGAAATTATATTAAAACAAAAAATATTTTTTCCATTTTCATATTTTTGAAAAAGCTCCAGGGAGCCACTAGGGCGGCGCTTAAGAGCCGCATGCGGCTCTAGAGCCGCGGGTTGCCGACCCCTGGGCTAGTAGATCAACGACATCAAAGCAGATGGGACATTCTTTAAAGCGGCTTCTTCATTCAGGTTCGGACAGCGTGAGGGAGCGCAATAATGACAGCATTTTAGCAGATTTCTTTTGGTCGTAAAGCAATTGTTTACATCGCGAGACCTGATATCACGTGAGACTTCCTGACGCGGCGGCCGGCAGCCCGTCGGCTCAAAGTTGCAAGTGCGTATTTTCCGCTCACGGGCACCAGGGGGGTGCGAAACGACCACCATTCAACCCAAAATAAGTAATACAACCATTCCAATGACTCCGAAGCTGTTCAGTTAAGGTCAGGGGCGTAGCACCAAATTTTGGGCCCTGGGTACAAACCATCTTGCTGGGCCCCCGTACCAAATACCATAGTGATATCAATAGGTGGGGTATTGCATTTTTATCATAAAAACACTTAAAATGTAAACAAAATAAGCCACATTCTGATTAATATATTTTTGTTTTATTGTCAAAAGTACAAGTTAATTGATGATTATTTGTCTGTTTAAAATAAATGCAGACTATAGAATCACAGGGTACACTAACCGCCAAACTAGACATTCAGTCTTTGAATTACGTTTTTAAAATAAGTCATTTTCAATCATTAAGATTTGCATTAAACTGAGAACAATCTTGTACTTAATGTAAGAGCGTGCCCGATCTAATTTGCATAGCAATGATAGGCGCTAACGATCTGTGTTTTTGCGGGTGTTCGATTTTGACAATGGAGGGAAATATACAGTGTTTTTATGTAAACTTCTGATTTTTGCAGTGTAAGATTACGGTTAACACCTTTAAATATTACATAAATGTATTATTATGTATTTTTATTAAACTTATTGAGTGTATAAATCAGCAGCAAAAAGTAATTCTTGAAAAAATCTGCACAAAAATTTTATCAAATCTACACGTTAATAAAAACAAATTGCTATTAGTACTCTTATAAAATTCAATCAGGCAATCATACATTTCTCAATTTTATATTTATATATTAATGTCAAGAATTTAGAAGTGTATATAGCCTACGCTACACTAAACAGAAATAATACACAATTAAATCATGCTTATTTTAAATGTATTGAGCAGGCTAGGTATAAAAAAATATATAGGCTTTTAATAAACTTTCAGTGCGCAAAACCATGATAATATGAAACGCTTCAAAACAGAGCGCATATGCGCATCGCGGGTGCAGAATGATCTGCTCCAAGCGACATGGAGTCACAGCAAGTGTGCATTTAAAAGTTCACGGCACAAAGCGAAGACATGTCGAGCGCACAAATCCTAGTGTATATCTGTCCAACAGTTAATTGATCATTTGTTTCTCAACAGTTTTAAATTCCAGTTATTGTGCGTTTGATGCCGATTCATAGTCCTTGTGATGTTTGTGATCTAACAGGCACACGGGTAGCGTGTCGTTTAAAAACAGCAACAAACTCCAACAAAATAAAGTCATTTTATGCAAATCCACAGCCTTTCTCTACAGATCATGCATTATAATGTTAATATATCATATTGGAGAGAGTTTTACCGTGCATCCTGCTGTAACCGGCGCGCTGCAGAGGCGCGCGCGCTGTTTGAATAACGTTAGTTAGCTGTTACTGAATGGAGATTGACAGCCGCAGAGGAGGGAAAACGAGTTTCCGTAAACTTTAATGATGTAATACGACATCTGTCCCTCACATTAAGCTATGGAATGGCTTCAGATGACTTTGTCACCAAAACTGACGTGAAAAAAGCGCGAGGCGCCGAAAAGTGCGCTGTTTGCATCCCTGTATGTAGGGTGTGATACTATAAAGTATTGGTATATTATTCAAACAGAGTACGAACATAAATGTATGCTATTCAACCTGGAGTAGCCTAGATATTTATGTTAAAACAATGTCAATGCTCGATGATGCATTTGGAGCTCACCTTTCTTTTAAAAAAACTGAGTGAGCAACTGCTTGCCCTCATTTGCCTTTCTCTCTTTAATATTCTTTTCTTTTTGTTTTTGAGCCCCTTATTTTCCTTTCTTAAGGAAAGACACGACTCTTCCCCTGTCTTCCTAGTTCCTATCACGGATCACTCCAGCTCCTGTCTCATCAACTGATTCACCGCGGGTCCGTAGCAGAAGCACCTGACCTGCGGGTCGTACCATTTACATTGATTCGAGAGGGGTGGTGGGGCCCTGCACAGCATGAAAATGACTTTTTTTTATACCAAACCAGTATTTGTATATAAATGCTATGCAAATGTTAGTGCATGTATATGTATGTATAGAAAACTGACTTCTAAGGGCCCCCCCCCTGCCTCGGGCCCTGGGTACTCGGTATCCTTTATCCCCCCAGTCCGACGCCCCTGCTGGTATGCACAACTCTTTTTCCACGCCGTTTCAAAATACTTGTCAAAAATAATGTAGCGCCCCCTAAGCATGTCTTAGCTGTTTTATTGGTGCGCTCCCCGAATTCCTACTTTGCGAAAGATCTCTCTTTCTGTTATTAATTAATGCACCAATGTAAATTACTAACTTCTCACTATATATTCACTTTTATTCTTAATAGTCACTTTACTTAATTTATAATAACCACACAATAGCTGTATAGCTAAAATAAAGTAAAATATTAACTATATGGCTCTATCTCACATGCTAATTAAATTAAACACTCACTTTAATATCCGTTTTTGTATTACACCTACTTAAATGACTATACTCTCCAAAGTCTACTATTACTTTGACCGGAAAGGAAATATTATGTTACTTTAACACAAATAATTACATCCACTCTAAACCAACTTATTATACCCTAAATGATAATATTTATGTTATATATCACTCGTATAAATATATATAAAACCCAAAATATAAAGACAATCTTCACAGGAAATAGTTATTCAATATTTACTTAAAGAAAATATAAAATATTGACAAATGTAAGTAGATTCAAGTAAACAAATTCAAATAATCAGTTTTCAATCACATTAAATTCCCCAAATTAAACCAATTGCAATTCTAAATCTAATGCCAGGGAAGAATCCTTCCGAACATTAACAGTCTCTTCCTTGAAGATTAGGCTTTTCAGGCGATGCACTCAACCCAGCAACCGAGCAGGCTACTCACTGGCAAAGTCCTTTTAGCTCGCGCGTGTTAACTAGCCGTCCACACTTTCTCCTCGTGGTGCTAAATATAACCGCAAAGTCCACGACATAAACTATCACACTGTAACTTATTTTAGTGTCCGTAACTCACTCTTCGTGCAGTACACAATATCACTTCTCATAACAAACATTAAACTTGGTGTTTTACCAACTTTTTACTCATTTCTGTCACAGCACAATCTTCACGTGTGTCTCCATCTCATTTCAGTTCATTCTCTCTCATCTTCACCTCTCACCCCGCGCCTGATTGGACACTCTCACGGGTAAGTGCATTTTCACACAACTTAATATATTAACACATATGAACATTGTATAAACAGTTTTATCAAAATGAAATATATATTACAATGAAAATAACCAAAATAAAATATTGGCTTATGGAAATACTATTTTTTTCCATATGGCTACATCCCCCCCTTACTAATTGTCTACATGTCCTCATAAGACATAGCCTAACACATAACCCACCTAGGCAATGTAGATAGATTAACTTTTGTTCCAAGTAGAACTACCAGCTCCTACTTATAACTAAGTGGAAACCTAGTTTTTGCCTATTGTAATAGTTACTCCTCTATGAACTATAGTAATAGGTTGCTCACTGAATTTTCCAGGTTCATCATATGTTAATCTTAACACTGGTTTTATTCTTCTCTTCTCAGTTACCCTGGTGCTAGGTACTCTATTAACTTCTGTCATAGAGGTCAGACTCTCTCCAGGTGCTTTAACTGGATTTCTTCCAGCAGCCAGGTCTACTTCAGAATCATCAGGATCCAAATCTCTCTCTGCTGCTTGACTTCCATCATTATCTCCTTCATCAGAATCAAATTCTTCAACTGATTGCCCAGTATCAGGTTCTCTGTCCTCTTCACATTGCGAACGTACTGAGACTCCATCACGAGTTTCTCTCCTCTTCGGTAGACGTTGAACATACTCCATGTATGGTCTACTAGAATATTCATACTCCACTTCAGATGATGAATCAGTTACCTCTGGTATTTCTTCTCTTTGATTCTCATTCTTTTGTCTTTGTCTTGTTCTGCTTGAACATGCTCTAGGTCTCACGTTGGTTTCCTCACCCCCATGTTCCACTGGAATCCTCACCGATTGTCCAATTGGTAAGATATGGTCTCGATGTATGGTTCTTTCCCTACCTCTTCCTTCCTCAGGTTTCACCCGGAATACAGGTAAGTTCGGCATTTGTCCAACCACTACATGAGGGATGGAACTCCATCGGCTTTCCAACTTATGTTTCCCTTTGTGTCCTAGATTCTTCAACAGAACTCGGTCTCCTTCCTGAATTTTCTGAAACTTGACCTTCTGATCATAGGCTCTCTTGTTCCTCAGATGAGTCTTGTCTGCAGTTTGACCAGCCAGTCTGTATGCTCTTTGTAAATCACGTCTCAGACTGTCAACATACTGGAAATGTTTCCTCTCGTCGGTTCCATCTTTCGACATTTCGAAACACAGGTCTACCGGCAGTCTCGCCTCTCTACCGAACATCAAGTAGTAAGGTGAGTATCCTGTGGCATCACTTCTGGTACTGTTGTACGCATGTACTAATGCAGCTACATGTTGACTCCAGGATCTTTTCTTCTCTTGTCCTAGCGTAGCCAACATCGAGAGCAGTGTACGGTTAAACCGCTCCGGTTGTGGGTCTCCTTGAGGGTGATACGGAGTCGTCCGTGACTTCCGTATGCCCATGGTTGTCAACAGTTCCTTTATCAGTTTCGACTCAAAGTCTCTACCCTGATCAGAATGAATCCTAACAGGTAATCCATAGTGAACAAAGTATTTTTGAACTAGGATCTTAGCCACTGTCAGTGCTTTCTGATTCCTTGCAGGAAAAGCCTGTGCGTATCGGGTATAGTGGTCCGTCACTACCAGAATATTACCAATGCCTCCATCATCGGGCTCCATTGACAAGAAGTCAATACACACCAGATCCATCGGGCCACTGCTTGTGATTTGATGTAGAGAGGCGCTTTTCTTGGCAGGTGTTTTGCGAATGACGCACAATCCGCAATTCCTCACATATTCTTCGGTGTCATGAGCCCTTTTGGGCCAGTAGTATCTTGCTCTCAGGAGTTGAGTTACTCTCTCCACACCTAAATGTCCCATGTCATCATGAAGAGAATGCAACACTGTGTCTCTGAACTCAGCAGGCAACACAAGCTGTTGTGCCTCCTCAGCAGCTTTCTTGCTTACTCTGTACAGAAGTCCATCTCTCATCACAAGTCTATCCACTTCTCTTTTCATCAACCTTGTCTCTGGGTTTAAGTCTCTGTTACTAGGCCAGACTCCCTGTTTCATTGCATCCATCACACATCCAATCACATCATCCCTCCTCTGAGCTTTCATCAAATCTGCTTTAGATAGTTGCTCCAGTGAACTGAGATGTAACTGAGACGGGAAAGTATACACTTCGGGAATACAGTCTGCTGAAGCTCCTAATTGTTCCACATATCTAGGGGACGAACTCGGCTTTACATTCACTTCCACCCTCCGACATATGGATTTCACTACGCTCTGAGCCATGCCATCCCACTCCTCTCCTTCAGGTAAGTTGCGAGACAACAAATCAGCGTCTATGTTTGCTCTTCCAGGCCTGTACTTGACATCAAAATCATAGGTGGCTAAAGCTGCAAGCCATCGATGACCTGTCGCGTTTAATTTTGCCGTTGTGAGTACGTAAGTCAACGGGTTATTGTCGGTGCGTACAGTGAACTTTGCTCCGTAGAGATAGTCGTGAAATTTATCGACGACTGCCCATTTCAATGCTAGGAACTCTAGCTGGTGTACAGGGTATCGCTGTTCAGATGAACTCAATCTTCTGCTGGCGAACGCCACTGGTCTTAACCCTTCCGGATGTTCCTGATAAAGTACTGCACCGAGCCCTTTGAAACTTGCATCCGTGTGTAGCACATATGGCTTTTGTGCATCAGCAAATGCCAGTACAGGTGCATTTAGCAAGCACTGAATGACACGGTGGAATGCATCCGTGCAGGACTGATCCCATCGGTCATTGAATGGTTCTGAGTCTTTCAAGTACGTCTTGGTCTTGTCTGGGACTTGTCTCTTCCCTCGCTGCGTGGGTGCATATCCTTTGGTCAGTTCAGTTAGAGGTCTAACGACAGCAGAGTAGTTTGCTATGAAACGTCGATAATACCCACAGAACCCCAGGAAAGACCGCAAGGACTTAAGATCTGTGGGCTTAGGCCATCTCGAAACTGCCTCTAGCTTTTCAGGGTCAGTAGCAACACCATCAGCGGACACTATGTGACCAACATACTTCACCCTTGGTTGACAGAATTGACACTTGTCCAGTGATAACTTTAGTCCCACCTCTTCGAGTCTGTCCAGCACTCGCATGAGGCGTTCTTCGTGTTCTTCCAGTGACCGTCCAAAGACTATGATATCATCCAGATAGACTAACACTTGAAGGAGATTCATATCACCGACAGCTTTCTCCATGAGTCTTTGGAACGTAGCTGGTGCTCCAGTTATTCCTTGTGGCATCCTTTCAAATTGGAAGAATCCCAACGGACATATGAAGGCGGTTTTCTCTTTATCCTCCTCCGCCATGGCGATCTGATAGTAGCCACTACGTAAGTCAAGGACAGAAAACCATTTGCTCCCAGTCAAACAGTCCAATGCGTCGTCTATGCGAGGAGTCGTGTACTGGTCTGGAGTGGTACGCTGATTAAGGGTCCGGTAGTCAATGCACATTCTGATACGCCCTGTCTTCTTTCTGGCTATCACAATTGGTGATGCATACTGGCTCCGTGACTCCTTAATGATCCCAGCCTTTAACAACTCTTGCAAGTGCTGACGAACATCATTAATGTCTGCTGGTGCTAAGCGCCTTGACCGCTCTCTGAATGGCTTTTCGTCGGTCATCCTGATATGATGTTCCACATCCTTCGCCAGGCCAACATCCCACTCATGCAATGAGAAAACGTTTGCTCGCTCACATAGCTTTCGACGTAGTCGTGCTTTCCATTGTGGTGATATGGGTGAATCGCCAAACTGGATCAGATGAGGGTCTAACTCTGCTGGTACAGTGACTGTTTCATTTTCAACCTTCATGGATGGAATGACTGGATCAGCCAGACACAGTTGACCTAAGACCGTTCCGACTGGAATGACTGTTTCTCTCAGAGACTCATTTTGGATGAGTACAGTAATGTGACCATCCACGGCAGTGCCATGTACCACCATCGGCTGCAGCAGTACTCCTGCTGGTAATGGCGTAACGGGTGATGCATCAACCATTAACATATCTTTACCCAGTGGTTTCTTCAACTCCACGTCGCAGATAGCGCAGCATTCACCCCCTGGAGGTAGGGTTAGTGAGCCTGGGCCCATCCACTTCACAGATGCCACTTCACCCTCATCACTCTCGGTGATTGGTGTGTCTGTGCGAACATGGGAGTTTTTGGTTCTAATGCCAAGGGTCTGTGCAAGGTCTACTCCTGTGGTCTCTTGGCAGAGCATAGACAATCGCTGGAACAAATTGGCATTGGTGCCTAGAATCACAGGCGTCTTTTCAGGGCTTTTGGAACTTGGACAAATCAGAGCAAGGACGGAGAGGGTCTCCTTCGCACCCGTGACCTTCTCTGGAAACTCCATTTCCACCACTACATATCCCAAGTAAGGGTAACTTGTGTCACTCAGCCCCCATATCGCCAACCCTGACACTGGCTGAATGGGGATATCAGGTAAGTGGTGTTTGTACCAGGTCTCGAAGATAATGGTAATTTGAGAGCCACTATCCAGAAGTGCTTCACAGTATTGGCCATTTATCTTCACTGGTATGATTGAACAGGGGCCGATCAATCCTTGAGGAATGCTTCTTTCAAGGGTTATTACTTCGCTCTTCTTAGCTGAACAAACTGTGTGACGACCTTCTGCCGTTTCCGACGATGGATCACTCTGTTTAGCTCTCTTTAGAGCGTGTATCAGCTTTTGTATCCCTTTGGCCTGATTCTCTGCGTTCTGGCATTTGACAGAGTAATGGCCGCTCTCACCACAGCGATAACAGAAATTCCCATCTGAGTCGTTATAGGATTGTCTTCTACTATCACTAGGTGCTTGTCTCGATGACTCCACCCGACGTACTGAAATAGGGGATTCAGAGTTAAGTTTCTGGCCTGCCAGTTGCTTTTGCAGGTCGTTCACTTGTTTTCTCAACACAGCTACTTCACTCTCGTTACTTATCTCTGGAGTATGCATCTTTGTCATAGCCTCAGGTCTTATGCGGTCTGCTACTACATGGCCAGGCAAAGTACTCATGGCAGTGAACATTGACTTGAGTTCTTGAATTTCAGTTCTCAACTGCTCGACATCATCCTTCCTACTGTCTGTAGTCGGATTTGTGTGGACACTTCGGACAGAGGTGTTCAACTTCATCCTTGATGACTCATATTCTTCTTCACTTCTGATCTCACTCAGCAGTTCCAAGAATGACGGAGGGTTTTCCTTTCTCTCACGGAGTTTGAGCTAAACAAGCATCATATCTGCGTGGATAGCTCCTCTTAGCAGCTGCTCCACTCGGGCACAGTCAGTACGACTTGTGGGTAAACCTCCCCGATGTACTACTTTGGTCAATGACAGTTCTATGCGCCTTAGAAAGTCAGACATCTTCTCCTTTGGCTGCTGTTGTAGCAATCTAAAGGCAAAATACAAGTCTTCGCCAGTCTCAGCAGAACCAAAAGCCCTCTCGATGGCTTCCAAGCACAGAGCAGGACTGACCTCTTGATCAGCATTCCGCACAGCCTTTACAACAGCTAGCGCAGGGCCTTTCAGACTTTCCATGATGCGACGTTGTTTCTCCTTATTTGAACACTCGCTCTCCTCGACCATTAGGTGTGCATGTTCCAACCAATGTTCAAGAGACTCTTCTCCCACGGGAGTTGGCACAATTCCTGAGAACACTCTCAGTCGACGGTAACTGCTGCTTTCCCCTGACGGCTTCCCCATCTTGGTAAGCAAATCACCTACTGCACGAATAATAGACTCAGCCGAGCCACTCTCTTGTGTTTCCTCCAACAAGCTCTTTAACGGGTTTGGAAGAGCATGACTTTCAGAAGCAACGACAATCCTCCAACTTTTCGTTTTACCTTCGGGCAACAGCTCAGGAGGGACTTTGGTGGGATCCACCATCTGTTTGGACTCGCATAGCACTCTGTGGCTATCCAGCTTCAGACTGATTGTCCGTCCTCTCACTCGTACCCGCCCTAATGCTTTGATGGTTCCTAGAGCGTCTTCGACCTGGTCATTTGCAACATCTTCTGGTATCAGTACCATGAGAGCATGGGCATCATCCAACTCTTCTCTTCTGCACCAGTCTTTGAGCTCTTGGACTAACTCCACTGCACTACACTTAGCTTCCATTTTCTATTAGGTTTTTAGCTTCTCAGTAATTAGTGCTTAAGTTCTCTGAAAACTAACAAACTTCTCTCTAATTGCTATCGTTATTAGCAAAAAAAAAAAAAAAAAATCACAAATTAATCACTTGCATTAATTAATTATCCCGGACGAGCCCCCATTTTATGTAGCGCCCCCTTAGCATGTCTTAGCTGTTTTATTGAAGTGCGCTCCCCGAATTCCTACTTTGCGAAATATCTCTCTTTCTGTTATTAATTAATGCACCAATGTAAATTACTAACTTCTCACTATATATTCACTTTTATTCTTAATAGTCACTTTACTTAATTTATAATAACCACACAATAGCTGTATAGCTAAAATAAAGTAAAATATTAACTATATGGCTATCTCACATGCTAATTAAATTAAACACTCACTTTAATATCCGTTTTTGTATTACACCTACTTAAATGACTATACTCTCCAAAGTCTACTATTACTTTGACCGGAAAGGAAATATTATGTTACTTTAACACAAATAATTACATCCACTCTAAACCAACTTATTATACCCTAAATGATAATATTTATGTTATATATCACTCGTATAAATATATATAAAACCCAAAATTTAAAGACAATCTTCACAGGAAATAGTTATTAAATATTTACTTAAAGAAAATATAAAATATTGACAAATGTAAGTAGATTCAAGTAAACAAATTCAAATAATCAGTTTTCAATCACATTAAATTCCCCAAATTAAACCAATTGCAATTCTAAATCTAATGCCAGCAAATGACTAAATGGCCATCAAAATGAATAAACAAAATGAATACCCTGAAAGTCAAATGAATACACGTGGCAGGCCTGTTGTGTAGCTTGAGATCGTTGAGACCTAAAACACAATGGTCACTTCACGCCTCGGCGCAACAAACAAAATAAAACTCACGCAACAGAACTGATGAGTCGATGAGTCGTCCTTCCACGCTCCAGAACACGATGCTTCCAATGCTCAACAGCCGGGAAGAATCCTTCCGAACATTAACAGTCTCTTCCTTGAAGATTAGGCTTTTCAGGCGATGCACTCAACCCAGCAACCGAGCAGGCTACTCACTGGCAAAGTCCTTTTAGCTCGCGCGTGTTAACTAGCCGTCCACACTTTCTCCTCGTGGTGCTAAATATAACCGCAAAGTCCACGACATAAACTATCACACTGTAACTTATTTTAGTGTCCGTAACTCACTCTTCGTGCAGTACACAATATCACTTCTCATAACAAACATTAAACTTGGTGTTTTACCAACTTTTTACTCATTTCTGTCACAGCACAATCTTCACGTGTGTCTCCATCTCATTTCAGTTCATTCTCTCTCATCTTCACCTCTCACCCCGCGCCTGATTGGACACTCTCACGGGTAAGTGCATTTTCACACAACTTAATATATTAACACATATGAACATTGTATAAACAGTTTTATCAAAATGAAATATATATTACAATGAAAATAACCAAAATAAAATATTGGCTTATGGAAATACTATTTTTTTTCCATAGGGCTACAATAATAATTTCCTGCTCGTCCGGCACTTTGCAACAACACAGCCTTGTTTCGGCAGCAACTTTCAGCATGTTCCCTTTAACAACATCTGATGTTTACATTTTACGTGGCATGTCACATAAACCACGTGAAAGAGCGTTCAGACTGAAGTGGATTTCCTGATATGTGATTTGAATAGGATTTTAAACCACATATGGATGTAGCTTGAACTGGATTTCATGTGCTTTTTTTTTTTTTTTTGGACTGACAATCTGAACGTTTAGCCAATGTCGCGATACGAAATAGAAGGAAGAATTGCAGTAAGGACTAGAGAAGCTAGCTCGTCCAGGGCCCGTATTCATAAAGATTCTAAGAATCCTCTCAGAAAACTCTTAATTTAGCTTAAATACTTTTATGTAGGAGTCTTAGCTTAAAAGCGATTCGGGACCGATCTGAGAGCAACTCTGAGTAAGGAAAATATAAAAACTTTTATCTTAGTGAGGAGGCGGGGTTGACCCCGTTGCTATGTATGACACAATCTTTTGAAGACTGTGATTGGTTGGTTGTCCAAGAAGGAAAAAAAAAGTGATTTTAAGTATAGGGTCTATTCTAAGCCTCCACTTTGAACTTACATGCGTAATTTTTCCTATTTGATCGTTCTCTCACACACACTATTGCATTATATATGTGTATATAAATCCTTTTTTTATTTACCATGCTGTTGATTTCCTATAAGGTATTTGATTGCTTAGAATGATAAAAATTGTTCCACTCTTTCCAGTTACACTGATTGCTGGCATGTCTATTTAAGTGGTGGTTTGAATGTTGGTTTTAATGTATCAAACATGGAATTTTCCCAGTTGCCAAATATCGTAATGTAGTGATTACTTTCATTTCAGGCGCTATGGCATTTCTGCGCTGTGTGGGAGATATTAGCGTGTCTCTAAAAAGATTAGTCACAAACATGATCCCTGCACGATCTAATCTATAGTGTCTTATTAACTCACTGTCATCCATTGTCTGCAACACATTTCTTCTCCCTCTTCGTCTTTCTGCCATTTTCTCCTCTGCTAAAGAAACTCTTAAGCCTCTTAAAAGTCCTCGTCCGTGCTCCTAACAATTTTGACCTTAAGACCTCTTTTAAGGGTTAAGATGCTTTCTGAATTACTTTTTTCTTTACTAGGAGTTTTTCTGTAATTTTAAGAGTAAACGCCCACATTTCTAAGAATTTTCTTAGAATTTTGTCACTAGGAGCTACTCTTTGCATTAAGATTCTTTATGAATACGGGCCCAGATCTTTACCACATGTCATATTATCTTAAGTTTGTCAAAATTTTGAGCTCTTTCCTACTTACTAAGTCCTTCTCTATATGATTTCGCAGCTTCCATGTGTTTTTTTTCTGTGGTTTAGACATCAGAAATTAGTGTAACAATGTGTTCAGTAGTACATAAACAGTGCAATCCATGCCATTGTTTACATCCGAGTACCTCCATTATGGCCGCGCATCCGGGTAACTGACCAAACCGTGACGTAGGTGAAAACCCTCTATGTCCTTGAAACTTTCCATGAATAAGGTAAATTTATCTTTCAATTATTATTTTTAAAACATTATCGAATCTGAATCCAGGGATGAATCCCATTGTTGCCATATTTTGACACCAACTTTGAGATTGATATTTATTTTACTAAAAACGTCTTGAATTATTAATGGCCGTTCACACTAGACTTTTCCTTGCACTGCCTTCCATTCATACGCATGTGAAAGTGGGACACCAGAAACACAAGCTCAAGTGAATAACCCTGTGAGAAATAACAATCCATTCATTATTTGTATTGCTAATCCTAATATTATTCTGCTTCTTCATTAAAATACAGGGCCCGTATTCATAAAGATTCTAAGAATCCTCTAAGAAAACTCTTAATTTAGCTTAAAAAGTTTTACGTAGGAGTCTTAGCTTAAAAGCGATTCGGGACCGATCTGAGAGCAACTCTGAGTAAGGAAAAGACAAAAACTTTCATCTTAGTGAGGAGGCGGGGCTGACCCCGTTGCTATGTATGACACAATCTTTTGAAGACTGTGATTGGCTGGTTGTCCAAGAAGGAAAAAAAAAGTTATTTTAAGTATAGGGTCTATTCTAAAATTTCACTTTGAAATTACATGCATCATTTTTCCTATTTGATCGTTCACACACACACACACACACACACACACACACACACACACACACACACACACACACACACACACACACACACACACACACATTACTGTATATATGTGTATATAAATCCTTTTTTTTTTTACCATGCTGTTAGTTTCCTATAAGGTATTTGATTGGCTTAGAATGATAAAAAAAATTCCACTCTTTCCAATTACACTCATTGCTGGCATGTCTATTTAAGTGGTGGTTTGAATGTTGGTTTTAATGTATCAAACATGGAATTTTCCCAGTTGCCAAATATCGTAATGTAGTGATTACTTTAATTTCTTGTGCTATGGCATTTCTGTGCTGTGTCGGAGATGTTACCGTGTCTCTAATAAGATCCGTCACAAACATGATCCCTGCACGATCTAATCCATAATGTCTTATTACCTCACTGTCATCCATTGTCTGCAACACATTTCTTCTCCCTCTTCATCTTTCTGCCATTTTCTCCTCTGCTAAAGAAACTCTTAAGCCTCTTAAAGGGATAGTTCACTTTGAAATTAAATTTTGGTATGTTTTAGCTTACCTGAAGGGCATCCAAGATGTAGGTGTCTTTTTTTCCGCAGTAGTTTCAATTTTGATATTTTTAGGTCAAACCGTTCTTGTCTGACAGTCATATAATGCAGGTATATGGATACTGTCTCAAAACACAAGCACAGAGTCCAAATTAAAACAATTCCCCATCGTCCAAATTAAACAATTCCCCATCGTAAGTACACACTGATGGCCTAAGACACGAAACGAGCGGTTTGTGTGAGAAACCGAACAGTATTTTTATCGTTTTTACCTCTTATAACACAGCCACGTCGAAGTGATCTGAAGTCGCGGGAGCTTCCTGCTGTGTGACGTGTGCGCAGACTGGTGCATAGATATATATACTAGATTTCGCCTTGGCTACGGCAGTTCATTGGAACGAATGTCTTTAATGCGACATCTAGTGTATATACATCTATGCACCAGTCTGCGCACACGTCACACAGCAGGAAGCGCCCGCGACTTCAGATCACTTCGACGTGGTTGTGTTATAAGAGGTAAAAACGATAAAAATACTGTTCGGTTTCTCACACAAACCGCTCGTTTCGTGTCTTAGGCCATCAGTGTGTACTTACGATGGGGAATTGTTTAATTTGGACGATGGGGAATTGTTTTAATTTGGACTCTGTGCTTGTGTTTTGAGACAGTATCCATATACCTGCATTATATGACTGTCAGACAAGAACGGTTTGACCTAAAAATATCAAAATTGAAACTACTGTGGAAAAAAAGACACCTACATCTTGGATGCCCTTCAGGTAAGCTAAAACATACCAAAATTTAATTTCAAAGTGAACTATCCCTTTAAAAGTCCTCGTCTGTGCTCCTAATATTTTTTACCTTAAGACCTCTTTTAAGGGTTAAGATGCTTTCTGAATTACTTTTTTCTTTACTAGGATTTTTCTTTAAATTTAAGAGTAAACGCCCACATTTCTAAGAATTTTCGTAGAATTTTGTCACCCAGGTATCTAGAAATAAATAAAAGAATATATAACTAATTTAAAATTTTCAAAATAGAAATAATGGTAAGAAAAACAGTTAAAATCATAAAGGCAGAACTAAATGTACATATAGTACCCAACAAATACCTTCAGTCTGCTGACACCAATGAAATGAGCTTTAAGTGTCAATTTACAGGAGATCTGAAGACATCAGCATAATAAATGAGGTGAAAACAGGAACTATTGTCATGAAATAAAGAGTGTTTTCAGCAGATCTGTTAATATTGATGAGCCTCAGACTATCAACACTCATTCAACAAGCCATTCAGGATCATCAGCAGATCATCTCACTTTATTCTGAGTGTTTGCTGTTAGAAACACATTATTTGAGTCAGGATACATGATAAAAGACTAGTAAACTGCTCAATTGAAAGACAATACTGTAATTTCTCACACTATGACATGGATAAAACATCAATAACACAAAACAATGACACTCATCTTCCTCAACCACTACAGATAAATAATTACAGCAGCATAATGTCCAAATTAATCTAAATATATAGATTGATCTTATAATAACTACATTAATTACTACACAGTAAATTTGAAATCTGGAAATCAACACCAATATACTTAATTTCAACACTTTAAAAGTGTAAATATGGGAACAACCCTCAAAGTGTTAGTTCGACACTTTCAAGAGTCTTGCCTCTCGCAACACCGACACAGAGTTACAACATGAACACTAAGAGAGTACTTACCAGAACCAGGAAGTATGACCATATTAGCCCAGTTCTGTCAAAACTGCACTGGCTCCCTATTAAACATCGCATCAGTTTTAAAATATTGCTGATTACTTACACAGCACTAAATGGTTTAGCTCCGCAGTAGTGTTGTCACGATACTAGAATTTCTAACTTTGATACGATACCTTGAAAAATATCGATATTCGATACCATTTTCGATACCACGGAGAAAAAACTGCCACAATATTAAGGGGGTATTTTTTTTATTTAAAGCTAAATATAACAAGTTTAGAACATGACAATAAGGTATATTTTACATGAACAAAAATGTCCTGAGGTAGTGCACTTGTTCAAAAGCATAAATGCTGGTTAATACATTAACGTTATTTGATGAACAGATTTAAATGCAAACGTGTGTGCATCACACGCGAAAACAATGCTCACTGGATCGACATGAAGTCAAGTCAAGTCACCTTTATTTCAATATAGTGGTTTTAACAATAGATTGTGTCAAATCACTTTACAGTATCAAACTGGAGGAGAGTGTCAGTAATTTATAATAATAAGATTAAACATTCAATTTTCAGTTAAAGGCATTTCATTATTGAATTCAGAGATGTCATTGTCTAGCTCAGTTTAGTTTAATTAGTATCTGTGTAATCAAATTGATGATATTTGCTAATGAAGGCAAATTGCAGAATTAAATAAAAATTCTTGAATAAAGTTAAATAAGCACAAGTTAATTTACATTTGACCACAGTTAAAATGTACTTGTATAAGATCACTCAGAACGAGCAGTGCGCTGCGTTTTTATGTTGCTAGGCAACCACTGAAACAGCTGTCCTGTCAGTCAAGTAAACATCAAACAAGCCTTTTATTAACTTTATTTACTTTCTGTTAACATTGTGGTAGTTATGGTTCATGAAGTCGTTAAGCTCCTGGTAACCCGCGAGAGCACCACAAGTTTATCCTCCATCATCGCACTCTCCGGGCGTTCAAGCAACTAGCTTTCATCACTAAAACGGAAGGCCCGCGAGGCGCATAAACAGCGCGCAGAACGCTCGCTGGAAACCAGTTGAAAATAGGCGCCTCTCATTGCAAAAAAAACGCGTCAGATGTGATCGGCCCCATTCACTTCACTTTTGCTATTTAACCAGAGCAAATGAGACGAGTGCGCGTGTGGTGTTTTTCAACGCGGCTTTGGAGAGAAGTGAAAGTGAAAGCGCGGCTAGTATCGATACTTCGGGAAATTAATATTGGTACCGTTCAGATATTTCAGTATCGATATTTATCGAAATATCGATATTTTTGACAACACTACTCCGCAGTACTTGATTAACGCATTATAGTCCTTCACGTCTATTGCGATCTCAAAATTCCGGCCAGCTAATAATACCTAGAATATCAAAATCGACTGCTGGCGGTAGATCCTTTCCCTATTTAGCACCAAAACTTTGGAACAGTCTTCCTAACATTGTCTGGGAAGCAGACACACTCTGTCAGTTCAAATCTAGATTAAAGACACATCTCTTTGACCTAGCTTTCACATAATACATTATAGACTTCTATAATTCAATATTAGGCTGCATAGATTAGGTCAGCTGGAACCGGGAACACTTCCCATAAATCCTGATGTACTTGTTACATCATGAGAAGAATGGCATCTACGCTAATTTTAGTGTCTTTGTTTATCCCGAGGTTTTCCCGCAGCCTGCCGGATCCAGGCTGTATCCAGATGTGACGAAGGACCTTCGCCTGGACCCGATGACAACGCAGTGCTGAAGTGCCAACTAGTCTCTCCCTATGGAGGATCCCTTTCCTACTCTACAGATAAAGCGTCGTCGGGAAAACTCAATTTGCGTATCTTCCCCAAATTGATAAAATAAAATAAATTATAAGGAAACACCAGTAATTTGTTTAGGCTTGGTTTGTAGGGAATTACAAACCTGCACACATGTATTCAAACGCACATAACTACAGAACCAATTCTTAATGCGCATCTGAACGCCATCAGCGTTTCTCACAGGTTCGCGTTTAAAGTCTGTGTAGAGAGAATGGTGTCGTCTTGGCGGCCCCTAATTTAATAACATATGATCGTTGCAATGGAAGCGAATCAATCAAAACTAACTTTAGCTGTAAAATAACTTTATTAAAGAACCGCTATAAAGCCAAAACATTCTCTGTTACCTTAAATTATACGTTTATCTCTGTAAAGCTGCTTTGAAACAATCTACAAGGAACTACCATGTTGGGACTTATATACCAATTTACCAAGGACCCATGGAAGCAGCAAGCAGGTTTTTAATTCTCTCAAATTGGAAAAAAAAATAAACCTATGTAATGGTTGGTATGTAGTTGCCACATTTGGATGTCATGTGGTATGACATAAAAATAATATTAAAGTTATTTCTACAAATATGTGACCCTGGACCACAAAACCAGTCACATGGGTCAATTTTCTGAAATTTAGATGTATACATAATATGGAAGCTAAATAAATAAGCTTTTCATTGATGTATGGTTTCTTAGGTTATTAAGACAATATTTGGCCGAGATAGAACTATTTGAAAATCTGGAATCTGAGGGTGCAAAAAAATCGAAACATTGAGAAAATCGCCTTTAAAGTTGTCCATTAATGTTCGCGATTGTGCTGCATTCACTCATAAAAATAAATGTTTTAGATGTGGCCGTTCAAATGTTATGTCAGGAAATAAGACACAGCCATAACATCTAAAGAAAACGGGTTCTTTTATTCCTGACTGAGCCTCAAATGAGACACACCGTTAATGTATATTTTTGTTCAGGAGAAACAGCAGTTCTCTTACGAGAGTACTCTCGTACTGCGTTTGAAAAACGCATTGGGAAAAACTCTTTTTTCACGAAATACTGAAGCAAAAATTATCCTTAATTTCTTATTATTGTAAAACGCGTTGCAGCAGCAACAGCTTATGGCAAAACGGCTCGCTTGCCCATTGGCTGTTCTGCGGCAACTGCATAAGCCTATCGAGCGAGGCCTGGAGTGACGTTAGGCCAATGAGGGCGCTTCGCACTCTCCTTGCCACTTCCCCTGTCGGCGACTGGAAATGTCATTAGCAGCAAGCGCACGCCTGCCAGCAAACGCCGAAGAATACATGACGCTCACGCATACCAAAAGCCTGTATCCCCCTGTGGCTCAGTGGTGGAATGATAGGTTTTTCCGCATGGGAGATCGGAGTTCGTTTCCCGGTCTTGCGGCATATATTTATGCCGCCAATGCTCCGCTCGGTCAGTCCCCTGGGGCGACTGCAGAGGTGCATTTTTTGCAGCCAGCAAGCACGTAGTACCCGCTTGCCTGCAACCGAACACCGTTCTACGGTTCCCGTGCGTCACTGGCGAAAAGAGAAATGGAGTGTTTTAGCCCCGCTGAAACCGGGCGATATCCACTCTTCTCACATTCTGACACTTTTCAGGCGTCTGAAAATGTCAGTACTGCATGTTGTGCTACACGCATGCCTGCAACAAACGCTAGTGCGGTTAAAATTTGCGGTAACTGAAAGCCTATTTGTCTTCCTCTGTGGTCCAGTGGTAGATTCATAGCCTTTCGCGCAATCGACCCGGGTTCGATTCCCAGGTCCGACGGCAGAGAAATTTATGCCGTCACATACAATTCACTCTATCAGTCCCCAGAAAGGCGACTGCAGATGTGAATTTTTGCAGCCGACGAGCACGTGGTACAACCCGTGCCCGCTTGTCTGCACACGAAAGCCGTTCTACGGCTACCCAGAAAGATCCCATTGGGATGTATTTCTGGTGTTCCGGCCACTGCCGATGGTGCTATGTGTGTAGAGAAGATGCCCACTGTCTGTGCCCATCTATACACACAAGCACAGCCCTTCATGCACGGCCCGCGCTCATAGAATCGACTCAGGTCGATCGCGCTTACAACATAGTAACGTGCCCGTTGCTGACGCCCACAAACACTATGTTCTGCATGCCTCATGGGTTTTCTATAAAAGAAGACTGTCCGCATTCGCTCTGCTCAGGCAGACAGTGCGCTCAATGCAGTAAATGTGTCCGCTCTTCCGAGCCCGCATTCACTCACAGACATTACATGTCCTACGGGACTCGCCCAGCCCTCCCTCACTCGGTTTGTCACCGCGGCGAGGTCGAGTGCGTCTGAAATGTCGATATTGCATGTTATGCTACCCGCATGCTTGCAAACAAATACTCGCGTTAACTGAAAGTTAATGTGTCTTCCACTGTGGTCCAGTGGTAGATTCTAGACTTTCACGCGGGCGACCCGGGTTCGATTCCCAGGTCTGACGGTAAAAGTTTTATGCCGTCAAATACATCGCTCTGCCAGTGCCTTGAGAGGCGACTGCAGATATGTATTTTACAGCCGACAATCACGTGGTACAACACGTGCCTGTTTGGCTGCACACAAAAGCCGTTTTTACAGCTAGTCCCGGCCACGGCCGATGGTGCTATAAATGTAGTGCTGATGCTGCCCAGTGCCCATCCCTACACACAAGCACAGCCCTCCAGTCAGGGCTCGCGCACATAAAATCGATTCAGGTCGATTGCGCACCCAACATAGTAAAAGTGCCCACTTCGATGTGCCCACAAACACTATGTCACACAGATCACGGGTTCTCTGTAAAAACGAGACCTGTGCACGCTCGCTCTGCTCAAGCAGACAGCGCGCTCAAAGCAGTAAATGTGCCCGTTCCACGCCCACATCTGCTCACAGACAACATAAGTCTAACGAAACTCGCTCAGCCCTCCCTCGCTCGGTTAAACACTGTAGTGGGATCGAGGACGAGCGCTCTGCCCGCCGTAACAAGCGCGCTCCCTGCCTCGAATGTCACAGGCATAACGCCTGCACTATTGCACACCGAAGCGCCTCTGTCGCCCAGCGACCAGAGCGCGCTTCGCATCCAACCCTTAACCATTCATGCAGAAGCAAGGACAGCGCTTCCAGGGGTTTCGGATTGGGTGCTGAACATTATAAAGAGAGGCTACTCGCTACAGTTTTTCCGACGCCCTCCCCGCTTTACAGCGCGCGTCGAATCTACGGTGAACTCAGAAGTAGCACATCTACTTCGCGCCGAAATATCAAAACTGTTGAGCAAAGGGGCTATAGAGCCTGTTTCACAAGCTCAAAGCGAGAAGGGGTTATACAGCAGATACTTTCTGGTTCCCAAGAAAGACGGCGGGTTCAGACCCATACTAGATCTGAGACGGTTGAACAGAGCTTTAATGAAACGCAGTTTCAGGATGCTCACGACCAGGAAAATGCTCGCGCATGTTCGCAGAGGAGACTGGTTCGTCTCGATAGATCTAAAGGACGCGTATTTTCAGATACAGATAGCGTCATGTCACAGGCGATTCTTGAGATTCGCCTTCGAGGGTCAGACATACCAGTACACAGTCCTCCCGTTCGGCTTATCCCTGGCACCTCGTACATTTACGAAGTGCATGGATGCAGCGCTCGCCCCCCTCAGACTCAGGGGCATGCGAGTACTGAACTATTTGGACGACTGGCTGATTCTAGCTCAATCACGATCTCAGCTCGTGGAGCACAAGACCATTTTACTCGACCACCTCGAGAATCTTGGTATAACAGTCAACTGGACGAAGAGTTCACTGAATCCCAGTCAAGTAACCTTGTTTCTGGGCACAGTTCTGAACTCACAGTCTATGATGGCACGGCTGTCGCCACAGCGCGTGCTAAGCATTCAGCGGGCAGCGAGCTCTTTCCGCTGCGGCGCGACCGCCCCACTAAAGGATTTTCAAAGGATGCTAGGTCTCATGGCCTCAGCATCACCAGTCCTTCAGCTGGGGTTGCTCCGCATGCGTCCTCTACAGTTTTGGCTGAGAGCACGGTTACCGCGTGGAGCGTGGGTGTCCGGCCAACGGCGTCTCAAGGTCGATCAGAAATGTATTACAGCTCTGAAGCCTTGGATATCGAACGGCTGGTACCAGTCAGGTGTAAGCCTGGGGACTTCCTCGAGGGTGAGGGTGGTGTCGACAGACGCCTCCACCTCGGGATGGGGAGCTCTGCTCGAGGGCAGTTTGTTCTTCGGCCTGTGGTCAGAACAAGAGAAGCTCCAACATATCAACTGCCTGGAAATGATGGCAGTGAACAAAGCGCTGAAGCGCTTTTGTCCCCGAATCAAGGACCAACACGTCTTAGTCCGGTCGGACAATATGTCTGTGGTGTCCTACATAAATCGCCAGGGCGGTCTCAGGTCCAAAGACCTGTACTATCTGGCAAAGCGCCTCCTGACATGGGCTCAGCACAATTTGCCTCGCTGAAAGCGGTGCATGTGCCCGGACTCCAAAATTTGGGTCCAGACAGACTGTCCAGGAACAACATTCCCATGAGCGAATGGTCTCTAAACCCGCAAACAGTCCTACTGTTGTGGGAGAGATTCGGCAGAGCGGAGGTGGACCTATTCGCGTCCCGCGAAAATGCTCACTGCCCCGTGTTCTTTTCCAAAGACGAGAGCGCGCTGTCCTGAGCGTGGCCGCGCCGCCCGCTTTACGCGTTTCCCCCTGTCTCTCTCCTTCCTCAGGTGATAGAGCGGGTCAAGGAAACGAGATGCTCATTACTGCTTGTAGCACCATTCTGGACGAACCAAGCGTGGTTCTCAGTCCTAATGCAACTAGCAGACATCGCTCCGTGGCCAGTGCCATTGAGGAGGGATCTCCTCTCGCAGGCCAGGGGCTCGATTTGGCATCCTCACCCAGAATTGTGGTCCCTTCACGTATGGGCGCTCAACGGGTACCCGTTGATCTCACAGAGGGAGTGATAAATACTATCACGCAGGCTAGAGCACCGTCGACTAGGCGGCTTTATGCCTCGAAGTGGTCGGTTTTCTCCAGCTGGTGTACAGCTCGGGGTCGATCACCCCTCGATACCGACGTGACGGAGGTCCTCTCCTTCCTTCAAGAGCTGCTGGATAAGGGCAGAACCCCTTCCACGCTCAAAGTTTATGTGGCGGCTATTGCAGCGTGTTCTGAAACAGCGCTAGGCCGGTCACTAGGAAGGAATGATTTAGTCATCCGCTTCCTCAGGGGAGCTAGGAGGCTGAATCCTCCCAGACCTCCTTCAGTCCCTATGTGGGACCTTTCCACGGTTTTGGAGGCCATGAAAGGTCCCCCTTTCGAGCCTATCCAATCCGTTAGCCTTAAACATCTGTCTTTTAAAACAGTGTTTTTATTGGCTCTCGCTTCAGTGAAGCGCATAGGCGACCTGCACGCACTCTCAGTGAGCGCGGCGTGCTTAGAGTTTGGGCCTAACGACTCTAAAGTTATACTCAAGCCTAGGCATGGTTATGTGCCAAAATCCCTCAACACACCGTTTCGGGCTCAGGTTATCTCCCTGTCTGCCCTGCCGGGGTCAACTGAGGAAGGGGACTCGAGCTTTCTTTGCCCCATTAGGGCTTTAAGAGCTTATGTGTCTCGCTCTGCTGTCTTCAGACAGACTGAGCAGCTCTTTGTCTCGTTCAGTGGACGTTCCAAGGGAATGGCTGTTTCGAAACAAAGTTTATCCAGATGGATAGTTGACGCTATAGCGCTAGCATACACTGCCAAGGGCCTCCAGTGTCCGTTGGGTGTTAGAGCGCATTCCACGAGAGGCGTTGCCTCATCGTGGGCTTGGTCTAGCGGGATTTCCTTACAGGACATATGTATGGCGGCAGGCTGGGCCTCGCCGTCTACGTTTATTAGGTTTTACAACCTAGAGGTCCCCGCTTTGCAGGCTAAGCTTTTGTCGGTGTAACGGAGTCAGCTGTTCCATCAGAACACTGACATCTCAAGCGCAGAGCGCTACCGGCTGTCATATGGGCAGAATTGTGTAAGACCCACTTTTTCCCACATTAATTCAGGCTATCTGCCTTTATATGTGATGTTGTGTTGCGTCTATGAACGCTATAATATAAGAATGAAGGGACTCCCCCCCCCCCCCTTTCATTCCCAGACTCTCTGTGAGTCTATATGGTGGTTGAGCACTGTTTATCTGGACGTTGCTTCCAGTATCGGTGTTTTCACCCCAGCACACACGGCGTTTTACAATGCGTTCCCAATGCGTTTTTCAAACGCAGTACGAGAGTACTCTCGTAAGAGAACGTACTCGGTTACTAACGTAACCTCGGTTCTCTCTAGAAGAGGGAACGAGTACTGCGTTCCCTGCCGTGTGTACGTTTCACTTGGTTCGCTTCGGCGATAAAAATCAAATGAATCAGCCTTTTCGAGCTCCTTATATAGGGATAAGCCACGCCCGTTTCGGCGGGAAGTGGCAAGGAGAGCGCGAAGCGCTCTCATTGGCCTGACGTCACTCCAGGCCTCGCTCGATAGGCTTATGCAGTTGCCGCAGAACAGCCAATGGGCAAGCGAGCCGTTTTGCCATAAGCTGTTGCTGCTGCAACGCGTTTTACAATAATAAGAAATTAAGGATAATTTTTGCTTCAGTATTTTGTGAAAAAAAGAGTTTTTCCCAATGCGTTTTTCAAACGCAGTACTCGTTCCCTCTTCTAGAGAGAACCGAGGTTACGTTAGTAACCGAGTACGTTTTAGAAAAACATTCAAATTAATAAGTGAAATTGGCATAGCAAAATAAACTATCAACTGACTTCAATGAGTGCAGAAAACAAAGTAATAAGAGTCTTACAAAACAAACCAAATAAAAAGGTGGTTTTCACACTGCTAATCTCAGAAACAAATAAAATGAGTGCAATATCACGTGAGGCTGTTCTCCCCTCTAACACGGCATAAAGAACAATAATTACTCAATGTTACATTAATATATGAAATAAACAGTGTTATAACATATTTCAGATTAACTCACGCTCAATCTTCCCCAACATCTCTGTATTTCCTTTCCCCACGGAAGATCTCTCACGTGCAGGAACACCACACTTGTATGAGCAGCAAAATCAACCATACACTCGACAATATCACACGACTGTTATCACCACAGATTCACAAGTCAAAATCAAACTGGAAATGTTCTCTCTAACCGTTTAATCGACTACTTCTCCCTCTGTGTGACACTGGCTGAGTCCCAATTCGCCTACTTATACTACGACCTAAAAGTATGTACTTTTTTTGTGAGGAAAAAGTACATACTTTTGAGTGTGTAGCAAAAAAGTATGCACGTTCTGGGACATACTTCGATGAGGTCATGCAACGTGAACGAGAACGTGGTTGCTTAGTTACGCACACCATGACTGTTAACAAAACATTTTACATTTCATTCATTCTTATATGTCATATATAAATGTATTTACTATTCCCATCTTTTTTTCCAAAATACATTTACAATGTGTCCTACCAAAGTGAGGAGTGAAGCAGGCTGTCGTCGTAGATCAACCAAACGCAGGTCGTTTGTGAGGCGGCTGGTTCTGACGTTCATGTGCAATGTGTGTAACGAAAGCTAAAATATTTAAAGTTTATAGTATAACTATTGTTTAACGTATTTTATACTTATGTATAATACTCAAAAATACCCCGATGAAAATGAACCATGCTTTTACTATAGTAAAAGTGTAGTAACCATATTTCTTTGGTTGGATTGATAAAGTTAATATTTGTACAGCCACAGTATTACTACAAATAAGTCAGTGTGGTTAAACTATGGTTAGTGTAGTAAAAGGTGTTTATTTTCATAAGAGTTTATAGTAAGGTAACTTATCTAAGACAGAAACATCAGAAGAAATACATAAAAAAAAGACACTTGCATGACACTGTGACTGTACTTTTTATTTCATCGGACCGTACAAGATAAACACGGTACTTTTTGGCACAACATAACCCCATTAGTATTACGAGGCAATAAAATATAACTTTAATAAGGGTTAAACATTTGAATTCTTACACTTAAAAACTGAGGGCGAATCTCCGCGGCTGCATCCGGCTGCCATGTTTACATCACCATAGATACCACCATCACCACAAAGCTTCTCCCTCCCGCACGCAATGGGTTGTGGGCAATATTAGCCGTTAGAGTGTGCATTGATCTGCACTTCGAATTCTAACCGGAAATAGTAGACCATCCGGGTATCTTTGGAATACTCTTTTCAACATACTACGATTTGGGACGTACTAATTCTTGTTTCGCATACTATTTAGGACGGATAGTATGCGAATTGGGACTCAGCATCTGTCTCAAACTGCGCTCTCTTTCAGTCTGACGCGCTCTCTCTCATCTGCGCATGCACACTCTTAAAGGGGACAGCGCGCGGCTGAGTCAAAGCAAACATAAGGGCAAATCACCAAGGGAATTAATCAAATATCAGGCTATTCCTGCCCCGGTTACATATATATTTACGGTAGAAAATTGACTAAACATCTTCATGGAACATGATCTTTACTTAAGAGCCTAATGATTTTTGGTATAAAAGAAAAATCGATAATTTTGACCCATTCAATGTATTGTTGGCTATTACCAGAGCCCGTCTACGGAGAGCCTGTCCACTCCCTATTAAGCCCTATTGTACCGAATTTTGGTTGTAGTACCACCAGAGTTCCACTGGGGGCGCTCGCCATGAGTGCAAAATGAATGGGAGTCAATGGGGCTAGACGGCTAAATTTGTCTCCCTCACCCGATTGCCGTTGAGAAATCTCAGATGTGATTGTAGATTTTGCAAGTTCAACATGGGTTTTAGGTCGAAAGTTGAATGAACGAGTACTTATGTCGTTTTGATTTCTTACAGGTTGAGTTGTTGTTGCCCATAACACGCTAGCATTCTGCTAATGACGTCAGCATTCTGACGTCATTGACATTTTGAAAGACTTTTTTAAAGCAAATAAGTGACTCTAAAAAATCTAACACCCAGCAATGTGTAATTTCTTTGCATCTCCTTTCGAATACAACATTCAAATTACTAGACAAAAAATTATATCCTGAGAAAAGTGGATTTTGAGGGGTATACCGCCATTGACCTCCATTCATTCTGCACTCGTCCTGTGAGCGCCCTCATATGGAATCAAAGTGGAACTGCAACCAGTTCAGAAGCCGGAAGTGTAGTGAGAGTGAAACTTCTCGCCATATTAGACATTCTCTGCTATTACCACAAATATACCCGTGCGACATGTGACTGGTTTTGTGATCCAGGGTCACTAATGATTTGCTGCTAAAGAAACATTTCTGATTATTATCAATGTTCATATTTTTTTGGGAAACTGTGATACATTTTATATGTCAGGATTATTTGATGAATATAAAGTTCAAAAGAACAGCATTTATTTGAAATAGAATCTTTCGGGATATTATAGTCTGCCCCTGAATGTGACACTGAATTTGTCCATGATTAATAAAGTATTAATTACTTTAAAAAAAACTATTGACCCCAAATGTTACCTGTATACAATACTTTTATGAAATAATTTATATCTATAACATTATTATTTGTTAGAAAGAAATTCTAAGTCAAGTTAAATTAAATGGTGCACTTGTGTTTGTGAAGAGTATTTTTTTTATAAAAGTGAGTTTATAAAATGTTTATGTTCAGGAAAATTCTGTGAAATTTGTATAAAATCTGGTTTAAATTAAAAAAAAATTGTATAAAATGTATTGTTCATTGATCTCTTTAAATATATTTTTAACTATAAGGTTGTGTCATTTGGAGCGACCACTTATCATGTGGTGCGACCAATAAAAGCTATCACTGTATTAAATGTAAAATAAAATAGCTTATTTCTGTGGCTGAAATATGAATCACTGATACAGTATGCTTTAGTAAATTATATTTTTAAAACATTTCTATCAGTTTTATGCGATTTACAGGAAAAATAAGTCTATTAACTGCATTTTAGAAGGCGACTGAAATTGCAGAACAAAAATATGAGATCATTATATACAAAAACTCAAAAGAAATTCAAATACTCTGTTTTTAAACACTTTAATTACTGAGAACATGTAAAAAAAATACATTTATGTTAAGGAAATTAATTAATTTTAAGATAAATCACGGTCGCCCCACATGACATTGTTTAAGCCTATGGACAATTCATCTAGATGAAAAAACACTAAAATCACTTAATAATTTTTTTTTTTTTGAATTTATATGTACACAACAGACTCAGCAGACTCAAACTGAGCTTGACGACGTAGATGTGACGTGAGCAACCCGTCTGTCTTCTAGTAGCTGTGCCGAGCGAAATCTGAATCATTAACTTCCGAAACTTGCAGAGACGGAGAGTGTGAGTAGGAGGTGTCCATGAGCTAGGAGCAGGAGAAACTTTTGCTAAGTATTCTGATTAATTACTTTGCCATTTTGCCTCCACGTCCCCCCGATCGTCCGCGAGCTTCTCCTCCTGTCCATACGGTAATCTCTCTACTGTGCGACAGAGAGTCGCGTGGCTATGACGCAATCATTTAGCATATTTTTTACAAAAACTGCTTCTACGGGGCCATAACATAAGATACAAGGTAATGGAGCCTTTTATACATTTTTGTGTTTCTTTAGAAATAAATAATGGACAAATGGAGTCTTTAAACGCCTCAGATGTAAAGTTATTCGCTGTCAAAGTGACGCCAAAATGAATGGGAGTCAATGGGATGCTAACAGCAGGTGATGGTCTGACGCCCGGGGTACCTTCAACATTATATGAAACGCTGCCCCCCTGGATCAAAGACGCGCCAAATATTGAATCCTCAGTAAATAAGTAAGCAATTAAAACAATTTCAAATTGTAATGACTTTAATTGGTTTACACTAAATGATGTTTAAAATGTATAAAATTAAAACTTACCCTTTTTAAATGTTTTTTTCTATCAACTATTTCTCCTTTATTTTTATTTTTTAATCTTTGTTTTAGTTAGTTACGCATTGCTAACTTCTTCCTTTATTCTGTAAGTTCAGATGACATTGTACATATTGTTGTTACATTTTGTACATATTTTTTATAAATTTGTTACAAAATTGTATACCATTGTATACAATGATTTTCATGATTGTCATCTCTGTACTGTTTGCAAGCATAATAAAATAAAGTAAATAAAAAAGTAAATAAAAAAATGCGGCAAATACCCCGGGCATAAAACAAGGACATGCGGCGGCTCCATTCTTATTTCTTCGAGACTGTCCTTGCTACTAATGCAAGCCGCATTAGCATTAAATACCCCTGGCTCTACTAGTCGTAATTTAGTTTTAACTTGTCAAAATTCAAATTCCAGATATCTTAAGATATCTACAAATAGTATTGTAGATATCTTAAAAGACATAATGATCATAAAAGGCATTGACCAGCAATCACTCTCATCTATTTGCTTAATTCTATCGTTGGCAGCAGAGGAACCTGGGCTTACCCACAGGGGCAGTCTCAAGATATCACCCTTAAGAAAAATACTCTATTCACAGTGCACACACACACTAACACACACTCAACGACTCATGTCAGAGAAGACCACGACACACAGTGAGGACGTCCCCACCTAAATGGTCAATCGTCTGCCCCCGGGTGCCCAGGCCCTGCCAACAAACAAAAGAAAAGACATCAAACAGTGATATGCAAAAAGAACAAAATAATATAACCATAAGTCACTAATACAATAATCAAACCAAAATAAAAATTTAAATTCAAAAAGATAAATCAATTAAAGAAATAAACAAGAAAAAGCAAACAAAAGAAACTCAAAGCAGATCACTGAGAACAGAATTTACTGGAAACAGTGCACTAGAACAGTTCACTCGAGACAGTTCACTCAAGACGATTCACTCAAGACGGTTCGCTCGAGACGGTTCACTCGAGTCAGTTCGCTTGAAAGAGTTCACTTAAAACAAAACACTCAAGACAGTTCACTCGGGACAGAACACTCAAGACAGTTCACTCGAGTCAGAATTCAGAACAGAACAGTCAAACAGAACACTCGAAATGGTTCCCTCGAAACAGAACACTCAAGACAGTTCACTCAAGACGATTCACTCGAAACAGAACAGTCAAACAGAACAGTCAAAACGGTTCCCTCGAAACAGAACAGCAGCCGACGAGGAGCACAGCAAACAGGACTTTATGATGAAGCACAGGGCAGATAATTCTCCTGCAGGGCACCGCTATTGTCCTTACCGCGCCTAAAAACAAACATAAGGTGTTACACCGCGATTCCCTCTCCCTTGGCTTCACGCTCAAGCAGTATACTCACAACAAAACATGCGGTCCCAGGATTACTATCCCCAAACCACGCGGTGGCTGGAGCCAGATGTCTCCGACAAAGCTCGTTGGCAGAAAGTGCAGATGGATCTTACACTACCATAAGCATACAGGTTAGTCAGATTATCCGCTCAGCCAAGCAATCCATAGAAACTTAACTTACAAAACACCATTGCATACAAATGCTTCTCTTACTCGTCTCAAATGTCCACATTCAACTCTCCAGAAAGCACACAGACCGGCAACCAGCACCGACAGTGGGTAAGCAGCTTCTTTTGCGAGCAACAACACATTTCTTCTTCTTCTTCTTGTAATTTCCGGCAGACTAGACGCATCTATGGCGTATTGCTGCCCTCCTCTGTTCTCTAATCGCTATTTACATCTTATTTAATACTGTCTATATATTTTTATATACTGTACGCCAATGTTTCTCAGATATTCCATCAATTTTTTCAATTTGATCCACCTATCCAAGTTCAATAAAGAACATAAATTAAAAACAGTTTCTCCAGTTGCTCCCAGTTCCCTAAACAATTTCTTCCTTTGAGAAGAATACCTCCTGCACTGCACTAATACATGCTTCACTGTTTCCTTATCTCCACATTCACACTGCCCATCAGGATGTTTACCAATCAGAGCCAGCCCACTCCTCAGCCCACAATGTCCAAACCTCAATCTAGATAGGACTACGGCATCTCTTCTCTGACATTTAAAATTACATCTGTCTTTCTCTACCATTCTTTGTACTGAAAAATAATCTCTCCCTTTCCTTTCACAATCCCATGACCTTTGCCACATTTCTTTTACTGACCTATTTATTATTTCTGTGTAATCTGGAGACCCATATTGCAAATTAAGTTGAACCCTTTCCTCCTGCACAGCTTTCTTTGCCACCTCATCTGCTTCCTCATTACCCTCCACACCCATGTGCGCCGGGACCCACAAAAAACCCACCTTATACCCTGCTTTGTAAACTCTATACAACACCTGCAAAATTTCCACAAGTAAATCAGGTCTTGACTTAGATTTCATATCTTTAATTGTAATTAAGAGTCGCGGCTGAATCACTACAAATAACTGAATATTCCCGTTTATTATCTTCTACCCACTTTACTGCCCATAGGACTGCTACCAACTCTGCAGTAAATACTGACAAATGATCAGGAATCCTACACCCTTTTTTATATCCTATTTCAGGTATACTTATACCAAAAGCCACTTTACCACTCTCAGGATCCTTTGATCCATCAGTATAAATTTGTAGATGACCTCCCCACAACTGACTCTGCCGAGCTTTTATCTCCTCCACTACAAACTCTGACATCTTTCTTTTACTTGTTTTCAAAAAATATAAATCAACATTGGGATCTGAAATCAACCACAAAGGTACTTCTGTTCGACATATTGTTGGACATACATTCAAATTCATAATACCAATTTCACCTGCCATGGATTTGAGTGTTTCTATAAAGTTTGTTTTAACCAATCCTGCTGTTCCCATAAACTCCCAATGCTGACTCAACAGTTTTTTGGTTGGTAATTTTCCAGTCTGTCCTTTTAGTTTCATTAAATACTTTAAACCAAGTTTATGTCTTCTTATTTCTAATGGCATCTCCCCTGTTTCTATTAATAGTGCAGGTATTGGAGTTGTATGAAACGCCCCACTACACACTCTAAGAGCTTTTGCTTGGACTATATCAAGCTGTCTAATTACTGAAGGGGCTGCTGCCCCATATACCATACAGCCATAATCAATAATTGATCTAATCATTGCTCTATATATCATCATCATAGTTTCACTATCAGCCCCCCAATCAGACCCAGCCACACACCTTAAGACATTAATTATTTTCCCACATTTAAGCGAAACCATCTCAATATGCTTTTTCCATGTCATTCTTTCATCTAACCACATCCCTAAAAATGTAAAATGTTTAACTTTTCCAATATTCGTATTATGTATTTGTAACAGCTGTGTTGGCATTTTCTTCATACATCCAAATACCATGTATTTTAACAACACATTTGACACGGCACTCCAGCAAAAGCAGCAGGGCGCGTGGGTGACGTCACGGCCCCGAATAGTGACGCACACTAAGGAACTGGTAACCCATGCTCTTATACGCACCGGACGCCAGGCCATTGGCCACACCATAACAAGTAGGAGGGGTCATAACCCTTCCTGCTACAATAATAATATTAATAGTGACATTGATCCTGTGTCACCAACGGTTGCAAGGAACACATGATGAAGATGAAGATCAGGTATAACATCTTTAAAGGGACACTTCACCCATTTGCATTAAGCTTTGTATTGTTAGAAAACCAATCATATATTATAAAGATCGTGGATTTTTCCTTTATTTTTCCCTGAGATGGGAGAAATAAGGATTTGAGTTTTTCACTTCCTGCTTATTATGATGTAAAAATCGTCATTTTGCGTCATAATAAGCAGGAAGTCACATTTAATTGAAAAGTGTATGAGACTACAAAAACTAGCTCCTCATTATTCCAGGGGGTGGGACCCACTCACCCTACAGGCCTATTACCAGAGACAAAGGACCTATTACAGATCAGTGGGTGGGACTAAACTTACAGAAACTAAAATAAATATCCGCCATCTTGTTTGGAAGCTATCAAGCTAAGCTAACAAGCGCTTATGGAGTCAGATGGGAATTTACAAGAATGGCTGAAGGAACTACACATGATATGGAGGAAGAGGATTTTGAAAGTCTGTTGCTCGAAACAGATGTTCGTGGCTATCTGTACGAGCCGCAATATAGCGAAGAGCAGCTGAGGCTGATGGAGGAACAGGAGGCGGAGGCTGCAGCCGAGGCAGAAGACCCGCCTGTTGCGTCCGAGAAGCCCGGCGCTGGCTCGAGCTGGTGCGGACTGGTGGCGCCGGTGAACTCACTATGCGCCTACGGACACAGAGCTAGAGTCCGTCCGCTGCAAAGAATTTCAAAGATGCCAATTTCTCCTGGAAGAAATGTCTGAGGCAGACAAGGATACGGATGTTTGCGTTTTGAACCATCCTAGTTTCGCACCGCATATGGACAGAGGCGTCTCTTGGGAGGGAATGAAAACTTACTTTTTGCCCTTTCCTTGATTTGACTGAACATCCCGGTACAATGCAATAGTTCACTATTTCAAAATAAATAGTAACAAGGAATAATTCAATAATGAGATCGCCAAACAACACATTTTTTTTTATGCAAAATTAATTTCAAACTCAAGCGGTAGCTAAGAAGCCTAGTGCTTTCTCTGATAGGCGGATTTCGCATAAGCGGTGTTCTGGATTAGTGGGAGTGGCTTGTGGAGCTGTGCAAATGTGTTGCATTGTGGGAGTTGTGGTTTTCTATACAAATGTGCACTAAAGTTACTTTCTGACATAACTCGGTCAAAAAGGCTCCAAATTTTAATACATTTCGACTACATATATGACCCACTTTCAATAAAGATCAATGTTCCCACGGGTGAAATGCTCCTTTAATAATCCATTCAGAAGGTAATACAAACAAGATAGGCAAATGAAACCAACCGCTCTGCTGAAAAGTGACATGACAGTATAACATGATAATCAGGTTTTGTCGAAGCCACAGCAACAAACTCTTTTTCTTCAATTGTTTTTAATGATCAAAACCAACTTAAATAAACTAGGGCTGCAACTAATTCATGAAATTAATTATAACTAGCAGATGTTAGAAACAGAAAGCTGATTTATATTCATCTGTTTAGTCACATGATGTCTGTGGGACAAAGTATGAAAGCCTGTTTCCATCACAGTTGTGCAAATAATATAAATATGGAAGTCACAATAATGAGAAATGTTGTCATAATTATGACTTAGTATCTTATGATAATTAGAAACTTTCTCGTAATAACTTAACATTGCATTATAACGAGATCCTTTCTCATATGAGAAATGTTCTCATAATAATGAGATACTTTCTTATAATTCTAACTCATAATATCTCATAATAATGTTAAAAATGTGAAGTAGATAGCAAGCAACCACCAAGATGTCCTGTTGCTCATCATGGCTGTTAGGAAACTAACTTACACAGGAGAGACTTTAATGCTCAGCACATAAAGATGAACTAGTTACTGTGATCTCAGACTGTGTTGATGTGGTTTCTCCACAGTGTGGATCTTCATGTGTCGCTTCAGGTGAGTTTTAAAAGAGAAACTTGTTCCACACTGATCACACGTGTGCGGCTTCTCTCTGCTGTGGATCCTCTCATGTGATCTCAGATGTCCAGACTGACTGAATCTCTTGTCACAGTGTGAACACTTGTAAGGTTTTTCTCCAGTGTGAATTCTCTGGTGCTGTTTTAAATGTTCAGCTCTAGTAAAAGTCTTCTCACACTCAAAGCACATGTACTCTCTCACACCAGTGTGAATTTTCTGATGTTTATGAAAACTATCCAGCAGTGAAAAACTCTTTCCACACACAGAACATGAATGTGGCTTCTCCTTTGTATGAACTGTCAGGTGTATCTTCAGGTCTGATGCCCTACGAAATGTATTCCCGCACTGATCACATGTGAACGGCTTCTCTCCGGTGTGGATCCTCATGTGTTCTTTAAGGGATGATGATTGTGTGAAATTCTTCCCGCATTGATCGCATGTGTACGGCTTTTCTCCAGTGTGAACTCTGATATGAGCATTAAGATGTTGTTTTTGTGTGAAACTCGTCCCGCACTGATCACATGTGTACGGCTTCTCTCCAGTGTGAACTCTCATGTGAAGATTAATATGTTGTTTGTTTGAGAATCTCTTCCCGCACTGATCACATGAGAACGGTTTCTCTCCGGTGTGAACTCTCATGTGTCTTTCAAGGTGTGCGGATCGTGTGAAACTCTTCCCGCACTGATCACATGCGTACGGCTTTTCTCCAATGTGAACTCTGATGTGAGCATTAAGATGTTGTTTTTGTGTGAAGCTCTTCCCGCACTGATCACATGTGAACGGCTTCTTTTGTCCAGTGTGAACTCTCATGTGAAGATTAAGATACTTGGTTGTGATATTCTTTCCACACTGAGTGCAAGTTGTAAATTTCTTGACTCTTCTTTTCTTTAAAATTGTCTTTTTATTCTTTGAGCGACTCAAGTGTTCCTCACGCTCCTCGTTCTCTTCCATCAGGTCTGAAGTGAAAGAAAAAAAATCATCAAAATAATGCAAAGAGAAAAAAAATGAAGTGAAAGGACATTAAAGTAGAAAACTGCTATAAAATATGACCATTTTGCTGTTTTAAAAAAATAATATTAATTAAATAAAGCGAGTTCCCCTGTGTTCCAGTTTGAGTTTGGTGAACTCAATTCTCGCTCTGCTTGCCACAGAAACGTCACACAGTGGCCTCTTAGTTTAATTACAAGAACACAAGCTTTTTGCAGTCCAGTGGAGCAGTTATAAAATTTTGGATTTATTATTATTTGTTATACATTGAATTTATCTTAACAAAAAACACCACAGAGTGTGACATATCACGACAGTGTCTGGGAAATTTCATAAGCTGAAAGTCTAGACTGATCCTCTCTTTTAAAACTCCCCATATTGTATTAACATATAACCTTTATTTCACTATTAAACATCTAAATTATTCAGGGAACTACACTAACCTTTTCCACTGGTGCCACTTGTGCTACTAACTTTTTCATTTACTGGCGCAAAACATGATTTGGTCGCACAAATTAATTATAGTAAGCCGCTCTGGATAATAATGAACAATAATGAAACTGTATTGCGTACAGATGTGCTTTTTATTTTACTTGCCATCTTTTAAACCACATGCCTTCTTGTTTTCTTTAACATTGGTTGGGATAGATTTACTGTAATAGAATTAAAAGTACACAATAAAGTGCAAAATGAATTTCTTTTGGATTTCAACATGCTATGGTTGGCACAGATGGGCAGACTCCTGAACTCTTAAGGAAAAATAAAATAAATATAATCCATATTATAATATAATAGATTTTCAGCAGCTATTGACTTTTCGGACATTTCCTCTTTGGCTATATTATAAGCTACATTGAACTTAATTATCGATTCCTCACTTCCTCACTTACTGAACTTGATGTGTTGAATGCTCAGAGTAGAGGTCTGCATTCCCACGGCTGTCCCGCGGGACCTGCGGGACCCGACCAGATATTTTGCGCCGCGGGATTAAATTTCCGACTAAAAAACGGTAGCGGTCGGTAACTCTGGTGTAATTTGAACGGGAGCGGTCGGTCATTCAATATCACGTTCCCGACGCCGACGTTCTTTCAGAACAGCATATCTTCGCTTTACCTAATCTTAATCTTATCGACCACCCGGTAGGCTACAGTCTGTCCTACATATTGTTCGGTTAAGGCCTACATATTTTGCTTAATGACATGTCATATTTTCTTTCTTTCTCTGACACTTTTCCTGTGTTGACAGCAAAATGTTACGATAATACAAATTATTTTGATAATACGAATAAAAATAATAGCCTACACTTCTTTCTTTTTTTTTCGCTGCGACATTTTTTCCCCTACTGTCTGCAGCAAAATATTAAATTTTGTAGCCTATATTGACAAGGCGAATAAAATAATAATAAAAAAATGTTTGTGCAGACTACATTTTTATTTTCTCTGTGAAAATGTACATGTGCAATTCTGGGAGATCTATATTAAGCGGGATGGTCGGGTCGGGAAGAAAATTATTCTAAGCAGACAGCGGGTGAACAAATAGTGTATAGCGGGAACGGGTGGGTGCGGGATTTAACCCCAGCGGGAGCGGGCGGGAGCGGGACTTAAAAAACAGTCCCGCGCAGACCTCTAGCTCAGAGTACGTTATAAAACGTATTCTCAAAATACACATTTCTGTTTTAATAAATGCTCATAGTAAATCATAGCATATTGCCTAAAACATAAGGTAGGTAGGTACAAAAATAATCAGTCATACATTTGCGACCCATTAAAAATTAGGGTCGCAATGGCATTTCAAAATTTTGGTTGCAGTGTAGTTCCCTGTTATAACAGCTGTGTGGAGATTATGATCTCCGCAAGAGAAGCTTTACAATCTAGACAGACAAAAACAATAATTCTGATAACATGGCAGATGAGATGGACTTGGTAATTGTGATAATGTGATACAGAACATTGTTCTGTTTAATTTTCTGACAATGTATGCCATATTGCAGTTCATATCCCAGTGTATTCCATTCTCTTCCCTCTTCCCAAACTTCCCAAACTAGCCTATTAAACACATAAACCTTTTAAAACTGTAGTTGAAAACAAATGCTTTTCTTTATTTATGCAAAGTTGATAGACTTCCCTGTCATTTATTTATGTTCTCCATTTGAATGGTAAATGCATAATATAAATGCTGTTGTTATAAATAAAATATGCAACTGAGAGCACTAAGGTACATTGAAGTAGCAATGTTTTTTATTCAGGTGGTTTAGAATGTTTTTTAATGTGTTTTAATTAGTTTTCAATGCTTTATATGTTACGTGTTATTTTAAAAAACACGATTTTAATGACCGTGCACTTATTTATTTATTTTTGCACTCTTTTTTACTCCTATTTATTATTTTTTATTTGGTTTCGCATGAAAGTTAAATTACTGAAATTACAGCATTGAAAACAAGTGTTAACCAGATTTAAAGTTCAATGCTATTGCTGTAATTGTGAAAAACAGAAATAAAACAATAAATAAGTATTTGTTCTGAATATCAGTTATCAGGGACATAAATAGGCAAATAATCAGCATTAAGGTACATTGAAGTAGCAATGTTTTTTATTCAGGTGGTTTATAATGTTTTTTTAATGTGTTTGAATTAGTTTTAAATGCTTTATTTGTTACGTGTTATTTACAAAAGACGCTTTAGTGACCGTGCACTTAATTATTTACTCTTTTTGAATACTATTTATTATCTGGTTATGTATGCAAGTGAAATTACCGGTACTGAAATTACAGCATTGAAAACGAGTGTTAACCAGTTTTATAGTTCAATGCCATTGCTGTAATTGTCAAAAACAGAAATAAAACAATAAATAAGTATTTGTTCTGAATATCAGTTATCAGGGACATAAATAGGCAAATAATCGGCATTGGTAGGGATGCAAGATATATCGGCCACCATATCGTATCGACTGATATATGTTCATTTTTAATGTTATCGGTATCGGCCCAATAAGAAAATTTGGCCAATAAATAAAGCCGATAAATAAAGGATTATTTCCTTCAGATGAGTGATGAGAGATTTAGATTGCTTAAAATATGATTGGATCACTTCCAAAAGGAAAACACAGTTCAGTGCAACATCTGCAGTGCAACTCTATCATATAGGCTACATAAAATTATGATAGAACATTATAATTGTGTGTTTGGGTCATGGCTTTTAACGGTGAGACTTTTGTAATCAGGCTATCAAAAATTATGAACACATTTGGATTTAGATTTATCGGTAAATATATCGGCTTTCAAATATACAGAATTATCAGTTATAGGACAAAATGTTCATATCGGTGCATCCCTTGGTATTGATCATAAAAAACAGTGTTGTCGATCAATAATTATCTGGGCTCTTTTTACAGCATGATTGGAGGACAAGAAAATAATCTCAATCCATTGTCTCCTTTTTTACAACCACATTCATCTACCCTGTTACCAAAGTTATTATAAGACTAATCTCTACAACTATTAATAATTAGGGTTGGGTATTGTTTGGGTTTTTTATGCTACCGGTGCCAAGTCGATACTTTATTAAACCGGTTACGCTTATAACTCTGTCTGCCATTCATTTACTTGATACAGTATGTTTATTGCAACAAAAAGAAAAAAAAAGAAAAAAAGAAATTGTTGTAAACTATGAAAAGTCCAACATTTTAATATAGAAGCAAAAAAGTGAACCAGATAGAAATTTAAAATAAAAGAGCTAAAATTATAATTACTTTGATCTGATGTTGACAATAAATATGAATATTTCTCAAAGCTCACTTTACTGACCATTCTTTGAAAACCAAAAATGAAACTTTTGCAGCCATTTCATAGTTGAACTGTTTATCTAAATGTGATGAAGTGCTTGAATGTTTCTAACATAAATGTTCTTCAGCATCATGAATGAATGAAGAATAAACACCAACCTCTTTGTTCTTCAGGATCTTCAGTGTGTTTCATTCTGCAGGGTTCTGGATCACTCATGTTCTCACTGTCCTCTTTAATAAACTCAGTCTTTGCAGATTTCAGCTCTTCCTGATGCTCTGATGCTCGTCTTCACTTGTAGCTGATGGGAATATTCCATCAGCTTCACTGATGATGTGAATTGGTGTGGGCGGAGCTTCACTGGTGATGTTATTGACATGGGAGGGGCTTCAATTATGGTAAATTTTAGTGGGAGGAGCTGATCTGCCCAAACTAAAAAAATATATCAGTTACTGAGTTTGTTTTTTATACTTATTGGTAACAGAATATCAATAATGTAATGAAATTATTCCGAATATAAATAATGGTAAGAAAAAGAGTTCAACGCATAAAGACTAAAGAATAAATGTACACATAGTAACCAACACATCCCCTCAGTCTGCTGACACCAATGAAATGGGCTTTAAGTGTCAATTTACAGGAGATCTGAAGACATCAGCATAATAAATGAGGTGAAAACAGGAACTATTGTCATGAAATAAAGAGTGTTTTCAGCAGATCTGTTAATATTGATGAGCCTCAGACTATCAACACTCATTCAACAAGCCATTCAGGATCATCAGCAGATCATCTCACTTTATTCTGAGTGTTTGCTGTTAGAAACACATTATTTGATTCAGGATACATGATAAAAGCCTATAAAGACAAAACTGTTATTTCTCATAGTATGACATGGATCAGTGATTCCCAACCTTTATTACTCCAAATCAATACTGTTTTTTATTCACAAAAACATTTCTATGCTAGTATTATTAATTTCAACTCCATGTTGTTATTTTTTAAACACAAGAAATTCAAGATAGATTGAAACCTTCAGTGTTCTTTTTTTCTTTTTCTTTTTTTGCAAACATACTTTACAGACATTCACACATTTGGCCGACACTTTTATCCAGAGCGACTTACATTGCATTTCAAGGTCCACACACATTCACAGTCTCAACAATTCTTGCTTTCTCTGGGAATCGAACCCTCTACCGTTTGAGCTACAGGAAAGCTTTACAACTTAAAAGTACTTTGCTCAGTTATACAGTACTTGAACATATAAGAAGTCAATCTGCAATTCCAAACAAGACCAACTGGACTGAGTATAGCTATACGGATCAAATCTGAATTATTAAACACAACAAAATAGAAATGAAAAATAAAAACATTCTGAATGTGTGGTAACTCCGCAATCTGAAGGTCTTGTCATCAGTGAACAGTTCCTCTGATAGAACAAGTGATTATCGTGTCTATAGTACAGTGGCCGGGAAGTGCAAAGCAACATTACAATAAATGAAACACTTTTACAAAGTTTGAGACAAATTTACATTTTGGAAAACATTTTTACCTACCATAAAACATAATTACATGGGCTAAACACTTTTACCAAGGACAAAACAAATTAACATTTTAGAAAACAAATTAACAAGACACAAAACACTTTTACCAGCCCCGAAACAAATTTACAAACACATGAACAGCTTAAAGTCCCACTCCGATCATATTTTGAGCTATTTTTAAACATTCTCAGTGGTCTTTAAATGATGATTATGCCGTTTTTAGACAAAATCACAAAACCTGTGCCGTTTTCTGGGACTTTGCTTCAGCAGAGCGGCAGTAGCTCATTAGCAATCCGCCTCTGCGTTGTGGGCGGAGCCGTTGGCACGGAGACGAGACGACCCTCCCCCTCGTTCACACCGCCGCCGACTTGAGCTTCCGAGAAAACGGAGGAGAAGCTGATCATCGCTGGGTTTCCTATCATTATCGGATTAATTGCAGTTTAACCATCAGAGTGAAAGTTTATCATTTGCATGTGTTTTTAGGTCCTGCCAGTTTAACAGGGCGCGCTTGACAGGGCATATAAGAACGCAGAGAGAGAGAAAGAGAGCCCCGGCCGCGCGCGCGCACTCACTATTAATAATAATAAATAATAATGTGACCAAAATGGTTATACAAATTCTGTCATTATAAAAGGTTTCTAGTGTCAATGTATTGCTTGTTTATTTTGTTTACTTTTCATGGTGTGACACTTCTCTTCTCCCATGATCGAACATAGAATGCTGCTACGTCAGAGCGGCCAAAGCGTCAACAAGCTTCCTCGTACTTTTTGACAAGCGTCCTTGACAGGGCGGCCAGAGCTTCTTTGCCGCTCAAGTCGGCGGCGGTGTGAACGTACAGTTAGCATTGCAACCCGCTACCGCACATAGGTGTTGATCCGCCATCGTCTTCTCTACTCCTCAGAACCTGAGCCACGCGGGCGGAGGCGGAGGGGAGTATGAGCTTGTGGCACCGCCCAGTGGAGTTACTACGTCACAACTCCAGTCTATTTTAGCCGGCATTTTAGCGTCTGCTACTGATTCACAGCCATTTGAATGCAGAAATACTCAGAAATACAACTTTGAGCTTATTTTTCTCAAGATATGTCCTCTAACATCAGAAAAATGCCACAAGAACATGTTAACACCTAGAAAAACATGATTTTCATTGGAGTGGGTCTTTAACACGGTTTTGCTTTACGTGTGGTCAGTGTTTGGGGTTTTGAAAGTTGGTTAACGTGCTGCGTTAACGTGAGACTCTTAGCGGGCGATAAAAAAAAAATATCGCTGTTAATCTATTCTCAAAGTTGGGTTGTGAGCTGGGTCTATACTACGCAAGCTATGATGACTTTCACCTTGATATTTTAGCGTGGATGTATACCTAGCAGAAGTGCACTGTAGGGGGCTTCGAACCTGTGTGTACGACTACTGTGAAATTACCACATCAAACGTGACGTGCTAACATGGATGCAGCTATGAAGCCGCCGGGTTTGCTTCAGGGAATATGGATTTCTCAGATTCTCAGATCGGATAGCTATGTGATTTAACAAAACGATTCCATTTACACCGGGTCACATAAATGTGTTTTTGCGAAACGGATTTAAATCCGATCTTCAATGCCCGCGCTATATGCAGATTAATGGAGCGCACGTCACCGAAAGCAACAGATATAAGCTGCATTGTATTGATCAGCTAAAATGTCTAAATCAAAGACCGCAATAAGAGAGAGCGGCAACAGCCCTGGTAAGATCATTTAGTTTCTTTACTTTTAATGACGATGATTGGGGGTTAAGCGTCTGTGACTTACTTTCACTTTGATTTGCGTTAGTTTGCACGTTGGCTTAATGAATGCTCATCATCTGCGGTGACGCGCGTGTTGCAGTAGCGTCGTCATATCTGGCTATAACATTACATATAGCCTATTACACGCTCTCACACGTTTATTTAGTTTTTTAGGGAGGAGTACAATTTATATAATTATGTGGTTTCAACAACCAGATGCATTTACACTTGTCCAGTTTCGTCTGGAATGCGTCTCAGATCTCCTGAAGTGGTTTGAGCGATCGGATTCAAATCCGTCTCGAATGCGTTTCGGAGGGCACTTACACCTGGTCTCTTCACGATCGGATAGCTATCCCATCTGAGAAAACGCATGAAGTGGCCAGGTGTAAACAGCCTTTTAGTCATTATTTGGGTAGCACACATATTCTGAATGCCTTCGGCAGAATTCAAATGAGCCATTTTAATCTAGATTAATTCCAAGATTACAGTGAGATTAATCTAGATTAAATAAAAATAATCTATGCCCACCACTAGTTATAAAATATTAGAATAATTTGATGCCTTTTTATACATTGATTATTTATCAGTTAAAATAGTATTTAGCTTGATCTGATGTTGATAATCAATATACAAATTTCTCAAACCTCCCTTTACTGACAAATTTGTTGAAGAAAAACCCAGAACATTCTGTTCCATTTTATAATTGAACTGTTTATCTAAAAGTGATGAAGTGCTTGAATGTTTCTAACATGAATGTTCTTCAGCATCATGAATGAATGAAGAATAAACACCAACCTCTTTGTTCTTCAGGATCTTCAGTGTGTTTCATTCTGCAGGGTTCTGGATCACTCATGTTCTCACGGTCCTCTTTAATAAACTCAGTCTTTGCAGATTTCATCTTCCTGATGCCCTGATGCTCGTCTTCACTTGTAGCTGATGGGAATTTACAGCATTTATTGGAGAATTACAGTGGGAGGAGCTTCACTGACCATGTGACTGATGTGGGAGGAGCTTCACTGATCTGCCCAAAAGTTAAAATATATCAGTTACTGAGTTTGTTTTTATACTAAATTACACTTCTATGCAACAAATAAATGTCACTTCTAAAATATTATGATCATTTGCAGAATGCCTTTTTATAAATTATATGTCCTTGAAACTTTCCTTGAATGAGGATGAGGTAAATTTATCTTCCAATTATTATTTTTAATTCATTATCGAATCTGAATCCAGGGACAAATCCCATTGTTGCCATATTTTGTCTCCAACTTTGAGATTGATATTTATTTTACTAAAAACGTTTTGAATTATTAATGGCCATTCACACTAGCCTAGACTTTTCCTTCCACTGACTTCCATTCATACGCATGTGAAAGTGGGACACCAGAAACACAAGCTCAAGTGAATAACCTGTGAGAAATAACAATCCATTCATTATTTGTATTGCTAATCCTAACATTATTCTGCTTTTTCATTAAAATACAGGTATCTATAGAAATAAATAAAATAATATAACTAATTTAAATTCTTCCAAATATGAATAATGTTAAGAAAAACAGTTAAAATCATAAACACAGAAATAAACAGTCTCTGTTCCAGTATGACACTTGATTTGTGAATTATTTGATTTTCACTTGATACTCGACATTCAGTAACAGTTCTCACTCCAAACATCGAGACAATCACACAAACAAACACAAAATCGCTCAGGTCTGAATGAACTCAACATATTCTCCTCATGCTCGCTACTGCTGCACTAAATGTTTACTTCAGACTGAAGTCTTCAGTAGGAAGACGCCAGAAAAGACGCACAAGTATCGCTGTGATCGATGAAAACAATACAGAAATGAGCCTGTCGCTTAATCAAACTGTGTAAAGTGTGTTTGATGGTTGTGTAAATATGAGAAATACCGTGAACTGCTCTCTCCCATAGACAGTAAAAGAAATGGACACAGCAACTCCATTGGATTCAACGGAGACAAAGTGAAGCCCATTAGAAACTCTTACTTCCTGGGGGTCCAGCGTACTGCGCAGACTCAAACTGAGCTTGATGACGTAGAAGTGACGTGAGCAACCCGTCTGACAATTGTAAGTCTTCTAAAAGCTGTGCCAAGAGAAATCAATCTGAATCACCCACCGAATCTTGCAGAGACGGCGAACGTGAACAGCAGCAAATTTTGGCAAGTATTTTGATTAATTATTTTGTCATTTTGCGTAGTATTTATTTCTTTATTTTAAAATTTAACGCCAGTACGCTATCTTTAAAGTTAATGCATAATATTAAGAAGTTATGATAGAACCTGTGATAAGTAAGCATATTCTGATTAATTATTTTTTGTCATTTTGCATAGTATTTATTTATTTTAAAATGTAATGCCAGTACGCCATATTAAGTTAATGCATTGCATACTATTAAGAAGTTAAATGTATATTCATATTACAATAATGAACATGATAATTTACATTATAGGCCTGACACAAGAAGTGGCTAAAATCGACATTAAAATATAGCCTACTTTGGATTGGAATCGTGAGAGTAGCCTGTTCTTAGTAATTTTAGTTTGTTTATAATAAACTATAAATTATAATAAAACACACAAAATAAAATATATAACAGAGAAATAAGTAGCCTAAATGTAGGCCTAAATCTCAGCACAATCTTCCAAAATTCAAATATGATTCAAATAGGAATTTTTGGAATTCAAATTAAAAAAATTAGACCCGTTTATGCATATGTGTGCATAAACTGGTCAAATTTTTTTAATTTGAATTCCAAAAATTCCTATTTGAATCATATTTGAATTTTTTCAAAAAAATTTACCAAAAAGCACATTTACCAAAAAAATCCTATCTTCTCCGTTTCCCTCTATCTACATTAAACCGAATAATAACCCATTCAAAACAATACTATATAAGCCAAGGAACCATACTGTAAGTCGGCCTATACAATATACTATCCTCTCGAGTCATTTTCGTATCCATTCAATATTAATTTTAAATAGTCTCTTAAAATGACTCATTGTACAGTTCATCTCTTCACGTAATACATTGACCATATAATATTCCAATTTATAAAAAATGATGAGCTGTTAAATCATGCAGTTTTGGCTAATAAATCATGGACAAACACACTTGAACAGAAACGGTTTTCTTTATTTTTTACATTAGGTTATGTAGGATAGGACATGTTGTATATGGCTTCCGACCAGGATGAAAGGGATCACATTCATCTTCAAGCGTATCTGTAAATAAATAAAGGAATAAAGTTAACCGCGATTGACATTGAGATGTTTTTTTTTTCCATTGCATAATTTCATGATAATTTCTCCATCCCCCGTTAATACCCCGTTACCCATACTTCATTATTTAATTAAGTAGATACATTATTTAAAGATTGTGGATAAATGTTAGGCTACTTCATGTATACTTGCCACATAGCCTACCGAATTATTTCCAATTCCTCAAAACGTTGTTGCACAATTTTTCCCCGTTGCTTTTATGGACTCTATATGGGCTTCTCCCTTGACTCTACGTCCCCCCGATTGCCTCATAGACGTCTATGCTCATAAAATATTGCCTGCGAGCTTCTCCTCCTGTCCATACGGTAATTTTTTACTGTGCGACAGAGAGTCGCGTGGCTATGACGCAATCATTAGCCTACTTTTACAAAAACTGCTTCTACAGGGCCATAACATAAGCTACAAGGTAATGGAGCATTTTATACATTGTCGTGTTTCTTTAGAAATAAATAATGGACAAATGGAGTCTTTAAACGCCTCAGATGTGAAGTTATTCGCTGTCAAAGTGACGCCAAAATGAATGGGAGTCAATGGGATGCTAACTGCAGGTGGGGTTACGTTAGCCAATGGCGGTGTCCGGGGGTACCTTCAAAATAATACAAATCCCTGCACCCTTGCTCTCTCCTCACCTCAGAAGACTCGACGCTGAAACTCAATGACGGAAGAGACGGCGCGCGCTGTGACGTCATCGGCCGCCAATGGTGGATGATCAAAGACGCGCCAAATATTTAATCCTCAGTAAATAAGTAAGCAATTAAAACTATTTCAAATTGTAATTACTTTAATTGGTTTACACTAAATGATGTATAAAATGTATAAAATTAAATCTTACACTTTTTAATGTTTTTTCTATCAACTATTTCTCCTTTATTTTATTTTTATCTTTGTTTTAGTTAGTTACGCATTGCTAACTTCTTCCTTTATTCTGTATGTTCAGATAACATTGTAGATATTGTTGTTACATTTTGTACATCTTTTTTATAAATTTGTTACAAAATTGTATTGTAGGCCTATACCATGATTGTCATCTCTGTACTGTTTGCAAGCATAATAAAATAAAGTAAATAATAAAAAAAATAAAAAAAATGCGGCAAATACCCGGGGCATAAAACAAGGACATGCGGCGGCTCCATTCTTATTTCTTCGAGACTGTCCTCGCTAGTATGGCAAGCCGTTTTAGCATTAAATACCCCTGGCACGACTAGTTGTAATTTAGTTTTAACTTGTCAAAATTAAAATTACAGATATCTTAAGTGATCTACAAACAGTATTTTAGATATCTTAAATGTATTTTATGACTAGTCAAAATTCAAATTCCAGATATCTTAATTCCAATTTTGACTTGTCATAAAATACATTCAAGATATCTACAATACTATTTTGACTAGTCATATTCTTCCATTGTAAAATATTTCCTGATATCTTCAAATGAGTTTTGAGTTTTTAAAGATATCTAAAATTGATTTTGTACTAGGCATATTCCTAACTAGAGATATCTCAAATTACAATAGTGATCATTCAATTAGAGATATCTCTAACTGAATTATTACTAGTAAAAATTCTAACTCAAGATATCTCTAACTGTTTTTTTACTAGTGAAAATCAAATTGAATATATCTATAGTTCATATTTTTTAAATATATCCAAAATACATTTGTAGATATCTGAAAGTAATTGTTTACTAGTCAAATTACAATTGTAGATACCTTGAATTGGATTTTTGACTATAGGCAGAACTTAATAAGAGATATCTTGAATTGGAATTATTCCTAGTCAAATCTCATTTAAAGATATCTGCAATTCTGTTATGTATTTCTCTAACTTATTTTTGACTAGGAAGTCCTTTCTTTGGAGATATCTGCATTTAGCTTTGTAACTAGGAAGGATTTCAATGTAGATATCTGGAAATAACATTCTGGCTTGTCAAAATTACTCTAAAGATATCTAAATTGTGTATTCAAATCACCCCGCTGCTAAGCATTGCCTTTTCTTTTCTAACCAATCCTGATGTGCATTTTGAAACCCAGCGGTCTTCAGGAGCACGCCGAAAAACGACTTACACTCTGGATTGATGTTTTCAGGTAATATTACTGTAAAATGCAGGATATTAACACTTGGATTATAACTGCATTATTTGCTAACGGACATCACGGGTATGTTTTCCGTTATTGTTAATGAACAGCTTTCTGAAGTAATATTACAGTGGTCAGAATGCTATAGAATTTGCACGAAATCATTTACATCCATGTTTTAATGTTGTCATATGGAAGCGCCACAGAATAAAACATTTTAAAAGATAACTGCTACTTTTCATCTCACAATTGCGAGTTTACATCTCGCAATTCTGACTTTATTTCTCAGAATTGCAAGATATAAAGTCAGAATTACATGAAATAAAGTCGCAATTGCGTGTTATAAAGTCAGAATAGCGAGATATAAAGTCAGAATTGCATGAAATAAAGTCGCAATTGCGTGTTATAAAGTCAGAATAGCGAGATATAGAGTCAGAATTGTGTGGGTTGGACGCAACCCATAGGGGGTTGGAGCTAATGCGCTAACAGACCTATCACAGATCAGTGCGAGTACGTTTGATTTCACCAGCAGAAACCTGCCGAAAACATGGATGAAGAAAGCTGAGTAGGAGGGGTTACCATCAGGGCTTGACATTAACACCCGCCAACCCGCCAAATGCGGGTGGATTTTGCTCGTGGCAGGTAACATAGTCGCTACAACTAGCCAATTTTGCGGGTTGAATAATTGTAGTCTTTTCAAAAGGCATCTGAAATAAGTGTGACACTACAACACTACAACTCCCATGAGTATTAGGGCTGTCAACGAATATTCTAGTTTTAAAAAACAGAATTTCGAAGGTGAAAATTAATATTCGAATGTGGAAAAACGCCCGCGGTAGCAGAGGCGCGGCTGTCTGCTTTGCGAGTGGGCGCGCTGCCTGAGGGGTCAGGGACAGCTAACAGGAAGAAGCTTAACGTTAAACAGAAATAAGGTAGCTTAGATACAGCAGTTTCATGCACTGAAGGCTTCCACTGGTTTGATTATTTACCGTTTCATGGCAAGGAAAATTCCGTTTACCACAGCACAGCTCGCTCGGAGCATTCAATGTCGGTTCTATATACTGTAAAACTTCAATTAATGTTAATAATATTTGTTTCAATCACTGAATGAAGCCTGCTATATAAGAGTCACAACCTTAAATTGCTTGCACAAAACTCTTGATCAGCACTCAACATTTGCTATTTGTTGTTGTTCATTTAAACCGTTATTATGCGCAGAAAGCGCCGCAAGACCTCCAGACGCGCGTAAACGCGTCTTTACATTGACTTAACATTGAAATCACTCGCGCCAGACGCTGTATTCGCCTTTGGTGTAAACGCAGTATGAGGGTGAGGGCGAGAGAGAGAGAAAGAGTGCCTGCGAGTGAGCAAGCGAGCGAGCGAGTGAGGTCTGGTCTTGGCCATTAGTTGATTTACTTGTTTTTGTGCTTTGTGTAGTAGGTAATACGTAGTCAAATATGTTTAAACTTAAATAAACTACCTATACAAGTAGTTATGTATTAATTATGTATTAATTTATTATTTGTATTAATTTGTCCTGTTACTGATTTAATGCAACATTTGTTACATAATGCAACATTGACAAAATACGCAAACCAGATGTTCGAATAGTTCGAATATAGGCTGTGGTTTTTTTTTAGAGGGAATATTCGAACGTCATTTTTGAGCAATTTTGACAGCCCTAATGAGTATTACATGCACACAGTGTTGCCTTGCGCTTGCGGCTATGGGAGCTATGTGGTGACATATAATACATAATACATGGTTTTATTTTAAAAAAGGAGCTTTACACACAACCTTATCAGAGCTAATAATAATGACCTGTATTGTTATATATTTATGTAGTCTTGATTTGGGTGTGTACAGTGGTTCTCTTACGAGAGTTCTCTCGTACTGCGTTTTATCAAAACGCTACGGGAAAAGTCTCTTTTCACGAAACACTGAAGCAAAAATTATCCTTTAATTTTTCATATATGTAAAACGCGTTGCGGCAGCAGCAGACAGCTGAAGCAAGACGGCTTGTCTGCTCATTGGCTGCTCTGCGGCAACTGCATAAGCCTATCGAGCGCAGGCTGATGCAACATCAGACCAATGAGGGCGCTTCGCGCCCTCCTCGCCACTTCCCGCCGAGACGGGCGTGGCTTACCTCTATAAAATGAGCTCGAGAAGGCTGACTCACTTGATCTTAATCTCTTCAGCGAAGTGCACGCATCGCTGGATCACGGAAGCAGCGTCGTTCGAAGCAAGCACTTCAGCGGGACGAGCCCTCGAAGCCGCTGGCCTACGCCGCCTTCTACAGCCGTACCTGCTGCGCTTTCCGACGCCCATATCCTTTATTGTGCTCTGTTTTGTGTGTGTGTGTGAGTGTTCTCGTAGCACTCACCCCCTAAAAGAGCGGCGTCTTTCTAAAGATGCCTAAATCCTGCGGCTCGTGCAGAGCCCCACTCGCTGGGGGAGACGACCACGTCATCTGTGTTTCCTGCCTCGGTGAGGACCATGCAGCGCTCGCACTCGCTGACGGCGGCTGCCCTCACTGCGAGCTTTTGCCTATGGTGGCTCTGAGGACCCGCCTGGCATCCTTCTCGAAGCCTGCATTCTCCGCCGCGATGCCGCGCCGTAAGAAGCGCCGCTCGCAGCGGGTCCCGGAACCCTATCCACCCAGATCAAGCACGCCGGTTCGCCCGCCAGCTTCACCGACCTCCCCCGAATCACTTCCTGATGCTCAGCGCCCGCAGCCTGCCGCCGCTTCATCAGAGGAAGTTGTTTCGGAGGCCGCGTCGGGGGAAAAGGATTCCTGTTCTCTCCTCGCTTCAGGCAGCGAGGATTGGGTGAGCTCTGAGGACCTCGCGCCTCCTGCCCGGAAGCCCTCAGTGAGAGCCAACATTGAGACGGAGCTCATGCGAGTACTCGCTTTGGCCGCGACGAGCCTCGTCCTCGAGTGGTCTGCACCGGAGCCCCCCTCTCGCACCCGGCTCGATGGTAGCTTCCTCCCAGGCGAGCGCAATTCTCCGGAATCTAAGCCCGCTCCTTTCTTCCTGAGTTACATGAAGAAGTTGCGAAGGCCTGGAACGCGCCCTACTCTGCGCGTACGCACTCATCTGTGTCGCCTGCATTCTCCTCACTGGACAAGGCGAATGAACGAGGCTACCTCTCTCTGCCGCCGGTGGAACAGGCTATAGCGACCCATCTGTGCCCGCCCTCTGCTGGACGGCGGACTAAACCGGTGTTGCCTTCAAAAGCCTGCCGCATGACGTCGACGCTGCTCGCGCGAATATTCTCCGCCGCTGGGCAAGCCGCGTCAGCGCTACACACCATGGCTACATTACAGATTTTCCAGGGTGATCTCCTCCGTAAATGGGACGAGGTTGGACCTGATGCTGTCTGTATTGCGGATTTGAGGAGTGCTTCGGACCTCACGCTCCGAGCCACCAAAGCTGCCGCACAAGCCATGGGACGCTGTATGGCTTCCGCCACTGTCGCTGAGAGGCACTTATGGCTGACGCTCACGGAGATGGCCGATTCCGAGCGCATCGCGTTTCTCGACGCCCCGCTGTCTTCCGCTGGCCTCTTTGGTTCTTCTCTCTCCGAGTTCGTGGAGAGATTTACCGAAGCCCAGAAAGCGTCTCAAGCCTTCAAGCACTTCCTACCGAAGCGCTCTGGTTCCGCGGCGGGTCGAGACAAACGGACCCCGCGAACCTCACAGCCTCAGCCCCAGCCTTCGGCCGCCTCTTCGCAGCAGCCTCAACAGCGCAGCTCGAGACCCCGCTCTCGATCGAGCGCCCGGCGCCCCGCACGCGCACCGCGACCGAGGATTGTGGTGAAACCAGAGGCCCCGAAGAAGTCCTAGCCCGCCTAGGAAAGCGCAGGTGTGTGAGTCCCGTTGCGGCCGGCCTCCCACCCAAGCGCCTCGCTGTCTCAGCCCCAAGCTTCGCGGCTGTCCCAGCGTTCTCTGCAAAGCGCAAGCCTGTACAAGTGCCCGCTTGCCTGCACTCAAAAGCCGTTTTTACGGTTACCCAGATACGTCTCGAAAAGAGTGTGATTTCTGGTGTCCCGGCCACGGCCGATGGTGCTATAAATGTAGTGTCGATGCCCACTCCTCTGTGCCCATCCATACACATAAGCACAGCCCTGCACTCAGGGCTCGCGCAAATAAAATCGACTCAGGTCGATTGCGCCCCCCACATAGTAAAAGTGCCCACTACTCAGTGCCCACGAACACTATGTCTATCAGATCACAGGCTCTCTGTAAAAACGAGACCTGTGAGCGCGCGCGCTGCTTACACAAGCAGCGCGCCCCAAGCAGTAAATGTGCCCGCTCCCAGCCCACATCTACTCGCACACATGAGTCCCACGGGGCTCGCGCAACCCTCCCTCACTCAGTCAAACACTGTTGTAAGGTCGAGGGCGAGCGCTCCGCCCGCTGTATTAAGCGTGCCCCCCGCCTCAAATGCCGCAGGCATAACGCCTATGTTTGTGAGCCCCGTAGCACCTCTGTCGCACGGCGAACAGAGCGCGCTCTGTATCCGGCCCTTAGCCAACCATGCAGATGCATGGGCAGCGCTTCCAGGGGTTTCGGACTGGGTCTTAGGCATTATAAAGAGAGGCTTCTCGCTACAGTTTTATCGACGCCCTCCGCGCTTCACAGCGCGCGTCGAAACTTCGGTACCGCTGAATGTAGCACACCTACTTCGCGCCGAAATATCAAAACTGATAAGCAAAGGGGCGATAGAGCTTGTTCCCCGAGTTCAAAGCGAACAGGGGATATACAGCAGATACTTTCTAGTCCCCAAAAAGGACGGCGGTATCAGACCCATTCTGGATCTAAGACGACTGAACAGAGTATTAGTGAAACGCCGTTTCAAAATGCTCACAACCAGCAAAATTCTCGCGCATGTTCGCCGAGAAGACTGGTTCATGTCGATAGATCTGAAGGACGCGTATTTTCAAATACAGATAGCGTCACATCACAGGCGATTCTTGAGATTCGCCTTCGAGGGTCAGACATACCAGTATACAGTCCTGCCTTTCGGCTTGTCCCTGGCACCTCGTACGTTTACGAAATGCATGGACGCAGCGCTCGCTCCTCTCAGACTCAGAGGCATGCGAGTGCTGAACTATTTGGACGACTGGTTGATCCTAGCCCAATCACGATCTCAGCTCATAGAGCACAGAGCCATTTTACTCGATCACCTCGAGAATCTTGGTATCACGGTCAATTGGGCGAAGAGTTCACTGAACCCCAGCCAAACGATTCCGTTTCTGGGTATAGTTCTGGACTCACAGTCTATGACAGCGTGGCTGTCGCCACAGCACGTGCTGAACATTCAGCGCGCGGCGATGTCTTTCCGCCGCGGCGCTTTCACCCCGCTCAGAAAATTTCAAAGGATGCTGGGTCTCATGGCCTCAGCATCGTCAGTTCTCCGGCTGGGCTTGCTCCGCATGCGCCCGCTGCAGTTCTGGTTGAAAGCGCGGGTTCCGCGCAGAGCGTGGGTGTCCGGTCATTACGCCTCAAGGTCGATCAGGACTGTGTCACAGCCCTGGTGCCTTGGATGGCGAACGACTGGTACCAATCAGGTGTAAGCCTGGGGACTTCCTCGAGGGTGAGGATGGTGTCTACGGACGCATCCACCTCGGGATGGGGAGCGCTGCTCGAGGGCAGACCGACCTTCGGCCTATGGTCGGAACGGGAAAAGCTCCAACACATAAACTGCCTAGAAATGCTGGCAGTGCACAACGCGCTGACGCGTTTTTGTCCCCACATCAAGGACCAACACGTCATAGTCCGTTCGGACAACATGGCAGTGGTGTCCTACATAAATCGCCAGGGCGGTCTGAATTCCATACCCCTGTACAGGCTGGCGAAACGCCTCCTGCTATGGGCTCAGCACAACCTGCGCTCGCTGAGAGCAGTACATGTGCCCGGGCTGCTGAATGTGGGCCCGGACAGACTGTCCAGGAACAACGTTCCTACGGGCGAATGGTCTCTACACCCACAAACAGTCTGGCTGTTGTGGGAGAGATTCGGCATAGCGGAGGTGGACCTATTCGCGTCCCGCGAAAACGCTCACTGCCCCGCATTCTTATGCAGTTGCCGCAGAGCAGCCAATGAGCAGACAAGCCGTCTTGCTTCAGCTGTCTGCTGCTGCCGCAACGCGTTTTACATATATGAAAAATTAAAGGATAATTTTTGCTTCAGTGTTTCGTGAAAAGAGACTTTTCCCGTAGCGTTTTCAACGCAGTACTCGTTCCCTCTTCTAGAGAGAACCGAGGTTACGTTAGTAACCGAGTACGTTTTCCCTACATAATGTATTACAAAAATGAGTTTCAAAAACACACTTATTGTGTTCAAGCAAGTCTTTTTCATGTATATCGGCAGGTTGTTTAATAATTCACAGAGTTTGTAGGACACTTGTAAAGTGTGTGTATTTCATGTTATGTCCATAACGCTGATAAAATGTATTCATAGGATGTAAAATATTATATGAAATGTGAGGATTTTTCAAGAATCAGAGGACAGAGGTTACATTAAAAGTTATGTAATTTAATTCACTGATACTAATTTTATCTATGTTTAAGGCATTGTATCTACCAATATAAGTCCAACTGTCACGTCCCAAATGCTGAAACTGTTGTATAATTAAACTCATTCCCACTGTACTTAAGTAAATGTCCCATTGAAATTAATGGGATTTTATGGATTTAGGTGAAGAAAGTGTACACATAATACATTTTGGTCTGTACCATGAAATATATTTTCTGAAAGCGTAGACTCTCAGGATGTGATCTAACATGGCATGAAACATGTCCCACCCACCTCATTAGTATACTGCCCAAGCAAAACACATTGGGTATTGGTAAATCGGGTATATGGCTGATACCAGGGTGGGAATTATACCGCGGCCACGCGGCCATGGCCGCCGTTGCCCTACACTTTGGCCTTCATGCCCCGTGAAAAAAAAAATCATCGTACGGCCACAGTGGCCTGTGTGCCCTGGCCCTGTCCAAGTTCCACCCAAGTAGTCTCTGACCTTCAATTAGTTTGTGGATTCGCGGAGGTGCAGTGTCATAATCACATCGACGATCTCACGCATCAAAACAGCAGTGCAAGAAGCATGTAACGTCAGTACAAACAGAAGAACGACACTATGGTGCATAGATATATACACTAGATTTCGCCTTGGCTACGGCATTCGTTCATGAACTGCCGTAGCCAAGGCGAAATCTATATGTCTATCTATGCACCAGTCTGCGCACACGTCACACAGCAGGAAGCGCGGGCGCCCTCAGATCACTTGGACTTCGCTGTGTTACAAGAGGTAAAAACGATATAAATACTGTTCGTTTTCTCACACAAACCGCTCGTTTCGTGTCTTAGGCCATCAATGTGTACTTACGATGGGGAATTGTTTAATTTGGACGATGGGGAATTGTTTTAATTTGGACTCTGTGGATGCTCTTTGAGACCGTGACTATGAAATGCAAAAATGAGTCGATACCTTTAATATGAATTATGAGCGTCAGACGCTCCCATTCATAAAAAACTCCTGTGCTGTCGTCATGAAAGCGATTCACAAAACAACGTCCCTCACGGCTTTTAGCTCAAAAGTGTGCAGATTTGGAGAAATATTTATTCTGTTTACATCAGATTTCTATTGACAGGAATAATATTTTATTGAATTTATAGCCAAATGCGTCGATGTAATCATTATAAGTGCTGTATACTGATGTGCTGTGTTTTCAATTCATACCAGCAGCCTGAGGGTATTTGAAACACATGAAGAAGAGCGTTCGACAATGCAGGAAATTATTAATTTATTGGCATTTGTGTTGTTTCTGAATGCTTTTATTGGCATTTGTGTTGTTTCTGAATGCTTTTATTGGCATTTGTGGTGTTTCTGAATGCTTTTATTGGCATTTATGTTGTTTCTATTGTTGTGTGACGGTGTATACCTTCTGGATGTAATGGCGCTCTCTCTCTCATTAAAAAAGGGTTTTTTTTAATTAAAAAAGTCATAATCCATGTCTTATTCCAAATTAGGATGTTATGGTAGCAATCTGAATGGGAAAACCATCGAATTGTACGATGGCCTTTGTGCCCTGTCATATGGCCTTGGTGCCCCTAAAAAAAAAAAAAAGGTGGAGGCCAAATGGCCTTGCCCCTAAAATTACATAATTCCCACCCTGGCTGATACCTAAAAAAAGTAGTAGTATGTGCATGTCTGTCTGTGTGTGTGTGTGTGTGTATGTGTGTGTGTTTGTGTATGTCTGTGTCTGTGTGTGTGTGTGTGTGTCTGTGCGTGTATGTATGCGTGCGTACGTGTGTGTGTGTGTGTGTGTGTGTCTGTGCATGTGGATTTGTATGTGTGTGTATGGGTGTGTGTCTGTGCGTGTGGATGTCAGTGTGTGTGCATGCTTGCGTTTGTTTGTATTCCTGCATGTGTGTGTGTGACAGTATCATCCTAAACCAGCAACCCTTCGCTCAACAGCTCCATCTACAGGCCGATGAGTGTACAGTCACTAAATGTGCACATAAATGAATTTATTTTATAAGGGCTAGGTGGGGCTGAAGCCCCAGGGCCCGCGGGATTAGGGGGCCCGTGATTGGCTGGAGGAAATGAGATTGTCAAATCATATGTGGTTGATTTGTGTATAATAAAATAACAAGAAGTTATTGGAAAATGTGCCTGAATTATAAAATTCACCACCCAATAAAATTAACTCTACAATTTGCGCCATGAAAAACTCGCTGATGCTGGAGTTCAAAAATGATAAAAAAATAAATTAAAAAAAAGTGATAGTGGTGCACAAAAAAGGAAAAACAAACTCGAAAGGCAGAAAAGGGATGCAAAAATTCCTAAACTAACTAACTTCTTTGGATCATTTTCATCTGTGCCCGTGGAAGACCCTGAGTGCAGCGGCAGCAGCCCACATTTAGCTTCACCCTCCCGTCACCGATCCGCTTGTTTTATCCGTCGAAGAAGGTAAGCAAGCAGCTGTAATGAGTTAAGCACTATTTGGATGGTAATTGTTTCTCGTGCAGTCGTAAGGTATTTTCAAAATTTATAGGGGCTAATAGTCGGTTATTTTATTGCAGTCTGAATCCAGAATGTCAGTGTTTTTTCTCCCACCACCCACCCGGCTGAATTACTGTTTTTTTGACGAACATAAAGGTCCAATATCCAAGGTACATGGACATTTTTGCCCCGATGAGTTTTTGTCTTATTCAGGGTGTCCGCGGATCCTTAAAAAGTCTTTTTTTACTTATGAAAAGTCTTACATTTTCGATGGCAATTTGACTTAGACATATCTAAATGTTTTCCAAAATTAGAACAATCTAATTAGCGTACTTTTTATTTGCTTGTTTATGTGACATTGCGCGTCACATTCGTGGCAGCATTACGTCTGTCTCCTGCACGCGAAACAGGAGGAGAGAAGAAGCAAGTTGGTAAATGTCAGTTCATATCTAAGTTCATTCTTTATATGCGTAGGGGTGTGCGATGTGTATTGTCTATTATGATTTTGTAATCATTGTTTAACGATGTACGAGGCATGGTGAGCTGACATCGCTTTTGTCTCTCGTGCTTTCACTGCGTGATGTGTACGGTTATAGGTAGGCCTATGTTCCCAAATGAGTTTTTGTCTCATATTTAAATCAATATTGTTTGTTTTCAAAATTAAGCCATAGCAGAGTCTCAATGCAACAGACGCGATGCATTTTTGAACAGAATCCGCGTTTTGAACGAATCAATTTAATGATTCAATGAACAACACAACTTGCTGCTTTCCCGAATGAATCAACCATTTGAACAAATCGGTTGAATGAATGACTCCCTCAACTCACTTATTAAGACAGTGACTTGCCGCCACCTACTGGCAGTTTTAAGCCGGTCGCACACCGGACGCGCAGCTCAGCGCAGCGCCACGTCTTTTAAATTCGAACACATTATTCTCTATGAGAGTACACACACCGGCGGCGTCTGTCCGCGGCGCCCAGCAATGGCTCAGGACCGTGTTCAAAACCCTGCCGCGCCACACAGCGCCATTTACATAGTTTTATATTAAATTTATATTTATGTGTCTCAAATCGTAGTTAATGTATATACGGACTTAACCCCGTGCTGCAATATACATTTAGTTTTATATTTATTTACAGAAATCAGAAAATTGCTGATGCTAACGGATTTTCAGGTGGCAGTTGTCCTACGTGGCGCGGCGCGGCGCTGAGCTGTGCGTCCGGTGTGCGGCCGGCTTTAGTCTCACATTTAAAGTAGCCTACCCTTTAATTAGAATGTTAAATATGAACTGATTTCTAATTTTAATGATCTCATACAGGTTTTGAACAACATGAGGGAGATGTTGTTGAACCATCCCTTTAAATTATTAATGGTTAGCCTAAGTACTTATTGAGGAAGTATGACTGACGTATGAGTAATGTTTTTGCTGATTTTGGAAACCTTTATGTTTTTGAGTTCATATCTGGAGTAAATGCACTGTTTTACCAATAAAATGTTCCTAAAATGAACCAAGAAATTATGTGGAGTAATTTTTATCACGATGTTCCATCAAAATCTGTGCAGTAGAAGGTTAATGTGTTAAATAGCCTGGACTATTTAGTGTGCAATAATAATAATAAATAATGATAAAGAAAAACATTAATTAAATACAATGATTAATAACAATTTATTTAGATTTTTATTGCGGTAGAAGACTGGCGTGGCAATCAGATGAAAGGGGGCCCTTGGTGTTGCTATAGCCCCAGGGCCCAAAGTCCTCTTAATCCGGGCCTGCCCGTATAGTGCTTTATTTCTGCTTTACATGAGCGCCACCTACTGTCACAGAGCGAATTTGTTTTTTGCATTGATCTGAACTGACAAATTACAGATTCCTGTTTGTTGAACACGAGTAAATAGATATCAATCAATCAACAAAGTGTCCTGTGCTCACCACACACCGGCTATATGTGGAGAGGAGAGATTTGGCTATAGAGTGATGTGTGGCTAACTTACACAGAAGAGACTTTGTTGCTCAGCACATGAACATAAACTACTTACTGTGATTTCAGACTGTGTTGATCCGGTTTCTCCACTGTATGGATCTTCATGTGTCGCTTCAGGTGAGTTTTAATAGAGAAACTCTTTCCACACTGATCACACGTGTGCGGCTTCTCTCCGCTGTGGATCCTCTCATGTTTTTTCAGATTTGCAGACAGACTGAATCTCTTGTCACAGTGTGAACACTTGTAAGGTTTTTCTCCAGTGTGAATTCTCTGGTGCTGTTTTAAATGTCCAGCTGTTGTAAAAGTCTTCTCACACTCAAAGCACATGTACTCTCTCACACCAGTGTGAACTTTCTCATGTGCATGTAAAGTTTGCCGCAGTGAAAAACTCTTTCCACACATAGAACATGAATGTGGCTTCTCCTTCGTATGAACTACCAGGTGTGTCTTCAGGTTTGATGCCCAGGTAAATGTTTTGCCGCATTGATCACATGTGAACGGCTTCTCTCCAGTGTGGATCCTCATGTGATGCGCAAGATTTAGTTTACATGAGAATCTCTTTTCACACTGATCACATGAGAACGGCTTCTCTCCGGTGTGGATCATCATGTGTTTTTTAAGGTATGAAAATCGACTGAAATCTTTCCCACATTTATCACACTTTAACGGCTTCTCTCCAGTGTGGATCTTCATGTGTAGCTTCAGGTCACTTTCAAAAGCAAAACTCTGTCCACACTGATCACACGTGTGCGGCTTCTCTCCAGTGTGGATCATCTCGTGTTTTTTCAGATTTTCTGATCGAGTGAATCTCTTGTCACATTGTGAACACTTGTAAGGTTTTTCTCCAGTGTGAATAATCTCGTGCCGTTTTAACTTGTCTGCTGTAATAAAAGTCTTCTCACACTCAAAGCACAAGTACTCTCTCACACCAGTGTGAATTTTCTCATGTTTATGTAAAGTTTGCAGCAGTGAAAAACTCTTTCCACACACAGAACAAGAATGCGGCTTCTCCTTTGTATGAACTCTCAGGTGTTCCCTCAGGTTTGATGCCCAGATAAATGTTTTGCCGCATTGCTCACATGTGAATGGTTTCTCTCCGGTGTGGATCCTCATGTGATGCGCAAGATTTTGTTTACATGAGAATCTCTTTTCACACTGATCACATGAGAATGGCTTCTCTCCTGTATGAACACTCATGTGACGCTCAAGACCATCTTTGGATGTGAAACTATTTCCACACTGAGTGCAGAATTTCTTGGCTCTTCTTTTCTTTAAAAATGTCTTTTTAGTCTTTGAGCGACTCAAAGGTTTTTCTCCAGGTTTGACATGATGTTCCTCCTCCACTTCTCTCAGTTCTTCACTCTCCTCCTCCACTTCACTCAGTTCTTCACTCTCCTCCTTCACTTCCATCAGGTCTGACATGAAAGAAAAATGTATTAAATAAAATTTTCAGTACATCAAAATAATTCAAAGAGAGAAATATAAAGTGAAAGGACATGAAAGTGAGCCCTGATGTAATCGTAGAAAGTAGACAACTGTTTTAAAATATTATGATAATTTGATGCCTTTTTATAAATTGATTATTTGTCCTTGAAACTTTTCATGAATGAGATAAATTTGTCTGACACACTCAGTGCTGATTCATCAACGCTGTTATCAACCATCAAATTCTGGTAACGTTGTTGTAAATTGGGAACGTATGTAAAATAAAACAGTTAAATTAGTTTTAACTTGATCTGATGTTGACAATCAATATACAATTTCTCAAACCTCCATTTACTGACCATTTGTTGAAGAAAAACCCCAGAACATTCTGTACCATTTCATTTTAACTGTTAATCTAAAAGTGATGAAGTGCTTGAATGTTTCTAAGATGAATGTTCTTCAGCATCATGAATGAATGAAGAATAAACAACAACCTCTTTGTTCTTCAGCTTCACCGATGATGTGCCGATGTGGGAGGAGTGTCATTGATTATGCAATTGGTGTGGGAGGAGCTGATCTGCCCAAAATCTAAAATATATCAGTCACTGAGTTTTATATACTTAATGACACTTCAATGCAACAAATAAATGGCACTTCTAAAATATTATGATCATTTGCAGAATGAATTTTTATAAATTGCTTATATGCCCTTGAAACTTTCCATGAATGAGGTAAATTTATCTTACAATTATTATTTTCTAAAACATTATCGAATCTGAATCCAGGCACGAATCCCATTGTTACAATACTGCCATATTTTGACACCAACCTTGATATTGATATTTATTTTACTAAAAACGTTTTGAATTATTAATTATTATTAATACTTTTCCTTGCACGGACTTCCATTCATACGCATGTGAAAGTGGGATCATCTCTACGCACGGCTTGGGCTCTGGAACCACACTCCTCGAGAGAGGATGGACTCTTCACCACTCTGGAGTTGCCCATGGTGAGAGGCGGCAGGCTGGTGTGGGTTTGCTTATAGCCCCCCAGCTCAGCCACCACGTGTTGCAGTTCACCCCGGTGAACGAGAGGGTCGCTGGTTGGCTTGTGGGACTCCTGAGGCAGCTGACGGGTACCGACAGGCCAAGCGGACTGCAGCCCGGGTGGTTGTGGAGGCAAAAACTCGGCGCCTGGGAGGAGTTCGGTGAGGCCATGGAGATGGACTATCGGCTGGCCTCGGAGGAATTCTGGCAAACCGTCCGGTGCCTCAGGAGGGAGAAGCAGTGCCCTACCAACACTGTTTACAGTGGAGATGGGCAGCTGTTGACCTCGACTGGGGATGTCGTTGGACGGTGGACGGAATATTTCGAGGATCTCCTCAATCCCACCTACACGTCTTCCATTGAGGAAGCAGAAGCTGAGGGCTCAGAGGTGGACTCGTCCATCACCTGGGCTGAAGTCACCGAAGGTAGTCAAGAAACTCCTCGTTGGCAAGGCACCGGGGGTGGATGAGATCCGCCCTGAGTACCTCAAGTCTCTGGATGTTGTGGGGCTGTCTTGGCTGACACGCCTCTGCAACATCGCGTGGCAGTCAGGGACAAAGTGCCTTTGGACTGGCAGACTGGGGTGGTTGTCCCTCTTTTTAAGAAGGGGGACCGGAGGGTGTGTTCCAACTACAGGGGGATCACACTTCTCAGCCTCCCTGGGAAAGTCTATGCCAGGGTATTGGAGAGGAGAATACAGCCGATAGTAGAACCTCGGATTCAGGAGGAACAGTGCGGTTTTCGTCCAGGCCGTGGAACACTGGGCCAGCTCTATACCCTCTACAGCAGGGGTGCCCAATCCTGCTCCTGGCGATCGACTGTCCTGCACAGTTCATCTCCAACCCTAATCAAACACACCTGAAGCAACCAATTAAGGTCTTCAGAGCACGTCAGGATCACTTGAAAATTGAAGGCATGTGTGTTTGATTAGGGTTGGAGATGAACTGTGCAGGACAGTCGATCGCCAGGAGCAGGATTGGGCACCCCTGCTCTACAGGGTGCTGGAGGGTTCATGGGAGTTTGCCAGGTTTGGGGACAACACGATTTCGTCTCTGCTCTTTGCGGATGATGTTGTCGTGTTGGCCCCATCAGACCAGGACCTTCAGCATGCACTGGGACGGTTTGCAGCCGATTGTGAAGCGGCTGGGATGAGAATCAGCACCTCCATGTCTGAGGCCATGGTCCTCAGTCGGAAAAGGGTGGCTTGCTCACTTCAGGTTGGTGGAGAGTTCCTGCCTCAAGTGGAGGAGTTTAAGTATCTTGGGGTTTTGTTCACGAGTGAGGGAAGGATGGAACGGGAGATTGACAGACGGATCGGTGCAGCTTCTGCAGTAATGCGGTCGATGTACCGGTCTGTCGTGGTGAAGAAAGAGTGAAAGAGCGGTCTCGATTTACCGGTCAATCTACGTTCCTACTCTCTACGTTCCTACTGTATGTCCGTTTGCATTGTTGGTGCAATATAGATGGACACGCGAGACGCAACACATTCAGAATGAATAAACTTTTAGTAAACTACAGAACAGCGCGCGAGCGGGAAGCTGAGGTGGCTCGGGCATCTGTTCCGGATGCCTCCTGGACGCCTTCCCGGGGAGGTGTTCCGGGCACGTCCCACTGGGAGGAGACCCCGGGGAAGACCTAGGACACGCTGGAAGGACTATGTCTCCCGGCTGGCCTAGGAACGCCTCGGTGTCCCCCCGGAAGAGCTAGAGGAAGTGTCGAGGGAGAGGGAGGTCTGGGCATCTCTGCTTAGACTGCTGGCCCTGGATAAGACGTAGAAGATGGATGGATAGTAGCCAACAAATCCCCTCAGTCTGCTGAAACCAATGAAATGAGCTTTAACCCTTAAAGACCGATACGGCCGCCCGCGGCATAAAATAACTATCGTTCTAAAAAGTTTAATAACTTTTGAGTCGCTAATCCAATCTGTATGCTTTAAAATGCACCGTAAAGATGAGATTCACAGCTTTCCCGTGTTATCACGGTTGTCTCTATTGGTCATTCATAGGCTGCGTAGTGCCGGTGATTGCGTCATCAAAATCTGCAGCAGTGATTCGTCAAGGAAACACATATGGTTTCTTTCTCTGAGCCAAACAGGAACGATTGTTGATGCTTAGTCCCACCCCCATGCCCAGATTCGTCCAAACGGTCATCAACTCAACCAACAAACATAGTGATTGGTGATTTTAACAACCAATCACGTTTCTTTATACATTTTAAACAAACGCAATGCATTGAAAACTACGCATGAAAACTAACGGATGCAAAGTTTTTGACCATAGCGCAAACCACGAAAGAGCGCAAAACATGAAAGAGCATAAAACACGAAAGAGCATGAGTATGTAAAAAAAAAAACAGCAGTACAAATCGGAGGATGTGTTAGAATTGATTTTTTTAAACGAGTCATTAGACCTTGTGGAACCTTCCGATTCAGAAGATTGTTTGAATCATTTGCACTGTTTATTTATCTATTTGTATTTAGTTTGTGAAGATTATTTGCACTATTTGTTCATTAGCACTCAGTATATTACCCTCAATGAACAATTTCTCCATTTGCACAGTTTATTTCTTTTTGTATTTAGTTTGTGAAGATTATTTGAACCATTTGTTCATTTACACTCTGTATATTGTATTGTTAGTATTTATATTGCACAGTTGTCACTACTTGTTATATTGTTTGCATTTGTTGTTCATGTTCAAATTATAATATAATTTTCTGAAGAAAAATGTTTGCTTCAGTGTTCTGTTGTAATATAACAACTTTTCTATTTACTTTACCTCCTGAACTTATTTGGACACATCTACATTGTCAGTAAATGTAATACACCTGTTTTTACTCAAAAACGCCTAGAATAATATTATAATAAATGGCTATAACTTGCTGAGGGATTGTTACATGTAGACAAATTTTCATCTGGAAGTCTAAAACAACCAAGTCTAACTTTCTAAAAGAAAAAAACAAAACTTCAGGAAGTTCTGTTTGAGTTCACACTGAAAACACCACATTTTTTGCTGCCGTTTTTCTTAAAATCCTGTTAATTTAATAAATTCTCTGACAAAAGAAATGTAAAACTGGGACTTTAAATGAGCTAGCTGGAAACTTTAGGTTCTCCTGTTTAAAATGATATATGGCACTTGATGCTTGCTGCTAGAATGGGTTAGAAAAACAAAGAAAAGTACAGGTGAGTCAGGCACCCCAAAAATGTTCTAGGTCTTTAAGGGTTAAGTTAGCCTGGGTGCCTGCCCGAACCCCGCCCACAATATTTTTTGGTCGGGAAGTTCGGTCTGGACTCGCTCCGTTGAGGAGCTATTATGCCCGAACAAAAATTGTTCGGACCAATCAAATTGTCAGGGCGGGCTTTATACGATGATGGACAGATAAGCAACGGTAACGTCATCATCCACGTCATCAACGAGCGCTTGGGTTGAATTCAAATGACTGCCGCTGAAGAATTGAGATTTCACGAGTTCACGCTTACAAATAAGTCAGATAGAATAAATGCATATTTGGCGTGCTGTCTGAGGAGAGGCTTCGGGCTCGGTATTCGGCCCGAACCCAAAGTACTCCCCCCGTATTCCTGGCTGTGGAAGAACAAGCCAAGAGTGAGTGCAGGGATGCTGAAAACTGTCATGTTAGGTGAGTTGACCGAGTGAATAAATATATGCTTTCCTCTCATGCTGATAGACGGTTGATTGGATTGATTATTTGAATGTGCTCCTCCTGAAATTTGTTTATAAAACATCATGTGTAGATTCCGCCATCGCGTCTGTTATAGAAGATATCGACAGCGCATTAATTTTAAAAGAGGAACAGAGAACCGCGATCGGAAACATGAATGAAAAACATACGTCACTTACTCCGTTGCTCTGATTGGTTGTAGGTCTATCCAATTGAGTGCAGAGGAATTTTTTTTCCTGGTTCGGTTGAAACACGCCCCATAATCAAATCTCTATGGAGAAGTATCAGACTCACATTCTGACTAGAATTGAGTATGACGACGTCAGGCTAGGGTTAAGTGTCAATTTACAGGAGATCTGAAGACATCAGCATAATAAATGAGGTGAAAACAGGAACTATTGTCATGAAATAAAGAGTGTTTTCAGCAGATCTGTTAATATTGATGAGCCTCAGACTATCAACACTCATTCAATAAGCCATTCTGAGTGTTTGCTGTTAGAAACACATTGTTTGAGTCAGGATACATGATAAAAGCCTGTAAAACTGCTCCACTGAAAGACAATACTGTTATTTCTCACAGTATGACATGGATAAAACATCAATAAACAATGACACTCATCTTCATCAACCACTACAGAAAAATAATTACAGCAGCATAATGTCCAGATCAATCTAAATATAGTTTGATCTTCTAATAACTACATTGATTACTACACAGTAAATTTGAAATCCAGAAATCAACACAAATATACTTAATTTCAACACTTTAAAAGTATAAATATGGAAACAACCCTCAAAGTGTTAGTTCGACACTTTCAAGAGTGTTGCCTCTCACAACACCGACACAGAGTTACAACATGAACACTAAGAGAGTAAAATATGAACATCAATTCTGCATTACCTACTTTAAAGAACTGCACTGACAAATCATATAATCTGAAAAAAATAAATTCACTTTGAAATAAACATCACTTTATATTACTCTTTCAAAACAATCCAGAAACTTTAATTGTAGGCTAACCTTAGTCTGGGATCATAAAAGTGGTTTTCTAAAAAGTAGTCATTAAAATAATAACATTTTATGAAAATGATCAGATAAAGATCACCACAAAGCACTACTGTTCCCAGAGTAATACACTATTCATATTTAGTATTGATTTAATGTCTCACGTGGCTCATTATAGGCTCAATGTAAAACATTTAGCAGTATCTTTTCCTTTAATACAATGCATTGCTATGCATTTAAAATTAGTTTAATATTCTATATCTATTAAAATCTCAGCTTAATAACATTTTGATTTTTAAATAATTTTAATCAAACACTGGTGAAACAACCACTTATGTCTGTAATGGTGACTTGATAGCTAGGACTGTAACTGGTGACCACTGTGGTGCATCGGTAAGAATGCAATCGAATGCTCTAATGCTCTTCAATGGATTTATTGACAGCCAGCAGATGATTATCTTCCTGAGTGTACAGTATGTGTGGTTCTACAATAAACAATACAAAGAAAAATATCAGCATACAAGTAAACGACAGTGCTGACATGATGCAATAAGTAAAGCTAATAAATGGTAATTAGTGCAACTTTCCCTTCAAGTAACCCGGTCTGCTACCGTATATCAAATAACCAAATAATATACCAGATAACACACATTAGCTCCTTATTAAATTAAAGAACAGCCTTTTACTGCTGGGTCTCAGTTCAGCAACCCAAAAACATAGTTCTCTATTACACAACCATTGTAAACACTCCGATAATAACAATAAATCTCAGGTGAGTACACACATAAACACAATAGTAGTGTAAAACTAGTAATTAGCATAATGCTAGCAAACTTTATGCTAACATACTGCATTACAACTGAGTATCGCAGAATAGACAACACTCATAAAAAACCTAAGGCACCAAAATATACATATGTAAACATTTACACCAGGGTACTCACATGTCTCTGAACGCACACACGCACAGATAACGACACAGACGACAACTATTCACTTCAGAAATATCTATGTGCTGCCCGTGGTCACTCTCACTACTAACTCGAAACGAAACCTATCTTCTTCTTCTTTTGGTGTTTTGGCGGTTGGCAAAACAGCTGAAAGGTACATTTACCGCCACCAACTGGACAGGAGTGTGAAGCGTTAACCGAGTGAAGCAAATAAACTAATAATAATTTTAAAAATCCTGTTTCCCTTCCTGATACGTCATTAAAGCACTATAAACCCTTGACTCTTTCTGTGCGTTTTGTATGTATTGGTCCATGTACATGTATTTTTCTAGCACAAACACAAGTACATAACTACAACTGCTTGAATCTGCTGCGACGAGTCTCAAACACTGTTTTTCGCTTACAAGTGACAAGTTTCGTGCGCTCCCCCTTTTGCACCATTCATCAATGTAAAATGTGGAGCAAAAGTGAGCTGTGCATCTGTAGAGGCAGAGGGCGGAGCCTGCATGAATATTCATGAGTTTCCCGGGCATGCGCGCGGATCTGATCATTTAGTTCACGCTCCTCGTTTCTCAGCAGGTTTAATGGATTATTTCAAAAAAGGTTAAATATAGTTTTAGCGCGAACTTAAACTACAATTGTGTATCGTTTCGTAGGGTTTATAATGTTTTTATTAATTTGCACGTTTTGTGCATTCATCAATGAGTGAATGATTGCAGGCATTCACTTCGTGTAGACCTAGGCTATATAAAGCACAGCAAACTTCCACTCGTTAATTTCGTTGTGCTTTTCCTTTGTACATTTCAATTTAAACTGTCTTTTGTTATCATTTGTTAATTGTTAATTTATCTTAATTAAAATATTGTGCACACAGTGGACAACAGTAACTTTACCCAGCATGCTCTACAAAAGAATTGAGACAGAAGCTTGCACCATGTGGATTATAGTGTGAGGTGAGGTCTATCAATGAAAAAGTGCTCAACCACCAATAACATAAAGGTGCCCTCAAACAATATACCTGGCCTGAAACCCATTGCGTCAAACTATTAACAAACAAACTACAAGCACCTACACTGTTTTGGTAGAACCCCTACCAAAGGTAGTTCTTCACTTCGCCACACCGGCGGAACCGTCTGTAGATCCTCTAGGACCCTTTAAAAAGGGTCGGTTCTCTGAGGAACCACACAGGTTTCCTGAGGAACTCTTATATGAGGCACTGTGTGGAACAGGTTTGGGGTTTTATTTTAATGTTTTATTAATTTCATGTTGTTACTATGGTTACCATTCACTTCTATAATAATAAACAAACTGAACCAAATACAAAATAAGAATTGTTTATTACATATTTTAGATACATTTTAATACATACACTTCCATTCACTTGGGAAAAAAGCTAGTAATAGATTAACATCAATGAATAGAATACGCAAAAAAAATGTATAATACATAAGCACCATGAATAACCAACCATGTGTATACAATGGGCTATAGAAGAAAAGACATCTCAACAAAATGCATGGAAACACATATGTTCCATGTAATAAATCAATTTAAAAACATTAACATTTTGACTCCCCTAATTAAGAATGTGCATCTTCACTTAACTTAAGTTTTGTTAAGCTTGTTAAATCTGACGTCACTGTTTCCAAGTCCAAAAGCTCTATCAGATGCCAAAAACAAACAACAAACAGTGCTAATATACACTCATTGTGCTGTAATATTCCTGAAAATTATGATCCTAACCTTTATCTCTATTCCGAAATCTCAGATGGTTAGTTATTCAGCTATTGTGAATCGTACAATGTTGAAGTCTGGGATACCGTTAGACTGGAGACTGTAATGTACACTACAGCTTTTGAAAAGCTTAAATGTGTGACTTGAATCAACAGTGCTATTAAATGGTTTTTGATATTCTCACTAGAAACAAGATCGAGGTAGTAGGGGGTTCGACCCGGAAACACTATTCATTATGTCACAACAAGCAGAAAACGTTTTCCATTATAACAGAGTGAAGGTGCAGTAAAATGATCTGTTCTTCTGTGAATGTTCACTGGTGAATTCCAGTCATTTCAATAAGAATCCACACGATCTGCAATTTCCTGTGTGGTCAAAAATGTCACTTTGGGACCAAGTTGGACACTGGAATTCTCTGGATTTGACCAACAGAAAGCTGTGTGAAAGTGACTCCTGTGTGAGCTTCATACATTACATCGCTACACTGCTGACCTTTCATCATGAAATGCACAAATGTGACGCACCTTTACTCGCTGCAACATAAAATGCAACCAATAATAAAATCTTCACAAGGGACATGTGAGGTACTTAATGAGTTAGAAAAGTGAAAAGGTGCACCAGCTTCATTTTCCGTTTGTTTTTCCTCTTTTCTGGTGGATGGTCCGGCACTTCAGTGATTTTCAGGTCTACAGGAGGATTTTTATTCTTGTTCAAACTTGTATTTCAGCTTACCGAGATCCCTGCAAAGTTCAAAATTTACTGTTAGGAATGTTATTAAAGAGATAGTAGTGAACTTAAAATAATTTCCTCAGCCTTGTGACGTTCCAGACCTGTTTGACTTTCTGTCTATGGAGCCCAAAACAGATCTCAGGCATAATGCAACCGCAGTCACCATCCGCTTTCACTGCATGAAACAAGCAGAAAAAAATTTGTAAATCATTCATGAAACCATTCTTATTTACACCTGTCTAGTTCATTTCAATGCAACAATTTATGTAAAAATGGATAAATATTCTGTTAAGCTTGTAACGATTGTTACTGTGTATTCATGTTTATCACATTATAGTGCAGTGTGCCCTTTAAGAGAGATGGTTACGTCACTCATGACGTACACTCACCTAAAGCATTATTAGAAACACCTACTAATACTGTGTTTGACCCCATTTCGCCTTCAGAACTGCCTTAATTCTACGTGGCATTGATTCAACAAGGTGCTGAAAGCATTCTTTAGAAATGTTGGCCCATATTGATAGGATAGCATCTTGCAGTTGATGGAGATTTGTGGGATGCACATCCAGGGCACGAAGCTCCCGTTCCACCACATCCTAAAGATGCTCTATTGAGTTGAGATCTGGTGACTGTGGGGGCCATTCTAGTACAGTGAACTCATTGTCATGTTCAAGAAACCAATTTGAAATGATTCGAGCTTTGTGACATGGTGCATTATCCTGCTGGAAGTAGCCATCAGAGGATGGGTACATGGTGGTCATAAAGGGATGGACATGGTCAGAAACAATGCTCAGGTAGGCCGTGGCATTTAAACGATGCCCAATTGGCACTAAGGGGCCTAAAGTGTGCCAAGAAAACATCCCCCACATCATTACACCACCACCACCAGCCTGCACAGTGGTAACAAGCCATGATGGATCCATGTTCTCATTCTGTTTACGCCAAATTCTGACTCTACCATCTGAATGTCTCAACAGAAATCGAGACTCATCAGACCAGGCAACATTTTTCCAGTCTTCAACTGTCCAATTTTGGTGAGCTCGTGCAAATTGAAGCCTCTTTTTCCTATTTGTAGTAGAGATGAGTGGTACCCGGTGGGGTCTTCTGCTGTTGTAGCCCATCCACCTCAAGGTTGTGCGTGTTGTGGCTTCACAAATGCTTTGCTGCATACCTCGGTTGTAACGAGTGGTTATTTCAGTCAAAGTTGCTCTTCTATCAGCTTGAATCAGTCGGCCCATTCTCCTCTGACCTCTAGCATCAACAAGGCATTTTCGCCCACAGGACTGCCGCATACTGGATGTTTTTCCCTTTTCACACCATTCTTTGTAAACCCTAGAAATGGTTGTGCGTGAAAATCCCAGTAACTGAGCAGATTGTGAAATACTCAGACCGGCCCGTCTGACACCAACAACCATGCCATGCTCAAAATTGCTTAAATCACCTTTCTTTCCCATTCTGACATTCAGTTTGGAGTTCAGGAGATTGTCTTGACCAGGACCACACCCCTAAATGCATTGAAGCAACTGCCATGTGATTGGTTGATTAGATAATTGCATTAATGAGAAATTTAACAGGTGTTCCTAATAATCCTTTAGGTGAGTGTATACTATGCGTGATGACGTTGTACGAGATGAGTTGAGACCATTGTAGATGCTAGACGTGCTCTACCCTTTTCCTGTATATTTTATTTGTTGACAAAGTTTTGTGACGCTAAGAAAGAGTAACTCTCATGTATGAGAGGATTGCATTGCCTGTGCACTCATTAAATGTGCGTGATACAGCCTTTTCCGCCTTCAAGCTCTTTCTTCCCTCAATTTTTCTCGCGTTATCCGGTCCAAGCATTACAAGCTCCAAAAATGTCCCAGAAAAGATCCTAAAGATAATCAAATCCACAACTCTTGTGTAATGGGTTGTGTTGATGATTGAATGATTAATAAGAAAAAATGCATAGCATTATTGGCGCCAATTTGCCAAACCTGTGATATTGTTTTACATGTAAAAATAACATGAGATTTGAGAGCATGAGGGAAGATTTTCAGAGAATAACTGATTAAAAAACACAAGTACACAGTCAAACAATACAATTTCACACATTAAAGTTCATAGTAATAATAATAAAGTACTTGCATGTGGTGCAGGTGTTAGGGGTTAACCGTTTAGGACCCAAGGACCAGATGTTTGAAAGAAGACCCGGAGTCAGATTTATAAAAAATTGAAGAAAAGTTTTACTGAAGATAGTTTTGCAGTTTCATCAGCAGAAGTTCAGCTTCAAGACTCACACAGGAGTTTGTAGGCTGCCCCGCTAACAGTTACAAAGATCACAGCAGTTATACCATTTCCAAGATCTAAGCTACGTCATTGCTTACAGGCAGAATGATTCTGATTGGCTAAGAAATAGATAAACAGTAATTTTCCACACATATACAGATAGACGGAAGCAAGACTGTCAGCTGGCCTGCCCTGCCTGATATGCAACCACTGATAAACATAATTGCTTTTGATGAAAAAAAAAAAACTTATACGACTGTGGATTAGAACCCAGGACCTCTGTGTCAGAGAGAAAAACTTGGCAAAAGTTGGCAAAGTCTCATCAAGGTCTCATTGTAATGAAAAGGTGACTCCAGAACCTCTGAACTGAATACAAAGTGCTTAAAGGATCCCATAAGTTCCAGCAAGAACTGCAAAGATTATCAATGCTCCTCCAGTAACCCTACTATAGGAGAAAGAGCTTTGAGGCACTTAAATAATATTTTTAAGTTAATTGAGTATCCGATAGGATATTTGAGGCACCTTTAGTTTTTACTGAAGACAGGATTGCCAGACGCAAACCTGCATTTACTTGAACCCAAATAGCTTGTCAATCTGCAATACAATTTGGGGGGTGTAAAATGTTTCTCTCTAATCAGGGAAAATTATTCTGCTGCAATAAATGTGACAATTATTTGTTAAAAACTAAAAGATTTAAGTAATTAAGGAACTTACATCAGCAATGAGAAAAGGTGACTCCTCCTGCTTTTTGAAGTGTGCCAACATCACAAGCTTCACTGCTAGGCCATCAGTTCCTTCGCAGTCCTTCTGTTCTTCGGAACAGCTCTTACTTCCTTCCTCCACCTTGTAATCTGACTACTGAAGAAATTCAGGAGTCTTTTACCCTTTTTGTCCAAATCTTCATTCAGTCTTGAGTGTAGTTCACCATTGGTGAGAGTGGTGAAGTGTGACAATAAAAACTTATGTGAAAAGAGAAGTAGTGGGCCACTCTTTACCAACATCCAGAATGCTTGGGGAAGGCTTTGCGTTGATGTATTCCCGCTGTTTGGCATAAGTGATTGCCATTAGGTCTTCTACTCGTCCTCTCTCAGTGCCCTTGAGTCCCTCTCGGCTGAATATATCCAACATCTCAAGCTTCTTTTCCTCTAATGATGCTGATGTTTCTGGCTGCCAACAAACACACCCATGACTGTCGATTCTTGAAAATGTACATACTGCTGGCTGATCATCACCATCCTCGTCATCTCTCTGGGTCCGTTTGTGCTTCCTCAGACAGGAAAGAGGGTTGTCTCGATTCAAATATTCTACTCTGGTTTTGAGCTGATTTAGAATGCTGAAATACCCACATCCAATTAGCCCCCCCTCTTCATTTTTGTCTAAAAAGCTATTTGGATATTTTTGAGTTATAGCTTTTGCCACTACCACGCACTCTCTGCGAGTAGGGTTCAAGGAATGCTCTCTCATCACATCAACGGTGACTCTCATCAAGTGTCTGCAGTCATCCGGAGCTGGCCTCTCACCAGCATCTACTGCTCTTCAAAGAGTCAGCCTCACTTTGTTCCATGGCACCTCAAAATTGTTCACCTATGCAGAGATGGGACTGATAGGTGATATGGGGCATGTGCTGGAAGAGGCAACTGATAGTGGCTCAGGCAATGAAGGGCTCAGCTGGGGATTGGCAGGACCTGCATTACACACGTATGAATGAAAGCACAGAATAGTCAGGTGAAAATAAGGTTTGACCCTAAAAAAATTCTAACAAAAGGTTTCACAGTGGCTTACAGTAGAATCAGATGTACTTAAAAAAAACTAAAAGTTTACTAAAGTTTGACTTTAAGAAAATAGTAGCCGTCAGATCCTTTTAGGTGGGTCAATATAGGGTTAAACCTCAACAAAATTGACACAAATATATATTTTTAATGGATTCTGGTACAGTTGAACATACTAAATAACATACTAAAAATCTATTAAAATCGGACCTTGGGAAAAGGGTCATTTTCATGGTCAAAACAAACAAGAAAATTATTTTATGTTAACATTGAAGTATTTTTTAAGCTGGTTCAGATCATACCTATCTGACCGATACCATTTTGTCTATTTAAATGGAGAAAAATCGATCATAACGTCAGTAAACTATGGAGTGCCGCAAGGATCTGTGTTAGGCCCTCTATTATTCTCAATATATATGCTGCCACTTGGAAATATTACAAGGAAACATGGAATTAGTTTCCATTGTTATGCTGATGACACTCAAATCTATATTTCATCACGGCCAGATGAAAACACTAAATTATCCAAATTGTGTTAAAGATATAAAAGATTGGATGACGCGCAATTTTCAATCTTCATGTGTGATGCACTAAGAAATGTTTTGCCGCATTGATCACTTGCGTAAGGCTTTTCTCCGGTGTGGATCTTCATGTGTTCTTTAAGATAACTTTTGTTTGAGAATCTTTTTTCACACTGATCACACATGAATGGCTTCTCTCCGATATGGAATCTCATGTGAACATTAAGATTTTGTTTGTTTGAGAAACTCTTCCCACATAGATCACAATGGAATGGCTTCTCTCCAGTGTGGATCCTCTCGTGTATTTTCTTATCTGCCGACTTATCTTCTTATCTCTTGTCACAGTGTGAACACTTGTAAGTTTTTTCTCCAGTGTGGATCCTCTCATGTGTTTTCAGATTTACACTTAATTAGTACATGCTCCACTGTTTCTCTTATTCCACACCATTCACACAAACCTGTATGATGTTTCCCTATTATTTGCATTGTTGAATTAAGTCCTGTATGTCCCAATCTTAATCTAGAAATAATACAGTCTTTCTTCCTTCTTTCACTTGACTTCCTTCCTCTACCTACCACTGGTTGTATTGAATGTAAATGTCTACCCTTTTCCTCATTGTCCCAGTACATTTGCCAATTATTATTTATCTCCCTTTTAATTATTGATTTGATTTCTAATTTGCTATATTTCATTTCCATATCTATAGTTTCCTTTGCCATAGCCTGTTTGGCTAACTTGTCTGCTGCTTCATTTCCTGCTACTCCAGTATGTGCCGGAACCCATAAAAACTGAACTGAAAATCTTGTTTTCCTGTTGCATTATGAACAATATCTGTAGGATTTCCAAAACAATATCTTGTCTAGTATCTGATTTCTGAGCTTCCAGGCACATCAAGGCCGAACTTGAATCTGAGCATATTAAAGTTTTACTTAACCCCATTTCATTTATTTTATTTATTGCTACCATAATTGCTATTAACTCTCCTGTAAACACAGATACATGATCTGATATTCTTTCCCCTCTCGCCACTTTCAATCTGGGTATGATGTACGCTACCCCCACCTGTTCCTTTTGTGGATCCTTAGACGCATCTGTGAAAACATGTACATATTGTTCATACTTACTCCCAATATACTCTTTTGTCATCTCTGCCTCCAACATCCTCTGATTTTTATCTTGCATTGATTCCAATAAGAATAGATCTACATTAGGTTGAGTAAATATCCATAATGGTATTGTTGGTAATATTACTGCTGGAATAACGCTGTACTCATTTAATTTCATATCCTGAACTAAATCCTTATCCAACCAATAATCCAACCAAAACTGTTAACTTTCCCTTTCCCATGTTCCCAACATGTTTCAAGTATACCTTTTGTTGGATGACTATCCTTCTGCCCTTTTAGATTAACCCAGTATGCCAGTGTCAATTGCTTCCTTCTTAAGTGAATTGGCATCTCCCCCATCTCCACCTGTAATGCTGAAACAGGAGAGGAAGGGTAAGCTCCACAACATATTCTCAACGCTTGTGATTGAATTCGCTCTAACTTTCCTAACTGTGACTTAGCTGCTGTTCCATATGCAATACAACCATAATCTAATATTGCTCTTATCATTGTCGAATAAATTGTTTTTAATGCCATTCTGTCAGCCCCCCATTCTCGTCCTGAAATACACCTCATTACGTTTAAGATCTTCTTACACTTTCCCTCCATCTTGTTTATATGTACTCCATGTAGCTTTGGCATCAAACCACATACCTAAAAATCTTATGTCTTTAACTTGTTCTATTTCTTTATTATATAACTTCATCTTTAAATCAATACTTGACCTTTTATTTGTAAAAAATTTAAAACCCCATTTATAAGACCATTTCTCAACACTTTTTAAAACTGCTTGCATTTTATTAACAATATACTCTACATTCCTACCTCTAAACCACAGCGCTCCATCATCCGCGAACAGTGATTTATTTATATTCTTATCTATTGTTGCAAATACATCATTTATCATAATAATAAACAACAAAGGACTTATGACACTACCCTGCGGAGTTCCATTCTCAATTATTCCTTTCCTTGATATATAATCCCCAATCTTTACTTTAATATTTCTTTTCATTAAAAACTCTTTAATCCAATTATATAATTTTCCGTCTATTCCAATTTGATCTAATTTGATCAATAAACCTTCCTTCCATAGCATATCATATGCTTTTTCTATGTCAAAGAAAACTGCTATTAGAGTTTCTTTATTGATTGATTGATTGATTTATTGTCATCATAAAAAACATTGTAAAAACGTTGTTTACAACGAAATTAAAAGTGCTACTCCTGGTGCATATATAAAAGAAAAAACACATTCATACACTTTCTCAAGTCATACTCTCACACAGAATCATACCGACACATACACATAATAAGACTGGTCACATGGTAGAAAGTGCAGATGCAGTGCAAGTAATGCAATCATTTCATCATGAAATAGTCCTATTTCAGTAAGTGAGTACTTAAAGTTGTGATGGCTGTGGGAAAAAAACTGTCTCTGAATCTGGATGTGCGTGTTCTGAACGACCTTTAACGCCTTCCGGAGGGGAGTAATTGAAAGTGTTTGTGGCCTGGGTGGGTGGGGTCGTTGATTATATTTTTTGCTCTGCTGAGGTAACGTGATGAGGCAATACTGTCCAATGTGGGTAGAGAGCAGCCAGTGATTTTCTCGGCAGAACGGATAACCCTCTGAAGGGATTTTTTCTGTGCCACAGTGCAGCTTGTATACCACACTGTGATGCAGTACGTCAGTGTGCTCTCTATGGCAGAGCGATAAAAGCCCACCAGCAGCGATTTATCAAAGCTTTCCTTATATCTGACTCCAAATTAATAATTGAGTCCATTGTACTTTGTCCCTGTCTAAAACCATTTTGATATGGGGAAAAAAAAATATTCTTCTCCATATGATACATTAAACGATCTGTAATCATTTTTTCCATTACTTTACCTAAATGTGCTGTTAACGCTATCGGTCTGTAGTTTAGTGGAATACTTGGATCCTTACCTGGTTTTCTAATAGGAATTATTACAGCTTCTTTCCAATTCTTAGGTAACGTCCCTTCTTCCCATACCCTGTTGTAAAACTCTAGAATGACTTTAAGAGTTTTACATTCCTTCCTCAAATTTTTCGAACTATTAATTTTTGAGAATTCTTTTCTAAACATTTCTGCTTTCTCCTCATCACTTATTGCTATTTCTTCCCCACTACTTAACACAGGATGCTCATATTCTCTTCTAATGCCACTCATCTTTTTAATCATACTCCATACTTCCCCAATTGGAGTATTTTTTCCAATTTCTTCACAATATGATCTCCAATATTCTTTCTTCACTTCCCTTACTGTTCTTCTAGTTTCTGCTTGTGCCTTTTTATATATTATCATGTTTTCCCAATTGTGAGTTTTCCTTAGAATTTTAAATGCTTTCCTTTTCCTCTTAACTGCTATTGCACACTCCTCATTCCACCATGGAACTATTTTCCCCTCCCGCTTTCCTTTGTTTTTCGGAATGCATTCTCTAGCAGCACTCTGTATCACTGATATTATTTCTGTATACACTCACCTAAAGGATTATTAGGAACACCTGATAAATTTTTCATTAATGCAATTGTCTAATCAACCAATCACATGGCAGTTGCTTCAATGCATTTAGGGGTGTGGTCCTGGTCAAGACAATCTCCTGAACTCCAAACTGAATGTCAGAATGGGAAAGAAAGGTGATTTAAGCTATTTTGAGCGTGGCATGGTTGTTGGTGCCAGACGGACCGGTCTGAGTATTTCACAATCTGCTCAGTTACTGGGATTTTCACGCAAAACCATTTCTAGGGTTTACAAAGAATGGTGTGAAAAGGGAAAAACATCCAGTATGCGGCACTACTCCTAACTCCTAACGGAATTCCATTTATTACTCCATACACCCATGACTCTTGTCCTACAATCTTGTAACTCATTACTATCTTTTTCCCAATTGTCTTTAATTTTATGGCTTTATTTTTTTGTTCTTCATTCCTACATGCTATCATTAAAGCTCCATCTTGTAGCAGTTTTGCAAAGGCTATCTCTCCTACCAGCTTTTTCAGTTCATACGTCAACGTCAATGGATTAACTCCTAAAACTCCTACCTCTCCTTTAAACTTCAGTATTATCCTAAATTCCCTCTTGACATTATTTCCCTCATCCCCCTCTTCCTCACTAGCTATTGAACTGCTTTCTGATATTTCCTCTTTACCTTTTTTCCTCTTTTTGTTAACCTTCTTTCCTGTTCTGGCCATATCCCATCCCATAGATATCATATATAAAGGCTAGATGTCTCGTGCGCGCTGCTGGCCAATGGAGGTCGACGTCCGCACGTGGCAGCCATCTTACCACAGTGCGCTCGCTCACTTGTTTAATGGTGCAAAAACTTTTAAATAACCATAACTTGCTCAATTTTCGACCGATTTTCAAACGGTTTGGTTTGTTATAAACGTCAGAGATGTAGTTATGACACTACATACATACACTGCATACATATGAAAAATTATAACATACATGTTCAAGCATTCGGAATTATAGCCACGTTAATAACGTTTGTAAGAAACCAAACCGTTTGTAAATCCGTCAATATTTCAGCGAGATATGAGGATTTGTGTGCATGCTGATCATTCACCTTAATGCACAGAGCACTGAGACAAGATGGCCGAACGGTGATGCTGGAAGTGACTGCGCCATAAGACATCTAGCGTTTATATATGATATCTATGTCCCATCCTACCTCCATATCAGCCTCCTCTTCACCTGTTTCTCCCATTCTTAGAGTCTCTGATCCATTCCCGGTTCGATTTCCTTGATTCCTCGTATTATACGTATTCTTTGACTTATTTGAATTGGCCGCCATACGCCGCCACTCAAAGTGTCAACAACCGCTCTCCAAGAAACAAGGCAACAAACCATGTGAGAGATGACAGAATCAGAACAAATAACTGCCTTAGGGGGCCTAACTTCTTCTATCCAATGCAATGCAATATTAATGGCTGTCATTTCTGCTGCAAATATGGACAAATGATCTGATGTTCTTTTTTTAATTGAGATTTTATAATCAGGGATGTAAGCTGCAATACCCGTTTTACCCTCTGAATCTTTAGATGCATCTGTATAAATCTGTGTTGTATTAGTACCTACTTTCTAAATATTGCTCTATGTTCTGATACACTCTTCTATTTTACAACAAAAGTTACGCCAATATTTCCTTTTAGCTTCTTTTATGATTCTTTTAACTTTTGAGTTTGATTTTTTGTATTCCATTAAATTGGTATAGGAATGATTTGATTTAACAATTTTGAAAGCTTTATTTCTAACTTGAATTGCTTCCTTACAATCAACTGACCATTCCTCATCCCAGAAGATTTGCCAAACACCTCCTCTGCTGTCTTACACAATATATTTGTAATTATTGAATTTAACTCATCAACATCATTAGGCCTACTCATATCTGACATTATTCCCATCAGCCTAGCACTTGCCGTCATGCAATATAACCCCCAGTTTGCTTCTCTCATTTTCCATCTTGGAAACCAATTCTCTTCAAGGCACACATTTTGATTCCTAATACTTAAACAAATAATAATAGTGATCACTGCCAAGAGAATTTTAATTAAAGGAGCTGTATGTAAGAAATGTATTTCAATTAATCATAAAATGGCCCTGATATGTCACTAGACATTAAGAAATCATGTTCATTTCAAATACTTATATCACTGACAACAGTAGTCCAGCCAGGATATTGTCATTTAAAAGTGAAGTTGCAGCCCTCAACTGATGTTGATGTTGTCATGTTGTGTTTTGGCCAGAAGCCCCACCCTCCACCTATCTACCAATCACGAAGTCAGTAGTGTTTCGGCATCGGGGTTGCCAGCTCTGCTCTAGTTACCACAGTTACGTAGCAGCCTACGTTCCTGCTGGATCCTGCAGCCTATCTGGCAACCTCGAGTCAGGGGGGAGGGGGAGGGGATACACCGCTCTACAGTCATTTGAAAGTGATTGCAGTACCAGTTTTGGCCACAATCTTACAAACAGCTCCTTTAACCCCCCACTCACTTACCCCTGCTATCTGATTCGATACTATTGTGAGATCTATTGCAGACTCTGTTTCATGAGATGCATCAAACCTAGTGTTCCTTCCATCATTTAAACAAACCAACTTATAATCATCCATAAACTCCTCAATAGTGGTCCCATTTCCATCTATCTTAGTACCTCCCCACAAAGTGTTATGTGCATTAAAATCTCCACATATTACTAACTTTCTATTTCCTCCCTCACACATATCATCTAGCATCTCTCTTACTATTTTTTTACAAGGGTTATAGAAGTTAACAATTTTAATTTTAGTTTTACTTACCCAAATCTCAACCATAACTGCTTCAATTTCTTTATCTATATTTCAATTTCTGTAATTAATCCCCTGCTGAATGAATGTGGCCACTCCACCTCCTGCAGTATACCTGTCTTTACGTATTGCTGTGTATCCATACATTATGAAATCAAGTGATGGCTTTAACCATGTTTCCTGTATACATATAATGTTTGGTTTGACATCTTGTTCCACAATAAAGTGTTTTAATTCCTGACCATTAGCAACTAAACTTCCAGCATTCCACTGCAGAATAGCTAAAGTCATTACTAACTGCCACATTATGCTTTACTATCAGATACCCCTAATGCCATGTTATGAATGAAGTCCACTGATAAATCATGAATATCTAGATACTTTTCGCCTGCTTTTTAATTATTTTAATTCTATCACTTCTACTTGTTACTTGGGCTGAACAATTAACCACTTCCACCATAAAAGCAATGACATTTTTTTTTATCCACAATTAAGTCAGCACAAAAAGTGTCCTCTCGTCTCGGTGACCCCAAAACGAAAGCGCTGATTGGCTGATCCCCGTTACCCCGAACATAAATAGCAAGTCCTTCTTTACAATGTCTATGGTATTAAACATATTTGAAGTCAAATTTTGGTTTGTTCTAAAATTAGCAGAGATATGCAACTTTAGGTAATAATTAATAAATAAATTACTTTAAGGACTCAGTTTCATTAAGTACTGCATAATTAAAATGAAAGTACAGTGTAACTTTCGGTAATTACAGAGTACCTATAAAGTGCGTACCGTGTAAGTATAGGGGAATAATATGTAAAGTTTTGGGAATCAAGGGGTAACAACCAGGAAAATAGCAAATTATTTAGGCAAATTATTTAGACTAAGTATTTTAGAATCTTACTTTTGGGAGCAATTTAGCGAGTACATATGTGGCATGAAGCAGTAAGGGCTCTCAATAAATAATCTATCTTATGGTGATAATTGTCGACTACGCCACCCTGAATCAATCAGGGAATATCTAAATAACCCAGTAACAATCACTAGGTCACAGGTTCGTGTGTGCCAGGGAGGTCAGAGACATAAATGCAAATAATATAATAAGCAGTCTTTATTAATATACAAAAGTTAAAATGTTCTGCTTTAAAAAGGCGCCCAGCGCTACATTTAATGACACGTAACAAGAGAAATAACAGAGCAGTATGAAATGGCAGCACCAACACAGTCCTCTACCCACGAGGGTAGGAGGAGTCTCAAGAAAGGAAGGTTCAAACAAAACAATAAATGTACCAACCAACCAGGCTGAGTCGACCGGCGGAAGGACCACTTAATGGCTTTTCCAAAAGCGCAATCCTACTCACACACACATCACCGTGCACTTGGATCACACATGCAGGCACTTCAAAAGTGTCACCCACTGCAACACCAACACTTTTTCATACATTAACAGTCAGTCAGATTAACGTTATAACTTTGTCACTCTAGAAAGAAATTGTAACTCTGTCACTAAAAGGAAGGAAGTAGACAATACAAATCCTGTTGACGTGTTTGCTGGCCCATGGCGCGATCACAGCGCAAACCTGTGGTTCTTAAAATGGACTCAGGTTTATACGAAGTGCAATTACTGTGGTAACGAGAGGGAGATCGTGCTGAAGATCAGAGAAATGGTCCGAAGGACGAGCAAAAAGAACGGTCCGAAGGACGAGAGAGGAGACCCACGCCTCACGAAAACCTTAAAGGAAGCGAGATGTTACTAATGCTCATTTTACTACAATTTTCCAGCCATCTTACATAACACTTACCACAAGATGATATCCCTCATATATAATTCTCACAGGCTAACGTTACTGTTTACAGCATTCATCAAAACCGCAGATTAGCTGAAGGGTACAGGAAGCAACACATTAAAAAGTAACGTATAACCCACTAGACCGCCCTCAATCACTGAACACAGCACATACCTGAAGGGTGAGCAGACACTCACTGAGCTGATAAGTGCACCGTCGGAAAAGTGCTAAGAGAAAGCTACAATTTGAAGAGATGACAACATCAGTAGTGTTCTAAACACAGGATTTAAACCAGCCGCTACAATCACATACCTGAGCTTCCAGTGAATAACGCACGAGGGGGCGGAGCAAAGACGTGACGCATCTCAGGATACAGCCAACCCGCATTAAATAGACCATACTCCCCCCTGATAGGACACCACAACTGTCAATCATTTAACTAATCCTGTCACACATACACTGCACCTTTTTGTAATAATAGTGTATAAAAATACATAAAGGCTTTTTTTAAATTACGGGGTACATATCAGTGCATTTATAAAGTAGGCTAATTTGTTATTATTGCAAAGGTGCACTGATTAAGTTTCAAGGCAAGTAAAACTATTGCAACTTTTTTTTTTTATGCTGGGAAAATATACTCTTGTTCCATGTAGTTACAGGTAAAGTATGGCATTGCAGGCTGTAAATTAAAGTGGTGCTTCTTACCCTCTTGTTTCATGTAGTTACAGGGTAAGTACTATAAAAACACATGTACACACACACACAATCTGATATCACTCGGAAAACTTTATTTGAAAAACAACTTATTTCAAAACGGATTTACAGCAATTTGTTTCTCTTGCTTGGTTTCCTCCTCCTCTTGTTCCTCTTTGTCTTTTTCTTTCTTTCCACTGATGAATCATGAATCTTAAGAATGAATCCCATGACATGTCTCTTGCTATTCTGTATTATGTGTTAAAAGAAAATACAGAACAGAAATGTCCTCACCATTTACTCATCTTTTACCCTCATGTCAACCGAGTGTAACGGAGGCCAGCTAGTAGTTGCTGTGCGAGTAAACCTCACTCCTCTGATCTCAATAGACGCTCTAGCGACAGATGCTAGAGGCTGCTGATATTATTAAAGGGGGGGTGAAATGCTCATTTTCACTCAATCTCCTGTTAATCTTGAGTACCTATAGAGTAGTATTGCATCCTTCATATCTCCAAAAAGTATTTAGTTTTATTATATTTATAAAAGACAGATAGACTTTACTGAGTCTTTTTCTGGAAAAAAACGAGCGGCTGGGGGCAGGCGAAGCTAAAGCTGTGTGCTAACGCGCCACACTAACAACACAGAGACATTTGAAGCAGTTTTACCAGTTGTACTCACCGCCCGGTTCCAATCACGACCGCAAACCTTTATCATTGCGACTGCTCGATCCTTAAGCATTAGACGATCTGCAAATCCGTCGATCTGGGCTTTGTTTATAAAACAATCATCGTCGAAATGCAGGGAACAAAGTCTTACACAGCGGCGTTGATGCTCTGAAAAAACAAACTCCATCCACTGGTCCCTTAGCGCTGGGTTCTTTGGGAATATGTGCAGGGTTTTCTTGCCCTGGCAACCAAAAACCCTCTTCTTTTGGTGACATTGACTTCCAAAAACTGAGCAAAGCGCTTTGATGAGGTAACGCACTGCTTTCGCTCTCTCTCTCTCTTGCTCTGGTCTACGAGTGCGCGCCCGCGGTTCTTCTGGCAGAAGTGCCCCTAGGACCCATATAAGGAAATTCCGCCCCATCTTACGCGAAAAAAACTTTCCGAAACTTGTGACAAACCGGAAGGACAATTTTTGCCACAGAAATACTCCTTCAAACGTACAATTTAATTTTTGAAACTTTGTCCATGTTTAGCATGGGAATCCAACTCTTTAACAGTGTAAAAAAATCAGTATGCATGAAATAGCTTTTCCCTTTAAGTATAACTGTAGTTTTAAATATTCGGTCTACTGTTTTCCTACACTTTTTAGTTTTACAAATGGTTAAACAATCAATGTTTAGTTTAACAATCTTTTAAGGATGAACAAATCATGGTTTTTGTCATCACATTAAAAATAACATTAAAACTGGATAATATTAAAAAAATTAAAGAGCTGGAAAAAGTGTGAAGGAATTAGTGCTTGAATTTTACTCTCAAAAGGATGTACGAACCCTGAAATGAATAATGTAAAAACATTTGACTATTTCTGCCACAATACCATGGTTATAGTTAACATTACTACATTACATCCATAGGGATTATTGGTGATTTGTGGACTTAAAAGCCCTATTACTTAAAACTTCATGAACTTGTTCGTTCAAGGCACAAAGTTTCTCCTGGTTTCCAAGTCAGTGCCCATTATTTACTCACCCTCAAGTCATCCTAGGTGTGTATGACATTCTTCTTTTAGACAAATACTATCAGTTATATTAAAAAAAATGTCCTGACTCTTCAAAGCTTTATAATGGATTATAATGACTTTCCATTTACTTGCAGTCTAGAGCCCTGTATAGTGCTTTATTTCTGCTTTTACATGAGCGCCACCTACTGTCAGAGAGCGCAAGTTTAATAGATATCAATCAATCAACAAAATGTCCTGTGCTCACCTCACACCGGCTATAGGTGGAGAGGAGAGATTTGGCTATAGAGTGATGCGTGTCTAACTTACACAGAAGAGACTTTGTTGCTCAGCACATGAAAATAAATTACTTACTGTGATTTCAGACTGAGGTGATGTGGTTTCTCCACTGTATGGATCTTCATGTGACGCTTCAGGTCACTTTTAACAGAGAAACTCTTTCCACACTGATCACACATGTGCGGCTTCTCTCCAGTGTGGATCCTCTCATGTCTTTTCAGAGATGATGACTGACTGAATCTCTTGTCACAGTGTGAACACTTGTAAGGTTTTTCTCCAGTGTGAATTCTCTTGTGCCGTTTTAAACTGTTCGCTGCAGTAAAAGTCTTCTCACACTCAAAGCACATGTACTCTCTCACACCAGTGTGAGTTTTCTCATGTCTATGTAAATATGCCAGCTGTGAAAAACTCTTTCCACACACAGAACATGAATGTGGCTTCTCCTTCATATGAACTGTCAGGTGTGTCTTCAGGTGTGATGCACAGATAAATGTTTTTCCGCATTGATCACATGTGTACGGCTTCTCTCCAGTGTGGATCCTCATGTGTCCTTTAAGGTGTGAAGATTGACTGAAATCTTTCCCACATTTATCACACTTAAACGGCTTCCCTCCAGTGTGGATCCTCATGTGTCGCTTCAGGTCACTTTTAAAAGCAAAACTCTGTCCACACTGATCACACGTGTGCGGCTTCTCTCCAGTGTGGATCATCTCATGTGTTTTCAGATGTGATGATCGACTGAATCTCTTGTCACAGTGTGAACACTTGTAAGGTTTTTCTCCAGTGTGAATTCTCTCGTGCCGTTTTAAACTGTTCGCTGTAATAAAAGTCTTCTCACACTCAAAGCACATGTACTCTCTCACACCAGTATGAATGTTCTCATGTCTATGTAAAGTTTGACGCCGTGAAAAACTCTTTCCACACGCAGAACATGAGTGTGGCTTCTCCTTCGTATGAACTCTCAGGTGTTTCTTCAGGTCTGATGCACAGATAAATGTTTTGCTGCATTGCTCACATGAGAACGGCTTCTCTCTGGTGTGGATCCTCATGTGAATCTTAAGGTTTGCTAATTGACTGAAACTATTCCCACATTTATCACACTTAAACGGCTTCTCTCCAGTGTGAATTCTCATGTGAAGCTCAAGACCATGTTTGCGTGTGAGACTCTTTCCACACTGAGTGCAGGTGAAAGATTTCTTGGCTCTTCTTTTCTTAAAAAATGTCTTTTTAGTCTTTGAGCGACTCAAAGGTTTTTCTCCAGGTTTGACATGAAGTTCCTCCTTCACTTCACTCAGTTCTTCACTCTCCTCACTCTCTTCCATCAGGTCTGACATGAAAGAAAAATGTATTAAATAAAATTTTCAGTACATCAAAATAATTCATTGAAAGAAATATACATTGAAAGGACATGAAAGTGAGCCCTAAAGTAATAGCATAATTTGATGCCTTTTTATTTTATTATTATAAAATATATAATAATTTGATGCCTTTTATTATTTATCAGTTAAAATAGTATTAGCTTGATCTGATGTTGATAATCAATATAAAAATGTCTCAAACCTCCTTTTACTGAACATTTGTTGAAGAAAAACCCAGAACATTCTGTACCATTTCATAGTTTAACTGTTTATCTAAAAGTGATGAAGTGCTTGAATGTTTCTAACATGAATGTTCTTCAGCATCATGAATGAATGAAGAATAAACACCAACCTCTTTGTTCTTCAGGATCTTCAGTGTGTTTCATTCTGCAGGGTTCTGGATCACTCATGTTCTCACTGTCCTCTTTAATAAACTCAGTCTTTGCAGATTTCAGCTCTTCCTGATGCTCTGATGCTCGACTTCACTTGAAGCTGATGGGAATTTACAGCATTTATTGGAGAATTTATGTGGGAGGAGCTTCACTGACCATGTGATTGATGTGGGAGGAGCTTCGTTGATGATGCAATTGGTGTGGGAGGAGCTTCACGGATCTGCCCAAAATCTAAAATATATCAGTTACTGAGTTTGTTTTTATACTAAATGACACTTCTATGCAACAAATAAATGGCACTTCTAAAACATAATGATCATTTGCAGAATGCATTTTTATAAATTGATTATATGTCCTTGAAACTTCACATGAATGTGGTAAATATATCTTCCAATTGTTATTTCTAAAACATTATCGAATCTTTGAGATTGATATTTATTTTACTAAAAACGTTTTGAATTATCAATGTCTGTTCACACTAGACTTTTCCTTGCACTGACTTCCATTCATACGCATGTGAAAGTGGGGCACCAGAAACACAAGCTCAAGTGAACAACCCTGTGAGAAATAATTCATTCATTATTTGTATTGCTAATCCTAACATTATTCTGTTTCTTCATTAAAATACAGGTATCTAGAAATAAATAAAAGAATATTTAAATTCTTCCAAATATGAATAATGGTAAGAAAAACAGTTAAAATCATAAACACAGAAATAAATGTACATATAGTAAACAACAATTATACCCTCAGTCTGCTGACACCAATGAAATGAGCTTTAAGTGTCAATTTAAAGGAGATGTGAAGACATCAGCATAATAAATGAGGTGAAAACAGGAACTATTGTCATTAAAAATAAAGAGTGTTTTCAGCATATCTGTTAATATTGATGAGCCTCAGACTATCAACAGTCATTCAACAAGCCATTCAGGATCATCAGCAGATCATCTCACTTTATTCTGAGTGTTTGCTGTTAGAAACACATTATTTGAGTCAGGATACATGATAAAAGCCTGTAAAACTGCTCCATTGAAAGACAATACTGTTATTTCTCACACTATGACATGGATAAAACATCAATAACACAAAACAATGACACTCATATTCCTCAACCACTACAGATTACAGCAGCATAATGTCCAAATTAATCTAAATATATAGTTTGATCTTATAATAACTACATTAAATCACTACACAGTAAATTTGAAATCCGGAAATCAACACCAATATACTTAATTTCAACACTTTAAAAGTGTAAATATGGGAACAACCCTCAAAGTGTTAGTTCGATACTTTCAAGACTGTTGCCTCTCGCAACACCGACACAGAATTACAACATGAACACTAAGAGAGTAAAATATGAACACCAATTCTGCATTACCTACTTTAAAGAACTGTAAAATACACTGACAAATCATGTAATCTGAAAAAAATAAATTCACTTTGAAATAAACACATCAGTTTATATTACTCTTTCAAAACAATCCAGAAATTTAAATTGTAACCTTAGTCTGGGATCATAAAAGTGGTTTTCTCAAAGTAGAAATTAAAATAATAACATTTTATATGAGCAGAAACTGAAAAAGATCAGATAAAGATCACCACAAAGCACTATTGTTCCCAGAGTAAAACACTATTCATATTTAGTATTGATTTAAAAGAGAACTCCGGTCAATTTTAACATTGAGCTATTTTTTTTTGTAAATTTGGACAAAAATCGGTGTTGCCTACACTGTGTTATCCTCTTTTTAAAATTTGCACCCTGTTGACTTCAATGGATGATGTGTCATTACAAGTGCTCAGCCATGTGAGTGATTCCTTCAGAGTGAACAGGGGTGAATCTGACACCAGTAGATGTGAAAGATATGTATAAAAATTATGTTTATTCAGCCAGCGCTCATACCTGTATTTACATCCTGTTTTCGGTTGAAGTCCACAGTAGTCGATTGTCGAGTTCGGGCGCATGATCATAGGTAACTAAACCTTCTACCGCTTTTTCGGGGCCGGGTCACGGGGGCAGCAGTCTAAGCAGGGATGCTCAGACTTCCCTCTCCCTCGACACTTCCTCCAGCTCTTCCGGGGGGACACAGAGGCGTTCCCAGGCCAGCCGGGAGACATAGTCTCTCCAGCGTGTCCTAGGTCTTCCCCGGGGTCTCCTCCCGGTGGGACATGCCCGGAACGCCTTCCCAGGAAGGCGTCCAGGAGGCATCCGGAAAAGATGCCCGAGCCACCTCAACTGACCCCTCTCGATGTGGAGGAGCAGCGGCTCTACTCTGAGCTCCTCCCGAGTGACCGAGCTTCTCACCCTATCTCTAAGGGAGCGCCCAGCCACCCTGCGGAGAAAGCTCATTTCGGCCGCTTGTATCCGGGATCTTGTCCTTTCGGTCATGACCCAAAGCTCATGACCATAGGTGAGAGTAGGAATGTAGATTGACCGGTAAATCGAGAGCTTCGCCTTGCGGCTCAGCTCCTTCTTCACCACGACAGACCGGTACAGCGACCGCATTACTGCAGAAGCTGCACCGATCCGTCTGTCAATCTCCCGTTCCATCCTTCCCTCACTCGTGAACAAGACCCCAAGATACTTGAACTCCTCCACTTGAGGCAGGAACTCTCCACCAACCTGAAGCGGGCAAGCCACCCTTTTCCGACTGAGGACCATGGCCTCGGATTTGGAGGTGCTGATTCTCATCCCGGCCGCTTCACACTCGGCTGCAAACCGTCCCAGTGCATGCTGGAGGTCCTGGTTTGATGAGGCCAACACGACCACATCATCCGCAAAGAGCAGAGATGAAATCGTGTGGTCCCCAAACCTGACACCCTCCGGCCCCTGGCTGCGCCTAGAAATTCTGTCCATAAAAATTATGAACAGAACCGGTGACAAAGGGCAGCCCTGCCAGAGTCCAACACGCACCGGGAACAAGTCTGACTTACTGCTGGCAATACGAACCAAGCTCCTGCTCCGGTCGTACAGGGACCGGATAGCCCTTAGCAAAGGGCCCCGGACCCCATACTCCCGGGGCACCCTCCACAGGCCACCGCGAGGGACACAGTCGAATGCCTTCTCCAAATCCACAAAGCACATGTGGATTGGTTGGGCAAACTCCCATGAACCCTCCAGCACCCTGTAGAGGGTATAGAGCTGATCCAGTGTTCCACGACCGGGACGAAAACCACACTGTTCCTCCTGAATCCGAGGTTCTACTATCGGCCGGTTTCTCCTCTCCAGTACCCTGGCGTAGACTTTCCCAGGGAGGCTGAGAAGTGTGATCCCCCTATAGTTGGAGGACACCCTCCGATCCCCCTTCTTGAAAAGAGGGACCACCACCCCGGTCTGCCAGTTCAAAGGTACTGTCCCCGACCGCCACGCGATGTTGCAGAGGCGTGTCAGCCAAGACATCCCCACGACATCCAGAGACTTGAGGTACTCAGGGCGGATCTCATCCACCCCCGGTGCCTTGCCACCAAGGAGTTTCTTGACTACCTCGGTGACTTCAGCTTGGGTGATGGACGAGTCCGCCTCCGAGCCCTCAGCCTCTGCTTCCTCAATGGAAGACGTGACGGCGGGATTGAGGAGATCCTCGAAGTATTCCTTCCACCGTCCGGTGATATCCCCAGTCGAGGTCAACAGCTGCCCACCTCCACTGTAAACAGCATTGGTAGGGCACTGCTTCCCCCTCCTGAGGCGCCGGACGGTTTGCCAGAATCTCTTCGAGGCCGACCGATAGTCCTTCTCCATGGCCTCACCGAACTCCTCCCAGGCCCGAGTTTTTGCCTCCACAACCACCCGGGCTGCAGTCCGCTTGGCCCGTCGGTACCCATCAGCTGCCTCAAGCCAGCCAGGCCTGATAGGACTCCTTCTTCAGCTTGACGGCATCCCTTACTTCCGGTGTCCACCACCGGGTTCGGGGATTGCCGCCTCGACAGGCACCGGAGACCTTACGGCCACAGCTCCGAGTGGCCGCGTTGACAATGGAGGTGGAGAACTTGGTCCACTCGGACTCAATATCTCCAGACTCCCTCGGGATCTGGTCGAAGCTCTGCCGGAGGTGGGAGTTGAAGATCTCTCTGACAGGGGATTCGGCCAAGCGTTCCCAACAGACCCTCACAGTACGTTTGGGTCTGCCGAGTCTGTCCAGCTTCCTCCCCCGCCATCGGATCCAACTCACCACCAGGTGGTGATCAGTTGACAGCTCCGCCCCTCTCTTCACCCGAGTGTCCAAGACATATGGCCGGAGGTCGGATGAAACGACTACAAAGTCGATCATCGACCTCCGGCCTAGGGTGTCCTGGTGCCATGTGCACTGATGGACACCCTTATGCTTGAACATGGTGTTTGTTATGGACAAGCTGTAACTAGCACAGAAGTCCAATAACAGAACACCACTCGGGTTCAGATCACGCCCCTCCAGGTGTCACTGTCGCTGCCCACGTGGGCGTTGAAGTCCCCCAGTAGAACGATGGAGTCCCCAGTCGGAGCACTTTCCAGCACCCCTCCCAGAGACTCCAAGAAGGCCGGGTACTCTGCACTGCCGTTCGGCCCGTAAGCACAAACGACAGTGAGAGACCTATCCCCGGTCTTATTTCAGAAACTTTAGTTTTTTGTTTTTTCAATAACCACGCATAAACATTATTCTCTCAAAAATGCAGACATGTACATTCTTGTTGCTCACATATTATGGTAGCCCTGTTTGTGCTAAATAGTGTGTAATTTTTTTTTGCCATTACTATGTTTATAAGCAACTGAAAAAAGCACAAATGTCAGGGCATGTCAGAACATCTCAAGGACCCCAAAAACACCTCAGACCCCAGAGGGTTAAAGCAGACACTTTATGTGTCAAAATATATGTTTTCTGACCTTCGTCAGCTCCAGCGGCAGATGATGATAGTGAGGACGGAGGATCAGGAGAGAGATGAGAGAGTGTAGAGTCCGCGGTAAGCAGAACTAGCCTACTTTCAAAACACTTCGGCTATGTCATGAGTGTAGGAACCCATAACCCAGTTACAGATTATTTCCACATATGCATAGTTGACGATTACCGCAATTCACTAGAAATTTAATGAGATGCGTTTGTAAACCATGTTTTCCGCCAAAATAAAAGCTTGATGCAGTTTGTGTCAAAATAAAAGATCATGTGCTTATCTCTTTCAAGTATAGAAACTGGTACAAAACTAATTATGAAAGTTTATTTTATTTTTTAGTGCATTTGTTTTACAAAATATGGCTATTACTGTCATTGGATTAATATTATAACTATTATGTAGTAGGTGTAATGTAAATAGACACTGTAACTAAAAGAGGTTTGAATTTTTCTTTGTTTAATTTGCACTCTGAATATGGGTGAGCTTTTAATTTTGAACTCTCAAAGTGCACCAGATTGATGAATTTAACATTAAAATGCACAAATTGCACGGGCATGCCCCCGAACCCCCCTAGAAGGACCGAGGTCCAACCACCACAGTTTTACCAAAAATCCTGTAAGAAACACTTGTATTGCTATGCCAACGCAGCTTATAGCTTGTTTTAGGATTCATCACTGTGGATTATAGTTCGACTGTATTAATAAATGTCAAATTTTTACTTATTTCATCTGTTAACTCTCACTCGTTCCTATACTCACTCATGACATGGCATTAGTGGTTTTAATGAATAGGAGTTGGTATGCATATAATTAAGGGCGTGCAAAGATGGGTGGTGTTTATGATCATATAGTGGGCCGGTCTGGGCCAAAATGCACGGGCCGTTTTTTTGTCCCAGTCCAGCCCTGCACCCATCCCCGCCCCCTTTCACTCGCACTCCCAAGAAAGTGAGCTGTGGTTGTCAGGGAGCGGGAGATGATGTCTGCAAAATCTTCAGTAATAAAATTCGCCTACAAAAATCATAAAGAATATATTTGTAAAACAACATCGATTCCAGAAGAAAGCATACAGCTTCTTGTAAATTCTTGCAGTGCTTCACTTTCAGAGACGGTGGGGACTAAGTTACGTCAAACTTTTATCGTCACTTGGAAAGGAAGCACAAAGAAAGGTAAGCTAATGTTATGTGTACCCAATAGCTGGGTTAAAAATATTGGGTCGTTCTGTTGGGTTATTCGGCTCATTTATTGGGTTGTTTCTATAACAACGCAGCCCGTTAGGTTAAAATTCAAATTTCAACGGTTGATCCCCGCAGCTAACAGAAGATACACGGGTGAGTTAATATTACACTATACAGTATATTGTATACATGTTTGTTTGTTTTTTCGTTATAAAGTGACTTTAAGCTCTTACATAGTATTATTGCCGCTTTTTTTAAAATGTTCAGCCAATTATTTCCATGTTTATATCTCCCATTTGACTGCTTTTTGTCCGCTATCTGCGACTAACGACACCAATATAGCATATAGCCAGCCAATTTCTTAATACTTGGTTGTGATACTCTTCCTAACTTTCTATGTTCTTTCCCATTCTTTTTGGGAAAGTTATTCATATTTTCATATATTAACCGACGCGCTCGGCTTCAAGACCCAGCAGAAGCCTGGTCCATCCATCCAGTGTTGCAGTCACTTAACGTTACAGGAAGAAGGTATGCTGAGTTATATAAAGGCCTATATTGTAGCGCAAATGTTTACTTGTTTTATCCCAACTACAGTGTGCATTTAAAATACTACAAAGTGTTAAACTAGGGTGACCATACGTTCTCTTTTTCCCGGACATGTCCTCTTTTTGGACCTAAAAAAATGCGCCCGGCCGGGACACCATTCATTGTGTGCGTTTTTGCATTGCTTTAGATCGCGCCTTCTCGCGCCATTGTTCGGTCGGTCATGTAGTACGTAACGCAAAACATTGGTCAAACTGCACCACGGCTTGTCAACAGTGGCACATGGCTCCTGAACTGCGTTAAAAAAGAGCCCAAATGTAATTTCACAAACTATTTACCGAGACATTTCCCGTGTTCCCGATTAAAAGCCTGAAATATGGACACCCTAATTAAACATTTTATCTATACAACTCTATAAAGATTAAAAGTTATAAAATATAACTATGACTCAATAAGATAGTAAGTTAATAGCCAGTTAAGTAACATAACACTTTTCAGATCTTTTCTATTGTCACTGACAATAGGCTTTATTTTTGTTAATTCACTTTATATTAACTAAACTTTTTTTTACACAGGAAGCTATGGATTCATGTAAGGGAAACACCTCAGAAGTGGAACCTTGAAACATTAATCGACAGATTTGCAGGTGAGAGATAATGTAACAAGCATATAGCAGCATCACTAATATAGTGAAACCTTTTTTGACTTCATGAAAATTAGAACTTAGGCCTAATGAAGGATAATAAATTATTCAAATGACACCTCTCCTTAAAGGAGTAGTCCACCAAAATGTTTTAAATCGGTCATAATTTTCTCACCATGTCCCTACTAACCTGTATGAATTTCGTTCTTATTTGGAACACAATTCCCAAGAGTTTTTTTTTTTTTTTACATCAATAAATCCAAAATAAACCAGAACATTTTCACACAGAAATAAAGCCTTGAGTCACAAATGCATTTTGGGACAAACATGCTTGCTCATACATGCACACAAACATGCATTTGTATAGAACAGCCTCAAATGCACATAAAGGGGTGAGACCTAACACCCACACAAACACAAATGCAGTGCACACACATGCATACACAACTTCATTTCTGCTAATTGGTGTTGGTTTTATATACACATTTTTAAATATTTTTTTTAATTTAAAATTATTTTTTTTCAGCATTTGGTTCATTAAAATTAATATAATTTGACAATCAAAACTCTACATCTTTTCTTTTAGTGGCATTTAAGTTATATTTTTGCAAATTTGTGGTGTTATTGCAAAACCAGACAATTTTAAAACACCTCAAATAATAATTGTTATTTGTTATTTGTCATTTGTTGATACAGCCTGTAGGTGCATCATTTATGACAACACGTTTTGGGTAATATTTGATCCATGTGTGCATATTTACCATTTAAAAATTATTTTTAAAGGTTGGAACAAACATCATTTAATATTTGGAGGAGGAGGAGCAACGGAGGCAATTCCCTCATGTCCTGCAGCTTGGGGATAAATTCAACTGCTCACAAGCTTTCGTTATTGTGGGAGGAGCGGCACTAGAGCAAGACAGCCTTTTACAAGCTGTGGATACATGCTTTAAATTATTTTATGTTTTAGACATTGAGTATCCAAAGCCTTCAGCAGCTGTTTGGCAGTTTCTACAACACACAATATTCTGTGCCATGAAGGAGTTCCATCAACTCACTGTCGCCTACTTAGGCAGTTTATAATTGGATAAGCTGGACAAGCTTTGGTTTGTTTTGTTTGTTTATTTTTGTTTTTGTATTCCATGTTTCTTAGAACTTAAAACATAATTGTAATTTTAGCATTAATATTCTGTGCCTGGAGGTGTTTATAATTGCATTACTTTTTAAATTTTTATTGAAACAATTTCTTACCTTTAGGAAATACATTAAAACAATTGCAACAATAACTTTTGAATGCAATGTCTAATTGAATGTAAATAAAGAATTGTTAATATACTTAAGTTGTGATTTATTTACATGGCAGCATTTTGACCAAATAACCCAACAGATTATTTTTTTGTAACCCAATTTATTGGGTAAAACTAATTACCTAATTTATTGGGTTAAAATAACCCAACAATAGGTCGGTGCTATATCAACCCACTATTGGGTTAGCTGTTGGGTCGTTTTTAACCCATCTTTTTTAAGTGAGTAAGTGATGTTAGCAAAGCTGGATAGCTAACGTTAGCAATCTGCCATGTACCAAATTGTTTTGCCCCTCACACAAAGAGGTTTAAAACCTCAATATTAGCTATAAATATTAATAGGGATGAGAATTGATACCGGTTCCACTCGAGAACCGGTTCTTATTTTTATGAACCATCAATGTTTGGTTTGACATCTTGTTCCTCGATAAAGTGTTTTAATTTCTGACCATTAGCAACTAAATCATGATTATCTAGATACTTTTTGGCTGCTTTTTAATTATTTTAATTCTATCACTTCTACTTGTTACTTGGGCTGAACAATTAACCACTTCCACCATAAAAGCAATGACTTTTTTTTTTATCCACAATCAGTCAACACAAAAAGTGTCCTCTCGTCTCGGTGACCCCAAAACGAAAGCGCTGATTGGCTGATCCCCGTTACCCCGAACATAAATAGCAAGTCCTTCTTTACAATGTCTATGGTGTTAAACATATTTGAAGTCAAATTTTGGTTTGTTCTAAAATTAGCAGAGATATGCAACTTTAGGTAATAATTAATAAATAAATAAATTACTTTAAAGACTCAGTTTCATTACTGCAAAAATTAAAACAAAAGTACAGTGTAACTTTCGGTAATTACAGAGTACCTATAAAGTGCGTACGTGTAAGTATAGGGGAATAATATGTAAAGTTTTGGGAATCAAGGGGTAACAACCAGGAAAATAGCAAACTATTTAGGCAAATTATTTAGACTAAGTATTTTAGAATCTTACTTTTGGGAGCAATTTAACGAGTACATACATGGCACCTTTTTGTAATAATAGTGTATAAAAATACATAAAGGCTTTTTTAAAATGACGGGGTACATATCAGTGCATTTATAAAGTAGGCTAATTTGTTATTATTGCAAAGGTGCACTGATTAAGTTTCAAGGCAAGTAAAACTATTTTTTTTTTGATGCTGGGAAAATATACACTTGTTCCATGTAGTTACAGGTAAAGTATGGCATTGCAGGCTGTAAATTAAAGTGGTGCTTCTTACCCTCTTGTTTCATGTAGTTACAGGGTAAGTACTATAAAAACACATGTACACACACACACAATCTGATATCACTCGGAAATCTTTATTTGAAAAACAACTTATTTCAAAACGGATTTACAGCAATTTGTTTATCTTGCTTGGTTTCCTCCTCCTCTTGTTCCTCTTTGTCTTTTTCTTTCTTTCCACTGATGAATCATGAATCTTAAGAATGAATCCCATGACATGTCTCTTGCTATTCTGTATTATGTGTTAAAAGAAAATACAGAACAGAAATGTCCTCACCATTTACTCATCTTTTACCCTCATGTCAACCGAGTGTAGTTGCTGTGCGAGTAAACCTCACTCCTCTGATCTCAATAGATGCTCTAGCGACAGATGCTAGAGGCTGCAGTCTTTAGCCTCCTTGTTAGACCGCCTGACTCTCATGCCGGAGACCCGGGTTCGAGACCCGCACGAAGCAGGGTGTGAAGGACCGGTGATAGGGGTTACACAAGATGTATACGAATTTCCTTCTTCAGATTAACACAAACATAAGTTTTTAGAAAAATAAATAATCTCTGTGAATGCATATAATGCAAGCTCATGTGTTCCTAAAAGTTGACAACAACACATACAACAATAACTACAGTAATCCATACGACCCCAATGGATGAATCAATGTCTTCTGAAGTGAAACGATAAGCGTTTGTAATAAAGATACCAAATATTTTACACTTTTAAACTGTAGACTATCGCTTCCGACCAACTGTCACCTGCGCGTTCATGAGAGGGTTGAGTAAGCGCACCGAAAAACCGAATGTTGCATTTTTTTTTTTTATGTTTATCATTTAACCCATATTTCTGGGTCATTCATTTGACCCAACCAGTGGGTGAAATGAACCCTCTTGCTGGGTTAAGTCTTACTCATGTGCTGGGTTATTTCGTGTCTCATTGCCTTAAAACTGCAACCAGAGGTGTGCACGCTCATGGACCACACAGTCTCTTTGAATCAATCTTCTACTTTTGTCGAAAGTTGACTAAAGTTTTGTCACTCGAGTTGTCTTCGCTGATACGGAGAATGGCGGCGAATACACAAACCTGCCAGACATAGCCAGGTGAGCGTGAACGCGCATGACGTCACGCCCAGTCTCAAATTCTGTCCCGAATCCCTCTTATTTATTTTACTGTACAGGATTATAGAGGCAATCGCAGTGATCAGAGAAGGGCTCATTCAGCCCATCAGGCAATTGTTTAAGCATGTATGGGTTAGAAAAACGGGTATTTTTAACATGAAATGTTGTGCATTGCACCTTTAATAATTTTTTGTATACAATTATTACAATTATACTATGTATACTTCTAAGGTAATAAAAACATAACTTTCATTAAGTAAAGTCTTTATACACCACTGTAAACATAGTTATGTATATATTGCATTTCTGTCAACAGATACTCGTAAATACCTGTTATTACACATTATCACAGAGTGTTGCAATATAACTAACATGCAATTTAAGCTTTTTTTGTGGAAGTATCAAATTTGTTTATTGCAAACATTACCAAATATGAATAAATGTGGCAAACAAAATGTCTATTTATATTCAGTATTTGAAAACTGAATTATAGTAGGCTAATAAAAGAGTACTTTGGACTAATATTGTCAACATTTAGGCAATAAAACTGTTATGTTGATAGTGTCTTTAACATTAAAACTCACAAACCAACAAAGCTGCTCGTATAATCTCCTGACTGGCAGTGCTGATGATCGCCACGCTTAGATAATGTTACACAATAAAATGAAAGATGACATGCATGGTAGGGTATCATGTAAGTCTACATTTTTAAAGTTTTAAATATTGACAATCATTCTTAATAATATTCTTCTCAAAACTGGCGCCTGTCCATTGACAATAATCCAGACGGAAATTCCTTTACACTACTAACCAGATCACAATGTGACGGCACGTATCGTGATGTTATTCCTCAGTTAAATTTTTTTCTGAACGATCCTGGTTCCAACAGAGACATTACAGAAGACACACGCAGGAGGAGTATGGCGAGTAAAACGTGACTTTTCTAAGACTACACTGAAGAAGGCGAAGGAGTAGTCTACTCTTCTGTCGCCGTCAGTCCGTGTCTATTTTTGAATGGGATTGATAGAGACGTCAGACCGGCGACGATGTCACGGCGACGTCACAGTAGTAACGTATACCTTACGGCGACGTGGCGAGGGCGTACGTGAGAAATGTATAAAAAATCATAACGTCTGAACCATAGACTGTAAAAAAAGATGGACGACGCCCCTTCGCTCTCTTCCATTGATGAGAACTGAAGCCTCCAGAGTTCTTTTTAAAAAATTGATTGCAGTACGACAAGAGACTTGTTAAAATAAAGTAAATATAATCTCCTCAGTCCTCCGAAGATCCCGGAAAAAATGGCCATTGGTGCTTCAGTGACTACTTCGATCAGAGAACCTGTCAATCACAGCTGTCAATCATGACGTTACACCACTGCATCACATAACTAACTAAAAACCAACTTATTTTTAAACAGACACTTGAACGTACATAAGCGTGATAGAAACGACAGCAAATGAAAGACACCACCTTTGGAAAAAAGATATTTGAAGTGTAATTTAATTGGTTAGTTGGTCTCACTTCCCATTGAATAACATGGGAGGCGAGGCTTATGACCTATACTAGGACCAGTCACCGGGGGGCGATCGAGACGTTTTGGCTTCACTTTTCAGGGCTTGTGCGGCACACTTGGTCTGAACCAGGCACGTCGCCTAATAAGACGCCTGATACACAAGATTGGATTTGCAATAGGCTATATCGGGAGACATGATTTTGTAGGAAACCTTTATTTAAAGTGAATTTTGTTTAATTGTATCTTGATTTTAAGCAATTTGTCATCAACCAATTGCATGGATTTAATAAATAAGAAGCGAATATTCCATAAATGGGCTCTAACTTGTTGGTCTCTTCTATACAAGCACAATTCTTCTATACAAGCACTCTAGCCAGGCTTCCAGATATCGTCTCGTGTAGCGACCGAGAGCGGGGTCTGGGTGTTTTAACTTGACACCAACCTGCTTCCACCTGTGGGCAGACGGCAGAGAAGGCCCGTGGGCATTCTGCTGCGGGCTGCCCGGTGGCGAGGGGAGGGGGAGAGACGAGGAACGAGGCCCTGACTCCTCGTGACCTGGTCTCTGCGCCTCCGTGTCCAGCTGCAGACAGGAGCGACGCAGCCGAGGCTGCATCACTGCTATCCGCGAGCTGGGGAGAGGGGAACGGGTGTGGCGCTGTTCGGGGACGGCGCACACTGCCATTCTGACCCTCTCGGATGGAGGAGACTGGTCTTACTGGTCTGCCAGACTCGACCGTGAGGGGAAACGAGGAGCAAGGCCCGGGGGCATCGAGTCCTGGTTTCCACCTCCTCACCCAGCGAGAGTGACAAGGCCGAAGCCCTCACTGTCATCTGAGCACTGGGGTCCGTGAGTGACTCAGAGGAAATGGACTGCTCAAACTTTGGGTACTGCTGACTGGATGACCAGCGGCGGAACAGAAATTAAATTCTCCACTAAATCCTGCATGCCAATTTTCATTGGCTCGTTTTAATTCACTCGTAGGCAATTGGTCTCCCTAGCGTGATCCCAATTCGTCTGGGAACTCCCCCGACGACACGTCGGAGTTCCAAGGACGAAAGGGAACCACTGACATGGATACAACATTGCTAATGATGACGTCATCTGCAGTAAATGGTATTTTCTCATCAAAGAAATATTATATTTCTCATATATAACTCGTCAAAACACCAATAAGGATTACACGCAACTTCTCTTTGTTCACGCTGCTCTCTTTCTTCTGGTTTTGTAAAGCTATGTTGAGACGGAGATAATTTTAGTGTATTTTGTAAAAACTGTGTTGTTTAAAGTACATTGTAATTGTTCTGATTCATGAAGCCTCATGGTGTGATTGAAACATCAAATTGACTAGAAATGTATAATTTAGTTAGGCATTTAAAAGCTCTATTGAGAAAAATAAAACATGGAAAGCTCAAAAAGCAAACATATCAGGATACTTCATGACTTTCAGAACTAGAATTATTCCTGATTCAAGCAGAATCAGCAGAAAATAAAAATGGGCAATAACAATGAAATGTTGATCAAATGAGTAAAGAGTTTAATCAATCAATACATGAAGCAAACACAACCATTAAGTAAAAGTGAAAGCGAATGAGACAGATCTCTCTCTTTACTGACTTATGAGAGCCAAAGCATCAGAAAAGTGTCCAGTTTCATTGATATGTGGCATTGAGAGTATTTTTCTTAAAGATCTTCTAGTGTAATGACTACGCCACCTGGGAGTTCTTAACCCAGGAATACCAACCTAATAAATAGGCTGCACAGATTTAATTCCCTCTTATAAGACCAAAGACGTGGATGAATAAATAATTGTTTTATTTTTCTAGTCACAGTAATAATAATTAATTCAAGACAAAGACGATACAAGGAAAATGTTCAAAATAATACTTCAACACTGAGACTTCACAACATCAATACACAATAAATACACAGAGAGACAATCTCAACTTTTTCAGATGATAGGACCGAGTGTGACCAGCAGGGGGGGACTCAGTGAGCACCAAAACACTCAGTAAATAGCACAATAAATGCAAAAGAAAACCAAACACACAATTAATATCACCTTCACACCCTGGTGCTCATACACAGCACAAAAGTAATCAGCAAATCAAGCCCCACCCCTTTGCTTTTAAACACTCAACCCAAAATGAAATCAAAGAAAGAAATCACATAGATTGATCAAATACAGTTCACAATAAACGGATACAAAATAACAAGTTAATTAAACAGTAAACATTTGAAAGAAAACAATACAATTAGCAAACACACAACACTCTCCTTGTAAACATACACACTCACACGTAGCCCCACACACACACGCTTACACACACACGCTCGCACGCACACACACACTTACACACGCGCCCACACACACACTAAAACTACAGGAAGGCGATATTCCTCTCCTTGCCAACCTGCATACGGTTTTAAGCACTAGCAGTTTCGATTCGGCTATAGCCAGAGTTGAATGAAGTTAACATAACTCCGTTGGTTTAAATCCAGTTGAAACAACAGCAAAACAGCAGCGCTCCGTGATTAACGAGCGAACGACAAGTTACCCCAGCAACCGAATCCTCCCCGCCACTCGGCAGAATGCACTGCCCTTTTGGGGTGCAATGAATCCCAGTCACAGCAGTCCGACAGGTGAAATCAATGTGCACGCTGTGGAAAATCTACACCAGAACGTCAGCCGTGGGAAACAGCACTCAATCTCCTACGTGCCATACAGGGGACCAACCAGACAAATTTCCCGCATGCAGCTCAGCATGCGGAACCGGAAAAGCAAGGAAGCTTTGTGACGGGACTCAATACAGGGCAGGTATATATATGCTCCGCCTTTAGCTGTGATAGGCTTAATAAATAAACCTGAAGCAACCAATAGTAGCCTGAAGTCAAACACCTATACTGCCACAGATACATGAAAGCATATCTTGCATTTGCATGGAAGAGCAGAAGTGGAAGAGAAACTAGATGTTCTGATGAAAAACAATGAAGAACGAGTTAAAAATTAATATCAGATTCTATCAGACTTCAGCACTGAAACTCACTATGGCAAGCCGTTTTAACATTTAATCATTTCAACCGACTAGTATCTATTTTCATGCTACTAGTACTTATTTTTTAGATACTAGTATCTATTCCATTAAGTACTAGTACTTATTCATTAGCTACTAGTGCTTATTCTATAGATACTAGTACTTATTCATTAGATACTAGTACTTATTCATTAGATACTAGTACTTATTCATTAGATACTAGTACATACTAATTAGATACTAGTACTTATAAATTAGCTACTAGTACTTATTCAATAGATACTAGTACCTATTTATTAGATACTAGTATTTATTCCGAATGTTACTAGTAAGATTTTTTATTTTACTAGTCACAACTGCTTTTTTACTCGTCTTATGTTATGACTAGTCAGAACGGCCACTGGATAGTTCAATTAAAAATCTTACTAGTAAAATAAAAAATCGTACTAGTAACATTTGGAATAAATACTAGTATCTATTGAATAAGTACTAGTAGCTAATTTATAAGTACTAGTATCTAATTAATAGGTACTAGTATCTAATGAATAAGTACTAGTATCTAATGAATAAGTACTAGTATCTATTGAATAAGTACTAGTAGCTAATGAATAAGTACTAGTATCTATTTAATAGTTACTAGTATCTATTTAATAGGTACTAGTATCTAATGACTTAGTACTAGTTTTTATTGAATAAATACTAGTATCTAGTAATAGGTACTAGTATCTAAAAAATAAGTACTAGTATCTAATAAATAACTACTAGTATCTAATAAATAAGTACTAGTCACAATTGGAATACATACTAGTCAGAACTGAATAGTTGATATCTGAATGACAGATCCCCATAGAAGTCAATGGGAATTTTTATTTTTTATTTGTTACTAGTAACAAAAGAATAGTTACAAGTCACTATTGGAATAAGTACTAGTATCTAATGAATAAGCACTAGTATCTATTTAATAGGTACTCGTATCTAATGAATAAGTACAAGTATCTAATAATACTGTAAGTACTAGTAACTAATGAATAAGCACTAGTATCTAATAAATAAGAATAAATAAGAGATTTTTTGGCTTCTGTTTTTCCTTTCTCGTTCACGTCCATCAGGTCTAAAAGAAACATTAAATCAAGTGAGATTTCAAATGAGAGACACATGTGAAATGATAAGTGAAGCTCAAAGTAAAGATCACTGATGAGTTCAACAGTCATTTTAATCTCATCAAATCTGGTGGACAACGGCTGTGCACGATTATGATCTATTTTAATGTCATGAAGATGATTTGTGTTTTAAATCAATAGTTTGGTAATGAAACAATGTAAATCTGGTGAGCATCAGAATGTTCTTCATCATGAAGAATGAATGAGGAATCAAGAATAAACACCAACCTCTTTGTTCTTCAGTATCATGATGTTTCATTTTGCAGGTTCTGGATCACTGGCGTTCTCTCCTTCCTCTCCTTCCAGATGCTTTCTGGCAGTTCTGCTAAAAACAAACAAGTTTCATTACTTACAGACATGATGAGAGAGGAATAATCAATATTTCAAGTACTAAGGCTAATCACATGTAAAAAAAAATAGTGACCTTGATCATGTAACAGTGTTGTTCAATAAAACCCAAATGATTACTTACTTTGATTCTTTATTTGAACTAATTATTGCTTATTATATATTTGTATTTTAAAGGCTGTTGTTTCACTTGGATCTATATTTATTCCCACATTTATGTTCGATTACTCGATTTATCGGTGGAATAATTGGTAAAATACTCAATTACTAAAATAATCGATAGCTGCAGCCCTACTTTACTTTTGCTTTAAAAAAGGATTTCATAGAAATTTGGATTTCATGTGGAGTTTCACTACTGAAGTCCTCTGTTTAATATTTTCATCCAGCTGTCCTGAACAGAAGCCCAGAACATGTGGATATATTGACATCCAGAACATGCTGACTTTCTCAGACTTATTATTGCTGTTATTATTATTAATAATATTTACCATCTTTTTTTTGTTTATATACAATGTTTTACCAATTTAGTCAATAGATTAATCGATACAAAAATAGTCATAAGTGGCAGCGCTAGAAAAAAATATTATGGAGTGGAAATGGCTTATAAGTCAATAAGCGGTCCTCTGCCGCCATCTACTGTTTATAGTGCTAATTTCAAATTCTTAAATAAATATGTTGGTTTGCCAAGTATAAGTTTTCCTACACTTTGAAACGTTTAGTTTTACAAATAGGGATAATCTTTGAAGCATGAACAAATCATGGTTTTGGTCATCATATTAAAAATAACATTTAAACTGGATAATATAAAAAAAATTGAAGAGCTGGAAAAAGTGTGAAGGACTTGAAAGTCCTCGATTAGTGCTTGAATTTTACTCTCAAAAGGATGTACGAACCCTGAAATGAATAATGTAAAAAACATTTGACTATTTCTGCCAAAATACCATGGTTACAGTTAGCATTACTACATTAAATCCACAGGGAATATTGGTGATTTGTGGACTTAAAAGCCTTATAACTTAAAACTTCATGAACTTGTTTGTTCAAGGCACAATGTTTCTACTGGCTTCCAAATCAGTGCCCATTATTTACTCACCCTCAAGTCATCCTAGGTGTGTATGACATTCTTCTTTTAGACAAATACTATCAGTTATATAAAAAAAAATGTCCTGACTCTTCAAAGCTTTATAATGGATTATAATGAATTTACATTTACTCGCAGTCTAGAGCCCTGTATAGTGCTTTATTTCTGCTTTTACATGAGCGCCACCTACTGTCAGAGAGCGCAAGTTAATAGATATCAATCAATCAACAAAATGTCCTGTGCTCACCACACACCATCTATAGGTGGAGAGGAGAGATTTGGCTATAGAGTGATCTGATGTGTGTCTAACTTACACAGAAGAGACTTTGTTGCTCAGCACATGAAAATAAATTACTTACTTTGATTTCAGACTGTGTTGATGTGGTTTCTCCACTGCATGGATCTTCATGTGACGCTTCAGGTGAGTTTTAAAAGAGAAACTCTTTCCACACTGATCACACTTGTGCGGCTTCTCTCTGCTGTGGATCCTCTCATGTCTTTTCAGAGATGATGAATCAATGAATCTCTTGTCACAGTGTGAACACTTGTAAGGTTTTTCTCCAGTGTGAATACTCTCATGCCGTTTTAACTTGTCCGCTGTACTCCCTCACACCAGTATGAGTTTTCTCATGTCTATGTAATCTTACCAGCAGTGAAAAACTCTTTCCACACACAGAACATGAATGTGGCTTCTCCTTCGTATGAACTCTCAGATGTTTCTTCAGCTCTGATGCAGAGATAAATGTTTTTCCACATTGATCACACGAGAACGGCTTCTCTCCGGTGTGGATCCTCATGTGTTCTTTAAGGGATGAAGATTGACTGAAATCTTTCCCACATTTATCACACTTAAACGGCTTCTCTCCAGTGTGGATCCTCTTGTGTCGCTTCAGGCCATTTTTAAAAGCAAAACTCTGTCCACACTGATCACACGAGTGCGGCTTCTCTCCAGTGTGGATCAAGATTTCATGTGTTGTCAGATGTGATGACTGACTGAATCTCTTGTCACAGTGTGAACACTTGTAAGGTTTTTCTCCAGTGTGAATTCTCTGGTGCACTTTTAAACTGTTCGCTGTAATAAAAGTCTTCTCACACTCAAAGCACATGTACTCTCTCACACCAGTGTGGATTTTCTGATGTTCATGTAAACTATCCAGCCGTGAAAAACTCTTTCCACACACAGAACATGAATGCGGCTTCTCCTTCGTATGAACTCTCAGGTGTCTCTTCAGCTCTAATGCACAGATAAATGTTTTGCCGCATTGATCACATGAGAACGGCTTCTCTCCAGTGTGGATCCTCATGTGAACATTAAGGTGTGAAGATCGAATGAAACTCTTTCCACATTGATGGCATGAGAACAGCTTCTCTCCAGTGTGATCTCTCATGTGAGCATCAAGATTATATGTGTCTGAGAAACTCTTTCCACACTGAGTGCAGGTGAAAGATTTCTTGGCTCTTCTTTTCTTTAAAAATGTCTTTTTAGTCTTTGAGCGACTCAAAGTTTTTTCTCCAGGTTTGACATGATGTTCCTCCTTCACTTCACTCAGTTCTTCTCTCTCCTCCTTCACTTCACTCAGATCTTCACTCTCCTCCTCCACTTCACTCAGTTCTTCACTCTCCTCCTCCACTTCACTCAGTTCTTCACTCTCCTCCTCCACTTCACTCAGTTCTTCACTCTCCTCCTTCACTTCACTCAGTTCTTCACTCTCCTCCTTCACTTCACTCAGTTCTTCACTCTCCTCCTTCACTTCACTCAGTTCTTCACTCTCCTCACTCTCTTCCATCAGGTCTGACATGAAAGAAAAATGTATTAAATAAAATTTTCAGTACATCAAAATAATTCATTGAAAGAAATATACATTGAAAGGACATGAAAGTGAGCCCTAAAGTAATAGTAGAAAGTAGACAACTGTTATAAAATATTATGATAATTTGATGACTTTTTTATAAATTGATTATTTATCAAGTCAAGTCAAGTCAAGTCATCTTCATTTATATAGCGCTTTTAAAGGAGAACTCCGGTCAATTTTAACATTGAGCTAATTTTTTTGTACATTTGGAGTGCTGTCAATACAGAGAACAACGACAAAAATCGGTGTTGCCTACACCGAGTTATTCTATTTTTAAAATTTGCACCCTATTGACTTCAATGGGGCAAGTAGTAAGCCTGCTTTTTAGCCTCTTAACATCCTTTAAGTGTCATTACAAGTGCACAGAAAATGTGAGTGATTCCTTCCGAGTGAACACGGGTGGATCTGACTGCAGTAGATGTTAGAGATATTAATAAAAATGAAGTTAATTCAGCCAGCGCTCATACCTTTGTTTACATCCTGTTTTCGGTGGAAGGCCATAGTAATCGATTGTCGAGTTCACGCGCGTGATCATAGGTACTAAACCTATGCGCGTGAACTCGACAATCGATTACTATGGCCTTCCACCGAAAACAGGATGTAAACAAAGGTATGAGCGCTGGCTGAATTAACTTCATTTTTATTAATATCTCTAACATCTACTGCAGTCAGATCCACCCGTGTTCACTCGGAAGGAATCACTCACATTTTCTGTGCACTTGTAATGACACTTAAAGGATGTTAAGAGGCTAAAAAGCAGGCTTACTACTTGCCCCATTGAAGTCAATAGGGGGCAAATTTTAAAAATAGAATAACTCGGTGTAGGCAACACCGATTTTTGTCGTTGTTCTCTGTATTGACAGCACTCCAAATGTACAAAAAAATGAGCTCAATGTTAAAATTGACCGGAGTTCTCCTTTAACAATGTAGATTGTTTCAAAGCAGCTTTACAGAGATAAGCGTATAATTTAAGGTAACAGAGATTGTTTTGGCTTTATAGCAGAGTTAAGTTATTTTCCATCTAAAGTTAGTTTTGATTGATTTGCTTCCGTCGCAACGATCATTTGTTATTAAATTAGGGGCCGCTAAGACGACACCATTCCCTCTACACAGACTTTAAACGCGAACCTGTGAGAAACGCTGATGGCGGTCACATGCGCATTTAGAATGGGTTCTATAGTTATGTGCGTTTGAATATATGCAGGTTTGGAATTCCCTACAAGCCAAGCCTAAACAAAGTACTTGTCTTTCCTTATAAATTTTGATAAGGAATTATATTTTATTTGTTGCTTTGGGGTAGGACCGCGAGACGAATTTTCCCGACAACGCCTTATCTGTATAGTGGTAGAGGGATCCTCCATAGGGAGAGACTAGTTGGCACTTCAGCACTGCGTTGTCATCGGTCCAGATGAAGGTCCTTCGTCAGATCTGGATACGGCCTGGATCCGGCAGGCTGCAGGAAAACCTCGGGATAAACACAGACACTAAAATTAGCGTAGATGCCATTCTTCTCATGATGTAACGAGTACATCAGGATTTTTGGGAAGTGTTCCCGGTTCCGGCTGACCTACTATATGCAGCCTAACATTAAATTATAGAAGTCTATAATGTATTATGTGAATGCTAGGTCAAAGAGATGTGTCTTTAATCTGGCTTTGAACTGACAGAGTGTGTCTGCTTCCCGGACAATGGTAGGAAGACTGTTCCAGAGTTTTGGTGCTAAATAGGAAAAGGATCTACCGCCAGCAGTCGATTTTGATATTCTAGGTATTATCAACTGGCCGGAATTTTGAGATCGTAATAGACGTGAAGGACTATAATGCGTTAAGAGCTCGCTCAAGTACTGCGGAGCTAAACCATTCAGTGCTTTGTAAGTAATCAGCAATATTTTAAAATTGATGCGATGTTTAATAGGGAGCCAATGCAGTTTTGACAGAACTGGGCTAATATGGTCATACTTCCTGGTTCTGGTAAGAACTCGAGCTGCTGCGTATTGAACTAGCTGTAGTTTGTTTATTAAGCGTGCAGGGCAACCACCCAGTAGAGCATTACAATAATCTAGCCTTGAGGTCATGAACGCATGAACCAATTGTTCCGCATTTGTCAATGAGAGCATATGACGTAATTTAGATATATTTTTAAGATGGAAAAATGCAGTTTTACAGATACTAGACACGTGACTTTCAAATGAAAGATTGGTATCAAAGAGCACACCCAGGTTCCTAACCAACGACGAAGACTTAACAGAGCAGCCATCGAGTGTTAGACAGTATTCTAGATTATTACGTGAGGAAGTTTTTTGTCCAATAATTAGAAACTCTGTTTTTTCAGAATTTAGAAGTAGGAAATTACAAGTCATCCAATTTTTTATATCCGCTATGCATTCCGTTAATTTTGTGAATTGATAAGTTTCGTTAGGTTTTGAAGAAATATAGAGCTGAGTATCATCGGCATAACAGTGAAAGCTAATGCCATGTTTCCTAATGATATCTCCTAAGGGTAGCATGTACAGAGTGAACAGCAGCAGTCCTAGTACTGAGCCTTGTGGTACGCCATACTGAACTTGTGATCGATGAGACATCTCATCATTTACTGCTACAAATTGATAACGGTCAGATAAGTATGATTTAAACCATGCTAGTGCATTTCCCGTAATGCCAACATAATGTTCTAATCCATTTAAAAGAACGTTGTGGTCGATGGTGTCAAATGCAGCACTAAGATCGAGTAACACTAATAGCGAGATACAACCACGATCGGATGATAAGAGCAAATCATTTGTGACTCTAACGAGAGCTGTTTCGGTACTATGGTACGGTCTAAATCCTGACTGGAAATCCTCGCAGATATCATTTCTTTCAAGAAAGGAACACAGTTCCGGGGATACACGGAAGCCGGAAAAACGCCGCGAATGAGCGTAATCGCTGGCAGCTGCACGGGGAAAAATGTCGACAGGCGATTGGACCGAGTGGCAGATAAAAGAAGCTGACGCTCGAGAGAGACGGAGGTGGGGGGCGCGCGCGCAGGCGGCAGGAGAGATGGGAGAGAGAGGCACGAGAGGCACGAGAGGCACGAGCAGAGAGGACATGTGAGGCACGCGGCACGTGAGCGGCCGAGGCGCGACCGCTGATGCGGAGGGAGGCCGCGAGAGAGAGAAAGAGAGAAACAGAAAACTTCGGCTGGATTGCGGGCGGAAGCCTTGGTTGCACCGTGAGTCTGTTGAATTGCAGTTTTATTATGGAAATGAGCACGAGTGGAACCTTGCAGTGTGTGGTGGATATGTGAGTGTGGGAATTGTTTCTGCTGTTCACTCGCAGTCACAGCTGTTCATTAACCTCTCCTTTATCTGAGCCTTGTGAAGTTACAGCTGCATTGGGGAAATACCATTATCCTCCACTCTCTGTCTGAGGCTAGTGAAGAGCCAGCTAATGCTGGAAGAGCCTGCTAATGCTGGAAGAGCCTGCTAATGCTGGAAGAGCCTGCTAATGCTGGAAGAGCCTGCTAATGCTGGAAGAGCCTGCTAATGCTGTGAGTTACATGTATCTATTCCACTCTCTGTCTGAGGCTAGTGAAGAGCCTGCTAATGCTGGAAGAGCCTGCTAATGCTGGAAGAGCCTGCTAATGCTGGAAGAGCCTGCTAATGCTGTGAGTTACACGTATCTATTCCACTCTCTGTCTGAGTCCAGTGAAGAGCCGGCTAATGCTGTGAGTTATACGTATTCTCCACCCTCTGTCTGAGGCTAGTGAAGAGCCTGCTAATGCTGTGAGTTACATGTATCTATTCCTCTCTCTGCCTGAGTCCAGTGAAGAGCCGGCTAATGCTGTGCTGAGATACGCGAAGAGCTCGCTGAAGAAGAGAACGCGGAAGCTGTGAATTATGTTCATTCCTCTCTCTGTCTGAAGGTGCTGAGACACGCGAAGAGAACGCTGAAGAAGAGAACGCGGAAGCTGTGAATTATGTTCATGCCCACTGAAGCTAAGCAGGGCTGAGCCTGGTTAGTACCTGGATGGGAGACCTCCTGAGGAAAACCAGGTTGCTGCTGGAAGAGGTGTTAGTGAGGCCAGCAGGGGGTGCTCACCCTGTGGTCTGTGTGGGTCCTAACGCCCCAGTGTAGTGACGGGGACACTATACTGTCAAAGAGCACCGTCCTTCGGATGAGACGTAAAACCGAGGTCCTGACTCTGTGGTCATTAAAAATCCCATGGCATTTCTCGTAAAGAGTAGGGGTGTAACCCCGGTGTCCTGGCCACATTCCACCATTGGCCCTTACCAATCATGGCCTCCTAATAATCCCCTTACATTGAATTGGCTCTATCACTCTCTCTCCTCTCTCCACCTATAGCTGGTGTGTGGTGAGCGCACTGGCGCCGTTGTTCTGTGGCTGCCGTCGCATCATCCAAGTGGATGCTGCACACTGGTGGTGGTTGAGGAGAGACCCCTGATATGATTGTAAAGTGCTTTGGGTGTACAGTAGTACATATGAAAGCGCTATATAAATGCCTCATTCTATTCTATTCCTCTCTCTGTCTGAAGGTGCTGAGACACGCGAAGAGAACGCCGAAGAAGAGAACGCGGAAGCTGTGAATTATGTTCATTCCTCTCTCTGTCTGAAGGTGCTGAGACACGCGAAGAGAACGCCGAAGAAGAGAACGCGGAAGCTGTGAATTATGTTCATTCCTCTCTCTGTCTGAAGGTGCTGAGACACGCGAAGAGAACGCTGAAGAAGAGAACGCGGAAGCTGTGAATTATGTTCATTCCTCCCTCTGTCTAAAAGTGCTGAGATACACGAAGAGAACGCTGAAGAGACTTCTTAAGCAATTTTTTTATTTATTTAATAAAGAACATTTATTTTTAATTCTGTGTCTGTCTCCTGTGTCCACGGTCAGCTCCTCAGGGGCGGTACGCGGGCGAAGGGGTGGGCGGCCCGCTGGCGCTCCACCCCGACCTGTGACATCAGTATGTGAACTTATTTAACCAAGTAACACTTTAGTATGAATATTTATTAATGCAACTTTCCCTTGCTCTCTTTCTCCCTCCCATCCCACAAAACCAATAAAACAGTTTGAGACCTATCTGCAGTTTCAATGTGCTTTTATTAAGTGTAATATTGTATGGTGATTGCATCTACATCTGCATCAGCTGAGTGGTCAAGTGTGATCGGGTCAGTTTCATCGGGGAGAAGCTGGTTTTGTGGCGTTTCTCGCTCCTTTCTACTGGTGGCTATATTGTGCAGAATGGCACATGCAGCCACTATCTGTGATGCCCGCTCTGGTGACTCAAGCGCCGAACACAGTTGAAATGTGCCTTTAGGATGCCAAAGGTCATCTCTATCTTCACTCTGGTTTTACTGAGGGCCACACTGAAGCGGTGCTGTGGCCCTGTCTGAGGGTCATGATAGGGTGTTATTGTGTAGGTTTTTCTATCTCAGTTCAAATTAACAGTGTTTTGTATTGTACCAAATTTAACTTGCTTTCCTCAAAGCGCTGACACAACACAGACTCACAGAAAATTTGTGAGACAAGCACTGGAGCCAGGCCATTCGGCATCCAAACTTGTGATCATACGTTCATGACCACAAGTCGTCTGCAGATGAAATGTTTAGTAGATCATTGTTATATCTTTTAATGTTACTATTAATTTAAAGACTCATCTCACAGAAAATAATCATCTCACATATTCACATCATCTCTACCTGAACATTATGGCTGTGATAGGATTTCCTATTAACATAATCTTCCTCATGTTCTCCTAGAGCAGTGGAGATTGGAGCAATAGACTGCATACATGTTGCAATGACTTGGGAATCCTATCATAAGATTAACAGAATAATAAAGATTTAAAATAATTCTTAACATGTATTATATTGTACATTTGTGAAATTTGCTTTTTGAAAAAAAATGTGTTCATGTGATGTCACCCTATCAATATATCTTACCGGCAATTTTATAAAAGCCCTCTTTTATGGACATGGTCGATAAATGTCCAGGGAACACTATTAATGAAACTATTCTCCTGCAGAGCAAGGACCACCTTGCGAATGGTTCGACAACCCGTGTTTTCCCCTAGCTTCTGTGCGTCACCCACCGTGCAAGTATGTACCACTTGCAAAAAAACAAGTAATAAAAACTCAGTGAGTGTTTTAGCGCAATTTTCTGACGTCAAGGGATCACAACACTAAGAGATAGTAAATCTTTTCCTGGATTTTTTTTGTGCGTTCCCGAGATTAGACCTTCCTTAACATAATGCCGAAAACCCGAAGTCTCTAGGTGGTCTGGTTGAGGAGTAGATAGAAGTGCAGGATTGGTGCGCACAGACAGAACAGAAATCATGAGTTAACAATCGCAATTTTGTCCGGTGGAAAATTGCGCTAAAAAAGGCAAAGCAATACCATTTGCGGTACAGTAAGTGCATGAATTCGACATGTTAAATTCTTTATGTGCGGCTCAAGAAGTTCGCAAAGATAAGACATTCCTTCCGCGGAAAATCTGTATCTTTCATACAAGTAACTATCAGTTAAGGCAAGGGGATTTTGTCTGGCTAAAAACTCTTTCTCCACGAAGTGCTCATCAAACAATTTGCGCTGAGATGTCCACCGGATTTGGAAGAAAAGGAGAAGTCATTGCAACAGACACTGGGAATAAGTTACGTCACCTATATGTTTCTTTGCTCTCAGCTGATTGGTCAAACTTCAGTTTGAGATCAGGGCCCGTATCCCTAAAGATTCTGAGAATCCTCTCAGAGAGCTCCTAACTTAACCTAAAAATTCCTTGCCAGGAGTTTTAGCTTAGAAGTGATTCCAGAACATTTTCAGTGAACTCTGAGCAAGGAAAGAATGGAAAATCCTATCTTAGTGAGGAGGTGTGATTGACCCCGTTGCTAGGCATGAGTCATCATTTCAAAAGCCGTGATTGGTTGATCCTACAAGTTTGATGAAAATGAACTTTTGGTGAAAATGAGCAAAAGATGTACCCTCAAATCAATAAACATAATTATACACTCTAATCTTATGCAGACTGTAATTGTAAATAATATTTCACATTCAAGAAAATATCTGGAAAATGAATAGTAAGCTGTAGGGGTTATAGCCTAACATTAGAATCTAAAATATGTGAAAACTTAAGCTCATTACACCCTGTTCAAATAATGATTTGTGTCTTATTTGCTCATATTAATATCCTAGCTGGCATATTTTGTACTTTCACTCCCATATGGACCCCATTGAAAACAAGATGGCCTATCTCAAGGGGCTGTCCTTAATGAAGTAGAATTAATTAATTGCAACGTTACAACTCAGTGTGGTCTTAACGAGGGTAACACGGCTCAGCTTTTATCAATGTCTGTGATTGCTGGCTGGTCTATTTATGAAGGTGTCACAGGTCGGGGTGGAGCGCCAGCGGGCCGCCCACCCCTCCGCCCGCGTGACTCACAGCATTAGCAGGCTCTTCACTAGCATTAGCAGGCCCTTTCAGCATTAGCAGGCTCTTCAAGCATTAGCAGGCTCTTCACTAGCATTAGCAGGCCCTTCCAGCATTAGCAGGCTCTTCCAGCATTAGCAGGCTCTTCACTAGCCTCAGGCAGAGAGTGGAGAATACGTATAACTCACAGCATTAGCAGGCTCTTCACTAGCAGTAGGAGGCCCTTCCAGCATTAGCAGGCTCTTCCAGCATTAGCAGGCTCTTCATTGGACATTGGAGAGTGGAGAATACGTATAATCTTGAGGAATAGCTTTTATATTAACTGGGATTTTCGTGTCACTTTTAGGGGAAATTCTAAGAAAATGTCATGACTCTGAGAATTTTCTTAGAATTTGTCCGCTAGGAGCCACTTTTTGCACAAAAATTCTTTATGGATACGGGCCCTGGAATCCAGAACATAACCTGCCTCGGAGCAGGTTAGCCGTGCAACGTAAGATACCATGGCGACGAACACCGATTAAAGCCGAGCTACTTTCATAGTACCTAAAACCCAGGGTTGGCAGTAACTAAACTGGAACATAGCTGGCTAGCCACCTAAACCGGCTTCATGGTATAAGCCCCAGGGGCCGTATTCCCAAAGCATTTTATCTTACCACTAGGAGTACTCCTAAATCGCACTAAAAGATTTCAGCTAGGAGTTTTCTCTTAAAGGACAAGTTCTGTATTTTACACTTAAAGCCCTGTTTACAGATCGTATCTGATGAAATAGAACAGTTAAGATTAAAATTTGGACACATGCTCCTGTCCTGAGAATTTTAGGTTTATTTCGCTTTCCCCCCCACCCCCACAATGGTTGTCTAGGTGCACTGGAACATTCCTTCCTAAAACACATTAAACTTTTGTTTACAAAGACGTGAAACTCACCGAGTGGTCAGGGGTGTTCACTGATTTGCTCACACAAAAATCGCTGCAAAATATGCTTTCGTTAGGCTAACGTTACTCAAAGACAATAAAGGCCAATGTCATGTAACATAGTTATACTGGTGGTTGTATGGAATATTTTTACAAAGGTTTAGAGGAAATAAAGTTAATATTACTGGCATATAAACACAGTTAATGTACACCGTTTGTTTTTATTTGTTAATGTATCAAATGCAGTTACTCAGATCATTTAATTGGTTTTACTTACATTTACTCAGTTGATATACAGTGCATGTAATTGATTTCACTGCTTAAAAATGTTTATAAAAAATGTTAAATCATAGTTTTTAGAGTGCATCACCACCAGAGTTCATGCCACATATACAAAAACATATTACAGTCAATTTTCAACATTTTAATCACTGTTCTAGAAACATATTTGACTCAACTTTGTTCATTTGCAATAATATGTTATGATTTGTTCACAAACAACAGGCCCAGACAGTTCACAATTAATGTAAATACACGGTCTTACAAAGTCATTGCTTTATAACTGCTCTTTCAAATCCTGTGGGAAAATGAACAGTCTTCATAAAGGTCAGTGATACTCTGACAGTAATCCTCAAACCGGCTTCTGCACTGTACAATTTACAAATCTGCTAACTGCATATAAGTGAATCAGATGTTGGTCATCAAAACATGAAATCTGTATGAAACACATAAACAAATGACAAAAAATGTGTATAAATTCTATATGACTTTAATTTGACTAGCACATGATTCAATATAAGAACTTTAAATGATTTATATATGAATTTTATATGAGTTTTATATATTTATCCTAATACCATACACATTTGCATATACTTTTATCATGTAAAACTCATATAAGACTTTTAACAGTATTCATATACAATGCAAACATCCCCTACAAGTTGTATGTGTGCTATTTAGTATGAAATGGACCATAATCGGTCTGATTTTGTATAGGACATATATTGGCCTTACATGAAACACAGAAGGTAATTCTGGCCGATTTAAGTAAGGAAGATGTATGGTTGCTGTTTATGAACCATGCAGGTTTTTTTCATATGGGTCTTTCCACACTGATCACACGTGTGTGGTTTCTCTCCAGTGTGGATCCTCTCATGTGTTTTCAGATTTGTTAACTGACTGAATCTCTTGTCACAGTAGCCGTGTTTCCATTAAAGATTCGCGCAAGACTTTTGCGATTTTTTCTACATATCGATAAAAAAACTATTGCGAAATGATGGCGTTTCCATTAAGCGATGTTATGCGACTAAAATGTCATTTTTTCCTCTCGCGATAAGTCATTCCAAAAATCATGGCAACGGACGTTGGTAAGTTTATATATATATATATATATATATATATATATATATATATATATATATATATATATATATATATATATATATATATATATATCACAGCCACGTACCGCACTAGACATTAATATTGTAACAAATACGACTCTGGGTAAATGTGAATTAGCTGAAGGATATAGGGAATTTTGGAAATATTAATAATCATAACTCATGGTCATAATTCATAAGTCGCATGTATATTTATTTTATCAATTATCGAGATTACCTTGTTCTGTAACTGGTCTGGTCATCAGTCATTCGTCCAGCGAATAAATGTAAGATCCACAAAAAAATACAAACTCCAGGAAAGTTTTATCTTCTGGCCACGAACATCAAACTTTCTGAGTTTATGAATTAAGAACTACTCTATGTAGTCTATATATCGAGCTCTGTAGCTTATAATTGGATCTTTTTAGTTTCATTGACTTATAAGGTGGGTTTTCAAACACAGAGACAGTGAAAAGTATTAATGAATTTTAATAAATGTAAGACTAGAGATTATATGGGCTACAAATATAAACATACGTAAAAATGCAAACAATAAACACAAACAAACATTTAACCAAACAATAACATACGTGATCAGAATAAAATGAAATGAAAGAAAGAAAGAAATAGAGAGAAGGGAAAAGCTAGTAATTATTACATACAGAAACCTCAGTTACGAGACACCTGGAACAGCTTTTATCAGATAATATACTTGCGAGTTTCTGTGCTCTTTCGGGTGAGGCTGAGGCTGAGGCAGGACAGCGCGGACGGTATCCTGTTTCTGCTGCGTCATCCGGTGCTGCGGGAAGTTTAAAAAGGCTCACTGAATGTAACGTTACCGAGAAAGTTCAGATTCATCTCCCGGGATGGGAGAGGCTGCAAATCTTTGTTGCAAAGGAAGCCTTTCTGCCTTTTAACAGACCTCTGTTTACGCCCTCCTGTTGGGACAACAGCCAATCAGATCGTCTTTTCTGAAGCGGGAAAGAGTTTATTTGTGTAAAGAAAACCCGCCTCCGTTGACCGTCTTATGAGGGAAAGAATTCATATTTCCTCTTAAGCTTGTACACACAGAACAATACATTTTACTGTAATCTATGTGTGACTGGTTGAATTAAAACCGGACGGTCAGACAGGTACCAATTATGACAGGTAAAGGTCGAGGAAACATAATGTTACATTTATATGCATAATTACACACAACTTACGTTGGATTAAACACACAATAAAATTGTCAGTGTTTCCATTATGGCCAGTGACAACACTTGCGAAACACAGGAATACGTATCAAACATTTGAAGAGTTTTCTCTGAAATGTTCCATGAAAAGTTCCATGTGTGTTAAGGTGTTGGAATGTTGGCTTGCAGAGGAACTGGATGAGCTGCAGCTTTGGGGTCATAAAGTTTATGACCATGTCGAGGTCGGTTTACAAGACACTATTGAGGAACCTTCTTTCAGTGAACATTTAGAATTCAAAACTATACTCTAGCAAATACAAGCACATACATATATCGGAAGGTATACATTCAAGAGCCATATTTCTATATGAAGTTGCACTTAAAGGATGTTTTGTGTGTGTGTGTGTGTGTGTGCTCTGGAATGTCTTTGAGGCTTGTCACGCGACTATAAAGTCACTAGGGGTCCATGCTGAGCTGGGGGGTTTTAGAGGGGATTCTCAAAAACAGGGTTTCCTTTGTGACTCAAATGTCCCTCTGGGGAGCAACAAGGTTGCACTTTTGACAGTCCGAGCAGATTTAAAGGCGCCATGGACAGACCCGTTGTCTAAGGAGACAACGAAGGATGTGTTTGGAGACCAGGATTCACTAATTTGAACAGCATGTGACCGTACGTCATAGTCATTGTCGTTACATTATTAATGGAAGGAAACAGGCGTGTTATCCAAGCATTAATGTCAAGGAAAGTTATACTGTGTCTGTGAGCAGCACATATGAGGTGTTTCTGGGTTTTTCTCACTCATGCTCCGAGGTCTCTATTGTGGCATTTCTTTGAGGTTTAGAATCAGTTTAGGTTTAGGATCCAGTATTTCTGGATCAAGAAGTCCATCTCGTATTCTGTCCAAACACACCGCGCCTTCCAAGTCAGGTGACCTGTAAATGCGCAAAAACTGTTTCCATTGCAGTTTTGCAAAATATTTCTTTTTCGAATTGCCTGAAAAACCACCTCAAGCGAGCGTAAAAACTTTTTTGCGATAACTGGGAGTTTTTGCGAAATTGACGTGTTTCCATTGGGCGTATTTACAATTCGCAATTTCAATTTGCGCAATTTGAAGGGTAATGGAAACGCGGCTACTGTGAACACTTGTAAGGTTTTTCTCCAGTGTGAATTCTCTGGTGCAGTTTTAAACTGTTCACTGTAGTAAAAGTCTTCTCGCACTCAAAGCACATGTACTCTCTCACACCAGTGTGAGTTTTCTCATGTCTACGTAAATTACACTGCAGTGAAAAACTCTTCCCACACACAGAACATGAGTGTGGCTTCTCTTTCGTATGAACTCTCAGGTGTGACTTCAGCTCTGATGCACAGATAAATGTTTTGCTGCATTGATCACACGAGAACGGCTTCAATCCAGTGTGGATCATCATGTGTCGCTTCAGAGCACTTATAAAAGCAAAACTCTGTCCACACTGATCACACCTGTGCGGCTTCTCTCCAGTGTGGATCAAGATTTCATGTGATTTCAGATGTGATGTTCGACTGAATCTCTTATCACAGTGTGAACACTTGTAAGGTTTTTCTCCAGTGTGAATTCTCTGGTGCAGTTTTAAACTGTCCGCTGTAGTAAAAGTCTTCTCACACTCAAAGCACATGTACTCTCTCACACCAGTGTGAATTTTCTCATGTCTATGTAAATTTTGTAGCTGTGAAAAACTCTTTCCACACACAGAACATGAATGCGGCTTCTCCGTCATATGAACTCTCAGGTGTGACTTCAGCTTTGATGCCCAGATAAATGTTTTGCCGCATTGATCACATGTAAACAGCTTCTCTCTGGTGTGGATCATCATGTGACGCTTCAGGGCACTTATAAAAGCAAAACTCTGTCCACACTGATCACACCTGTGCGGCTTCTCTCCAGTGTGGATCAAGATTTCATGTGATCTCAGAGATGATGATTGATTGAATCTCTTGTCACAGTGTGAACACTTGTAAGGTTTTTCTCCAGTGTGAATTCTCTGGTGCAGTTTTAAATTGTCCACTCTAGTAAAAGTCTTCTCACACTCAAAGCACATGTACTCTCTCACACCAGTGTGGATTTTCTCATGTGCATGTAAAGTTTGCAGCCGTGAAAAACTCTTTCCACACACAGAACATGAATGTGGCTTCTCCTTTGTATGAACTGTCAGGTGTTTCTTTAGGTTTGATGCCCAGAAAAATGTTTTGCCGCATTGATCACATGTAAACGGCTTAACTCCGGTGTGGATCCTCATGTGTTCTTTAAGGTTTGAAGATTGACTGAAATCTTTCCCACATTTATCACACTTAAAAGGCTTCTCTCCGGTGTGGATCCTCATGTGAACATCAAGGCTTGATGATTGCGTGAAACTCTTCCCGCATTGATCACATGTGAACGGCTTCTCTCCAGTGTGAATTCTCATGTGAAGCTCAAGACCATCTTTGCGTGTGAAACTCTTTCCACACTGAGTGCAGGTGAAAGATTTCTTGGCTCTTGTTTTCTTTAAAAATGTATTTTTAGTCTTTGAGCGGCTCAAAGGTTTTTCTCCAGGTTTGACATGATGTTCCTCCTCCACTTCACTCAGTTCTTCACTCTCCTCCTCCACTTCACTCAGTTCTTCTCTCTCCTCCTCCACTTCACTCAGTTCTTCACGCTCCTCCTTCACTTCACTCAGTTCTTCTCTCTCCTCCTTCACTTCACTCAGTTCTTCACTCTCCTCCTTCACTTCACTCAGTTCTTCTCTCTCCTCCTTCACTTCACTCAGTTCTTCACTCTCCTCCTTCACTTCCATCAGGTCTGGCATGAAAGAAAAATGTATTAAATACAATTTTCAGTACATCAAAATAATTAATTGAAAGAAATATAAATTGAAAGGACATGAAAGTAAGCCCTAAAGTAATAGTAGAAAGTAGACAACTGTTATAAAATATTATGATAATTTGATGCCTTTTTATAAATTGATTATTTATCAGTAAAAAAATAGTATTAGCTTGATCTGATGTTGATAATCAATATAAAAATGTCTCAAACCTCCCTTTACTGAACATTTGTTGAAGAAAAACCCAGAACATTCTGTACCATTTCATAGTTTAACTGTTTATCTAAAAGTGATGAAGTGCTTGAATGTTTCTAACATGAATGTTCTTCAGCATCATGAATGAATGAAGAATAAACACCAACCTCTTTGTTCTTCAGGATCTTCAGTGTGTTTCATTCTGCAGGGTTCTGGATCACTCATGTTCTCACTGTCCTCTTTAATAAACTCAGTCTTTGCAGATTTCAGCTCTTCCTGATGATCTGATGCTCGTCTTCACTTGTAGCTGATGGGAATTTACAGTATTTAATGGAGAATTGATGTGGGAGGAGCTTCACTGACCATGTGACTGGTGTGGGAGGAGCTTCGTTGATGATGCAATTGGTGTGGGAGGAGCTTCACTGATCTGCCCAAAATCTAAAATATATCAGTTACTGAGTTTGTTTTTATACTAAATGACACTTCTATGCAACAAATAAATGGCACTTCTAAAATATTATGATCATTTGCAGAATGCATTTTTATAAATTGATTAGGCTATATGTCCTTGAAACTTTCCTTGAATGAGGTAAATTTATCTTCCAATTATTATTTTTAAAACATTATCGAATCTGAATCCAGGGAAAAATCCCATTGTTGCCATATTTTGACACCAACTTTGAGATTGATATTTATTTTACTAAAAACGTTTTGAATTATTAATGGCTGATCACAGTAGACTTTTCCTTCCACTGACTTCCATTCATACCTGCTGCAGCCAAAGACTGTCACTTATAATACTCGATCCTCAATTCATCTTCAATTAAGCGTTCCCAAAACCAACTCTGCCTTTGGTCTAGCATCTTTTCAATCTGCTGCCGCTCGCGATTGGAACACGCTCCAAAATATTATCAAACTGGAGACATTCATTTCAATTGCATCATTCAAAACTATTATATCATCCTTGTTCACGGATATATGCAGCTGCTTCTCTACATAGAAGTGATAATGGATGATAAAAAAAATAATAAGTATGTACCTATACACTTAGCTGGTTATAAGTGTCTGTTGTCTGTACTGTGTTGTGTTTTAAACTGTATCTTGTATGTATTTAATGTATTTATTTTAGCCCTCCTTCCCTTTCCCTAAGTGGTTATTCCACTTGTCAGGCCGCCATTGTAAATAAGAACTTGTTCTTGCCTGTAAAAATAAAGGTTTAATAATAATAATAAAAGCATGTGAAAATGGGACACCAGAAACACAAGCTCAAGTGAATAACCCTGTGAGAAATAACAACTAATTCATTATTTGTATTGCTTATTCTAACATTATTCTGCTTCTTCATTAAAATACAGGTATCTAGAAATAAAAAAAAGAATATAACTAGGCTAATTTAAATTCTTCCTAATATGAATAATGGTAAGAAAAACAGTTAAAGGTCCTGCTCTTCATTATTTCATGTTTCAAACTATAGTTAGTGTGTAATGTTGCTGTTAGAGTATAAATAATACCTGTAAAATTATAAAGTTCAATGCCAAGCGAGATATTTTATTTAACAGAAGTCTCCTTTCAAAGACTACAGCGAACGGTCAGTTTGGACTACATCCCTCTACTTCCTGCTTTAATGATGTCACTAAAACAGTTTTTTTGACTAACCTCTGCCTACAGGAATACACAAAAAAAGGGGGCGTGGTCTTGTTGCGCTCCCACGGAGAATAGGAAGAGTTAAAGCCCTGCATTTCAGCCCGAGCCCGACGGGCCCCGACTTTTTTACGCCTCTAGGGCCGGGCCTCGGGCCAATTTTCACATCATAGTTCACATGCGGGCCGGGCCTCGGGCCTTTTTTGAGTTATCTTTCTTTTTATATTTTTAGACATTAATTAAAAAAAATATGAGACGTTGACGATAGAAAAACAAACATAGAAAGACATTTAATAACCTCATAACTTTCATAATCTTATAATTACACTGACTGACATGACAGTCGCACGCACGCACACACACAGGTGGTTTCCCGTCAGCGGAACCAACGATTCACCTCGTGCAAATAATGGAGAATATTAAGAGAAAAATCGCGAGTGATAGAAGAGAGGACTGGGTTAAAATCTTCCACTGTGGATGCTATTCTTTTTCTCCTAGATGCTCTGTAAGAGACTGTTCTAACATTTTGTTTGATTGGACTTTATTTTCGTTTAACTGTTGGAAGCCTACTGGTGTTTTTGGTTTTTCGTTTGATTGGACTTTATTTTCATTTAACTGTTGGAAACTAGCCTACTGGAAAAAAGAATGGCCATGTTCTGTGGTGCATTTGAGGTAAGATAACCTGCAAGTTTGTTTTTGATTTATTTAATTTAATTTGTATAGATTGACTATTGCTCATTTCCTTTGCAAGCGCTGTTGCGAGCAGCCTGAGCCTGCCTCAGTATTTCAAAAAAATGTACTCACTGTGGTTTAATAAATAAACATTAAACTGTCTGTGTGATATGCTTGAAGTGTTTTATATCTATGGATTTTAAGTATTAGCGTTGTTATTAAAAATAGTAAAGTATTAGCGTTGATTTGAGAGGCTAAATTGATCAAACATGTTTTACTCGCTGTTGGCTCGGCTTGCTTGCTCGTCTTTTTTTTTTTTTTTTACGCTCCAAACATTTGTCTAACTATACTTTCCACATTTTTTTGTATTATGATCTTTTTATTTTTCTGAGAAATGCTTGGTTTTCACCAAACCCGTAGTCATATCGTATCGGCGCTATAACTTTGACTCACAATAGTCACATCCATGTGATCGGCCTCTTACAACAAACACACTGCTGAAGTTTAATCAAGATCAGTTAATGTATGCAGAAGTTATAACACACTTCCTGTTTCCATTATTCGCCATAAATTCGTGTCCTCGCCACAGCCAAACCGTTCGAGATATCAAAAATCTCAATGTCTTGACTTCATGCTGACTGAGTTTGGAGGCGAATGGATGAATTCCCTAGGAGGAGTACATTAAATTCCACAGCATGCGTTTCCAAACAACCCATAATAGCCGACTTCCTGTTGGGCTGGAGTAAAAAGTAAAAGTACGAAAGTTGTTTGGCCCAATGAGATCTATATGTGTACTAGGGCTGGGCGATAAAACGATAACGATATGTATCGCGATAGACACGTAATCAATATCAATAAAAAATGCGTTCGATAAAACGTTCGATAATTATTATTTTTTTTTTTTCGTTGGAAGAAACCAGCAAAGCAAGTTTGATTGCATGAACAAAGGCACTCACTCTCTAGTAACTAGATAAAACAGAAAAAGTCAGCTCGCCTGACTTAAAGTCTGACCGTAGTCAGACCAATGTCGTCTGCAGATTATGCAAGACCGTCGTCAGTTTTTCTGTTATTCGCGTGCTTATGCGCTGTTCTAGCTAGTTTCTCAGCGCATACATGTGAAGCTCACATGCACTAAAAGCCTGTCTACCAGCGCCTGAATACTAAGTTATCTTTCGAGTCTTATTTTGCTAATACTGTTATACACACAAGGTTTACATAAACTAGTCGGATATGTCTAAAGTGAAAGCAAACTTGAGAAAATTGAGAGAAAATCTGCTTGTCAAATGCGTGTATAATAGACGCGTCGCGCGCAGCTCTTAAAGAGACAGTAGTAATAGTAAACACGCTGCCGCTTGTCCTTAAAGGGATAGTTCACCCAAAAATAAAAATTCTCTCATTATTTACGCACTCTAATGTTGTTCCAAACCTGTATTAATTGCCTTCTAATATTTTCTAAAATTAATATTTTGAAGAATGTGGGTATCCAAACAGTAGCTGGTCCCCATTGACTTCCATAGGAGGAAAAATATACTATGGAAGTCACTGGGGTACATCAACTGTTTGGTTACCCACATTCTTCCAAATAACTTTTATTTTCAACAGAAGAAAGAAACTTATTCGAGTTTAAAACAACGTGAGAGAGTAAATTATGAAAATTAGAATTTTTAGGAGAACTATCCCTTTAATGTTAATAAAACAACAAAATGTAAAGAGAAAATCACTCACTGCTCTTGACTAATAACTTTATTAATAGCTTTAATAAGTATCAATGTATAATTTATAGAAAATAGAAAGAAATAGATTTATATAATTTATAGAAAGAAATCGTAATATTATATTTTTGCCATATCGCCCACCCCTTTATAAAGCATTTCTTACGTATTCTTTAATTTTGCACCTTAATGTTAAGAGATAATTGTTAAGTGTTCATTGTGATTTTAGACTTTTGAGTTTTCCATGGTCGTGTTGACATTTCTGCCTTTTTAACTGATGGGATTATAATCAGAGGTAGGTTAAGTTTAAAATAAAAAATCTTTAAATGTAATATATTTGTCTCCTGGACTGGTCCTTATTTTAAATATGTTATAAAAAAATTCAATAATTATCGATATCGACCGATATGAAACACTTATATCGTGATACAGTTTTCAGCCATATCGCCCAGCCCTAATGTGTACCGAGTTTCATATTATTACATGCAAGCGTGTTTGATTTATGGACCAAGTTTTTGGACCCTGTTCCAGGGGGCGCTGTCGAGCCTCCCTGCCACGCTCGTGTCCCAGCTTCAGCCCGGCCCTAATGGCCGTGGGTTCTGACCCGTGTGCAAAGTTTCAAGAGTTTTCGAGCACGTTAAGGGCCCCAAAAGTGCCTGAAAGGTTAATAAAAAATAATAATAAATAATCCTTAGAAGAACAATAGGGCTCTGCGCCCTTTCAGGGCTTGGGCCCTAATAAACTATAATCCTACCGAAAACAATAGGGCCTTCGCCCTTTCAGGGCTTGGGCCCTAATAAACAATAATCCTACCGAAAACAATAGGGCCTTCGCCCTTTCAGGGATCTGAAATCTGATCTGATCTGAGACTGAGACTAATCTGAGACTGATCTCTGAAAAACAATGAATGAGTTCAAATTAATATCAGATTCATGTCTCTGTTAATGTTAGTTAATAGAAATCCAGCTGTTCATTGTTTGTTCATGTTAGTTCACAGTGCATTAATTAATGTTAACAAATACAACCTTTCATTTTAATAACGTATTAGTAAATGGTGAAATGAATATTAACTAAGCGCTGTAGAAGTATTGTTCATTATTAGTTAATGTTAACTAAGGTAGTTAACTAATGCTAATTAATTAACCTTATTGTAAAGTGCTAAAAAAAAAATCGAAATTTTAACATTTATTGTAGCCTACTTTTTGAACTATTAAAATAAATAATATAACAGATAATACTTCAATGAGTATTTTAATAATTCCCGCAGGTCTACCACTTATAATGCGGGAAATTCCCCCGCAAAGTAACATTGACTCACTTTAGCATGTAGATTGTATGAGTAGCCTAAATTAATCCACACAGATTATAAAATCAAATCAATCATTTTAAAACTTTCTCCAAGTCGCAATTTCACAAACCGCGCGAGTGTTCAGCGCTGCTGCGTCTTCTCTCTCTCTCTCTCTCTGAATGTGTTGGATAAGGCAAGCGTCGAAACTACACTCTCGCGTTCAGGAGTCGGGACATGACGGAATTGTCAGTTGCACAATCGGGCCAGCATTGCATCATAACTAAAGTTTATCATTTTCACTTCTTTTAAGTCTTATCAGTTTAAACATTCGAGCTGAGAGAGTATGGCATCGGGAGGGGCGGATGTGCGCGTGCGCGCGTCATTCAGAACATAAGATAAAATTAGAGCGTTCTTTCAAAACAGAATATGGCAAAATAATCGTTTTACTCGATTGTACTATTTTGGTAATCGTTGGGAGCCAAAATCGAAATCGAAATTCAATTAATTGCACAGCCCTAGGTTCTACAATAAGTAACTTTAGCTGCTTTATCAAATAACCAAATAATATACCAGATAACACACCTCCTTATTAAATTAAAGAACAGCCTTTTACTGCTGGGTCTCTCAGTTCAGCAACCCAAAAAACTGTTCTCTATTACACAACCATTGTAAAAACTCTGATAATAACTATACAATGTCAGGTGAGTACACACATAAACACAATAGTGTAATACTAGGCATTAGCATAATTCTAGCGAACTTTGTAAACATTTACACCAGGGTACTCACATGTCTCTGAACGCACACATGCACAGATAACGACACAGACGACAACTATGCACTTTATAAATATCTACAATGTGCTGCCTGTGGTCTTCTTCTTCTTCTCTTTCCGGCAGTGTAGACTCTACTGGGCGTATTACTGCCCTCCACAGGTCAACTTATAAACTAAATTCTTAAATACAGTCCTGTCTCATGCAAGAACTGGATGACTGCTTCAGAGATCTGTTTATGCTTGTCACTGTGTCCAAATAAAGAAGTAACAGAAAAGACTTTAAGTCCAAGTTCTGCCAATTTACAAAAAAAGAGTTCTCCTTTCTACATTATACTTCCTGCATTCTAAAAAAACATGTCATATTGTTTCCATATTCCCACATTCACATAGACCAGAAATGTGCTTTCCTATAATATGCAAAAAATAATTTAACCCACAATGCCCCAACCTCAATCTGCACAATTTAACTGAGTCCCGTAGGGGACGGAAAGGTACAAAAACATTTTTTACTAACTTTTGGTTGAATAGAAAAATAGTGTCTACCCTTGATTACCTTTTCCCATCCATTCTGCCATTCTTTAATTAAGCGTTCTTTAACCCTTTCCCTCAGTTCCACCCTCCCCAAGGGTATATAAATATATATTTATCTTTCTAGGCTCTCTTTTTGCTGCCCGTGGTCACTCTCTCAGATAGCATATTACGTAGCTTAGCAATGTTTCTAAGGTGGAAAAAGGCCGTTTTTGTAACATATGAAATATGATTTTCAAAAGACAGGTTGCAGTCTAGTATAACACCCAGGTCTTTTACTGTAGAGGATGAAGTAACAGGACATCCTACTATGTTAAAGTTGTATTGTGAGAGGTTTTGTGGGTGGTTTTTTGAACCGATAAGTATTACCTCTGTCTTGTCTGGATTCAATAAAAGGAAATTGCGCGTCATCCAATCTTTTATATCTTTAACACACTCTGTCAATTTGGATAATTTAGCGTTTTCATCTGGCCGTGATGAAATATATATTTGAGTGTCATCAGCATAACAATGGAAACTAATTCCATGTTTCCTTATAATATTTCCAAGTGGCAGCATATATATTGAGAATAATAGAGGGCCTAAGACAGATCCCTGCGGCACTCCATAGTTTACTGGAGTTGTGATAAATTTTTCTCCATTTAAATAAACAAAATGGTAGCGGTCAGATAAATACGATCTAAACCAGCTTAATGCTTGCCCTTGAACACCAGTATAATTTTGTAGTCGATCTAAGAGTCAAGTCAAGTCAAGTCAACTTTATTTATATAGCGCTTTTCACAATACAGATTGTATCAAAGCAGCTTCACAGTATTAAATAAAATAGTACATCAGTGTTTGTTTCTGGTGTAAAACATCCACGTTTGGTAATGCTGATCAATAGCACTGTTGAATCGATTAATCAAATTAAGTATCCCCAACTGAGCAAGCCAAAGGCAACAGTGGCAAGGAACCGAAAAACTCCATCAGGTGACCTAATGGAGAAAAAAAAAAAAAACCTTGGGAGAACCCAGGCTCAGTCGGGGGCCAGTTCTCCTCTGGCGTTTATGAAGTAGAGACCGGATTAAACTGTAAGATTAAAAATGTTATATAAATGCCTGGCTGAAGAGATGCGTCTTTAATCTAGTTTTAAACTGGGAGAGCGAGTCTGAGCAACGAACAGTATCAGGAAGACTATTCCAGAGTTTTGGAGCTAAATGTGAAAATGCCCTCCCTCCTTTGGTGGTTCTGGATATCCTAGGTATGACCAAAAGCCTCGAATTTAGTGATCTTAAAGAGCGCGATGGATTATAGGGCGATAGAAGATCCGTTAAATAAACTGGAGCTAAGCCGTTTAGGGCTTTATAAGTCAGTAGCAATACCTTGTAATTAATACGGAACTTTATAGGTAACCAATGTAGTGATGATAAAATTGGTGTTATATGGTCAAATTTTCTTGATCTAGTAAGAACTCTAGCGGCGGCATTTTGGACTAACTGTAGCTTGTTTATTGAGGATGCTGGACAACCGGCTAATAAAGCATTACAGTAATCTAGTCTCTAGCTTTTTAAGGTCCAGAAACACTGCACCTACTATACCACCCTCATCTAATTGTGACTTAATATTTTCAAGGAGGAAACAGTTAGCTGTCTCTGTAGAATGGTTTGTGCGAAATCCAAATTGCATTGGATGCAAAGGTGTGTAGCCCAAATTTAGATGTTTTTTCAGCTGTTCTGCTACCCATTTTTCTGTCACCTTAGATATCACTGATAAAATACCAATGGGTCTATAATTTGACACCATTGTTTTATCACCAGACTTATGAATCGGAGATACTACTGCTTTTTTCCAAGAACTTGGAAAAATACTTTGCCTAACTGACAGGTTAATCAGATGTGCAATAGGGCGAGCGAGTACGTCCCTGTGTAATTTTAAAAATGAGGTATCCAAACCATGTGAATCCCTTGCTTTTGAATTCTTTAACGAGGTTATGAATTTTATAACCTCTGTTTCAGATATTTCCTTTATTTTAAAAATAGGTTTAGCTTAAATCTTACAAACGCAAAGTTAGCTCAGATCACGTCAAACCGTGTAAATTATTATTGTTATACTTTGTTCTCAAATTGTTAATGCTATCAACACTATATGACTGTGTATTTAAGGCTATAAATGAATCGGCTACCTGCAGCATCCTCACACGCAAAATAGTGAGGTAGGTTTCCACAGGAACTACGAGCTTGCCGCGGTTCGTCTCTGCATCATTACGTCACGTCTGTATACATAAAGAAGGAGTCCCTTCTTTATGTACTCGTATACATAACTTCAAGTTTAGTCTTTTTAGAAAAAAAAAAAAAAAAAAAGACTACTATATGGCTTCAGAACACTTACAACACAATCCATAACACAAGAGTTGTGAACTCATTTGATTATTTTTAGGATCTTTTCTGGGACATTTTTGGAGCTTAAAGGTGCCATGTGTCATGTCTGGCAAAAAAAAATCAAGTCATACTCCACATTCCATACCAGATGGGGGCAGTATACCTCCAGAAAGTGAATTGGTCTACTCTAGAGTAACAAACGAGAAACGGCATAGTCTCTATGCTCCGCCCCTACCTTCTTAGCTGCACATATACAAGTGAAAATAGGGACAACATCTATTTAGAGTGTTTCGTATGCTGCCCGCCTGAAGCTAATTTAGCTGCATATATCAAGATTGATTTTCATTAGCAATACCACTTCTAGCGAAGTTATCATTAGTCACCAAAAAACATTCGGTCTCATTACACCTTGCACTGTTTTCCATTACGTTTCGTGCGTCCAGGGTGTGTAAAGCAGAAGCAGCCTGGCCAGCGGCGGAGTATGCGCGATCCGTGAGTGCTGAAGACGTTCTGCACGGCTTTGATGGGTGCACAGGATGACACAAATGAGCGGCAATAGCTTCTTCCAGTGGCGGGAGCTTTTTCCTCAGCGCCGTCAACAGATAGAGCGTTACTAAAACTGTACACACCGTCGCTGACTTGAGCTGCAAAGAAGCTCTGGCCGCCCTGTCAAGGACGCTTGTCAAAAAGTACGGGGAAACTTGACCGCTCTGAATATAGTGAGTGTGTGCGCGCGCGCGGCCGGGGCTCGCTCTCGCTCTCTCTGCTAGAGGCAGAAGAGCGCTTGCGCGCTTAAAATGTCATATTTTGGCATGAACGTTCACCCGCCAGTGTGGCAGATAGCCTTTTGAGATTTACTCGCCAAACAGAAAATCTACCCGCATATGGCGCTTGGCGGGTGTTAGTTTTGGACCCTGCGTGCATCTATTTGGGGTTCATTATCATCGAAGACATTTCAAGCTTCTTAGGTAATGTTACATTTTAGCATCAGCTTGGTAGAGACGGGCTCTGGTAGATAACAGGTGAAAACCGGATCGGATCTGTGGGTAAGTTAAAGCTAATTATCAAACGCAGCTACGGTTAGCCATCGCTAACATTAGCATGTTTATCGAACAGCCTTCGATACATTTCTATGTTATAACTTCCCGAAAAAACTACACAAACATATTAAACAAACTTCTAGCGAAATACTAACAGCATCTTACTTGCCAATCCAAAAGAAATGTTGCAAGTTCGGAGTCGAACCTAATTTCTTTCATGTCCATCAGTTGTCTCCAGCGATGGAAAGCAGTGCCGATGTTTACTCGGGTTCGGCTCCTTTTCTTATCTGATTTTATTTGTGCTTCAGAGCGCGGTTTTTCCCTGCAGCGGAAAAGGGGTCTCTTGCTAAGGGCTTCAGCCATCCTTCCGCTCTCTTCCCTGAACTGAAATGTAGTAGTGGGCTGTACTTTCCACACGATTGACATCAGGTTCAAGTACGCCCACAAGCCGTGCGATTTATTCGTGTATTGCATGTTTATGTTGCCCGCATACCGCCTCCCATGGCCGAAACTGGTATTACGACACCTGTCGGGCCGTGGCTAGTAATGCTAATGCTAATTAAGGTTGATATCTCCGCAGCTCTTTAACTTGACATTTTTTTTAATGACATCATCGCCCTTATTTCTTCTCATTCTTTTGATGCGTGTAGCTCATTTTTGGGATATTTTTACCTCAATTTTTACACATGGCACCTTTAACAGAATATTTATCCATTTTTACATAAATTGTTACATTGAATTGAACTAGACGAGTGCACATAAGAATGGTTTAATAAATGATTTACACATTTTTTTCTGCTTGTTTCATGCAGTGAAAGCAGATGGTGACTGCGGTTGCATTATGCCTGAGATCTGCTTTGGGTTCCACAGACAGAAAGTCAAACAGGTCTGGAAAGTCACAAGGCTGAGGAAATTATTTTAAGTTCACAACTATCACTTTAATAACATTACTGACAGTAAATGTTGTTCTTTGCAGGGATCTCGGTAAGCTGAAATACAAGTTTGCACAACTATCACTTTAATAACATTACTGACAGTAAATGTTGTTCTTTGCAGGGATCTCGGTAAGCTGAAATACAAGTTTGAACAAGAATAAAAATCCTCCTGTAGACCTGAAAATCACTGAAGTGCCGGACCATCCACCAGAAAAGAGGAAAAACAAACGGAAAATGAAGCTGATGCACCTTTTCACTTTTCTAACTCGTTAAGTACCTCACATGTCCCTTTAGGCATGTGCCGGTATCAAATTTTCATACTTAAAAAAAAAAAAAAACTTGCATCACAATAGGTGTAATTGTGATTGTCAAAACATTTGGTAACTAAACAGACTTTTACACAATTTTCACGATTTCAATTCTTGGGATTTGATTTCAATCTTGATTCAATATTTACTCTTTGGATAAATATTAGGCTACAGTAGATAGCCTACATGTTAATTTTTCTCAAGAAAAACTATATCTCACATAATGCTGTAAACATACAGAGAGCCTTGTCAGCTGGTATTATTAAAGGTTAAAAAATAAATGAAATTAAATATAATTTGGTTCCCTTTCAAGGGAACTCCCGTTGCGTCAAATGACGCTGTGGGAACGCTTTGCGTGATGACGTCTTGAAGCACATGTAAAATCAGTCCAATGGTGTGGCGGAACGTCAGAGGCGGGTGACGTCACGTACCAGGAAACTATAAAAGCCGGCCCAAAACAGAAAACGAAAGCTTTCTGAGTCTTCAGTTGCGCTCTGTGTTGAAATCTGTCCTTGTTATTTGGTGTTGTCTGTCTCTATATATATATATATTGATTCAGTTATGGCGAGCAAGCAGCAGTATCGAGTGTGTGTCCATCCCTGCCCGCGTTATTTAACGGGAGGTGACACACACACTCTTTGTGTTGTTTGTTTGGGAGAGGAGCATGCCCAGTCAGCACTCGAGGGTGGTGACTGTGAGCATTGCTGTGCGCTTCCATTGCGTACGCTCCGATCCCGTTTGGCTCGGTTCAATCCCGACCACGTTCCCCAGGGCTCGGGTCCCGCCGCGGCTGAGGCTCGGCGGCGATCTCAGACCTGGGGTTCGCAAATGGATCTGTCAGTGGATGTTGAGACGGGCTCTGCCTTATCTCAGCATCAATCTGACAGATCCAGTGCCTCTCATCAGGGTGCGGAAGCACGCGCTGCGGTTTCTTCCCCCCTGATAGAGGCACCAATACTGCAATTGTCCAGCTCTGAGGAGTTGGATGTTGTGAGTGTTGAAGCTGAGTCTGAGGATTCGCCACCTCAGTCTCATGCGTTTGAGGAACTGCTCGATGTGATTACTAGAGCAGTTGACAGACTTTCTATTGAGTGGCCAGAGGATAGGCAGGACGTTCGCTCGAAAAGTAAGCTCGACGAACGCTTCCTGCCATCTCGTGCTCAGCCTCAGCGAAGAAGCCTGCCGTTTTTCCCCGATCTCCACACCGAGGTGTCGAGATCGTGGGGAAAACCGGTTTCATACAGAGTTTATGCACCACAAACATCTCATTATTCATCTATTCAGAAATATAAAGATTATGGTTATGGGGAGATGCCGAAGGTGGAGGAGACGCTTGCGAGCTATCTCTCTCCAGCAACGGCATCTTCCCTGAAAGCTCCTTCACTTCCCTCTAAACCAGTAAAATATACTTCATCCCTGGTTCATAAATCTTATGCAGCCGCTGGTCAAGCAGCAGCGTGTCTGCATACGATGTCCATTATGCAAGCATATCAAGCAGAATTATTGGGGGATTTAGAGGAGGGCGGGGGAATTGGTCCCGATACAGTGGCTGAACTACGCAGAGCCACAGATTTGTCTCTCAGGGCCACCAAGGAGACCGCTAAATCAATCGGGCGGTCTATGGCAGCCCTGGTGGCCACTGAGAGGCATCTGTGGCTCAACCTGAGTGATATAAAAGAGAAAGAAAAACATGTTCTTTTAGATGCTCCGGTTTCCACTGTGGGTTTATTTGGCGATGCAGTAAACAGTGCAGTAGCTAAATCTCAAGAAGCTGCTAAACAGGCAGCTGCATTGCAGAAACTCCTCCCCCGCCGTTCTTTCTATGAGGCTGCTGAGCGGGAGCAGCCTCACTCCTCTAAAAAGAGCGCTGAGCACCGTGCCACTCAAAAACAGAGCGTTTCCTCCCGTGCTCCCCCACAAAAACCTCGGGGACACGGAGGGCGCGCTCAAACCCAGCAGTCTTCGAGGGGTAGAACGGATCTGCGGACCGTTATTACCGCCAAGAAGGCTGCTGGGAAAAAGTCCTGACGTCCGAGGACCCAGGACAAATGAGGGTAGTCCCCCCCGAAGTAGAGCGGTTAACACCTCATTTTACGGTGCCCGTCTCTCTTCGGTGCCCTCAGGGGACCGTTCTGCCAACCCTGCCACCTCTGGTGTTACAGGGCGCAGCGGTCTCCGGCGAGCACATATCTCAAGGTCCACCCGGAAACGTAGTGGCCTCGGGATGCCCGCCCCCTCCGAGGAGGGTGCTAGAGCAGTCTGTTCGGTCGTTCCCTGCCGGTTCGCCGTTACAGGGCGCCGAACCGACTACTCAACAGCAACAAAATCCAGAAACCAGTCTCGAGAGGCTGGTACCTCTAGTAGAATCTTTGACAGCGTGGAAGCTACTGTCAAATGTTTCTCGTTGGGTCCTGCAGACCGTGGAAAAAGGGTATCAGATACAATTCAAGAAACGCCCACCTCGGTTTATGGGGGTCCTGCCCACAGTGGTGGGCCCCGAGCAGGTTCTGGTTATGGAACAGGAAGTGAACACTCTGTTAGAGAAGGGGGCCATAGAATATGTACCCCCCTCCAACAGGGAAACCGGGTTTTACAGCCGGTACTTCATAGTTCCAAAAAAGGACGGGGGATTGCGTCCCATTTTAGATCTTCGAGTTCTGAACGAGTCAGTCATGCAGCTCAAGTTCAAAATGTTAACATTGAGGCAGATCGTGCCTCAGATCAGGTCCGAGGACTGGTTTGTCACGATAGACCTCAAGGACGCATATTTCCACATATCCATCCGTCCGTGTCATTGGAAGTTCCTGAGGTTTGCTTTCGGGGGCAAAGCATACCAATATCGAGTTCTTCCATTCGGCCTAGCTTTATCACCCCGCACTTTCACCAAATGCATGGATGCAGCTCTGGCGCCACTGCGCCTCCAGGGTATTCGCATTATGAACTACATCGACGATTGGTTGATTTTAGCTCATTCGCATCAGATGGCGGTTCAACATCGAGATGTTGTTCTCGCCCACATGAAAGAGTTGGGGTTACGGCTGAACGCCAAGAAGAGTGTGCTTTCTCCATTACAGAGGACCACTTTTCTAGGCGTGGTTTGGGATTCTGTGTCGATGCAGGCGCGCCTGTCACCGCCACGGATAGATTCCATCCTTGCAGCTGTGAAAAGTGTAAAGCTAGGCCAGCTACTCACTGTCAAACAGTTCCAGAGACTGTTGGGTCTCATGGCAGCAGCTTCCAACGTGATACCTTTTGGACTGCTACACATGAGGCCCCTGCAGTGGTGGCTCAGGACCAGGGGGTTTTCCCCGAGGGGCAACCCATTTCGCACAATCAAGGTCACGCGGCGATGCCTACGTGCCTTGGTTATGTGGAAGAAGCCTTGGTTCCTGTCCCAGGGCCCAGTGTTGGGAGCTCCTTGTCGTCGCAAATTGCTAACGACGGATGCTTCCCTCACGGGCTGGGGAGCGATCCTGGAGGGTCGCTCGGCTCAAGGTCTGTGGGAAGACCATCATCGTTCCTGGCATATCAATCGCCTAGAGATGTTAGCTGTCTTCCGGGCTCTGAGGAGCTTTATCACAGATCTCAGGGGGCACCATGTGTTAGTACATACGGACAACACATCGGTAGTCGCCTATATCAACCACCAAGGGGGTTTGCGCTCGCGCCCGTTATCCAACTTGGCACGCCATATCCTCTTGTGGTCCCAGGGGAAGTTACTGTCACTCAGGGCAGCTTACATCCCCGGGGTACAGAATATAGGAGCAGACACTCTGTCGAGGCAGGGGCCGAGGCCCGGGGAATGGAGGCTCCACCCCGAGGTGGTGGAGCTGATATGGAGGGAGTTTGGCCAAGCACAAGTGGATCTGTTTGCGTCTCGAGAGACGTCTCACTGTCCACTTTGGTTCTCCCTCACGCATCCAGCTCCTCTCGGACTGGATGCTATGGTACAGACGTGGCCGAGGCTACGTCTGTACGCCTTTCCCCCAGTTGCTCTGCTCCCGGGAGTTCTGGAAAGAGTTCGCAGGGACCGGGTCCATCTACTTCTTATAGCCCCGCGCTGGCCGGGCAGAGTATGGTTTCCCGATCTTGTGTCCCTCCTCGACGGGCATCCTCTGGAGTTACCCGTCAGGAGGGACCTTCTGTCCCAGGCAGAGGGCTCGATATTTCACCCTCGGCCAGAACTGTGGAACCTGTGGGCTTGGCCTCTGAGGGGGCCCAGCTCATAGAGTCAGGTCTCTCAACCGAGGTTGTTGAGACCATTCTACAATCCAGAGCTCCCTCCACGAGGAAACTTTATGCCCTGAAGTGGAGAGTATTCACTTCCTGGTGTAGTGACCGTCGGTTGGACCCAGTCCACTGCCCAATTGGTACAGTGCTGGAGTTCCTGCAGGACCGGTTCACTGCAGGTCTGACCCCGTCCACTTTAAAGGTTTATGTGGCGGCCATAGGTGCTTACCACATTCCTTTGGGTGGAATGTCTGTGGGGAAAGACCCTCTGGTATCTCGTTTCCTTCGTGGCACTTGGAGGCTGAGGCCTGCAGTTCGCTCTAGGGTGCCACCTTGGGATTTGTCCTTTGTGCTACAAGGCTTATCCCAGGCCCCCTTTGAGCCCATTGAGGAGGTTCCTGAGAAGTTTCTTACTCTGAAAGCTCTTTTCCTTCTGGCTATTTCTTCTCTTAAGAGAATAGGGGATCTTCAAGCATTGTCGGTGGCTCCGTCATGCTTAGAGTTTGCTCCGGGTATGGTTAAAGCGTTCCTTCATCCGAGACCGGGTTATGTCCCCAAGGTCCCCACTAATGTGGCTAGACCTATTGTTCTGCAGGCTTTCTGTCCTCCTCCCTTTCAAAATGCTGACCAGGAGGCTAATAATTTGCTTTGCCCTGTGCGGGCGTTAGACGCTTACGTCCACAGAGCTGCCCTGTGGCGTAAAAGTGATCAATTATTTGTGTGCTTTGGGTCCCCTAACAAAGGGGGCCCGGTGTCTAAGCAAAGGATGAGCAAGTGGGTGGTCGAGGCTATCTCACTTGCTTATGAGGCGGCTGGGCAGCCTTCTCCTTTGGCTGTCCGGTCGCACTCGACGAGGAGTATGGCGGCCTCTAAGGCCCTTATTTCAGGAGTTTCTTTACAGGACGTCTGTGATGCGGCAGGCTGGTCCTCACCGCACACTTTCGTCAGGTTTTACTCTCTGGATCTAGACTCTGCTCCAGGGTCTCATGTTTTGTCTTCCTAGTGCTGCTCTACGGATTTCACACAGGACAGACATTTGTAGCTATGGAGGCGTTGGTATAGACGTTCCCACAGCGTCATTTTCTCGACGCAACGGGAGTTCCCTTGAAAGGGAACGCCTCGGTTACGACTGTAACCTCGGTTCCCTGAAGAGGGAACGAGCGTTGCGTCGCCCTGCCATATCTCCTTCATGCCTGTCAGCTCGACTTCAGACTTTTACGAAGCTTTCGTTTTCTGTTTTGGGCCGGCTTTTATAGTTTCCTGGTACGTGACGTCACCCGCCTCTGACGTTCCGCCACACCATTGGACTGATTTTACATGTGCTTCAAGACGTCATCACGCAAAGCGTTCCCACAGCGTCATTTTCTCGACGCAACGCTCGTTCCCTCTTCAGGGAACCGAGGTTACAGTCGTAACCGAGGCGTTTTCATTATAATAACAATTAAGACACAAGTTATTTAGCAAAATACTCCTCTCTATAGCTATTTTTTTCTAGTCAACTAACGTGTTGGTCATTAAATGAGGTAAATGTAACGTTCTGTGACATAATTGTTCACCTGCAGTTTTATTGACCTCTTTCCATGGTTGAAAAACACTGATTGATCGATATTATGTATGAGGCATTTAAAACCTTTCAGTAAGTTTTACTGTATCTTTAAATAAAAAGTAACAGATGATCGGTTTACTTGAACTGAGGCGCCAAAACGGTATTTATTGTCTGAATTTCGTAATAAAATGGACAGAATCTGAGAGCTGAGAATTTTTTTCATTTCAAAAGTAGCCTGCTCTTTCTAGTCTGTCGGTATCAGTGTCTTTGCTCCGTGATTTTTCTCTGCGTGAGAAAATAGATGTGTGGCGGGAGAGTGTGTGAATTGCGGGAGTCTCACGCTGAATGCGTTGACGGCCCTGCTTTTAGAAGGGGGATAAATCGACGGCAGCGTTCCTCCTTCCGCCGTGCTTCTTCTCCATGTGCAGAGGTGGACAGTAACAAAGTGGACACTCAAATTTACTTGAGTGCTGTACTTAAGTACACTTTTTGAGTATCTGTACTTGAGTATTATTTTTTCTGGAAACTTTTTACTTTAACTTCACTACATTTGAAAGACAAATATTGTACTTTTACTCAACTACAGTTCTGTCAAGGTCCTTGAGTAGAAAGTAACATCAGTCAGTGGATGATTTTGGTTGCAGGGGTTGCATTTTGGTTGGAAATGAAAGTCGGGTTGACGTCAGAACCCTGCATCTGATTGACATCAGAACCCGATGTCAGATTGACATTGGATATTGATTGAAAAAAAAATCGGGTTGATGTCAGAACCCGACTGATGTTGGATTCTGACGTCAACCCGATTTTTATTTTCAACCACAATACAACGTCTGTCCAATGTTGGAGATCAACATCAATGTGACATTGGATTCTGATATAAACCTGATTTTCATTTTCAACGTTGGGTTTGGTCTTCTAAATGCGACTTTTGTCACTTTTTTGGAGCACACTAGCTTATAGATAACAGTAAGGCTAACATATTCATACTAACATTCAAAAAACTTTAAATAGGGCAATATTTGAGGGAACAGCCATTTGGGTGTCCGAAACCATTGTGGACGTTATTGAGTGCACTTATTCAATCTCACATTCAATCCCACTACTGGAACTGTGTTCTAGAAATAAATTTGATATTGATATGAGGGTAGGCAGGCGTAGATTCAGAGGCATACGGTACTTTAAGTATTACATACAACAATGCAACAATAATAAAACAATGCATTGACATTTACTTTTGATACTTAAGTATTAAGTACGAAAGAGGTCTCGCCCAGGGTGTAATTCAATGTAGAACCGCCACTGCTTTCAAGCAGCTTTCTGTTGGTCAAATCCAGATAATTCCAGTGACCAACTTGGTCCCATAGTGAAATTTTTGACCACACACGAATACAGCACAATCAGTGTATATTAGCACTGTTTGTTGTTTGTTTTTGGCATCTGGTAGAGCTTTTGGACGTGGAAACAGGGACGTCAGACTTAACAAGCTTAACTGAAAATTTTGTTGAGATGTCTTTTCTTGTGTAGCCTATTGTATATACATGGTTGATTATTCATGTTGCCTATGTATTATAAAAGTGTTTTGTGTATTCATTGATATTAATCTATTACTGGCTTTTTTCTCATGTACATGAAAGTGTATGTATTAAAATGGATCTAAAATATGTAATAAACAATTCTTATTTTGTATTTGGTTCAGTTTGTTTATTATAATAGAAGTCAATAGTAACAACATGAAATTAAATAAATAAAAAATTTGGTTCCTGGAGGCACCCAAACCTGTTCCCCACAGTGCCTCATATAAGAGTTCCTCAGGAAACCTGTGTGGTTCCTCAGAGAACCGGCCCTTTTTAAAGGGTCCTAGAGGATCTACAGACGGTTCCGCCGGTGTGGCGAAGTTAAGATCCCCAAAAGGTTCCTCCAGGCTCCTTTTATTTTTACAGTGTAGCGATGTATGAAGCTCACACAGGAGTCACTTTCACACAGCTTTCTGTTGGTCAAATCCAGAGAATTCCAGTGACCAACTTGGTCCCAAAGTGACATTTTTGACCACACAGGAAATTGCAGATCGTGTGGATTCTTATTGAAATGACTGGAATTCACCAGTGAACATTCACAGAAGAACAGATCATTTTACTGCACCTTCACTCTGTTATAATGGAAAACGTTTTCTGCTTGTTGTGACACAATGAATAGTGTTTCCGGGTCGAACCCTCTACTTCCTCGATCTTGTTTCTAGTGAGAATATCAAAAACCATTTAATAGCACTGTTGATTCAAGTCACACATTTAAGCTTTTCAAAAGCTGTAGTGTACATTACAGTCTCCAGTCTAACGGTATCCCAGACTTCAACATTGTACGATTCACAATAGCTGAATAACTAACCATCTGAGATTTCGGAATAGAGATAAAGGTTAGGATCATAATTTTCAGGAATATTACAGCACAATGAGTGTATATTAGCACTGTTTGTTGTTTGTTTTTGGCATCTGATAGAGCTTTTGGACTTGGAAACAGTGACGTCAGATTTAACAAGCTTAACAAAACTTAGCAAGTTAAGTGAAGATCCACATTTTTAATTAGGGGAGTCAAAATGTTAATGTCAATTTTAAAAGATTTTTTTGATTTATTACATGGAACATATGTGTTTCCATGCATTTTGTTGAGATGTCTTTTCTTATATAGCTTATTGTATACACATGGTTGATTGTTCATGTTGCCTATGTATTATACAATTTCTTTGTGTATTCTTTTCATTGATGTTAATCTATTACTAGCTTTTTTTTCCCAAGTGCATTGAACTGTATGTATTAAAATGTATCTAAAATATGTAATAAACAATTCTTATTTTGTATTTGGTTCAGTTTGTTTATTATTATAGAAGTTTATGGTAACCATAGTAACAACATGAAATTAATAAAAAATTTAAATAAAACCCCAAACCTGTTCCCCACAGTGCCTCATATAAGAGTTCCTCAGGAAACCTGTGTGGTTCCTCAGAGAATCGGCCCTTTTTAAAGGGTCCTAGAGGATCTACAGATGGGTCCGGCGGTGTGGCGAAGTGAAGATCCCCAAAAGGTTCCTCCAGGCACCTTTTATTTTTACAGTGTTGGTGCTTGTAGTTTGTTAATAGTTTGACGCAATGGGTTTCAGGCCAGGTATATTGTTTGAGGGCACCTTTATGCTATTGGTGGTTGAGCACTTTTTCATTGATAAACCTCACACTATAATCCACATGTTGCAAGCTTCTGTCTCAATTCTGTGGTAGAGCATGCTGGGTAAAGTTACTGTTGTCCACTGTGTGCACAATATTTTAATTAAGAGAAAATTGATGTAGCCTGGCATAAAGTTAGTGTGGTACTTCGGAGCAACAAAAATTTCAACAAATTTCAAAAAGCTGTTTCTATCCTAGATATAATATAACGTCTAGCTTGTTTCAAGTAACACTTATCTTTGCTGGCATTCATAGGTGACTACTGTAATGGAAAATTTTGATTTTCATTGATTGCAGTATGAATCTCCATTTGCAGTAATACTTTGAAATAATATTATAGCTGACTTGTGTTTCTGAACTAATGTGAACACTGAGACAAAGGGGGAGACAGCTGAAAAGAGAACCTCTGACCCCTTGGGATCAGAGGTGGTCACATTTGGGACTTCTGAGTTTGTAAGAATAAACTCGGCAGAATTAGATCACTAGAAAAACCTTTCCTTCTATAGATAAGAGCCGGCCTGTAAGAGACCTTGGAAAAGATATAAAGGCTCTGTTTTTCTCTTCCTCGTTGTTGCACTTGTTCCACAGACTGTACTTGTGACTTCTGTGTGGCAACTGGGCCTTCTTGCAAGAATAAAATACTTTTTAATGATCATTTGAATTTCAGAGTGTCTCTTACGCAGTGATGAGTGTTTAATGAATTTTTGCCACAACACTACCAGTCCCGCAGACGGAGAGGCCCAGCTGTCTCTCCCCATCACTCCAAGGATCATCATGCTCTGCAAGTTTTACATTCAATGTTAACAAATCCTTTAAATGTATAAGCACAAGCAAATAAAGTCTAGTCTGGAAAACACTAGTGAATGCAGTTTGTGTCGTGTCATTCACCAGTCAGGAACAGCACAGTCACTTCAAAAACTGAAGTTATGTGGAGTACTCTCTCATCCTTAGTAGCCACCTCTGATGTCGTTATTGCTATTTCAGATCGCTTGCTATGTGGATTGCTATTTACAATCATTTATGTGGAGCAAATCTTTTAGAGAATGTATTGTTATGAAATATAATTTTTGTGATGACTCTTGTCTTTACTATGGAGAGACAATCCTGACTGCAAACAAATGGATGCTGTGGATTGAGGGGAGGGTCGTAATCCCACCTGGTGTTCACATGACTGACTTCACCACTGCCTTCCGCTCTCCTCGCCTGTTACTGTGTATTCAACCTAGAGTATCAGGTGGAAGCCAGCACAACACTGGAGTTTGTTCAGAGGTATTTATTATCTTAAACTGTTTGATTGAAAGAACGATTGAAATGTAAAAGCAAATTGACAATTGAAAAGCTGTTTAAAACCACTTTCTTCCTTTAAAATGTTGCAATATTTGAGTGTCTAAATGTTGAAGCCTCCTTACAACTTGAATGCTTTAGAGAACAGAAGGGCTGTTGGGCCGAGGGCATGTACACACTATATTCCTTTTCACATAAAAACGAATAAAAGGGATTGGAACTGAAAATCGTATTTAGTATGTAAATAATTCAAATTCTTTACTTAACCATTTGTAAGTGATGGCGATTCATGTCCAGAGGAGATGGGGGAGAAATACTGGAAATACCGTGTTCAGCTCTTAAAGTGTCAGTTCTTCCAGAGGCCAGTTGCTTAGTTCAGTTCAGTTTGCTCTCCTTTGTCTACGAGCTTGTTTTTGCATTACAAAGTCGGGTTGAGAGAGAGAAACAGGTTGCGGATTGTTTTAATTATATATTTTTTTAATGCAGTTTGTCTCTAAATGTTCTTTTATCTAAATAGATACTTCTTGTAATCCGACTCATGATGAATTTCATTATTTTGATCTGTAAACTTTTAATTGTTAAACCTTCTATGCAATATTACATCTGTGGTGTTACTTCAAAACATATCTGCAATGTCTTTGCTTCAGAGCCATTTAAATCTTATTGTTGAATGTTTTTAGACTGTAAAGTGGGTTTAATTGTTGTAGGCCTATGTTGAACAATTAAACATTTCTTTTAAAAATGAAATTTAAATGATCAATGAAACTGAGTCCTTAAAGTAATTTATTTATTTATTAATTATTACTTAAGTTGCATATATCTCTGATCATTTTAGAACGAACCAAAATTTGACTTCAAATAGCCTATTGTAAACACCATAGACATTGTAAAGAGACTTGATATTTATGTTCGGGGTAACGGGGATCAGCCAATCAGCGCTTTCGTTTTGAGTTAGTAGTGAGAGTGACCACGGGCAGCACATCGTAGATATTTCTGAAGTGCATAGTTGTCGTCTGTGTCGTTATCTGTGCATGTGTGCGTTCAGAGACATGTGAGTACCCTAGTGTAAATGTTTACAAATGTGTATTTTGGTGCCTTAGGTTTTTTTATGAGTGTTGTCTATTCTGGGAGACTCAGTTGAAATGCTGAATGTTAGCATAAAGTTCGCTAGCATTATACCTAGTAGCCTATTGTGTGTAGGCTACTCACCTGACATTGTATAGTTATAATCGGAGTGACAATGGTTGTGTAATAGAGAACTATGTTTTTTGGGTTGCTGAACTGAGACCCAGCAGTAAAAGGCTGTTGTGTGTTATCTGGTATATTATTTGGTTATTTGATATAAGCAGCTAAAGTTACTTGAAGGGAAAGTTTTACTAAATAACATTTATTTGCTTTACTTATTGCATCATGTCACTGTCAGCACTGTCGTTTACTTGATATTTTTCTTTGTATTGTTTATTGTAGAACCACACATACTGTACACTCAGGAAGACAGATAATCATCTGCTGGCTGTCAATAAATCCATTGAAGAGCATTAGAGCATTCGATTGCATTCTTACCGATGCACCACAGTGGTCACCTATTCTCAACTAGCTACAGTTACAGTCCTAGCTATCAAGTCACCATTACAGACATAAGTAGTTGTTTCACCAGTGTTTGATTAAAATTATTTAAAATAATCAATGTTATAGATATAGAATTACAATTATACTTATAATACTGAGACCCAGCAGTAAATGGCTGTTGTTTAATTTAATAAGGAGCTAATGTGTGTTATCTGATATATTATTTGGTTATTTGATATAAGCAGCTAAAGTTACTTGAAGGGAAAGTTGTTCTAATTAGCATTTATTAGCTTTACTTATTGCATAATGTCAGCACTGTCGTTTAATGCTGATATTTTTCTTTGTATTGTTTATTGTAGAACCACACATACTGTACACTCATGAAGACAGATAATCATCTGCTGTTGTCAATAAATCCATTGAAGAGCATTAGAGCATTCGATTGCATTCTTACCGATGCACCACAGCGGTCACCTATTCTCAACTACAGTTACAGTCCTAGCTATCAAGTCACCATTACAGACATAAGTGGTTGGTTCACCAGTGTTTGATTAAAATGATTTAAAATAATCAAAATGTTATTAAGCTGCAATTTTAATAATATATATAGAATATTAAACTAATTTTAAATGCATAGCAATGATTATTAAAGGAAAAGAGACTGCTAAATGCTTTACATTGAGCCTATAATGAGCCACGTGAGACATTAAATCAATACTAATAAATATGAATAGTGTTTTACTCTTGGAACAATAGTGCTTTGTGGTGATCTTTATCTGATCATTTTCAGTTTCTGCACATATAAAATGTTATTATTTTAATGACTAGGCCTACTTTGAGAAAACCACTTTTATGATCCCAGACTAGGGTATCGAGAACTGGTTCCATTTTAGAACCAGTAACAAATTTCCAAAAACCGGGGATTCGATAAGACGCACGCATTACGATTCCTCTTATCGATTCCTGACTTTGGGACAGTTGCAAATTCGTTATTTCAAATGTAACCAACCTTTTTCTGTAACAACGAAAGCTCGGCCGAACAGCTGATCATAGCTGAACAGGGCGGGTTTTTATTTCTCATCTCCATAAATATATCTAGTAGCCTAGTAAAGCTAGTGCAAGGGCTATAAATCAATTCATTCTTTGCTGATACTTCCTCGTCGTCATCATGGAGAGCGCAGTTCATAGCAACGACAGACGCCACAGTAGCGCAAGCGTTTGTGGAAAGAAGGAGAAAGCAGCACAGCCGTGCTTTTCCATGCATTTGTATATGTGAACGGTCCCTAATTCAGGAATCTATGTGGCTTAAAATAATTTGTGTTCTGTTTTAAATGGAGATCACGATTACATACATCAGACAACTAGCCTACTCAGAATAGCATAGTCTATTTTTTTTTTAAACTCGTTTGAATCATTAATTCAAACACTAATTAATTCAGTGTCTCATAAATCAGGGCTCTACACTTACTTTTTGAACAAGGAGCACTGGTGCGCCTAAATAAAAAAATGTAGGAGCACAGACAAATATTTGGGGGCACAGTCATTTTTGTTGTATAAGTTTATCATTATAGTTTTATTATTAGAATTATTAAACAATTAAATTTACAATGCTCATTGTAAGGTTAAGAACATCAGACTAAAACTTTCAAACAAAAGATTTTCATTTAATTCTATTTTATCGTCATGTAGATTTCATTTATCATTGTATGTAGGCCCTATGTATGTTTTACAATTTATCTGAAATGAAGATCATGTCTGAGTCACTTGGCCAAGCTTTGTAGCCTGGTCGCCTTGACCGCTTTCCAGCAGACAGCCAATTTTCAGCACATTTTGTAGGATCAAACAGTTCCAGTGAGGGCCCCTCTGCCCTATAAAATCCGTTTTATTTTTTCCCAAATTCCGTTTTTTCCGTTTTAATTTTTGGGAATTCAGTTTTTTTTTTTTTTACCCTTTACTGTAATTTTAGTCGTAAAAAGAGCGTTTTTAATGTTAATGATTAAAATTAATGTACACAAATAAAATAGGAATGACCCTAAATTTATTGAGGTAACACACAATTCTCATTTTAAGAGGTGTTAAATGTGGTTTGGTTTGTTTACATTAGTGAATGTATTAGGCTAACTAACATGAACCACGAGCAAAACATTTGTTACTGTATTTATTAATCTTTGTTAATCTTAATTAACCCTAACTCTGTATTTTTATTATGTTACTTCACACAGTGCATTAAGCTAACTAATGTTAACAAATACAACTTTTCATTTAAATAATGTAGGCTACTAAATGGTGAAATTAACATTAATAAAGATTAATAAATGCTGTAGAAGTGCAGTTTATTAATAGTTAATGTTAACTGATCTAGTTAACTAGAGTTTAATAAATGGAACCTTATTGTAAAGTGTTTCCGATTTTGTTATACACCGAACCGATTCAGTGTTGCAGATCAGTTGTTTAAACCATTCATTAAAGTGAATCGGTTCAAATGAGTCATTCGTTCGCGAATCGGACGTATCATTAGCAGGCAGTTTTTGTCATGATGAATCAAGGCGACGGAAGCAGAATGCAAGTAACTCAGGTTTATTGAAGAAATAACAAGTGAAAGTCCGATGATGTAACAGGTGAAAGTCCGATGATGAGAGAGACGCTGGTGACACAGGGACTGGATGGTCAGCGAGGTCCGTGGTGAAGTGCCGTAACCGTGAAACCCAAGTGAAGACGATATCCGAAGAACAGAGAACAGGAACTGGAACAGGAAACGGGAACGTCGACAATACTGGGATCACAAACGGGAGACATCAACCAACGATCTGACAATGAGAGAATAATGCGGTGAGGTTTTATAGGAGACTGAATGAGCTGCAGCTGGGGTGATGAATGAGATCAGCTGGATCGCTGATCCTCCGGAATGAGTGCCACGCCCACTCACACACACACACACACAGAACAACAGTTACACGAGACACGAAGGAAACAATGAATTTATGAACCGTGACAGTACCCCCTCCCCTAAGAACGCCTCCTGGCGTCCCTAGGCTCCCTTACCTGTTGATTGTAATCATCAATAAGGGAGTGATCCAGAATGTCTCTGGCAGGTACCCAACTTCTCGCCTCCGGACCGTAACCTTCCCAGTCCACCAAGTACTGGAATCCGCGTCCCCTCCGCCTCTTGTCCAGAATACGATCTACCGAATAGGTTGGTTCCCCGTCTACGAGACGCGGCGGTGGGGGAACCGGGGCTGGCGGATTAATACGGGAAAAAAACACGGGTTTAATTTTGGATACATGAAACATGGGGTGAATCCTCCTGTACACTGGAGGGAGGTTGAGACGGACTGCCACCGGACTAATGATCTTGGTGACAGTAAACGGGCCGATAAATTTAGGAGCAAGTTTATTAGAAACGGAGCGGAGCGGAATATCCTTAGTAGAAAGCCACACTTTTTGACCAACGACGTATACGGGAGGCCTAGACCGGTGGCGATCGGCTTTGGCCTTGGTGCGCGCTCCCGCCTGGAGTAGAGTCTCACGGGCTCTAGTCCAGGTGCGACGACACCTCTGGACAAATGCGTGGGCAGAGGGAACCGCGACTTCGGATTCCAGACTAGGAAATATAGGTGGCTGGTAACCTACACTACACTCAAACGGAGATAGGCCCGTAGATGACACTGGTAACGTATTGTGTGCGTACTCCACCATAGACAAATGCTGACTCCACGAGGAAGGATTCTTGGAAACCAAACATCGCAACGTTCTCTCCAAATCTTGGTTGGCTCTCTCAGTTTGTCCATTGCTCTGGGGATGAAACCCTGAGGACAGACTTACAGTCGCCCCTAACAATCTACAAAACTCTCGCCAAAATTTGGACACAAATTGGGGTCCCCTGTCGGAAACCACGTCTGTCGGGAGGCCATGTAAGCGAAAGACGTGATCAACGACGACCAACGCTGTCTCCTTGGCTGTGGGTAATTTGGGCAAGGGGATGAAATGGGTCGCCTTCGAGAACCGGTCCACCACAGTCAAAACTACCGTGTTACCCCGAGAGGGTGGGAGGGCGGTGATAAAATCTAGCGAAATATGGGACCAGGGTCTCGAAGGGACAGGCAGCGGTTGGAGTAACCCATCTGGGGAGCGATTGGAAGTCTTACCAGTGGCGCAAACTGAGCAAGCCAAAACAAAACTGTGAACATCACGAGCCATGAGAGGCCACCAGAATCGTTGCTTGACCAAAAACTTGGTTCGATTAACTCCTGGATGGCAAGCCACATTGGAACAATGCCCCCACTGAATAACGTCGGACCGTAATCCCTCCGGTACAAATAAGCGGTTCGGTGGGCAACCGACCGGGGGCGTTACCCCTTCTAAGGCTCTCTTGACCTTCGATTCGACCTCCCATACGAGTGTGGAGACAAATAGATTCTCGGGTAAAATGCACTCGGGAGTAGACGGGCGTTCGGAACGATCAAAAATACGCGATAAAGAATCGGGTTTGATGTTTTTGGAACCCGGGCGGTACGAGAGTGTAAAGTCAAAACGTCCGAAAAAAAGTGCCCACCGAGCCTGCCTGGAGTTCAATCTTTTGGCAGTTCTAATGTATTCCAAATTCTTATGGTCTGTCCAAACGATAAAAGGTACCCCCGACCCTTCTAACCAGTGACGCCATTCTTCCAATGCTAACTTGACCGCCAACAATTCTCTGTTACCAATGTCATAATTGCATTCGGCAGGAGACAAACGATGGGACAAAAACGCGCACGGGTGCATTTTATCGTCTGAGGGAGAACGCTGAGAGATCACTGCACCTACCCCCACCTCTGACGCATCAACCTCCACCACGAACTGACGTGATGGATCAGGGGTAATCAAGATGGGAGCCGAAACAAAGCGACTTTTGAGTTTGGCAAACGCAGCCTTAGCTGCGTCTGACCACCTGAACGTAGTTCTGGGGGAGGTCAAGGCAGTCAGAGGCGAGGCTAGTTGGCTGAAATTGCGAATGAACCGCCGGTAGAAATTGGCGAACCCCAGAAACCGCTGTAGGGCCTTACGGGAATCTGGAGTTGGCCATTCCACCACAGCCTTAACCTTCTCCGGATCCATCCGAATTCCCTCAGCCGACACAATGTACCCTAGAAAAGAAACAGACTGTGCATGAAAATCGCATTTCTCCGCCTTGACAAAAAGCCCATTCTCTAACAACCTCTGGAGCACTCGTCGGACGTGCTGCACGTGTTCCTGGAGAGAAGACGAAAAAATCAATATGTCATCCAGGTAGACATATAGAAACTGGTCGACCATATCTCGCAGCACGTCATTGACGAGTGCTTGGAAGACTGCTGGGGAGTTGGACAGCCCGAAGGGCATGACCAAGTATTCAAAGTGCCCCCTGGGGGTGTTAAAAGCAGTCTTCCACTCATCCCCCTTCCTGATGCGGACCAAATGATAAGCATTACGTAAGTCCAATTTAGTGAAGACGGACGCTCCCTGCAACCTCTCGAAGGCTGAAGACATCAACGGCAAAGGATAAGTATTCTTTACCGTGATGTTGTTCAGCCCTCGGTAATCAATACAAGGTCGCAGAGAACCGTCCTTCTTCCCCACAAAAAAGAACCCCGCCCCCGCAGGAGATGAGGAAGGCTGGATGAACCCGGATGCCAGAGAATCAGAAATATATTTCTCCATGGCCCCCCTCTCTGGAACAGAAAGCGAATATAACTTGCCCTTAGGCGGAGCTTTACCTGGCAGTAAGTCTATTGCACAGTCATAGGGACGATGCGGAGGAAGAGAAGCAGCCCGAGACTTACTGAACACTTCCTTCAGGTCCAGGTACTCCGTGGGCACGTTAGATAAATCCCCTGTCTCCTCCTGAAACACAGAGACAGAAACAGACGGACAAGCAGAGACAAGACAAGACTCATGACACTTAGTACTCCATTCCAACACCGTGCGCTGCTGCCAGTCTATCTTGGGATTATGTTTGATGAGCCAGGGATGTCCTAAAACTATGGGTGCAAGAGGGGAGTCCAGAATGTAAAATGATAGGGTCTCAATGTGGTTGCCAGATGTGATGAGCGTGACGGGTCCGGTGGTGTGTGAAATGTTGGGTAGATCTTGACCATTGAGTGCGCGGACTTCTATCTTGCGGGTGAGTGGTAATAAGGGGACTTGAAACTTGTGAGCAAACGTGCAGTCCATAAAATTGCCTTCTGCCCCTGAATCCACCAGTGCTTGTCCGTCGTGCTCGTGAGCTGACCACCTCAGTCTTACTGGGAGGAGCGTAGATGTTGGTGAGGTCTTCTCGGCGGAGATCCCACCCGACAGTAGCCTCAGAATTACTGTCGGGCTTGCCCTTTTACCGGACAACCGAACGCAAAGTGACCAGCTGCTCCACAGTAAAGACAAAGTCCTTGGGACCTCCGCCTTTCCTTCTCCTCCCGAGTAAGCCGAGCCCGCCCAACCTGCATGGGCTCGTGATCGTAGACGGGGCTGACCGCATCCCCGCCGCTGGACCGTGGAAGCTCTGCTCCTTCCGCCATTCGACCAGGCAATCTTCTCCGCTCCACACGGGATAAACGAGCGTCTACTCGAAGTGCCAGTTCTATAAGTCCGTTTAGAGACCTGGGCAGGTCCAGGGCGTAGATCTCCTTTTGGATGCGGTCAGCCAGCCCATGCAGGAACATGTCCCACTGCGCCTCCTCGTTCCAATGACACTCTACCGCCAAAGTACGAAACTCAATAGAATAGTCAGAAACTGACCTCTCTCCTTGTCTTAGCTCAGCTAAGATGCGGGCCGCCTCTCTCCCGGTGCTGGCGCGGTCGAAGACCCTCTTCATTTCGGCGGAGAGTGTCTGGAACGAGGTGCAGCATGGGTCTTGATTCTCCCACACCGCCGTTCCCCAGAGTGCTGCCTTCCCAGTCAGGAGAGTCAAAACGAAAGCCACCTTGGCCGACTCATTGGCGAAGGTTCTCGGCTGCAGGGAAAAATGCATCGAGCAGCGAGTCAAAAACGCTCTGCAAAAGCTTGGCTCACCTGCATATGCCTCAGGTATAGGAAGGCGCGGCTCCGACTGGGAGGTGTTCTCCGGTGGTGTGGGGGGAACGGGCGGTGTGGGTGGCGCAGTGGGATTACGCAAGGTCTGAAGTTGCTGGGTGAGCTCGGACACCTGTGTCACCAGCGCTTGAACTGCCCGAGCTGTGTCGTTGAGGTTTTTCTCTTGGTGATCCATGCGTTGTATACTGGTGCTGACAAAGGTTTCCAGAGATGAAGGATCACTTGCTGCTTCCATAACGTGGTCAGATCGTTCTGTCATGATGAATCAAGGCGACGGAAGCAGAATGCAAGTAACTCAGGTTTATTGAAGAAATAACAAGTGAAAGTCCGATGATGTAACAGGTGAAAGTCCGATGATGAGAGAGACGCTGGTGACACAGGGACTGGATGGTCAGCGAGGTCCGTGGTGAAGTGCCGTAACCGTGAAACCCAAGTGAAGACGATATCCGAAGAACAGAGAACAGGAACTGGAACAGGAAACGGGAACGTCGACAATACTGGGATCACAAACGGGAGACATCAACCAACGATCTGACAATGAGAGAATAATGCGGTGAGGTTTTATAGGAGACTGAATGAGCTGCAGCTGGGGTGATGAATGAGATCAGCTGGATCGCTGATCCTCCGGAATGAGTGCCACGCCCACTCACACACACACACACACAGAACAACAGTTACACGAGACACGAAGGAAACAATGAATTTATGAACCGTGACAGTTTTAGGACATCGCACAAGATTTGTCAACACAGAAAACATTTCATCATTGGATAGGTTTTGTTTAGTTTATTGAAAGTGTTTTTTATGTCAGCTGAATGGGCGGAACGCTTTTCAGAGAAGAAGGAAAGGTAAAAAAGTGTTTTTTTTTTTTTTTTTTGCACAATTCACACCCAGTGTTAGCCTAATTCAGGAAAATAATATCCGAATGCTCAACGTGAAACTTCGTTCTTCCGATCTTTTACCATTGTGTCAATTCTCAACTGATTTATATTAATAAGCGCGAGGGAGTGAGAGAGAGCAAGACAGTTTGAAGACGCGCGCGCGACCGGGCCTCTCTCTCTGCTCGTTCTGTCAGTAATATGCGATTTTCCTCAGACATAGGCTACGTTTTTCTCCCACACAAAAACAGAATTTTATTCCAAATATGTAAAATTCCGCGAAATTCCGCGTTGACACTATTCCGCGTTAATTTGGCAATTCCGCGATTCCGTCCGCGATTCCGTGATTAAGTTCAATTTCCAAAAGATGATTTTTTCATTCCTCTTTTTAGTCAACTTTAGCATGGGTGTCTAAACGTATGCATAGCACTGTATTTCTCACAGGGTTATTCACTTAAGTTTGTGTTTCTGGTGTCCCACTTTCACATGCGTATGAATGGAAGTTAGTGGAAGGAAAAGTCTAGTGTGAACGGCCATTAATAATTCAAAACGTTTTTAGTAAAATAAATATCAATCTCAAAATCTCAAAGTATGGCAACAATGGGATTTGTCCCTGGATTCAGATTTGATAATGTTTAAAAAAAAAAAATTAGAAGGTAAATTTACCTCATTCAAGGAAAGTTTCAAGGACATATAATCAATTTATAAAAATGCATTCTGCAAATGATCATAATAGCCATTTGTTGCATAGAAGTGTCAACTGATATATTTTAGATTTTGAGCAGATCAGTGAAGCTCCTCCCACACCAATTGCATCATCAACGAAGCTCCTCCCTCATCAGTCACATGGTCAGTGAAGCTCCTCCCACATCAATTCTCCAATAAATGCTGTAAATTCCCATCAGCTACAAGTGAAGACGAGCATCAGAGCATCAGGAAGAGCTGAAATCTGCAAAGACTGAGTTTATTAAAGAGGACAGTGAGAACATGAGTGATCCAGAACCCTGCAGAATGAAACACACTGAAGATCCTGAAGAACAAAGAGGTTGGTGTTTATTCTTCATTCATTCATGATGCTGAAGAACATTCATGTTAGAAACATTCAAGCACTTCATCACTTTTAGATAAACAGTTAAAGGGGTTAGTTCACCCAAAAATGAAAATTCTGTCAGTAATTACTCACCCTCAAGTTGTTTCAACCCTGTAAGACCTTCGTTCATCTTCGTTATTAAAGAGATCGTTAATATAGTCCAAGTGACTACAGTGGCTCAATCTTAAAGGAGAACTCGGCAACTCTAGTGAACTCTAGGCACTTCTTCGCTGATTTTCCCTTTTGTTGTCGCATGTTTTCCCCACGAGCTCCCCCTACAGCTGTGGGGGGGCGTGCGTATATTTCACAACACGGTCGTAAAAAACTCACTTGCGGCGGCCTCCTCCCCCTCTCTACCGCTGCTCATGTGCGTTTGTTTTGATCGGAGCAAGCCAACTGTATCGTGTGGAGCTATGTCTACTGAGGTGGGTAATCTGGTAATACATCATACATGCGTGTGTGTTTATGTCGAATTGCCGTAAAGCAATTCGTGTTTCGCGCTCGTTCTCGCTTCTCACGAGACTTCCAATTTCTATCTTGCCGGGACGGTAGTCCCCAAGTGGCAAGGTTGGTTTTCCGCCTGGGAACGCTGGGGGGAGTGGGGAAAGTCACCAATATCACCAGAACAGGTTGTTTAACCATCCAAATGATTTCTAGACAGTTTTATTAAGTTAAAAAAAGTTACCAAGGTCTCCTTTAAATTTATCAAGCGACGAGAATACTTTTTGTGCGCAAAAACAAAACAAAAATAACGACTTTATTCCACTATTCATTTCCTTCTCACTGGGCCTCGAGTTGGTTCACTAGGGTTTTAGCACTTCTGTGTTGTACGTCACACGTAGGCTCACTATTGGCCAACGCTGGCCATGTGTGTAATGCGTGTGACGTGCAACACAGACGCGCTGCGCAAAAACAATAGTGAACCAACTCGAGGCCCAGAGAGAAGGAAATGAATAGTGGAAGTCATTATTTTTGTGTTTTTTGCGCACAAAAAGTATTCTCGTCGCTTGATAAACTGCACAAAAACACTAGTGAACCAATAAGTCACTTGTAGTCACTTGGACTATATTAACGATCTCTTTAATAACTTTTCTGGGCCAGCCAGTTTCAGTCACATAGAAGCCTATGGAGGAGTGATCCAGCTCCCAGATTTAATCAGAAATATCTTAATTTGTGTTCCGAAGATGAACGAAGGTCTTACGGGGTTGAAACAACATGAGGGTGAGTAATTACTGACAGAATTTTCATTTTTGGGTGAACTATCCCTTTAAACTATGAAACGGTACAGAATGTTCCGGGTTTTTCTTCAACAAATGTTCAGTAAAGGGAGGTTTGAGACATTTTTATATTGATTATCAACATCAGATCAAGCTAATACTAATTTAACTGCTTTATTTTACTTTTTTTATCTAGTTCCCAATTTGCAACAACATTAGCAGAATTCTAGAAGATTCTTCTTACAGTAACGTTGATAACAGCGTTGATGAATCAGCACTGAGTGTGTCAGATAAATTTACCTCATCATGGAAAGTTTCAAGGACAAATAATCAATTTATAAAAAGGCATCAAATTATCATAATATTTTATAACAGTTCTACTTTCTACTATTACTTTAAGGCTCACTTTCATGTCCTTTCACTTTATATTTCTCAATGAATTACTTGGATGTACTGAAATTTTTATTTAATACATTTTTCTTTCATGTCAGACCTGATGGAAGAGAGTGAGGAGAGAGAAGAACTGAGTGAAGTGAAGGAGGAGAGTGAAGAACTGAGTGAAATGAAGGAGGAGAGAGAAGAACTGAGTGAAGTGAAGGAGGAGAGTGAAGAACTGAGTGAAGTGAAGGAGGAGAGTGAAGAACTGAGTGGAGTGGAGGAGGAGAGTGAAGAACTGAGTGAAGTGAAGAACTGAGTGAAGTGAAGGAGGAGAGTGAAGAACTGAGTGAAGTGAAGGAGGAGAGAGAAGAACTGAGTGAAGTGAAGGAGGAACATCATGTCCAACCTGGAGAAAAACCTTTGAGTCGCTCAAAGACTAAAAAGACATTTTTAAAGAAAAGAAGAGCCAAGAAATCTTTCACCTGCACTCAGTGTGGAAAGAGTTACACATCCAAACAAAGTCTTAAACTTCACATGAGGATCCACTAGGGCTGGGCGATAAAACGATAACGATATGTATCGCGATAGACACGTAATCAATATCAATAAAAAATGCGTTCGATAAAACGTTCGATAATTATTTATTTATTTTTTTCGTTGGAAGAAACCAGCAAAGCAAGTTTGATTGCATGAACAAAGGCACTCACTCTCTAGTAACTAGATAAAACAGAAAAAGTCAGCTCGCCTGACTTAAAGTCTGACCGTAGTCAGACCAATGTCGTCTGCAGATTATGCAAGACCGTCGTCAGTTTTTCTGTTATTCGCGTGCTTATGCGCTGTTTTAGCTAGTTTCTCAGCGCATACATGTGAAGCTCACATGCACTAAAAGCCTGTCTACCAGCGCCTGAATACTAAGTTATCTTTCGAGTCTTATTTTGCTAATACTGTTATACACACAAGGTTTACATAAACTAGTCGGATATGTCTAAAGTGAAAGCAAACTTGAGAAAATTGAGAGAAAATCTGCTTGTCAAATGCGTGTATAATAGACGCGTCGCGCGCAGCTCTTAAGAGACAGTAGTAATAGTAAACACGCTGCCGCTTGTCCTTAAAGGGATAGTTCACCCAAAAATAAAAATTATCTCATTATTTACGCACTCTAATGTTGTTCCAAACCTGTATTAATTGCCTTCTAATATTTTCTAATATTAATATTTTGAAGAATGTGGGTATCCAAACAGTAGCTGGTCCCCATTGACTTCCATAGGAGGAAAAATATACTATGGAAGTCACTGGGGTACATCAACTGTTTGGTTACCCACATTCTTCCAAATAACTTTTATTTTCAACAGAAGAAAGAAACTTATTCGAGTTTAAAACAACGTGAGAGTGTAAATTATGAAAATTAGAATTTTTAGGAGAACTATCCCTTTAATGTTAATAAAACAACAAAATGTAAAGAGAAAATCACTCACTGCTCTTGACTAATAACTTTATTAATAGCTTTAATAAGTATCAATGTATAATTTATAGAAAATAGAAAGAAATAGATTTATATAATTTATAGAAAGAAATCGTAATATTATATTTTTGCCATATCGCCCACCCCTTTATAAAGCATTTCTTACGTATTCTTTAATTTTGCACCTTAATGTTAAGAGATAATTGTTAAGTGTTCATTGTGATTTTAGACTTTTGAGTTTTCCATGGTCGTGTTGACATTTCTGCCTTTTTAACTGATGGGATTATAATCAGAGGTAGGTTAAATTTAAAATAAAAAATCTTTAAATGTAATATATTTGTCTCCTGGACTGGTCCTTATTTTAAATATGTTATAAAAAAATTCAATAATTATCGATATCGACCGATATGAAACACTTATATCGTGATACAGTTTTCAGCCATATCGCCCAGCCCTAGGATCCACACTGGAGAGAAGCTGTTGTCGTGTGATCAATGCGGCAAAACATTTCTCTGTGCATCGAACCTGAAGAAACACCTGACAGTTCATACGAAGGAGAAGCCGCATTCATGTTCTGTGTGTGGAAAGAGTTTTTCACTGCTGTCAAATTTACATGCACATCAGAAAATACACACTGGTGTGAGAGAGTACATGTGCTTTGAGTGTGAGAAGACTTTTACTACAGCGAACTGTTTAAAACTGCACCAGAGAATTCACACTGGAGAAAAACCTTACAAGTGTTCACACTGTGACAAGAGATTCAGTCAGTCAGGACATCTGAAATCACATGAGATGATCCACACTGGAGAGAAGCCGCAGACATGTGATCAGTGTGGAAAGAGTTTCTCTTTTAAAAGTCACCTGAAGATACACATGATGATCCACACTGGAGAGAAGCCGTTTAAGTGTGATAAATGTGGGAAAGATTTCAGTCGATCTTCACACCTTAAACGACACATGTGGATCCACACCGGAGAGAAGCCGTTCACATGTGATCAGTGCGGCAAAACATTTCTTAGTACATCACACCTGAAGAAACACCTGAGAGTTCATACGAAGGAGAAGCCGCATTCATGTTCTGTGTGTGGAAAGAGTTTTTCACAGCTGTCAAATTTACAAAGACATCAGAAAACTCACACTGGTGTGAGAGAGTACATGTGCTTTGTGTGTGAGAAGACTTTTACTACAGCGCAATCTTTAAAACAGCACCAGAGAATTCACACTGGAGAAAAACCTTACAAGTGTTCACACTGTGACAAGAGATTCAATCAGCCATCATATCTGAGAACACATGAGAGGATCCACAGCAGAGAGAAGCCGCACACGTGTGATCAGTGTGGAAAGAGTTTCTCTTTTAAAACTCACCTGAAGCGACACATGAAGATCCATGCAGAGGATAAACCACATCAACACAGTCTGAGATCACAGTAAGTAGTTTATGTTCATGTGCTGAGCAACAAAGTCTCTTCTGTGTAAGTTAGACACACATCACTCTATAGCCAAATCCTTCCTCTCCACCTATAGCCGGTGTGAGGTGAGCACAGGACACTTTGTTGATTGGTTGATATCTACTAACTCGTGTTCAACCAGCAGGAATCTGTAATTTGTCAGTTCAGATCAATGCTCTCTCTGACAGTAGGTGGCGCTCATGTAAAGCAGAAATAAAGCACTATACAGGGCTCTAGACTGCGAGTAAATGGAAATTCATTATAATCCATTATAAAGCTTGGAAGAGCCAAGACATTTTTTTTATATAACTCCGATAGTATTTGTCTAAAAGAAGAATCTCATACACACCTAGGATGAGTTGAGAGTGAGTAAATAATGGGCACTGACTTGGAAGCCAGGAGAAACATTGTGCCATGAACAAAAAAGTTCATGAAGTTTTAAGTTATAAGGGTTTTAAGTCCACGAATCACAAATATTCCTCATTGGATTTAATGTAGTAAAGCTAAGTGTAACCATGGTATTGTGGCAGAAATGGACAAATGTTTTTACATTATTCATTTCAGGGTTCATACATCCTTTTGAGAGTAAAATTCAAGCACTAATCAAGGACTTTCAAGTCCATCATACTTTTTCCAGCTCTTCAATTTTTTAAATATTATCCAGTTTTAATGTTATTTTTAATGTGATGACCAAAACCATGATTTGTTCATCCTTAAAAGATTGTTAAACTAAGCATTGATTGTTAAACCATTTGTAAAATGAAATGTTTCAAAGTGTAGGAAAACAGTAGACCGAAGATTTAAAACTACAGTTATACTTAAGAGTAAAGAGAATATGCTGGGATATTCGCTGGAATATGTATTGTCAGAAAAGTAAACAAATCAATGTATACATCATCGCAATTACCAAGTCCATCTCATCTGGCATGTTATTAGAATTATTGATAATGTTTTAGAAACTCATCTCTGTTTATATGACACATTAGTTACAGTTTCTGTTTTCATAGACGTTAAATGTAGGTTTTTAATCCTTCATGGGTAACACTTTACAATAATGCTCCATCATTAATAAAGAACTATGCAGGAAGTAATGAAGGACTAATGAGTAGTTCTGCATTAACACTCCAGTTACTTACAACCCCAAATCAGAAAAAGTTGGGACACTGTGAAAATTGTGAATTAAAAACAGAATGCAATGATCTGGAAGTTTCAAATTTCAATATTTTATTCAAAATACAACATAGATGACCAGGGCTTGACATTAACACCCGCCAACCCGCCAAATGCGGGTGGATTTTGCTCATGGCGGGTAACACAGTCACTCCAACTAGCCACTTTGGCGTGTTGAATAATTGTAGTCTTTTCAAAAGGCATCTGAAATAAGTGTGAAACTACAACACTACAACTCCCGTGAGTATTAGGGCTGTCAACGAATATTCTAAATTCAAATATATTCCAATAGTTTAAAAAAACAGAATTTCGAAGGTGAAAATGAATATTCGAATGTGGAAAACGCCCGTGGTAGCAGAGGCGCGGCTGTCTGCTTTGCGAGTGGGCGCGCTGCCTGAGGGGTCAGGGACAGGTAACAGGAAGAAGCTTAACATTAAACAGAAACATTACTAAAGTGTAGGCTACTGTACTGACTGAATAGATACTGAATGAATAAGGTAGGTTAGATACAGCAGTTTCATACACTGCAGGCATCCACTGGTTTGATTATTTACCGTTTCATGTCAAGGAAAAGTTCCATGTTTACCACAGCACAGCTCGCTCGGAGCGTTCTAAAACTTCAATGAATATAATAATTGTTTCAATCACTGAATGAAGCCTGCTATATGAGAGTCACGACCTTAAATTGCTTGCACAAAACTCTAGATCAGCACTCAACATTTGCTTATTGTTGTTGTTCATTTAAACCGTTATGCACAGAGAGCGTGACTCCTCATTCGCGCCGCAAGACCTCCAGATACATTGACTTTTAACATTGAAATCACTTGCGCCAAACGCTCTATTCGCGTTTGCAGACATCCCAACCTACAAAAGTTCATTTCAGGGAGGTATCCCGAAGAAAAAAGAAAAAAAGAGGAAGGAGGACAAGGACATTTCACCACAGAGTTGTTGTCCCTAAAATATATAAAATCATAATACATAATTTATATAGGCTATAGGCCTATGCAATTATTTGTTCATAATGTTACAATATGTAGATTACGTTTAGCCTACTATTTATAAGCTGCTTACACTGTTAGACTTTGCCGTAATTTTACAGTTACTTACCGCAAAAAAGCCCAGTAAAATACCACTTATATTATTTACGGTAAACTACTGTAATATGCACTGCATTATGGGTATTTTGTATGAAATTTACAGTAACTTACTGTATATGGAATTTACAGTACTTTACTGTTTACGCAAAAGCAGTAGTGCTACTGTAAATGAAGAACACAGATTTTTTCAAGTTTGTATATATGCATATTGTATTCATGTTTTAGGCATATTAAAATATCATATGATAATGTTTTATATTATATGATAATTTTTCCCCCATCTTGTTCTGCAGATGAAAATCATGAATCTGCATTCTTATTTTTAAGCTATGCAAACACTGGATGTTTAAAAGTTAAATAATAAATAAATAAAAATAAAAAACACGTTGATGGAAGGATTAAAATGAGTTCTTAGTGAGAGACCAGAGTAATTTTTTATATGAGCATTTTGTCCAATAACAAAAAAAAAAAATAAAAAAAAATAATATATATATATATATATACAAAAATTCACAACTGGTTCCCATACAGGCAATATAAATTATATAAATGTATTTTTATTTTATTTTAAATTAACATATATATATATATATATATATATAAACTTTGCTTACACCTCACAAAATTTTAATTGTTGCAAAGCCCGCGCAACAACCTGGCAGAATGTAAACTGAGGTTTGTGTGACGTCACGTGTCGAGTGTGCGCTCATAACGGACGTCCCTGCTGAGAGTGGATCGCTATCGCTAGATGCCAGCTGGGTTTTTTTCTGAGGTAAGTACTTTTTACTGAACACATTTATTTTATAAGTTACTTTTATAAAGTAAACCATTACCAATATCAATTAAATATAGCTAAATTTATGAAGAAAGTAAATAATAAAATCGAATAGGCTTTTAATAACAGCTCACAGGACAGTCAAATTTTCCTCGAAACTGCCGCTTTAATATCCCATTAAATGCCATAGAATTGACTGACTGCCTTTTCCAGTAGATGGACCCAATCTAATATTTACACAAACAAAGGTTTTCTGTCCTTTTTACGACCAGTTATGGCATATTTTCCTCTTCAGTTAAATGTGTGGCGTTTTGAGGTAAGTTTGGCCTAGCGCGTTTTCTCAAAGGCACTCTCTCGCGCTCTCTCTGCCCCAGGCCCGGTTCTATGCGAGTTCTCAAACGCAAGAAAGAGCAGCCTCGATTGATACTGTTATAATATATTGGCGAAACAGATTTGCCAAACGCTCCAGTGCATATTTGCTTATTTGTTTTCGCGCTCTGGAGAACGCAGGAGTTTTTATTCAGTGCCGAATTATGCAGGCTCGCGAAAACTCTCATTAACAAAATGTAGACACGATGTAAGAGATGTGACAGCTACGTATAAATGCTGGATTCACTTTGCACAGGATCGAAATATGACATGTTAAAATAGTAAGGCATTTAAAGCAATGTAAAAGCCGACTAATTAAAAAATATTCATTGCAAAATATAATTTTTTTTAAATTCTATGACAATTGTTGGTAAAACTGTCATCTGATTGTGAAATTGATCAATCTAGCATTCATCGTAGATCTGTCATTTATCATGTTCTTAACATATAGTAATTTGCCAATAATCATTGCTGAAAAATAATGTTTCTTGCTTCTATTTCTCTCTTTTCCCTGTCAACAGGAGCTAACAGCCCAAAGGCTCTTTTAAGAGCCTCAGCACTGAGCATCTTTGACTTTGTAAGTATGTTTTGACTAACTATCAGATGCATTATGTGATTAACATATTGTAATGCAGAACTTGCAGCATAACTTTTTTAGGGGCACTTGTGTGAATCAAGAAACATTTCTGATTATTTTCAGTTGTACACTTTTTTTTCAGAATTCTTTGAATAGAAAGTTCAAAACAACAGCATTTATCTGAAATAGAAAGCACTACTGTTCAGTCAGTATTTTATTTTTATTTATTATTTTTTTTGGTTGTTGAATGAAATGAATAAGGATGCAAGGCAAGGATGCATTAAATTGAGCTAAAAGTGACAGTAAAAACATTTGTAATGTTACAAAAGCTTTCTATTTCAGATTTAAGTTTGAAGGGCCATAAAGTTACTCAGTGTACCTTTAACGTAATTGTACATTCAGGCAATTAATAGAGTTCCCTAACAAGGGATGTGCAATAAAGCTATACTATTTAAACTAACTCGACTGGTAATAACTTCTGTTGCACAAGTTGATTCCTCGTCTGTCCATGAACAAATTTAGATTAAATAAACTCATGACCATTTCTCACACATTTTCTCTGTTTTTTGTTGTTGTTGTTGTTGTTTTTTCAGATCAGCCATCAGTGGTTTACCGGTATGGAGGCCAGTCAAGACCAGCTGGGATGCTTTTTTTGCGTATTGTCATGATCCCTGCTTTGATTTGTTATGAATTCAGTTCTCTTTTTGCATCCTCCTTTTGATTCTAAACTGAACTCAAATGCAATTGGGTAAGAGACAAACATAAATTACTAAATTGGGGAAATTGAGAGATGAAACCATGCTGACGACCTCTGTCTGTGGTGAAGTAGTGAGTTTGACGTGTAATTAAACTCGAGGTTCTGTGGGGTGCGGACTGGATCGATTCCATTCCTAGAGCTTCTGGACAAATCTTTGGGGTGCGGACTGATGGGGCAGTGAACCCGAGGTTACCCCGTGAGTCAGTCCTAGAGCTTCTCATGTACGACTTTAGGGAAAAATCAGTTTTTTTGGATAAGTTGATTTCTTAGGCGTGCCGCAAGAACACCACAGACACAGTGTAATCACCATGGGAAAATCTCAGCGTAAAACTGGGAGTTGAGAAAAATATGATACACCGGTGTATTGCCAGATGAGAAATGTATCTATATATTATCTTTTTATTCTTTTAATTTATTTTATAACTGTACTGTAAATTTTTTTTATTGTTTTTATAACTGTTTTAAAGTGCCCCTATTATGCTATTTACTACAACACTTACCTACAACAGGTTTACATGCATCAAAGGTAAAAAAAACGGTTTATTTTTCTCATAATATACATTTGCACATCACCAAATTTTTTCAAAGATTCTTAAACGGCTCGTCAGATGAATCAATCTCTCTAAATCCCTCCTTTCCACATGCTACTGGCCAGACAGCTCAGTCTGTTGTGATTGGTTTACTGCATACAGCCCGCGTCTTAAACAAAAACACCCATTGCCATAACAACATCAGCTGTCCTGAGGCTTCCTACGCTGTAAACTAAACACAGTAACAAACAATGACGTCGATTTTACCAAATCAATCCGAACGCAAGTACAATAATGAAACACTGGAAGAACTAGTTATTCAACCCGAACCTCCATCACAAGGACGACTCAAGCAGGACGTTTCTTAGTGATACACTGCATTAATAGACACAGTTATAGATAATCCTGGCCCATAAACTGATTAGCATAGGTATTTAAAGGGTTAGTTCACCCAAAAATGGAAATTCTGTCAGTAATTACTCACCCTCATGTTGTTCCAACCCCGTAAGACCTTCGTTCATCTTCGGAACACAAATTAAGATATTTTTTGATTAAATCTGAGAGCTAGATCACTCCTCCATAGGCTTCTAAGACATTATAACTTGCTGGCCCAGAAAATGTATTAAAGAGATCGTTAATATAGTCCAAGTGACTACAGTGGCTCAATCTTAAGTTTATAAAGCGACGAGAATACTTTTTGTGCGCAAAAACCCCACAAAAATAACGACTTTATTCCACTATTCATTTAGTTTTCTCTGGGCCTCGAGTTTTTTTCACGTAGTATAACTGCGCAGCGCTTCTGTGTTGTACGCGAATAGTGGAATAAAGTCGTTATTTTTGTGTGTTTTTTGCGCACAAAAAGTATTCTTGTCGCTTTATAAACTTAAGATTGAGCCACTGTAGTCACTTGGACTATATTAACGATGTCTTTAATACATTTTCTGGGCCAGCAAGTTCCAATCCCTTAGAAGCCTATGGAGGAGTGATCCAGCTCTCAGATTCATCAAAAATATCTTAATTTGTGTTCTGAAGATGAACGAAGGTCTTACGGGGTTGGAACAACATGAGGGTGAGTAATTACTGACAGAATTTTCATTTTTGGGTGAACTAACCCTTTAAGTAAGACAGTGATAATGTGAGTTAGCCAGTTAGCAGGAGACCAACACAATATAAAACTCAAAACTAATTATTTAGAACACCATCTTTCAAAAGCAAGCGGTTTGCGAATCCTGCATTGAACTCCGAGATTTGAGAAGCTGTCGTCAGTGAAATAAAGGGAACACAGCAAAAGTTTAGGATTAAACTGCAATGATATCATGGTAAAGATGAACTTTAACCACTGATTCTTCACATGCTCATCCTTGGGCAGTGAAAATAAAACTGGCTTTACCGTCACATTGTACAGCACAGCGTCTTCTCAACATGATGCTATCCAGCATCCACAGGGATCAGCTGTAGTGTTTGAAGGGGTTCAAGTTTTCCCTGGTGTCGGCAATATGCTAATGTTCCGTCTTGACGTCACCACTAAATGGCTTATGACTCGTTTGAAAAACGATTAGGCCTCAGAGGCCTCGTTCACACTGCAGGTCTTGATGCCCAATTCTGATTTGTTGGCTATATATTTGATTTTTTTTTTTTTGACCGTCGGTTTACATGTTCTTTCAATTGTGACCCATATCCGATTCAGGTGTTTACAATTGCCATACTATCTGAAACATTGCGCATGCTTAAAGGGTTCAATGATCTTACACAGATGGACAAATGCGAAATATGCTTGATGATAGCTCTGCGATATATGCGAAGTTCGCCAAACATCACCATGATTATGAGGCAGAGGAGGACGAAAAGTGCCATCATTGCAGTGCACGCATATGCTTCAGTTATTGTGTGCTAGAGAGATCTCAGGACTGGTAGGAGCATATTGTGGCGAGCTTTAACGAGAAGCAGTGGGTCCGAAATTTTAGGATGAGCAAGCCAACCTTTGATATGTTGTGTCAACGTTTGTCCACATTCCTCTCCTATGACGACACAACGTTTCGACAGGCCATCCGTCCCTTTGCAGACGCGCATCGGGGTTGCTCTTGTCATTAAACCGCGGAGAAGTAGCCTAATGCCTCAGAAAATCCGATCAGCCTGTTTACTTGACAGTCGCATTGGCACATATCTGATTTATATCTGATTTATTTTCACATATGAATGAGGCCTGAAACCGATCTTGAAATATCTGAATGCATGTGTTTTTTTTTTCCTGTTTACACTGTCATAGAACACATCTGATCTGTGTCACACATAAGCAAAAAATCAGAATTGGGTTACATTTCACTTGTAAACGAGGCCTTAGAGCTGTTACACATTACATGAAAGGTAATTTTCAGAAATCCATAATAGGGGCACTTTAATTTTCCTTTTTTGTAATTTTGTAATTATTTTAATTCCTTACTGTGTAAAGCACTTTTAATTGCCAAAGTGTATGACGTGCGATATAAATAAAACTGCCTTGCCTAATGTTGCATCACAATAAATAAATAAAATGGATGTAATTGATTGTGAGAGTGAATAAAGAATATGCTGATGCACATGGACTCAAGTCACTTTTTTGAAATTTATTAAATTAAATAGCATTCATGTAAAATATAAATAATAAAAGTGTAAAATGGGCATAATACTGTAAAATGAAATTGCGGTAAGGGCATCATACTGTAAAATGAAATTGCGGTAAGGGCATCATACTGTAAAATGAAATTGCGGTAAGGGCATCTTACTGTAAAATGAAATTGCGGTAAGGGCATCTTACTTTAAAATTAAATTGCGGTAAGGGCATCATACCGTAAGACACATTTACAGTAAGCTACTGTAAAGGGGAACTTACGGTAACTTACTGGCAATAGTGCTGCCAGTAAGTTACCGCAAAAATACGATAAAAAGTCTAACAGTGTATGTTATGTCTTTTCCACAACTGCTAGCCGAAGAATCATACCATATACTGTCAAACTCGTAACATGAATACTATTCATGTAAACTGCTTTTATTTATATTCCATTGCAGCTTTAAACAGGTCTAAGGAATAATAGCTGTTGTTTAATTTCATGGAAACAGACACCAGTGATTTTGCCAAAAGATATCTCGTATTTATTTAATTAATATAAAACATAGGAGAGAGAGACATTGGACTAGCGAAGATCTAATTCAGCTGCTCAGTCATCTTTCCATTATTTCCATCTCTTCTCTAATTTTCGGACAAACAGGGCTTGGTTTTTATATCCCTGACCAAGGAAAAAAACTACATCACCATAGGAACACATACATTTAGCAGAAGAACATATGGTTTCCATTAACGTTGGAATGTATTCCCCTTATACTATGCTTGATGAAAAACTGCATATACATTTCAGTCCAGCAGCACACTCAAGTCCAAAGTCTCCCAAAGTCTCTCCCACATATTCACAAAATACAATGAGTACAAATAATTATGAATGTATATAAAGAGTATAAAAGAGATACATAATACTACTGATTACGAATATTAATGAAAGGTAAAAAAAGTAATAATAATACTAAAAACATTAAATGATGAAATTTGAGTCTTCAGTCCCTCCACTGGAACTACGGCCGTCAGTTCCACCATCATTCCCAGGTGGCCAACCTATAGAAGTGATAGTGAGGAGGAAAAGCAGACCAAGAAATAGATATAAAGAATAGAAGACTAGAAACAGAAATGAAAACAAAACAAAAAGTAAAGAACAAAGAACCCCAACCCATGTTATGTCCCCGCATACTATGTGTCATTTAACATCTATGTGTATGTATTTAAAAATAAACCCCAATCATCTAAGGAAAGAAAAAGTAATAAGTCTTCTGCCAGTGCCTTGACTCGTTAATTACTTAACTCCTCAAGTTCCTGGCCAAAACAACAAACTAAAATAAACGTTGATGTTAAAGGATCCTATCCCTTGGGGTAGAAAATCAGTAAGCGGGTGTTCATTGTTTGTGAGGTTGTGTTTTGTATGTAGTGTAGAATGTGTAAAATCTTCTATTTCACACCGAATTTCCCGTTCCCGGTTCTATCCATTTGGTTAGTAATAACCAATTTTACAGGTTTGGTACTTTTCTTCCTAGTGACACATATGATGATATTTATTGCTAACAGAATCACCAAGACTACTACCATAGTCAAAACTATCCATTCTGACCATGACAGATTTCCTGGAATTTTAGTTAATTTTGTCTCAGACATCAATTTAGCTATTCCATTCGCTACGATGACATGACCCATTGCTTGAATTCCCTCCTCTTGGGCTGCCTTAACACTTCCTTTAACTCTCTTAACCATTTCAAAGAGTTCATAATTCCTCTCCTCCACCAAATCATTATTCCACCACTGTGCCTCTAACTGCAACAATTGCACATGTGGAACATGAATTCCACCCAAATAAAGAGGATAGAGAATCTCAACGCAAAATGGATCAGGAGGAATTGGACATAACTTCCCTCCGTAAATCATATTTTCACTTATTCCATCATGTAATATGCACCACTGTGCTTCTGACACCTGCCATGCACCTGTGGCTTGATCTAAAGGAACTACTTCCCAAACTGCAGATCCATTAAGAGATAAACTGAACATTGTAGAGCATGAGCAAATTACCCACTCATGTTCCTCAACACAACAGTCTGTGGTAGAAATCATTGGTGTATCACCTTCAGCCCAATATCCATTCTTTCCTAATCTAATTACTGAATTTCCTTGTCTAACCCCCATTGATTGGAATTGTCTAACTGTCATAATATTACGTTTCCCATATTGAGGCCATACCATAAACAAGGGTAATGTTCCAGAACCTGACAACAAATTTTCATTAATGACAATTTTAATTAATGGAACATGCTTAGCAGAAGTCAAATTAAGTTGATTACCGAAAACCACGTCTCTGTTAAAAGTGTTACAGCCTCTTCTTCAGCTCCTGAACATGAAAGTGTTTTTATGGTGTAATTTTTCTGGTGCTCTTCTTCAGAATGAGAAGGCAGAAGTGATTTCAGAACGAAGGCCCGAGTGAAACTCTTCCCGCATTGATCATATGTGTAAAGTTTCTCTCCGCTGCGGATCCTCATGTGAATCTTCAGACTTGATTTAAATGTGAAGAGTTTTTTATGCTTCTGTTTTTCCTTTCTCGTTCGCGTCCATCAGGTCTAAAAGAAACATTAAATCAAGTGAGATTTCAAATGAGAGACAAACGTGATATGAAAAGTGAAGCTCAAAGTCAAGATCACTGATGAGTTCAACAGTCAATTTAATCTCATCAACGGCTGTGCACGATTGTGATCTATTTGTGTTATAAATCACTAGTTTGGTCATGAAACAATGTAAATCTGGTGAGCATCAGCATGTTCTTCATCATGAAGAATGAATGAGGAATCAAGAAATAAACAATTTAGTCTGAAATATTGATTATTCCTCTCTCATCATGTCTGTTAGAAATGAAACTTGTTTGTTTTTAGCAGAACTGCCAGAAAGCATCTGGAAGGAGAGGACGGAGAGAACGCCAGTGATCCAGAACCTGCAGAATGAAACATCAAGATACTGAAGAACAAAGAGGTTGTACTAAGGCTAATCGCATGTAAAAAAATAAAATAAAAAAAAATAGTGACCTTGATCATGTAACTTATCAGTGTTGTCCAATAAAACCCAAATGATTACTTACTTTGATACTTTATTTGAACCAATCATTGCTTGCTATTATATATTTGTATTTTAAAGGCTGTTGTTTCACTTGGATCTATCTTTGCTACTACATTTTGGTTTGATTACTCGATTTATCGGTGGAATAATTGGTAAAATACTTCTAAAAAAATTACTAAAATAATCGATAGCTGCAGCCCTACTTTACTTTTATTCATCTGCCTCCATAAGGCTGCTGTTAAAGAAAGACAAGGATCCCGACCTCTGCGGTTCTTACAGACCCCTATCTTTACTAAACGTGGATGCTAAAATCCTTGCTAAGGCTTTGGCCAGCCGCTTGGAAAGATTTCTCCCAGCCATGATTTCAGAAGAGCAAACTGGCTTTATAAAGGGCCGTCAGTTATCTTACAACGTCCGCACCCTTTTAAATATAATATACTTGAAAAATTCCACAATAACCCCTGAAGAGGTCATCTCAGTTGACACTGAAAAGGCATTAGACAGGGTCGAATGGAACTTCCTGCTTCCCGTACTAAATAAATTTGGGTTGAGTGATATATTAATTTCATGGATACACCTTCTCTATACATCCCAACAAGCTAGTATCTCCACCAATGGCGTTCAATCTGCTTATTTTCCTTTATCTCGAGGCACCCGACAGGGTTGTCCTTTATTTCCTTTACTCTTTGCGCTGGCCATAGAGCCTTTGTCTATCTGAGATCCTCCTCCATTTTTTCTGGTATATCACATATAATGTTGTTAAATGTCTCCGACCCCGGCCGCTCTATACCAGTAATTGTGTCCTTTATTCAGAAATTTGGCTCATTTTCAGGTTACAAAGTTAATATCTCCAAAAGCTAATGTTATCCTGTTAATGCTCTGGCCTGTCAACTGAGTCAGTCTGATATCCCCTTCAAATTGAGCCCCTTAGGTTTTAAGTATTTATGAATTAATGTAACCAGAAAGCTAACCTCCCTTTTTTCTGCCAATTTCTTCCCTTTAATGTCTAAAATTAAGTCTGACTTTCAAAGATGGAGGGGCTTGCCATTGTTGCTTATAGGTAGGATCAACACAGTTAAAATGAACATTTTTCCCAAGTTCTTGTTTCTAATCCAATGTCTCCCTCTATTCCTATCTAAGCGCTTTTTTAAGACTATTGATCTGGATATATCTAGCTTTTTATGGTGTGGAAAGGCGTCCAGAATAAGTAAATCAATTCTTCAGAGATGTAAACTTAATGCCGGATTCTCTCTCTCCCAAATATCCAATACTACTGGGCAACACATATTCATAAAATCTCATTTTGGTCCAAATCTATGCATCCCCCATGGTGCAAGTTAGAGACACATTCATGTGGCTCATCCTCTCTGTCGGCTTTGCTCACCTCCTCAATCCCTACCAACTTCTCTGGCTTTACAAATAACCCAGTGGTAATTTCCACTCTAAAAATCTGGTACCAACTTAGAAGATATCTTAAATGTACTTCTCCATCTATTTCAGCTCCTTTACTAAAAAAAAACACGATCTGATCCCACGTTTTCTACATGGTATGACAAAGGCCTGAAAACTTTTAAAGATTTCTATAGAGATGGTACTTTCCGTAGCTTTGCAGACTTGTCAAGTGAAATCCGACTCCGCCATCTCACCTCTTCCGCTATTTCCAAATCAGACACAGCGCTAAATCCTTGTTCCCAGCCTTTCCCTCATCACCCCCACTCCAATTGTGGGAAGAGTTTCTCTCTCCGGACCCCGCTCAGACGTCTTTAATTTCAGAGATCTATAACAAATTCCTGAATCATGATACCTCCTCCATCACTAAAGTTAAGGCTGCCTGGGAGGGTGAACTTGGGTTGGAGTTGCATGACACTTGGTGGGACGTTGCCCTCAACAAAATCCACTCTAGCTCAACCTGTGCCCGTCTAACTTTGATACAATTCAAAGTATTGTACAGGATCCATTTCTCCAAGGCACGCCTGTCGCAAATTTTTCCCACTGTCACCGAAAGCTGTGACAAATGCCATACCTCTCCCTGCAATCTAACTCATGTGTTTTTATTCTTGCCCGTTAGTTTTTTCCTTCTGGCAGAGGTACTTTGATATTATCTCTGAAACACTTGTGACGACTGTTACTTTCTCTCCCCATATTGCCATAGTCGTATGCCCAGAGGATTACAATAGATTTACATCAAAACAATTAGACATCTTTGCTTTCACATCTTTACTGGCGAGACGACATCTCCTTCTCTACTGGAAATCTACAAAAGCCCCCTCCAGCGCTCAATGGCTAAGGGATGTTATGTTTTTTCTGAAATTAGAAATTAGGTCTCGCACCACCCTGGTGCCCGTGAGCGGAAAATCCGCACTAGCAACTTTGAGCCGGTGGGCCGGCGGCCGCCGCATCAGGAAGTATCACGTGATATCAGGTCTCGCGATGTAAACAATTGCTTTACGGCCAAAAGAAATCTGCTCAAATACTGTCATTATTGCGCTCCATCACGCTGTCCGAACCCGAATGAAGAAGACGTTTTAAAGAATGTCCCATCTGCTTTGATGTCGTTGATCTACTAGCCTCTGGTGTCTGAGAATCACCAACGAGTTTTTACAACAGTGTTGTCAAATATCTATTCCGAAGCTGTGGGGGGAGCTCTAGAGAGAAACCTGCGAGCAAAAAGCGAGAATACAGCGAAGAAATCCCGAAGCTACTGAGTGCTGCTTTAAGTCATCTTATGTGTATTTGACATTCTATTCAAGAGGCCTGTATTAAACCCCCGAAGAAGTGTGAAGCACTTTTATGATGGATAGATGCACTTTTATGGACTTTAAAATAGAAACAGCAATTCACTGCATTTTTCACATAATTCCGATTGTATTCGTCTGAGAGAAGAATGTCATATACACCTAGGATGAGTTGAGGGTGAGTAAATCATGGGCTAATTTTCCTTTTTGGGCGAACTATCCCTTTAAAATGCTTTCTCAATGGATCTCCCAGCGCTGCGCAGTAATGTTGTTTCGTGATCAAGATCGGCCCACGAGTAAACTGCTGTTTAGTATTGTTCCAAGCTGATCTTGAGTCTAGAGCCCTGCATAGTGCTGTATTTCAGCTTTTACATGAGCGCCACCTACTGTCAGAGAGCAAATTTGTGGAATTTTTGCAATGGTCTGAACTGACAAATTAGACATTCCTGTTGGTTGAACACTGTGCTCACCACACACCGGCTTTAAGTGGAGAGGAGAGATTTGGCTATAGAGTGATGTGTGTCTAACTTACACAGAAGAGACTTTGTTGCTCAGCACATGAAAATAAACGACTTACTGTGATTTCAGACTGTGGTGATGCGGTTTCTCCACTGTATGGATCTTCATGTGTAGCTTCAGGTGACTTTTAAAAGAGAAACTCTCTCCACACTGATCACACGTGTGCGGCTTCTCTCTGCTGTGGATCATCTCATGTTTTTTATGATCTGCTGACTGAATGAATCTCTTGTCACAGTGTGAACACTTGTAAGGTTTCTCTCCAGTGTGGATCCTCTCATGGGTTTTCAGATGTGCTGACTGAATGAATCTCTTGTTACAGTGTGAACACTTGTAAGGTTTTTCTCCAGTGTGAATTCCTTCATGTGTTTTCAGATTTGCAGACTGACTGAATCTCTTATCACAGTGTGAACACTTGTAAGGTTTTGCTCCAGTGTGAATTCTCTGATGCACTTTTAAATCACTCGCTGTAGTAAAAGTCTTCTCACACTCAAAGCACATGTACTCTCTCACACCAGTGTGAAATTTCTCATGTGTTTGTAAACTTTGCAGCAGTGAAAAACTCTTTCCACACACAGAACATGAATGCGGCTTCTCCTTCGTATGAACTGTCAGGTGTGTCTTCAGGGCTGCTGACCAAAGAAATGTTTTGCCACACTGATCACATGAGAACGGCTTCTCTCCGGTGTGGATCCTCATGTGAGTATTAAGATTACTTTTGCATGTGAATCTCTTTTCACACTGATCACACATATATGGCTTCTCTCCCGTGTGGATCATCATGTGTCCTTTAAGGTGTTCTGATCGGGTAAAACTCTTCCCACATTGAAGGCATACATGTGGCTTCTCTCCAGTGTGGATCATCACGTGAACATCAAGAGTCTGTTTGCTTGAGAAACTCTTCCCACATTGATCACAGGGGAACGGCTTCTCTCCAGTGTGGATCTTCATGTGTCCTTTAAAGTGTGAAGATTGACTGAAACCTTTCCCACATTGATCACACTTAAACGGCTTCTCTCCTGTATGAACTCTCATGTGAACATCAAGAGTCTGTTTGTTTGAGAAACTCTTCCCACACTGATCACAGGGGAATGGCTTCTCTCCAGTGTGGATCCTTATGTGTTGCTTTAAGTGACTTTTAAAAGCAAAACTCTTTCCACACTGATCACACGTGGGCGGCTTCTCTCCAGTGTGGATCATTTCATGTGTTTTCAGATGTTCTGGTCGACTGAATCTCTTGTCACAGTGTGAACACTTGTAAGGTTTTTCTCCAGTGTGAATTCTCTGGTGCTGTTTTAAACTGCTCGCTGTAGTAAAAGTCTTCTCACACTCAAAGCACATGTGCTCTCTCACACCAGTGTGAATTTTCTGATGTGCACGTAAATGACACCGCTGTGAAAAACTCTTTTCACACACAGAACATGAATGCGGCTTCTCCTTCGTATGAACTCTCAGGTGGGTCTTCAGCTCTGATGCCCTAAGAAAAGTTTTGCTGCATTGATCACATGTGAACGTCTTCTCTCCGGTGTGGATCTTCATGTGACCCTCAAGACTTTGTTTGTATGGGAAACTCTTCCCACATTGATCACATGAGAACGGCTTCTCTCCTGTGTGGATCATCATGTGTCCTTTAAGTTGATCTGATCGGGTGAAACTCTTCCCACATTGATGGCATACATGCGGCTTCTCTCCAGTATGAACACTCATGTGAACATCAAGATGTCGTTTGCTTGAGAATCTCTTTTCACAATGATCACACAGGAATGGCTTCTCTCGAGTGTGGATCCTCATGTGACGCTCAAGATTTTGTTTGTTTGTGAAACTCTTCCCGCATTGATCACACTTAAAAGGCTTCTCTCCAGTGTGAACTCTGATGTGAATCTCAAGACTACATTTACTTGTACAGCTCTTTCCACACTGAGTGCAGGTGAAAGATTTCTTGGCTCTTCTATTCTTTAAAAATTTCTTTTTAGTCTTTGAGCGACTCAAAGGTTTTTCTCCAGGTTTGACATGATGTTCCTCCTCCACTTCACTCAGTTCTTCACTCTCCTCCTCCACTTCACTCAGTTCTTCACTCTCCTCCTCCACTTCACTCAGTTCTTCACTCTCCTCGCTCTCTTCCATCAGGTCTGAAATCAAAGAAAAAAAAAAATTAAATTTAATGTTCAGTACATCAAAATAATTCAAAGAGAGAAATATAAAGTGAAAGGACATGAAAGTGAGCCCTGATGTAATTGTAGAAAGTAGACAACTGTTATGAAGTATTATGATAATCTGATGCCTTTTTATAAATTGATTATATGTCCTTGAAACTTTCCATGAATGAGGTAAATTTATCTTCCAATTATTATTTTTAAAATATTATAGGCAAGAATACCATGTTTCTTTAGCAAGAACTATTAAATATATTTGATAAATGACAATTATATAACATGATATTAACATTAAAATATACAATACTGCCATATTTTAACACCAACTTTGAGATTGATATTTATTTTACTAAAAATGTTTGATTATTAATGGCCGTTGACACTAGACTTTTCCTTGCACTGACTTCCATTCATACGCATGTGAATGTGGGACACCAGAAACACAAGCTCAAGTGAATAACCCTGTGAAAAATAACAAGCATTTTGCATTCATAAAGCGACGAGAATACTTTTTGTGTGCAAAAACAAACAAAAATAACGACTTTATTCCACTTTTCATTTCCTTTTCTCTGGGCCTCGAGTTAGTTTACGTAGGCCCGGTTTCACAGACAGGGCTTAGACTAAGCCAGGATTAGATCATAGATCAATTAGGACATTTAAGTAATTTTTATAAACATGCTTAGAAAAAAACATTACCGATGTGCATCTTGAAACTAAAAAGGCACTGATATATTTTTAAGATCAGTCAGTGCAAGTTTATTTCAGTGGAAACAGCTCAGACTTACATTTTAGTCTAGGACTAGTCTTAAGCCCTGTCTGTGAAACCACGTCTGTGTTGCACGTCAAAAACCATTATTTTTGTTTGTTTTTGCGCACAAAAAGTATTCTCGTCGCTTTATAAACTTAAGATCGAGCCACTGGAGTCACTTGGACTATATTAACGATCTCTTTAATACATTTTCTGGGCCAGGAAGTTTCAGTCCCTTAGAAGCCTATGGAGGAGTGAGACAGCTCTCAGATTCAATCAAAAATATCTTAATTTGTGTTCTGAAGATGAATGAAGGTCTTACGGGGTTGGAACAACATGAGGGTGAGTAATTACTGACAGAATTTTCATTTTTGGGTGAACTAACCCTTTAACAGGGACAGAGGAGAAATATTCGCAATGAAAGGAGATGTTAGTTAATGCATTTAAAGACCAGATTCCACTATTAAGTGTATGGTTATTAATAGAGGATAAAATACCTATAACAGATAGAGTAAGGTTACTAAGTGAAGTAGGTCGGAAAATCACAAAGTTGATACATTAGTAACGATCCTGAATACTGTAACTAAAAAAGGACAATATAGCTGAGTATGATTTAACGCCGTGAGAATAGTGAGGAAAACAGAATAAATTAATATAGAAACAAAAAATAAACCTTTGATAAAACAATAAAGAGGCATTAAACTAAAGATAAGTATAAAATGCAAAAACCCCAAATTATTTGAGCAACAAGATAATACTACTATTAGATCCAAATGTGAGGATATTAAATAAAGAGCGTAAAATGCAACAGAAGAAATATGAATGTATTTAAAGGTACGATATACAGCTAGATCAAAAACTCTCAAAGAGTATAATGCTCACTGGGTGTATATTATAAAACATAAAAAGTGTGAAGAAATAAGAAACAGGGGCTTAGTCCTGAGTACTATTCAATATGTAGAAGTTATAGCTGTATTAAAAGAACTAGAAAGGCTAAAAGAAATAAATGCTGCACAAGTTATTACTATCACGGAGAGCAAAAAGGTTGAGACAAGTTTAAATGAAAACTTAGACATTTGGAGAGAGAACATGTTCGTTAAGTTTAACATAAAACCTGTTGAACACAGAGTGACTTATGGAAGAAGATTAATGATCCAGTGATGAATTTGGACCTAGCAGTGATTTATCAGCATGAACATTCAACGTGAAACACAGAGATAGCTTTAGGAAACAAAGAAGTAGATAAATTAGCAAGAATAAGAAGAATCATAATTTAATTTAAGAAAGTGAGACAGTTGTATTAAGAAAATACACGATTATAGGAAATATTCTGAAAACCTAAAAATGATAATATAGATAATTATATTAATAGGGGAAACAAAAATGATAAGAAGTGATTATGTTAGAATCACACCAGAAAGAGTCGTCCATTGGTGTTGATTGTAAATAGCTGGACATTAAATCATAGGTTAAAGTAGGAAAATAAATATATATTAGTAGCAGTAGATAGTCTTTTGGTAAATACCTTAAAAGACACTATTGTAAATCCCTTTATAAAAGCAATAGAGGAGTTACTGACAGCATGCTTTAGACCCGAGAATATTAGGGTTGATAATATAACAAATATAATAAAAGTTAGAGGTTATCTGGAAAACAAACTGTTTTGCACACAGATTTGCGGTATATGCGCCAGAAAGTAATGTAACTGGAAAATGTGCAGTAGGAACTTTAAAAAGTTTCTTTAGAGCAAATCATAAGGACATAAGATGGGATGAAAAGATTGAGGAGTCATTAAATTATAATAATTTAACTAATGTAAATCAAAAAGATAAAGAGAAAAATAATGACAAACGTCAGGTTGTGTGGATAAAATTTGATGATAAGAAGTTAATTACTAAATAGTGTTACTAATAGTATTACTAATATAACTTTATATAGTGTTGTTTTTGTAATTGTTTTGTAATTGTTTTTCTGTTTGTATTTTAATTGTAATATGATATGCAACTGCAATCGCTCATTTCTTAGACTGGGTGAATGTATATTGTCCATCTAAGTATGAACTGATTGTTTGTTCTTTACTGTTACCGTGAAGCGTCTTTGAGCTTGGGAAAGACGCAATGTAAATTAAACATATTATCAATTAAATGTTTTAAGGATTTAATTACTAAGAGAGATAAAGTATAAAAAAAAGAGTTGATAAACATGCAGTATGGTTTGAGAAAATGAGCTTTGGAGTAAGAAGAATTTGATATTAGTGGAATAAGAAAGGAAGGAAGGAAGAATTACCTTTGGGGGGAAAAAAAAGAAAAGACATTGTATCTTACAAACAGTGTAAAATAACTAATTAAAGACCAAAGAAAAGAAAGAAAAAGAAAGAGTATAAAATACTTCTAACATGCTCTTTTAATTAAAAAGAGTAAAACGATATAAAGAGATAGGTCTCTTACCTTTATTTGTGATAACTGCGTTAAAGATCCTAGAATGGAGCAGAACAAACTCATTCCAGCGTGTGTGTGTGTGTGTGTGTGAGAGAGAGAGAGAGAGAGAGAGAGAGAGAGAGAGAGAGAGAGAGAGAGAGAGAGAGAGAGAGAGAGAGAGAGAGAGAGAGAGAGAGAGAGAGAGAGAGAGAGAGAGAGAGCAAGAATGTAGATTTATGGGGTAATAAACTACTGATAGCGTGTCTCTGGATGGAGCAAATTTAAAGAAAATAAAATAAACAAAGTTTAATATGAATAAAAGTGTTTAATAACGTGTCATATATGAAACAAAGCTAAATATGAAATGAGACTGGACAGAGCAAGTAAATGAGGCTGTAAACAAATAATGTAAACTTGTTGGCAATGGCTTGGATATCTAACACCGTAAGTATACGAATGAAGAAAACCCTTAACGGAAGGGGAATATGTGTTAGTGGATTTTAAGAAGGGGAATAAAGCCAAATTTAAAGAGAAAAATCATAAAACAAGAAGTTGGAATCTTAAGAACTTGGAACTTCAGAAGCAAATACTGAAGAGTTTAAGAAGGAATGATTAATGACTAAGAGATGCCTTACGGAGAGCTCAACTTTATGTTATATCTTTCAGGAGATAGAGTCTGGATCGAGATGTTGGGCTAACAGAGTGTCCCAGAATAACACAATGACAAGAGAAAGGCTTGTTTAAGTCAAGTGTTGTCGTAACATTGATAAACAAAGCAGTAGTCATGGTGGTGTTCTGGGTTGTAGTCAAATTTTTAATAAGAATTTGACTATAATAAATCAATAAAACACTGTGGAAAAAAGGTGAGACATACAGATCCTGGCTACAAAATGGAAGCAGCCTTTGTGATAGACAAAGAGATTGATATGGGGGATCTAAAAGAAAAAAAAAAAACTATTGATTTAGAACCTAATGAATTATCATTGATAGGTGGAAAATATGTAAATGTAAGACATTTAATGAAGATTGCAAGGAATAGTCTACAAGAGAAAAGTTTACGTTATATGAAACTTTGCAGAAATTAAGAAATCCCATTCCTATTTGAATGGTATAGTGAATCCAATAAAAAGCTGAAGTAACTTTAGGAGGTTAAAAGTTTCACCTTGTTTCAGGAGATATCGTAAAGAGATATCAGCCAGAGAGGAGAAACAGGATTCTCCTAAGTTCTCAATCTTTCTCATTAAACCAATGACGGCAATGAAATTAAGACCATTTTACCAATCGCACTGAGACACTTAAAATGATACCAAACATGAAAATGAAAAAACAACACATTCACAAGATACACCATATGTGATATATAGACATTCTTAATGATCTTTCAGTGTCTTGAGGAGGGAGAGGGGGGATGAGTTGAAGTCACACAAGGGGAAAAGGAGATAAGTTTGGTCAGGGCTATGTCCTGTGCTCTGTCTTTGCTATCTCCTGTCCAGGCTGCATTTTATGGCTTTATTGCAGGATGAGCTTTGTTTTATCAGGAAAATCAGTCCTTACAGCCTTAACAGGAGGAACATGGCATGCACAACATACTGGTAGATATACATTTATTATATCTAGAAAAATATAACTTTATTCATTAATAACAATTGAACATTGTAATTAATGAGAAGAAGTAGAAGTAGTTATGAAATGGATCAATATACTTTGGACTATAATGTATTTATAGGACTTTAGAAAAACTGCAAGAAGACGACTGTTGTTAAGACATCAGAAGTGCTGGATTGCAAGTAGAGATGATGAATGCATGAGTTGTCTTTAAAATGTTATTTGTACAGAAAGCTGATTTTGAGATGGCAGATCTATGTAAAGAATGGTTTTGGTAAAGTGAAGAATATATGTGGTACAATGACAGTGATGGACTGATGGAATATTGTGTGAAAGCATTCGAGTTGATAATGTATTTTAGCACAGATGTGTTTGAGATATAGAAACGTTGAAAATGCTCCACCCAGCGGTCAAAGAAGTTTACAACGATTTATGTGCACATTTAGACTGGATTAAAGATGACCAGCTGTTTATACATGAGTTTCATGGTAAATATACCATGGATGTAATAAGAGTGATCAAATTTGATGAAGTATTTTATCTTATAGACAAAAACATTGATGGAGTCCCGCAAGAGACAAGATCAAACACGCCAGACACAATTGTCTCATCTGAGCATTGAGAAGAAACAAGCGGCCCAAGGGAAGGTAGTAATACCCCAATCCTTAATTCCAATGATCAGTTCTTGCAAGATTTTTTCTGATTAAAGGAAAAGGCCGTACCTTTCTGTGTGAAGACTCTAAGGGACAATTGATTGGAGCATGTTATCATGAGATTACAAATGGTAGACTGATGCAAAGTAAATTTGGATGTTATTTGACCATAATAAAACAAAGTTTTACAAACACCTGGCCTTCTGGAGATTTAGAACAGGGAAACATAATTGAAAGTAAAGTAATGAAGCCGAAAAATGAACGACCCTGGGTGGAACGTTACATTAATGTTTTTCAGATGAATGTCCTAACAGAGTCAGGGCAAATATATACTAAACTAAGAAAGTATGATAAGACAGACAATGTTACAGGCAGTACCTGAGTTTGAGAATAAATGAATAATTGTGGAATAGAAAAATTGCATGAAGGGGCTGTTATGTAATATGCAATTATTCTATTATGATTATGTCTTTTGGTATATGAAGTGCTGATGTGTTGGCAGTGAACCACAGTTGTAACCTTATTGAAAAGTGGTTTTATAAAAGAAGTTACCAGGAGTTGTTAAAAGAAAGTGTTAAATAATGAAAGACACTTGTATTAATTATTGTAACCATGTTTTATAAAGAAAAACACTGCAATTGTTGTTGTAAAATCATTTATTGAGAAAATGGTTTATAAAGAAAAACATACCAAAAACATACCACACTGAATGTGAAGAGCTTTGCCAAATAAAGAAGAAAAATGCAGTCATTACCGTCTGTGTGTTGCAGACGAGATACAGAAGATACAGCGATGAAGAAAAGGTCCAGAAGGAGGAGGACGAAGAGGCAAAGGCTTTAATGACCAAATCCTTTCAAGGAGGGGATTACCAATGAACAAGTTTTAGGGAGTATCCAGGAGGGTTTTCTGAAGATGTCAAAAAGTTGATGGACTTTAAAAGAGCTGGAATGACATGTCCAGTCAGACGCTGATTCACCAAGGACAGCCTCTCCGGTGTTGGATGCCTTGCCATTGCGCCTCATAAAGATGAAAGCTTGTAAATTATTTGGTTTTGATTTACTTTTATTTTTATTTTATATATTAGTACCTTTTATGTAAACTAGTTTACCTGTATTTAATAAAATATATATATATATAATTTAAATTAAGAAACTTGCCTGCCATATGTCTCTGTTTACAAAAAGATTGAGCTGAACTGACCACTGAGACGTCTTCTGTGATCTAAATATTGTAAGTATGGAAATTCAAAATGCTTATTATTTAGGACAGATTTGACTTACTTTACCTAACCTGAGAATAATTAAAATAAGGTTAAAGGTGTTTAAAATTACGCACCATAAAACAATATATATATATATATATATATATATATATATATATATATATATATTAGGTCCCATGAACCCACTATTTGTCTGATTACCCACTATTGAGGGCAAATGACCCCCGACCGCTCCCAAGCCACGTCCACGTCCCATGAAACCGTTTTTTTGTCCGAATACCCACTATAATGGGCAAATGACCCCCTGACCCCCGCAGACTGCACCCATGCCACACCCCGTCCCATGAACCCACTATTTGTCCAATTACCCACTATTGAGGGCAAATGACCCCCGACCCCCGCAGACCGCTCCCAAGCCACGCCCCCGTCCTATGAACCCGCTATTTGTCCGATTACCCACTATTGAGGGCAAATGACCCCCGCAGACCGCTCCCAAGCCATGCCCCCATCCGACTAACCCGCTACTTGTCCGATTACCTACTAAAGTGGCCAAATGTACGGTTGACCCCCGCAGACCACTCCCAAGCCACGCCCCCATCCCACGAACCCACTATTTGTCTGATTACTCACTAAAGTGGGCAAATGACCGGTTGAACCATGCTGAACACTGCCGAGCCCCTGCAATTGCAATGTATTAAATGGATCATCACCATATGTGGTGTTTCTTACCCGGAATTCAACCAGCCATTCAATAAGCTCAATAACTTGCCCGGTCAATAACCTAATTTTAAGCCATGGGATTTTGTGTACTATGCAAGATTTTCCTACTATCTGAAAAGCCATGACATCTGTTTACCACCGCATTAAGATGTAGGCTATTGGTGAACTCATCTCAATCATACCTGATTCATGAATGTAATAAAGTTTGATCTAGGTTACCTAATCTGCCTTTTGTTTTTATAGGTAGTGCTCATGCACCGGGTTTTTCTGGCCTCTGTCTAGTTACGGGCCATTTGCAAGGAAGTTTTATATTATATGTCATATTGTGAAATACTGGCGTCTGCCACCAGACAGATGGATGCTGAGGAAAAAGCATTATAAATGTATTTTTATTTGTCGTTTTGGTCTAACATAAAATAAAAATAAAAACATGAAAAGTGCTTCTCCCACAGTTTTTTTTCTCCCCAACTGTCTCCATTTGTTTATTATGCAACAAAGATTGCTAAAGTCAACAGATAAAACTAACAGACCTAGCAAAAAAAAATAATGATGCTGCCATCTTTCTAAACTCATTTTGTCCCCCTTGTAATTTGGTTCGCCAGATAGCAACATAGTGTCGGCTCAGATCCGGCCCACATCTGGTAGCACTAGGTTGCTGTCTGGGTCTGAATCTCAGGTGAAAATTGTCATTTAGACCCACCTCTACAACATTTTCATCTCCTTACCGTAGCCTGATTCACAGCGGTGAGCTTTTAATGGGTTCTAATTTGAGTGGTACTGGTAGGTTTCCACGGGAAATACGAGCTTGCCGCGGTTCGTCTCTGCGTCATTACGTCACGTCTGTATACATAAAGAAGGAATCTCAGCTAGTAGGCTATTCTGCGTGTGAGGTTGCTGCAGGTGGCGGATCATTTATAGCCTTAAATACACATAGTCATATAGTGTTGATAACATTAACAATTTGAGAACAAAGTATAACAATAATAATTTACACGGTTTGACGTGATCTGAGCTAACTTTGTGATCGTAAGATTTAATCACCAGTTGATCAGAACAAAAGTGGCTGACATGTTACTTGTTCAGATGACATTTTCCTTGTTATTTTGGAAATAATTCCTGGAGGTTGTATCTGTATTTCTGAAGTACAGTGAATATCCACACTGGTGCATTGACTGACAGCCCACACATACACCTCAAGACATTATTCATCCGTGCCGGACAATAACAACAAGCTGTTGATAAAATTATAATGAGTTTAATCAATCATTACTTGAAGTACAAAAATTTATAAAAATTAAAACTAACAAGACTGATCTCTGAAAAACAATGAACGAGTTAAAATTAATATCAGATTCATGTCTCTGTTGAAAGTGTTACAGCCTCTTCTTCAGCTCCTGAACATGAAAGTGTTTTTACGGTGTAATTTTTCTGGTGCTCTTCTTCTGAATGAGAAGGCAGAAGTGATTTCAGAACGAAGGCCCGAGTGAAACTCTTCCCGCATTGATCACATGTGTAAAGTTTCTCTCCGCTGTGGATCCTCATGAGAATCTTCAGACTTGATTTACATGTGAAGAGTTTTTTAGGCTTCTGTTTTTCCTTTCTCGTTCGCGTCCATCAGGTCTAAAAGAAACATTAAATCATGTGAGATTTCAAATGAGAGACAAACGTGAAATGAAAAGTGAAGCTCAAAGTCAAGATCACTGATGAGTTCAATAGTCATTTTAAATCAAATTTTAAATCAAATCTGGTCAACAACTGCTGTGCACGATTATGATCTATTTTAATAATTTGTGTTATAAATAACTAGTTTGGTTATGAAACAATGTAAATCTGGTGAGCATCAGCATGTTCTTCATCATGAAAAATGAATGAGGAATCAAGAATAAACACCAACCTCTTTGTTCTTCAGTATCATGATGTTTCATTCTGCAGGTTCTGGATCACTGGCGTTCTCTCAGTCCTCTCCTTCCAGATGCTTTCTGGCAGTTCTGCTGAAAACAAACAAGTTTCATTTCTTACAATCATGATGAGAGAGGAATAATCAATATTTCAGACTCTGAACTAAGTATTAAGGCTAATCACATGTTGAAAAAATATAGTGACCGTGATCATGTAACTTAAGATTATCAGGTTTTGTCGAAGCCACAACAACACAACAAACAAAACTAACATAAATGACCTAGTGCTGAAACAAGCCAAGGTTTCCTAAACCTGAAAGTGCTTCATATTCAGCGTTTCAAATAAACTCATAAACATACAGTTTAACACGTCGTTCAGATGCATGTGTTGTTTACTCTGATGTGGCATTCCCTTTGTGTAACTTATTAACCTTTATTTAACCAGGCAAATCACTGAAGAACAAGCTCTTATTTTCACCAACAGCTTGACATACATTACAACAGACATTCAAACATACATTACACTACACACACATCATACACATTCGTTTAAAACATTTAAAAGCTGTGATAAAAACACTCCCTAGTAGTTTATTAAATGCAGAGATTGAAATAAATTATTGTAATTTCAATGACTTTTGAGGCACATTCTTATATTTAATGGTTATATCTTTATCAGTAAATGTTAGAAAGTCATGTGTGTATTTCCATTTTCCTTAAATGCTTGTCCCGAGAGCGAGTGAGTCTCTGTTCAACTTTACAGAACGAGCTCCAGGACCTCAAGTTGATGAAGAGCAATAATTCTGACTAAAATATACATTTGTTTATTCTACATTAATCTACATTGGTCATAGAAGATTAACATGAAGGATTTAAAACCTACATTTAACGTCTATGAAAACAGAAACTGTAACTAATGTGTCATATAAACAGAGATGAGTTCGAAAACATTATCAATAATTCTAATAACATGCCAGATGAGATGGACTTGGTAATTGCGATGATGTATTCATTGTTTTGTTTACTTTTCTGACAATGCATATTAGTTGGGGGCCTTAAGCACATTTTCGCGCAAATTCATCTAAAAGCGCCAGATTTGGCACAGATGTAGCTCAGGTCATACCGAAATGATTTAGCTAGGGCGCCGGAGCCAGCGACCCTCGGGGCCAAGATGGCGGCCAAATCCAATATGGCCGCCGCCCGAAAAGGGTTCCGGCTTTAACTTTTGAACCACATGAGTTACAAATACAAACTTGATATGTTTTTCAGCTTAATTGATCATGAGAAACACATAGGAATGTTTATATTTATGACCCAGTATATCTGGACCCCTCGATCCTCCAATTCCAATATGGCTCCTGTCCAAAAAAGCAGTTTGGGCTGTAGTATGGGGCCTTACACACCATTGTTCGCGCAAATTCATCTACAAGCACCAAATTTGGCACAGATGTAGCTGAGGGGATACTGAAATGATTTAGCCAGGGCGCCCGAGCCAATGGTCCCTGAGACCAAGATGGCGGCCAAATCCAATATGGCCGCCGCCTGAAAGGGTTTCGGCTATAGCTTTTGAGCCAGATGAGATACAAATACAAACTTGATGTCTATTTTACCTTCTTTGACCATGGGAAACCCATAGGAATACTTACATTTATAATTGGGTATATCAGGACCCCCCAAATTCCCTAAATTCAATATGGCCGCTGTCCGAAAAACGGTTTTGACTACAAATTTTGAACCAAATGCGCTACAAATGAGGATGTGGTGTTATGTTATGTTTATTGACCACAGGAAGTCCATTGGCATATTTATATTTATGCTTGTGTAAGTCTGGAACCTGTATTCTTTTCAAGACTGTGGTTGAAAATCCTTTTTTTTACCACAACTTTGAAGGTTATTCTCAATGTTGATTCATTTCCTTATAAAAGTGAAATGGTTTTCAGTGTACCACAGGTGAATACATTTCAAAGTGTAATCATATAAGAAAGAATAAGACACAATTATTATTGCAAGGCAATATTTATATTATGTTAAATTGTTAAAATAATAATATAGTCAATTTTTCCAAAACTCTTAAAGGTTTGCTTAGCATAACAAAAAAACAGCAATAACATAAAAAACAACAGTGAATTCTTATGGTCTCTCACATGAATTATCATTATCACTCACAATCACCGGATCTCTCATTGTCTTCACCATCATTGTTTGTACAAGCACCCTCACATGCACATATAGAAGTGCAACGAACTCCGGATTTACAGCACTTACAGTGCCATCTACATGCTGTCTTGCAGCCACAGTGGAGGAGAATGGTGCAGGCTTTACTGGCGTCTCCGAGATTAGTCCAGTAAGGTTCCCAAGTCTTGCTCGTAGAGTCCCGAAACCATCCCCATGCATTAAACTCTGGGATATCTTGCCGGACAGCGGTTGCCTGATTCCAGTAGAAGCTGGCCTGCAGCAGTGCTCTTTTGATGTGCTGAATCAATGCAGCTTGGGTGGGTGGCAGGTTCTCGAGAGACTTGGTACCATTCGAGAAAAGGTGATGTCTAGCTTCATCTACACGGCTGGCACCACAGCTCTTGCTGTACATGATGACGACCATACGCTCCAGTCTTTGGACATGGACGTCATTGTTGATCTGTTCAGGCTCCAAGGTGAGGGTAACCAGAGATTCTGTGAGATCTGGTGTTGCCTCCCAAGCTGCCCATGCACTCTTTTTCCCATGGCACAGGAAGGCTGAGGTTGTGTCACAGCCTGTTAAAGCGTGGAAGAGTGGTAAGGCTAGTGACTTCTGGGGACCAAGATCCTTGCTGATTTCATGAGCAGGAATGTCCCTATAGTTTTTTCCACCTGCAAAGCCGATCCAGAGCTCTGTGAGGCCGAGTGTGTTGAAGAAGCGGATGGCAAGGATGACAACATCGCTGTCGACAGTCCGGACAAATGCCTTTTTATGGCCATTGGCCCCAGCATGTGCAAGATGCAGGATTATTCTTGTATCTGCTTCTGGATGATTACAAGGCTGAAGGGCAGACATGTCATACCCTGGTCTGTTGGAGAGTAGAGCATCTTTCTTGGTGGAAAGGAGGAGTTTACCTGACATGCCATGCTTGGTTATCTCTTCACTGATATATCCAAATAGTTAGATATATAACAATATATCCAGTATATATATAATAGATATATCCAGTTACGTTTTGGAATTGGAGTTCTCCCATCTACTTTAGTTCTTGATCTGGTTCCTCTGCGTTGGTGAGTTTGTGTTTTGAGGTTCTCCTCTGGATATGTATCAAACACAATATCCAATCACGTGACAGATTCATAGCTCATGTGTGACCTCACAAACCCAGCAATATTGGTGTTAACGTAGTCATGGAATGTTTTTTCAGTAGTTGGCCGGACCATTTGGACCATGAGCTATGAATCTGTCACTTGAGCTCATCATGTACAGCAAGAGCTGTGGTTCCAGCCGTGTAGATGAAGCTAGACATCACCTTTTCTCGAATGGTACCAAGTCTCTCGAGAACCTGCCACCCACCCAAGCTGCATTGATTCAGCACATCAAAAGAGCACTTCTGCAGGCCAGCTTCTACTGGAATCAGGCAACCGCTGTCCAGCAAGATATCCCAGAGTTTAATGCATGGGGATGGTTTCGGGACTCTACGAGCAAGACTTGGGAACCTTACTGGACTAATCTCAGAGACGCCAGTAAAGCCTGCACCATTCTCCTCCACTGTGGCTGCAAGACAGCATGTAGATGGCACTGTAAGTGCTGTAAAGCCGGAGTTCGTTGCACTTCTATATGTGCATGTGAGGGTGCTTGTACAAACAATGATGGTGAAGATAATGAGAGATCCGGTGATTGTGAGTGATAATGATAATTCATGTGAGAGACCATGAGAATTCACTGTTGTTTTTTATGTTATTGCTGTTTTTTTGTTATGCTAAGCAAACCTTTAAGAGTTTTGGAAAAATTTACTATATTATTATTTTAACAATTTGACATAATATAAATATTGCCTTGCAATATTAATTGTGTCTTATTTTTTCTTATATGATTACACTTTGAAATGTATTCACCTGTGGTAAACTGAAAACCATTTCACTTCTATAAGGAAATGAATCAACATTGAGAATACCTTCAAAGTTGTGGTAAAAAAAAATAGGATTTTCAACCACAGTCTTGAAAAGAATACAGGTTCCAGACTTACACAAGCATAAATATAAATATGCCAATGGACTTCCTGTGGTCAATAAACATAACATAGACACCACATCCTCATTTGTAGCGCATTTGGTTCAAAATTTGTAGTCAAAACCGTTTTTTTGGACAGCAGCCATATTGAATTTAGGGAATTTGGGGGGTCCTGATATACCCAATCATAAATGTAAGTATTCCTATGGGTTTCCCATGGTCAAAGAAGGTAAAATAGACATCAAGTTTGTATTTGTATCTCATCTGGCTCAAAAGCTATAGCCGAAACCCTTTCAGGCGGCGGCCATATTGGATTTGGCCGCCATCTTGGTCCCAGGGACCATTGGCTCGGGCGCCCTGGCTAAATCATTTCAGTATCCCCTCAGCTACATCTGTGCCAAATTTGGTGCTTGTAGATGAATTTGCGCGAACAATGGTGTGTAAGGCTCCATACTACAGCCCAAACTGCTTTTTTGGACAGCGGCCATATTGGAATTGGAGGATCGAGGGGTCCAGATATACTGGGTCATAAATATAAACATTCCTATGTGTTTCTCATGATCAATTAAGCTGAAAAACATATCAAGTTTGTATTTGTAACTCATGTGGTTCAAAAGTTAAAGCCGGGACCCTTTTCGGGCGGCGGCCATATTGGATTTGGCCGCCATCTTGGCCCCGAGGGTCGCTGGCTCCGGCGCCCTAGCTAAATCATTTCGGTATGACCTGAGCTACATCTGTGCCAAATTTGGCGCTTTTAGATGAATTTGCGCGAAATTACCTATTTATGTGCTTAAGGCCCCCAACTATATATATATATATATATATATATATATATATATATATATATATATATATATATATATATTCCAGCGAATATTCCAGCGAATATTCCAGCATATTCAATTTTCTTTACTCTTCAGTATAACACATAAATCTTTTAAAACTGTAGTCTTAAATCTTCAGTCTACTGGATATAGTGCGAATTTAAAAATGTTAAATAAAAACGTTGGTTTGCCAATTATATGTTTTCCTACACTATGAAACGTTTAGTTTTACAAATGGGGACAATCTTTGAAAGATGAACAAATCATGGTTTTGATCATCACGTTTAAAAATAACATTAAAACTGGATAATATTTAAAAAATTGAAGAGCGGAAAAAAGTGTGAAGGACTTGAAAGTTCTTGATTAGTGCTTGAATTTTACTCTCAAAAGGATGTACGAACCCTGAAATGAATAATGTAAAAACATTTGTCTATTTCTGCCACAATACCATGGTTACAGTTAGCATTACTACATTACAGCCATAGGGAATATTGGTGATTTGTGGACTTAAAAGCCATATTACTTAAAACTTCATGAACTTGTTCATTCAAGGCTCAATGTTTCTCCTGGTTTCCAAGTCAGTGCCCATGATTTACTCACTCTCAAGTCATCCTAGGTGTGTATGACATTCTTCTTTTAGACAAATACAAACTGAGTTACATGAGCGCCACCTACTGTCAGAGAGCGCAAGTTAATGGATATCAATCAATCAACAAAGTGTCCTATGCTCACCACACAACGGCTATAGGGACGTCCCGCGTGACGTCACGCCATTTGGAGCAGCCATCTTGACGGAATAGAAAATGCTAAATCGCTGGTGATAATACAGCTCGTCGCGAAATATTCATCTATTTACCAACCTTTGCGGTGATGATTGAAAAATCCTTCCCCGCTGGCGTCCAAATCAAAGAGTTGCTGACCCATCCGGACTCGTGATACCGATAGCCTGCTAAGCTTTTGTATGCTTTTAATGAAGCTCCGGTGTAGCGTGATGGGAAGTGAATAAGGTAGCTGTAAATGTCACCGAACTCAATGTCAGGAAGTTTTTCTACACATGTAATGCCTGTAAAAAGAACTCGTGGTGCTTCATATGGATCTATGATTCCTAATTATTTTATCTTCCTCTTGTATATTTCTTTTTATGATGACATGACATGAAGAGTTAGCTGACGGCCGCTGCGCTAATAATAGATAGTGGCCAGTGACCGCGACGCTGAAGTGTGTGAGAACAAATGAATAACATCAGTGCGAACCACGAAAATGTATTTATTTGGATTAAATTTTTAAATATTAAATTTTAATCATTCTGTGTCATTTTTCAATGTATTTTCACTATTTACATGTTTATGCCCAAAATGCTATAATATTCAAAGTAGTTGACTGTCGTTCTCCTCTACCCTGTGTACTTTATTGATTAAATAGCCTAACGTTAGCCTATTTAAAATCGTTACAGGCACCTCGCGAGCATTCATTCATTCAACTATTTTAAAAGACTGGAATGAACACCAGCACACACAAGCAATCTTTTTTATAGTCAATTTAATAAAAAAAATTTAACAACAGGTATGAAATGTCAGAAAGAGAAAAAAAAACTTAATGGGAAGACGAGCGCCAACCCTCCCGATTTTTCCGGGAGACTCCCGAATTTCAAAGCCCCTCCCGAAAATCTCCCGGACCGACCTTTCTCCCGAATTTCTCCCGATTTCCACCTGGACTGTATTTACATCCTGTTTTCGGTTGAAGTCCAAAGTAGTCGATTGTCGAGTTCACGCGCGTGATCACAGGTAACTAAACATATGCGCGTGAACTCGACAATCGACTACTTTGGACTTCAACCGAAAACAGGATGTAAACACAGGTATGAGCGCTGGCCGAATTAACTTTATTCATATCTTTCACATCTACTGCAGATTCAGATTCCCCCCCCGGTCCTTTTAAATATCTCCCTAATTCTGAGGTCTCAAGGTTGGCAAGTATGGCATAGACTGCTGCAGCTTAGTGGATAAATATGTTTAGCCTATTTATTATTAAGATTGCACAGTTGGAAAGAAAATATATTTATAGGAACATTTCAGCAGGCTCAAGATAATTAATACAGTGACCATTATTCATTATTTTAATCAATTCGCAGCCATAAAACGTGATAATCCGCATTCTCATGTATGTGCGCTTGTGCAATAGTATTCCGTCAAAATGGCTGACACGCGGCTAGGGGTCACGTGACTGGGAGATCCCTATACGTGGAGAGGAGAGATTTGGCTATAGAGTGATGTGTCAATTAGTCACATTCATGTGTCGCTTCAGGTGAGTTTTAATAGAGAAACTCTTTCCACACTGATCACACGTGTGCGGCTTCTCTCCAGTGTGGATCATCTCATGTGTTTTCAGAGATGATGATCGACTGAATCTCTTGTCACAGTGTGAACACTTGTAAGGTTTTTCTCCAGTGTGGATCCTCTGGTGCCGTTTTAATTGTTCAGCTGTAGTAAAAGTCTTCTCACACTCAAAGCACACGTACTCTCTCACACAAGTGTGAATTTTCTCATGTCTATGTAAATATGGCAGCAGTGAAAAACTCTTTCCACACACACAACATGAATGCGGCTTCTCCTTCATATGAACTGTCAGGTGTTTCTTCAGGTGTGATGCACTGATAAATGTTTTGCCACATTGATCACATGTGAACGGCTTCTCTCCGGTGTGGATCCTCATGTGAACATCAAGGTTTGATGATTGCGTGAAACTCTTCCCGCATTGATCACATGAGAACGGCTTCTCTCCGGTGTGGGTCTTCATGTGTCCTTTAAGGTGTGAAGATAGACTGAAATCTTTCCCACATTTATCACACTTAAATGGTTTCTCTCCAGTGTGGATCCTCATGTGTAGCTTCAGGTCACTTTTAAAAGCAAAACTCTTTCCACACTGATCACACGTGTGCGGTTTCTCTCCAGTGTGGATCATATTGTGTTTTTTCAGAGATGATAATCGACTGAATCTCTTGTCACAGTGTGAACACTTGTAAGGTTTTTCTCCAGTGTGAATCCTCTGGTGCTGTTTTAAACTGTCCGCTGTAGTAAAAGTCTTCTCACACTCAAAGCACACATACTCTCTCACACCAGTGTGGATTTTCTCATGTGCATGTAAAGTTTGTAGCCATCAAAAACTCTTTCCACACACAGAACATGAATGCGGCTTCTCCTTCGTATGAACTGTCAGGTGTCTCTTCAGGTGTGATGCACTGATAAATGTTTTGCCACATTGATCACATGTGAACGGCTTCTCTCCGGTGTGGATCCTCATGTGAACATCAAGACCATCTTTGCTTGATAAACTCTTTCCACACTGAGTGCAGGTGAAAGATTTCTTGGCTCTTCTTTTCTTTAAAAATGTCTTTTTAGTCTTTGAGCGACTCAAAGGTTTTTCTCCAGGTTTGACATGATGTTCCTCCTCCACTTCACTCAGTTCTTCACTCTCCTCCTTCACTTCCATCAGGTCTGAAATCAAAGAAAAAAGTATATTAAATAAAATTTTCAGTACATCAAAATAATTGATTGAAAGAAATATAAATTGAAAGGACATGAAAGTAAGCCCTAAAGTAATAGTAGAAAGTAGACAATTGATATAAAATATTATGATCATTTGATGCCTTTTTATAAATTGATTATTTATCAGTTAGTATTAGCTTGATCTGATGTTGATAATCAATATAAAAATGTCTCAAACCTCCCTTTACTGAACATTTGTTGAAGAAAAACCCAGAACATTCTGTACCATTTCATAGTTTAACTGTTTATCTAAAAGTGATGAAGTGCTTGAATGTTTCTAAGATGAATGTTTTTCAGCATCATGAATGAATGAAGAATAAACACCAACCTCTTTGTTCTTCAGGATCTTCAGTGTGTTTCATTCTGCAGGGTTCTGGATCACTCATGTTCTCACTGTCCTCTTTAATAAACTCAGTCTTTGCAGATTTCAGCTCTTCCTGATGCTCTGATGTTCATCTTCACTTGTAGCTGATGGGAATTTACAGCATTTACTGGGGAATTACAGTGGGAGGAGCTTCAGTGATGATGTAATTGCAGTGGGAGGAGCTTCACTGATGATGCAATTTGTGTGGGAGGAGCTTATCTTCCCAAAATCGTCTCAGGTTACGACTGTAACCTATGTTCCCTGAGAACAGGGAACGAGACACTACGTCAGAATGACGCTATGGGGAACGCCTCAGGCGTGACAGGTGTCTGAAATCAAATATCAACTCACGTCAATCATGTTGACCGGCGACAGCCCGTGAATCATCAGCTTGAATGATTAACGCGCGACCTGGATGTATAAAGGGGAGCCTTGCACACATGACAACATCCTATCGTCTGAAGGGACTGTTGCAGGCAGGCCCCGAGGCATGGCAGGGAGACGTAGTGTCTCGTTCCCTGTTCTCAGGGAACATAGGTTACAGTCGTAACCTGAGACGTTCCCTTTCGAAAGGGAACTCTACACTACGTCAGAATGACGCTATGGGGAACGATATACCAACGCCACCATGCTGAGGGGAGTGCATGCCCAAAGGCAGTGACAACTGTCCGAACCAGTAATTCAGAAAACACTGGAACCACTCACCCCTAGGTCACATCAGGCTGTCAGTGACAGCACTCCCTACCGGTCATAGCCCAAGCTAATGAACCAAGAAACCGCCAGAACATAGTCAATGGGGGGTAAATCTGGGCCAGCTCAAAGGCTTAGGACCACAGCTTCCAATAGAAGGGGTCACTTCTAGGGAGTGTGGCTAGGGGACCCAAGGGACCCCCAGCCAGTCACTATTCAGGGGAGCGTGCCACCTGAAATACCACCAGGCTGGCCTGGTGATCTATACTAAGACACACAGTCTGGCCATAGCCTGTCTGTCCGAGACAGAGCCTCTGGAAGTTGCCTTGGATAAGGCATCCAGAAACCAAAGGCCTGCGAAGCTGGCAGAAACCATTCAGTTCCGGAACACAGAGACGGGATCTCCCGGAGAGTGTGACTCAACCTCAAGAAACGACGGAAGTCGTCCACTCAATCCACGGGTCTACCCAGTGCTCGCTCCGAACACTGGTGAAGTAAGAGAGGGTTCAAACCAGGAAGGTCTACTGAGACCGAAGACCTGATGACCTCCTCATATGGAGAGCTCCAGTACATGAGGGCTCATATCAGGAAGGCCGGTGAGGCCTGTAACCCGGCGACCACAATATGTGGGAGCTCATACTCAGGAAGGCCTGAGAGGCCTGAAACCTGGTGACCACAGTAAGTGGGAGCTCGTATTCAGGAAGGCCGGAGAGGCCTGTAACCTGATAGCCACACAATGTGGGGCTACCTTCAGAAAGGCCTAACGAGGCCTGTTACCACAAAATGTGGGAGATAGCTTGAAAGGGAGGCGCCTGTCGTAAAACATTGCGACAGCAAGACGCATCTAGAGTGGGACCCAAGGTGAAGAACCGGAGTCTGAGCCACGTAAAAAAGGGAATGAAGCAGAAGCGCATTACCCTTACCATAAATATGGATTCAAGAAAGTACACGAAACGAAAGTGCGTGTACTTACGCCAGTTTGAATCCAGGAAGGCCTGGTGAGGCCTCTAACCTGGCGACCACAGTATGTGGGAGCTCATACTCAGGAAGGCCTGTGAGGCCTAAATCAGTAAGTGGGAGCTCGTTTACAGGAAGGCCGGAGAGGCCTGTAACCTGACAGCCACACAATGTGGGGCTACCTTCAGAAAGGCCTAACAAGGCCTGTAACCACAGAATGTGGGAGATAGCTTAAAAGGGAGGCGTCTGTCGTAAAACATAGTGACAACAAGACGCATTTAGAGTGGGACTCGAGGTGAAGAACCGGAGTCTGAGCCACGTAAAAAAGGGAATGAAGCAGAAGCGCATTACCCTTACCATAAATATGGATTCAAGAAAGTACACGAAACGAAAGTGCCTGTACTTATGCCAGTCTGAATCCAGGAAGGCCTGGTGAGGCCTCTAACCTGGCGACCACAGTATGTGGGAGCTCATACTCAGGAAGGCCTGTGAGGCCTAAAACCTGGCGACCACAGTAAGTGGGAGCTCGTTTACAGGAAGGCCGGAGAGGCCTGTAACCTGACAGCCACACAACGTGGGGCTACCTTCAGAAAGGCCTAACGAGGCCTGTTACCACAAAATGTGGGAGATAGCTTGAAAGGGAGGCGCCTGTCGTAAAACATTGTGACGGCAAGACGCATCTAGAGTGGGACTCAAGGTGAAGAACCGGAGTCTGAGCCACGTAAAAAAGGGAATGAAGCGGACAGCGCATTAACCCTTACCATAAAAATGGATTTTAGAAAGTACACGAAACGAAAGTGCGTGTACTTAGCCATTCCGAATCCAGGAAGGCCTGGTGAGGCTTCTAACCTGGCAACCACAGTATGTGGGAGCTCATACTCAGGAAGGCCTGCCACAGTAAGTGGGAGCTCGTTTACAGGAAGGCCGGAGAGGCCTGTAACCTGACAGCCACACAATGTGGGGCTACCTTCAGAAAGGCCTAACGAGGCCTGTAACCACAGAATGTGGGAGATAGCTTAAAAGGGAGGCGTCTGTCGTAAAACATTGTGACCACAAGACGCCTTTAGAGTGGGACTCGAGGTGAAGAACCGGAGTCTGAGCCACGTAAAAAAGGGAATGAAGCGGAAGCGCATAACCCTTACCATAAATATGGATTTTAGAAAGTAAACGAAACGAAAGTGCGTGTACTTATGCCAGTCCGAATCCAGGAAGGCCTGGTGAGGCCTCAAACCTGGCGACCACAGCATGTGGGAGCTCGTACTCAGGAAGGCCGGTGAGGCCTGTAACCTGGCGACCAAAGCAGGTGGGAGCTCATACTCAGGAAGGCCAGTGAGGCCTGAAACCTAGTGACCACAACCTGTGGGAGCTTACTTTCAGGAAGGCCTGGTAAGGCCTGTAACCTGACAACCACACCATGTGGGGGCTACTTTCAGAAAGGCCTAATGAAGCCTGTAACCTGATCACCCCTGAATGTGGGAGATAGCTCAAGAGGGAAGCGTCTGTCGTAATCCATTGCGACAGCAAGACGCATCTAAAGTGGGACCCAAGGTGAAGACCCGGAGTCTGAACCACATAAAAAAGGGAACAAAGCGTACAGCGCATAACCCTTACCATAAATATGGATTTTAGAAAGTGCACGAAACGAAAGTGCGTGTACTTAGCCATTCTGAGTCCAGGAAGGCCTGGTGAGGCCTGTAACCTGGCAACCACAGCATGTGAGTCACAATGCGTGGGAGCTCACATTCAGGAAGGCCTGATGAGGCCTGCATCCTGACATGTGGAAGCTCACAACCAGTGAGGCCTATACCCTAGCGACCACAGTGAGTGGGAGTTCACATTCAGGAAGGCCTGGAGAGGCCTGTAACCTGACATGTGAAAACTCATAACCAGGAAGGCCTAGGAGGCCTGAAGCCTGGTGACCACTGAATGTGGGAGCTTAATACTCAGGAAGGCGGAGAGGCCTGAAACCTGGTGACCACAGTATGTGGGAACTCACATTCAGGAAGGCTGGATGAGACCTGTAACCTGACATGAGGAAACTCATAACTAGGAAGACCTGCGACCACCATGTGTGGGAGCTCATATTCAGGAAGGCCTAGTAAGGCCTGTAACCTGGCGACCACAGTATGTGGGAGCTCATAACCAGGAAGGCCGGATGAGGCCTGTAACCTGATGACCACAGTATGTGGGAGCTCACATTCAGGAAGGCCGGGTGAGGCCTGCAACCTGACATGTAGAAACCCATCACCAGGAAGGCCGGTGAGGCCTGTAACCTGGCGCCACAGTATGTGGGAGCTCATAACCAGGAAGGCCTGGCGAGGCCTGTAACCTGGCGACCACCGTGTATGGGAGCTCATATTCAGAAAGGCCTGGTGAGGCCTATAACTTGATAACCACAGTATGTGGGAGCTCATATTCAACCACAGTATGTGGGAGCTCATCCTCAGGAAGGCCTGGTGAGGCCTCTGACCTGATAACCACAGTATGTGGGAGCTCATATTCAGGAAGGCCTGGTGAGGCCTCTGACCTGATAACCACAGTCAAATCCTGGGAGCTCACCTCAGGGAGGCCCAAGCGCTGTCCGGTTGCAAAATGGGGACTGTCTGGTCAAGGAGGCCTGATAGGACCTACTACCTGACCAAGAAAAAATCTTTAGATTTACTTTCTTACCCACAACATTTTGCCCCAGACTCTAAAACAGGAGACGTGGTCTGAAAAGAAACAGAAATATGTTAATTTCACATTTTACAAAAAGACCAGAATTACACCTGCTCTTTTTGTTCACTGCTCATCATTTTAATTCCTCAATTAAAATGCAGCCAAAAACACTGGATAACGCGATCTGGATGATAGGCTGAATTACTAAATATCTAACTTCTTAAAAAGTCAGATAATATTCCATCATTTTAATTCATAGAATTAAATTCCGCCATAATCACCAGACAATACTGTTTTAACATTTATACGTTCTCGTAATCTACACACTGCCTCGGCAAGCTCGAGAAACGAGCCCTTAAAATATATTTGGCTTTCATCCCTTGAGAAGAAAGTCACCAGGTGCGAGGTTGAAACATCCGACAGCGCACGGATTTTTTCTTTCTCACGCGCGCCGAGATATTTCTTAATGAACACTGCCAGCACCCTCAGGAACTGACTGTGAACGCCTCGTACCCAAACAGTATTGTTTCACAGATCGCACGCACCACAGCTCAGATGCTGAACCCTCTTCCCTCGAGAAAAGGGTCCGACGAGAGCGGAGCATTTTTAAATGAAAAACGCTCACAGTTTGCACAAGAGGCTCTCTCGAGAGCCTCCCGCGCGCTTCAGCGATATTCTCAAAACAGACAAACAGTCCCTGAAGACGAAAAGATGTTGTCATGTGTGCAAGGCTCCCCTTTATACATCCAGGTCGCGCGTTAATCATTCAAGCTGATGATTCACGGGCTGTCGCCGGTCAACATGATTGACGTGAGTTGATATTTGATTTCAGACACCTGTCACGCCTGAGGCGTTCCCCATAGCGTCATTCTGACGTAGTGTAGAGTTCCCTTTCGAAAGGGAACTAAAATATATCAGTTACTGAGTTTTTATACTAAATGACACTTCTATGCAACATATTATTAGCACTTCTAACATGTTATGATACATTTGCAGAATGCCTTTTTATAAATTGATTATTCTGATTCTGATTATTCTGATCACTGATTGAAAAACAGTGAATTTATTGTGAGAAATAACAATTCATTCATTATTTGTATTGCTAATCCTAACATTATTCTGCTTCTTTATTAAAATACAGGCGTTATTAAAATACAAAATATACAGTTTAAATTCTTCCAAATATAAATAATAGTAAGAAAAACAGTTAAATCATAAACACAGAAATAAATGTACATATAGTAACCAACAAATCCCCTCAGTCTGCTGACACCAATGAAATGAGCTTTAAGTGTCAATTTACAGGAGATCTGAAGACATCAGCATAATAAATGAGGTGAAAACAGGAACTATTGTCATGAAATAAAGAGTGTTTTCAGCAGATCTGTTAATATTGATGAGCCTCAGACTATCAACACTCATTCAACAAGCCATTCAGGATCATCAGCAGATCATCTCACTTTATTCTGAGTGTTTGCTGTTAGAAACACATTATTTGAGTCAGGATACATGATAAAAAGACTATTAAACTGCACTCTTAAAAGAGATTGAACCTTTGGGGTTCAAAAAATAACTTTTAAGTGCAAATAACCTCTAACTATAAAAAAGGTACAAAGTTGAACCTATAGGTGCTATAATGATCCACTGTTTATTTGGCACATGTTCTCAGTTCATTTTAGAACCTTTGTTGTGGCAGAAGGGTTCATATAAGAACCTGCCTCTGTATATATACTGTATGTCAAGGGAAACTGTGGTATCAGTGGAGTAAGAAGAACAAAGAACTACATTGACCTCAAGGAGAAAATATAGAAATGGTATCAAGTGCAAAAAAAAAAAACAGATTAAGATAATCCATAAAAAACAGCATGAATGTGACATCAGCATATTTATTATGCAATTAATTGAAGAAATGACCTCAAATGTTAAACATGAGAAGATGTTTTTTCTCCAATGGCTCAGAATCCTCCTGGATGAACACACATCAGCTGACCTTTCTGCTCTACTCCACAAGTATGATGAAACATGGTCAACAGTCTTGAAACTGAAAGACAGTAATAAATCTGAACAACATAAAGCTTAACAAACACACCTTGAGAAATGATCTGAGGAACTTTAAGCTGCCTTTGGTTTGGAGCACATCATGAGGGAGATCGGTCAGATCTATGAATCATGTTCATCTGTGGAGAAGAACAAGAAAGGCCTGCAGCTTGACTTCTCTTCTCTCCCGAGTCTTGCCGCAGAGATGATGATCTCTGGATTTCCACTGGAGCTGATGGATGGAGATGCTGCTCATGTTCCTCATGTCTGGATCTCTGCTGTTCTAGAAGAACTCATCCAGAAACTGGGACACCAGACCAGAGTCTTTGTGCTGTCAGTTTTAGGGCTTCAGCGCTCTGGGAAATCCACCATGCTGAACGCCATGTTTGGGCTCCAGTTTGCCGTCAGTGCTGGCAGGTGCACCAGAGGAGCTTTAATGCAGCTGGTCAGAGTCTCAGACGAGATGAAAACACAGATGAACTTTGACTATATTCTGGTCATCGATACTGAGGGTCTTCGTGCTCTAGAACTGGCTAGAAGATCAACACAGCATCATGACAATGAATTGGCCACATTTGTTGTTGGTCTTGGAAATCTGACATTGATCAACATCTTTGGAGAAAACCCATCTGAGATGCAGGACGTTCTTCGGATTGTTGTTCAGGCCTTCCTGAGGATGAAGAAGGTAAATATGTCTCCCAGCTGTGTGTTTGTGCATCAGAACGTCTCAGTGTCACGGTGTTGGTTTATGTTCCCTGGTGTCCACTAGAGGTCCTCTTTCCCCACGGTGTCATTCACATTAGGAACTGCATTCCCCACAATCCTTGTCTGCACTCATCACTGTTAATTGCATCCAGCTGTTCCCCATTATGATTGTTAGTTTCTGTGTGTATAAATACCCTGCCTGTTTAGTGTTTGTTATGGAGTCCTTGTTTATTGTCACACCACTTCTGAGGTCTGTTTTCTTGCTTGTTCTTGTTTTGTTTCTTGCTTTTGGATAGCCTATTTGGATTTTGACCCCTGCCTGGACTGGATGTATGATTACGGATTACCCTATTAAAATATACTGCTATTGGATCCCCTGTTTCCTGTGTGTGGTAGCGTGACACTCAGACATCAAAGCTGGAGAGAAAAACATGGAGGGAAGGAGACGACTGCAGGAGACACTGGATGATATGACAAAACTCGCTACTAAAGAGGAAGTCTGTGATGCAGAAAGTTTCAGTGATGTCATTAGATTTGATGTTCAGAATGATGTGAAGTATTTTGCTCAGCTCTGGGAGGGAAGCCCACCAATGGCACCACCAAACCCAAATTACTGTGAGAATATACAAGAACTAAAGAAAACTCTTATATCTCATGCCTCAAAAACACATGGAATGAAGCTGAGAGACCTAAAAGATCTGAAGGAACGATTTGTTTACCGAAGGAACGATTCGTCTTCAGCTTCAGAAATTCTCTGGAGATTTCAGCCTACAGGAAACTGGAGACCGAATACGGCAAGTGGCCCTGGAGTATTCGCAGTGCCATGAGGGAAACTGAGAACAAACTACACAACAAAATAGACAATGAAGCGGTTAATGAGGTTGAGGAAACTGATCTTCAAAGAGAACTGAAGACGACAAGTGAAGAAGTGAAAAAATCAATGGCAGAGTTCTTTGAGAAAGACAAAGATAAAGATATAGTGATTCACTGGAAAACATCATTTGAAAACAAAATCAAAGAGCTTCAGGAAACATTGTGAGAGAAACAAAGAGGAAATTAAACGAGATTCTTCAGCAGCGAGACCTGAAGAAAAAGATTGATGCTCAGAGAATAAATCATGAAAACACTCTCTATGAAAAGAGCAAAGATCTTGCCTTGAAACTAAAAGACAAAGACAAAGATGAAGAAACACTGAAGAAAGAGTTTAATTTGTTTTGGGGACAGAGTGTGAAGAAGATATTCACAGACACTCCTCCAATCAAAGACATTGATGTAATGAGAGATGTGAGAGAAATCATCAGGGACATCTGTGAAAGTGCTCCTGTAGATCACTGGAAGGAGAGCAGAGATCTATCTATCTATCCATCTATCTATCTATCTATCTATCTATCTATCTATCTATCTATCTATCTATCTATCTATATTTTTATAAATTTTTTTGATACAGATATAGGCCTAATCTATTGAAACGTTACGCTATAAATTAATTACTCTTGGATTCTTATAGCAAAAATGACAGTAGTAATATATCAATTATGCATAATACTGTTCTGATTAGCCTACTATCTTTTTTATATTTGTTTTTATATATTAATAGTAGGTTAATAACATGCATAGCCTACCTATTATTATTATTATTATTATTATTAAAAGTTTTGAAAATTGTAACAATGTATTTGTTTCCACAAAAAAATCAGAACACACAATGTTTAGCCACTATAATTGTAACAATAATAATTAATAACAATACATTAATAATTTAATTACGATAATATAATGAGTGTAGTGAGCTCATTTTGTGACTCTTCTATCGACAGTAAGATCGCAAAATTGATTGGATTCAGAACATTGAAAAAAGGTAAGAAAAAAACCGAACAATTTGTGGTTTATATTTGTTTTGTTTGTTTTTACCTCTACCTCCTCATTTTTATTTTAGTAACAATAAGGTAATAAAAGGTATTTTTAGTTGGCTTATGGATATAAGGCCTAAGCTATATTCTTTTAAATTATTTACATCAGTGGTTCTCAAATAAAATTCATTACTAATTCTAGCTAATTAACGTTATTCAGTTTCATTTTAATGTCGAGTTAAAATAAAGAAATATATAAAACTAAATTGAAGATTTTAATCAAACTCCCTAGTGTTATTTTTGCACAATTGCTCAGGGAAAATTTCTCCATAGCGCCATCTAACGTACAACCAGTATAACCGTTTTGAACGCAGAAAACTTAACGGTATAACGTTATAACGTTATACATGTATATACAGGGTTTATACAGAGATTCTTAAATTGAATTTACTACCTTTTTACCACCTATTTTACTACCATCACAATATTTTTACTACCAACACGGCTTCAAACTTCAACTGTGCAGTGTTAAGTGTTAAGTAAAGTGACAAGTAAAGACATGAAATATCTTTCCAAAATGAATTAATAACATATTTAATCACAATTTAATGAGGCAATTATAACTTAATTTCAACACTGGGAGGGAGAGATAGAGAACCAGAGAGAGCGAGAAAGACAAAAGTCAGGAGAGGTTCTGTAGGTGTATGTGAGTGTGCATGTGTGTTAGGGCAAGTGAGTGAGCTACATTCAAGTAAGAGGGAACTCTACCATAGGACTTGGATTAATCAAGATATCACAACAGGCCTTGGTCCATAGGATTTACTCAATATGTCAAAGAGTAACAATTACATAAAAATTAGAAGACAGACTGGACCTTTAGAATGAACAGCTACACAATGTGTAATAATAAAGTGCAATTGTACACTATAATAACAGTATTTCATTAATAAACAAATAACTTACTTTTTTTTTTTCAAAACGCTATAAATCCATCCATATTTTTTTCCAAAACGCTATAAATCCATCCATATTTTTTTCCAAAACGCTATTAATCCATCCAAAATTTTTTTTCAAAACGCTATAAATCCATCCAGATTTTTTTCCAAAGCGCTATAAATCCATCCATGTTTTTTTCCAAAGCGCTATTAATCCATCCATATTTTTTTTCAAAAGCTATAAATCCATATTTTTCCCCCAAAAACAGTCTTTTTAAAAAAAGTATTTTGTCTTTTATTTCGTGTTTGCATTTGAGGAAAAAAACATGTTATAGCCTAACCGTTCGTTCTCCATTAAGGTAAGGATGCTTTTAAAACTTTCACAGAGACATAAAACAGAAAACACAAAGCCTCTCTTTGAAACGAATTTCGTTTTGTATTAATTTTATCTTAATTTTAATCCATGTTTCATTATTTTGTATAATCACAACACGTTCAGACATGAACCGAAACTCAGCGTATAGGTAGCCTAGGCTACTCGCCTCACAGACCTAAACAAATTAGAAATATCCTATATCTATTATCTACAGAAAGCTTGAAATTTCTACTTTTAAACAGAACCATTCAAAACTAAATAAAAGTAGGCTATAGGCTAATCCGTAAGAAATGCATTTTTCTCCGGCGCGTTCACTACTGCGAAGATCGCGAGTCAGTGTCAACTTCATCTTTGCAGCTGACACAGAAACACTTGTTTATTAATAAACAATTAAAATGTCATAATTTTTTTTTTTACAGCGTTTAGGTGCCGTTTATATGAACGCGTCACCACTGCATGAGAGAGAGAGAGAGAGAGACACACTCGCAAGGTCTCTCCCTCTCTGCCGTGCGCTCGCTACACGGTTTGCATGCGCGCTTTTGCTCGCTCGCTCGCTCTAGATTCGCAGGAGATTTTAACTAATTTCCAGGCATCATAACATTACAAAAGGCAATTGTAATATTTTTTTATTACTATTTTGGTATGATGAACATTCACCCGCCAGTGGGGCGGATAGCGTTTGGCGGGTGTTAATTTCGGACCCTGGCTGCGGGCCAATAAAAACTGGACCGCGGGCCGAAGTTTGGACACCCATGATATAGACCCAGTAAGATGGGGCTTCGAAAATTTACTACCTCGTCAGATGACGTTTACTACTTTTTACTACTTTTTACTGGCCTTAATTTGGCATAATTTAATTTACTACCTTTTACTACCTTTTACAACCCCGCGGAAACCCTGATATAATTGGCTGTATTACACATTTTTTTAGAGATAGTTCACCCAAAAATTAACATTCTGTCATCAGTTACGCAAATTGTCTGACCTATATCATTTTCTTTGTTCTGATGAACACTAGGAAGACATTTTGACGAATATTTGTAAACCAAGCAGGTCTGGGGTAGGGATGGCGAAAACAAAAAATGTTCTTAACCGACCACCGAGCCTCATTAGCCGGTTGAAACCAGTTAACCGATTAGTTTAAAATATGCTGCGCGCTATTTGAAATAACAGCCATTTCGCAACTCTGTCGCATCTCTCTGCCGCTCTGCCTCCCGCTCACACACGCGCCCCGGCGCCGCCCTTCCACTCACGTCACTTTTTTAAAATCCCCTACAGCGCGAAACATGAGTCCCGCAAACGCGGCGCCGAGGAGCTTGTGTGTAATCGGAGGACAAATATATGGCAAAAAAAAAAAAGATTAAAATCAGTACAAAAATAACAGGCTTGCAGAACCACTGCTATAAATCTCATTGACATTCTTCTACCCATATTAGATCCTGATCATGATTAATTGTTTATCCCCATATTAAGAAAATGTATGTGATAGCACATTGTTCTCTAAATTTTAACACCATCTTTTCTGTAAACAAGGATGCCGATTACAACTTATCTGAACTACTTGATCAGCAAAATATGTTTGATGAATGCCTTCAACAGATCAGTAGTGAATGGATGCTTGAGCACTATTGTGAAGATGAACTTGAATACATTGCACCTGTACAAATTCCGCTGGATCAAACAGAACGACATGGTGCGCATTTCCAGTACGTACCTCTCAAGGCTCTGCTGAGAAAGACTGCTCATAATGAGGATGTGTGGGCAATGCTTAAAGGAATAGTTCACTTTAAAATGAAAATTCTGTCATCATATACTCACCCTCATGTTGTTTCAAAGCTGTATGAATTTTTTTCTTCTGCTGAACAGAAAGGAAGATATTTAGAAGAATATCAGTAACCAGACAGTTTTTGGGTCCCATTGACTTCCATAGTATATTTTTTTCCTACTATGGAAGTCAATGCAAAACAATCCTACTATGCAAAACAATTTTTTTAAATAGGCCTATTTGTGGAAAAAAATGTGTTATATTTGAGTTACATAAAAGCTTTTTGTTTGTTTTCTTCCTAACTGTCCTTGAAATAGTGGTCAAGAACCCCATAGTGGTCAAGAACCCCAACACAAAAATGGTTTGGCCACTGATCAAAATTTGATGTTGTCATTGAAGTTCAGTACGCTCAAAATGTCCGCTCAGGACAAGTCCGGTGCTCAGAAAAGGAAAGAAAAGAGAAGAAGAAAATAGAGCCCTGGGAGATTTTCTAAACAAAAGGTTAAAAAAAGGTGGTGACGGTGAAGCTGTAACTAGTAAAGTCAACGTAGAGCATAGAACTTCATTTGGTATTTCCTGGCGCGGATTAATGCACAGGCTTGCCTAGGCTGCAGCCTAGGGGCCCCACGTGTGCAGGGGCCTCGGATTGGCCAGACAATTTTTATTTTTTATTTTTTTTATTTACTTAAGCGCAAAGGCACGGCGCCAGGATTCCAGTTTTGAATGGGCCAGACCAATTGTGGGTGGGCCTTAAATTAAAAACCTTATCGAATCACTGTTTAACCTAATAAAAATTACTGACTGATAGGCCTGTTATATTATCTGTGCGTATAGATAATATAGATTTTAATAGCTTGATGCTCTTTAAATATTTTGTTGCATTGTAAAAAGTTTCGGTGCATAGGACGGACCTATCCGCGATCGCTCTCTGTGGTTCTGACCAAAGAAGAGTGCTTTGGAATCTCCATTACGCATCATACCTGAGCTGCGTTTCCCGATAACGCTGTCTCTTAGCGCGCTACGAAGACTCATAGGTATAACTTAACTAAAGGTATACTAGTCTACCACTAAAGGTATACCATTGCTAGGCGTCTTCAGAGCTATCATCCACTCGCGAGGCAGAGGCGCTGAAAGGCAGAGGCGCTGAAAGGCAGAGGCGCTGGCGCCCTCCTAGCAACGGCCGCGCTATCATCCTGGGGTGGCAGAGACGAAGATGTGCTTGGTGATGTGGATCTCAGCTCTCTTCATTTCCTGGTTGCAGCGATGACTCTGAGACTGTGTGCGCGTTTAAGGTAGCCTACCTAAACAACGACTGTTGCAACAGGGGCCGAGGGCTGGGTTAGAAAATATTTGACGTCATTATGTTTTTTAATTTAATCAATGTTGATTATGAAAGTGAGCATGCAGCATGAGAAAGATATTATACATCATGAGATGCGCAATGTCTGGAGACATGGAGTGGGTAAAACATGATTTTGACCACTTCATTGAGTCTTGTTTTGTAGAAAGTCTCTTTTTAAAAGATTTTCGTTTTGTATAAATTGTATCTTAATTTTGATCAATGTTTTATCAACCAATTGCCTGTATTTAATAGATAAGAAGAAAATATATAGCAGACAATGTAATAAGGCGCCAACACGATCACTTGCATTGCACGTGAACTGGAGGGCGCCGAAATTCAGCTTGTGCCTCACAGATTTGAGAAATATAGGCTATCTATTATAGAAAGCTTGAAATGTTTCGAAAATATTCAAAACCAAAAGAAATAGGCTACTCTCTGAATATGTCATCTGAAATGTGCATTTCTCTCTGGCGCTCATGGCGAATCCGCATCGTCAACTTCATCTTTGCAAATGTCATCTTGCTTTTTAGACACATTCATAATCATTACTTTTACCGGTTCTTTGTGGCAAGCTTTATGCGTGCGTTCGTGCGCTTGAATGCGGCTATATGTAAACGCTCTTATAGGTTATATAGCCTAAGTAATTAAATTAATGTAAAGGGGGCGATTTGTCCACGAATGGCTTAAATGAACAACTACTAGTCGACTAGAAATTTTTTTTGTCGGAAGCAGCCCTTATTCCACATATTTTCGATCCAGGCAGCAGGCCATTCTTCTGGGTTGAGCGAGCGACCCTGCGGAATGAGCGAGCGGAGCGGAATATTCAGAAATGTGCTCTCCGCTCACGAGCTCTGATCGGAACAAACCCGAACCTCACTGTCTGCTGAACTTGCACAGAAACATCAAAATGGACATAACCAGCTTTTTAAAATTGTTCTTAAAACTAAACATTTAGACTATTTTAGCACAAAGTATGAGCTTATTGACGATTTTTTATAATTCTTGACAAATTAGAATACATTAAAAGTTTTTTTTTTTTTTTTTTTTGAAGAAAAACAAACTCATAACCGCGCCGCGAACAAAAAAAGACCCTAATTGGCCCATAAGAAAAAAAAAACAAAGAAAAAAAAAAACAAGTAGGTGATTGGGTAGATGTGAATTGGCCACCACTTGAAGGAATTTAAAGGAAACATTGTAGTGTTGGCTCTCTCTTACGCCAACATATTCGCCCGTTTCTACGCAAGAATGATAAATGAGGGCCAATGTGTGTATGCCAGTTCATCGTAGTTGCGTGTGGACCATGCATGGCACTAAATACATTTTTAGGGGGGGGCCTCACACAAAGAGCAGCCTAGGGGCCCCTGACCACCTTAATCCGCCCCTGGGTATTTCATATGGGGCAATCTCAACACAGAACTTTGCTCAAACAGTGTGTCCAGCAACAATTTGCCATAGCAAGGACTGAGATTTTGCCTCAATTTGATTGCCTGAAATTGCATGGAAGTGGATGCCGGAAAGGGGACATCGATGAAGCACATGCACAAGGGCTCTCTGTGTCATATAAATGAAACATGGAAGTGAAACAGTCACTGGCACGCACAGTGTTCATTGTTCTTCCTACTAATCTTCGTCAGCATGTCTTTACCACTTATGATGTTGACAACCTTGATGGCCAGAGCAAAGGAAACTTCTCACAGGACGAGTTCCAGGGAACTGCACTGAGTGCTACAAATCAGCTCTCTCGTGATAATCTGGGACTTAAGCGTCCTCAAATAAAGGTAGACTCTGAAGATTCATCTACACCCAAACTTCCAGACTCATATACACGCTGCACTTCTCTGTTTAGGATTGATGTTACTCATTGTGCACCGGATAGTTTGTAAACTCTTCCTTAGTTGTTTAATTGGTTTTAAAGTGGCTTTTAAAAGTGAAATTCAATGCAAAAAGTGTGTATGAAAAGGAAAAAATCAGAAGACCGTCCGTTCTGCTGCATTCTCCTACATCGCCACACTGAAAGTCAGGAATCTGTTTTTAACGGTCAAACACTGTAGAATGGGACAACATACTGTATAGGAAAACATTCCTTTTCTTATTATACCCATAGCAAGGGATTGTTAAAGATGATTGCAATATCAACACCGAAACCTAAAGACGGAAGGAGAAGTACATTAACATATTCTCCTCAGTGCATCTTTCAGCAGCTGTGCCTAGACTGTACATTACAATACTTTAATATCTCTAGTTCAACATAATTCTGTTCAGTTCATAAACTGTCAGATTAGACCAAGCATAGTAGTGGGAAGAAGCATGTTTGTCCTGTGTAGCAAATGGCACAGATTTGTGTTAGAGGTGTGAGAGACACAACAGTCCTCACTCTGCAATTCCCTCGCATCAGATTCACAGCATTAGCATACTGTGATCATAAGGCCATTGACCCTCATTTAATTCACATGAATACTTTTAAAGTGACAACTGCTGTACTAGGGCAGTAAATGGGCTAGTTATACCCATATTTCACGTCAAAAGTTCCTGTTTTCACCTCATTTATTATGCTGATGTCTTCAGATCTCCTGTAAATGGCCACTTAAAGCTCATTTCATTGGCGTCAACAGGCTGAGGTATTTATTTATTAAAGGGTTAGTTCACCCAAAAATTAAAATTCTGTCAGTAATTACTCTCCCTAATGTTGTTCCAACCCCGTAAGACTTTCGTTCATCTTCGGAACACAAATTAAGAAATTTTTTTGAGAGCTGTCTCACTCCTCCATACGCTTCTATTGTAATTGAAACTTGCCGGCCCAGAAAGTTAGTAAAGACATTGTTAAAATAGTCCAAGTGACTTCAGTGGCTCGACCATAAGTTTAGTGAGTGACGAGAATACTTTTTGTGCGCAAAAAAAAAAACAGTTGTGTATTAGCATCAGTTACTTTACAGACAAACATAAATAAATGCTTATATGTGATATATGTATAAAAACAAACTCAGTAACTGAAATATTTTATTTTTATTTTGGGCAGATCAGCTCCTCCCACTAAAATTTACTATAATTGAAGCCCCTCCCACAGCAATTACATCATCAGTAAAGCTCCTCCCACTGCAATTCACCCATAAATGCTGTAAATTCCCATCAGCTGCAAGTGAAGACGAGCATCAGAGCATCAGGAAGAGCTGAAATCTGCAAAGACTGAGTTTATTAAAGAGGACAGTGAGAACATGAGTGATCCAGAACCCTGCAGAATGAAACACACTGAAGATCCTGAAGAACAAAGAGGTTGGTGTTTATTCTTCATTCATGATGCTGAAGAACATTCATGTTAGAAACATTCAAGCACTTCATCACATTTAGATAAACAGTTCAACTATGAAATGGGTCAAATGTTATTGTTAGTTTTCAACAAATGGTCAGTAATGGGAGGTTTATACACTTTTATACCGTTTGTCAACATCAGGTCAAACTAAATATTTGAGCTATGTAACATTTATTTGCAACAATGTTGGCAATATGTTTGGCATTTTTCAATATAGTTATCATTATAATTACATTAGCAATTAACAGAGTAAACAACAAACTATAACAAGTAAATTAATTTTCCAGAATGGCTGACAGGGTTGTAAGCATAACTTAAGCAAAACTTGACTCATTTTAAAAACAGAGCATTTCTTAAAATTGTGACACAGGAAGTGACATCATCTGGGCTCTTTCTGCTGCATGATGGGAGGACTAGAAAATAATCTCAATCCATTGTCTCTGTTTTTACACAAACTGTACAGTGTTGATCATATTCATCAACTCTGTTACCAAAGTTATTATAAGAACTATTATCTCAATAAATATGACACTTATATTATTTATAATAAATACAACCTTATCAGTAACTATGAGGAAAATCATGTCAGGAGTAACAGGGTTGAGTGACACATGTAGGACACAGATAATGCTAATAAAAATTGCTAATTTAAAACTAGTTAAAGCTGCGGTCACTCTTGACTTTCAGTATGTGGAATTTCAACGCTATCCCACGACCTCACTCGTACGAATTTGTACGATTTGTCTAAACCCACATGATGGGTAGGTTTAGGGGCGGGGTCAGGGGTAGGTCATTCGTATGAATTCATACGAATTGGGCAATTCGTAAAATATATACGATTTAGCAAAAATCGTACGAGTGAGGTCGTATGAATTCGTACGAATTGCCGTGAGATCAGGCTGGGAATTTATATGGACACTGTGAACTTAAAATGATAGTTCACCGATTAGCATTAAGCTTTGTATCAGTAGAAAACCTGCTTATTACCGTAAGATTTTTCTATATTGTTTTAAAAAATAAAAATTTCAAGATCGGTGTACCTCATGATAATATTATGTAGCAGTCTTACATCATTTTTATGTCCTTTTGATGTACTGAAAATAAAAGTTAAATTTTCTCTTTCATGTCAGACCTGATTGAAGAGAGCGAAGAGAGTGAAGAACTGAGTGAAGTGGAGGAGGAGAGTGAAGAACTGAGTGAAGTGGAGGAGGAACATCATGTCAAACCTGGAGAAAAACCTTTGAGTCGCTCAAAGACTAAAAATACATTTTTAAAGAAAAGAAGAGCCAAGAAATCTACAACCTGCACTCAGTGTGGAAAGAGTTTCCCAAGCAAACATAAACTTGAGATTCACATGAGAGTTCACACTGGAGAGAAGCCGTTCTCATGTGATCAGTGTGAACAGAGATTTTCAGACAAACAAAATCTTAAGAAACACATAAAGGTCCACACTGGAGAGAGGCCGTTCACATGTGATCAGTGTGGGAAAACATTTCTTAGGGCATCAGGCCTGAAGAGACACCTGACAGTTCATATGAAGGAGAAGCCGCATTCATGTTCTGTGTGTGGAAAGAGTTTTTCACAGCGGCAACATTTACATGCACATGAGAAAATACACACTTGTGTGAGAGAGTACATGTGCTTTGAGTGTGAGAAAACTTTTACTTCAGCGAACAATTTAAAAGTGCACGAGAGAATTCACACTGGAGAAAAACCTTACAAGTGTTCACACTGTGACAAGAGATTCAGTCACTCAACAAATCTGAAAAAACACGAGAGGCTCCACACTGGAGAGAAACCTTACAAGTGTTCACACTGTGACAAGAGATTCAGTCACTCAACAAATCTGAAAAAACACGAGAGGCTCCACACTGGAGAGAAACCTTACAAGTGTTCACACTGTGACAAGAGATTCAGTCAGTCATCAAATCTGAAAAAACACGAGAGGCTCCACACTGGAGAGAAGTTGAAGTGTGATCAGTGTGGAATTATTTTCTCTATTAAATGTCACCTGAAGCGACACATGAAGATCCATGTGTAACGTGTGTAACCATCCAACACAATCTGAGATAACGGTAAGTAGTTCATCTTTATGTGCTGAGAAACAATTCTGTGTAAGTTAGTTTCCCAACAGCCATGATGAGCGAGAGCACATTTTGTTGGTTGATTGGTATCTACTAACTCATGTTCACACCAACACGAAAGTTCAGTCTGATTTTCACATGCATTTTCTCTGTTCAGACCAATGCAAAAAATAGCAGTAGATGCAAGTTCACTCTCTCGCTGTAGGTGGCGCTCCTGGAAAAGCAGGAATAAAGCACTATATAAAGCAGCGCAGCACAACTTTCTGTTTCTGACATTGACTTGTTATGGAGAAGAATGTCAAACAGTGTTTTCATGTTTTCAAACATCCGTTCAGAATTTTGTATTTGCTATGGGGATTATTAAAGGGGTGGTTGATTGTGATTTCACTTTTTTCATTTTAAATAGTGTGTAATGTTGCTGTTGGTGCATGAACAATATCTGCAAAGTTGCTGCGCTGAAAGTTCAACGTAAGCAGAGATATCGACTTTTAAAAATCAGGAAGTTTAATGCCTACAAAAACGACTCGAATGGGACTACAACGAGATACTTCCTGGGTTTTATACGTAACTAACCCATGCAAAAAAGGGGGCATGGCCATATTTCTGCGGCTTTGTCGAAGAGGAAGAGTTATAGTGGAGACTGAGCTGTAGCCATGCCGTCGAAAGTGTGTTATTTTCACCCAGCTGCCAGGTCTTCTGTGTTCGGGCTTCATACGGACGCTGTAGTTCGTCAAAAATGGCTCAAATTTATGTTTGATTATGTTCCTGAAAATTTCAATCGTAATAGCTCTCTGTGCTGCGCATTTTACGGAAGACACTACAGCTTCCAGAATCTCCACGAATTCAATGCCGGATTCAACAAGAAACTCTTACTAAAACATGAAGAAGTTCCAACCATACAACCAGAGACAACAGTAGTTGGGCCACAACCTGTAAGTAAGACTTAATCATTTTAAATGTATTTGCATGTATAATTTCAGACGTAATGTTTTAGTTTTATCAAGGACGTAAACAAATGCCAGCGCTGGCTTTAGTAGCCACTTACACGTACAAACGCGTACAAACATTTTGAACCTGAATTTGTAATTATGTACTAATTTTGTAAATGTATTTTCCATGTATATTTTGTGACGATCGATTTGATCAGGAACGTAAACCAATGCCAACGCTGTTTGTTTATAGCCAGTTAGTTCGATGCTATTTTGTGTGTATAAGACAAACGTGTATAAAGTAAAAAAAGTTAAAACAATAACTTTAAAAAACGGTATTACTCAGTCATTTATTTAGTTATATTAAATGTTTAATCAGGAGAAAACCGTATCTCAAAAGCTAACAAGCAGCAGTAGCATTTTCAAGTAACAGCATATCGAAATTCATATATAATAATAGTAGATTAGAATAGAATAATAATAATAATAAAAAATGTACCATTCAGAAACGTTTTGTAAGAGCCGTGTTTGCGGAGGTTGCTTGACTCTCTTCATTGCCGCTTTCTGGGTCTGATTCTGGCTCAAACTGATACGGCAGTATTGACACCATTATTTACATTTGACCGGAGCACATGCAACGTTCGCCCGTAAAGGTAATGGGCGTGAAGTTTCCGGACAACGTGCACTACACAGTTTAGCCAATTACAACACACCTGCCCAACTAACCAATCTGAGCCCATTGCCTGTTTCCGAGGGAGTGTTTTCATATAATCAGGAAGTCAACCGGTCGTTCAAATGACAGAGGAGAAAGCGGCTTACAATAAAGGTGAAATTTATGAAAAATAAGACAAAAAAAAAAAAAAAAAAACGAAGACATGTTATATTGCACCCCATAAACACAATCATGCAAAGAAAAAAAGCAGTAAACCACCCCTTTAAGATACAGAGATGAGAGAGACGCTTCAAGATTATTTCTGTTAATCAAGTGTATATTGGTTTATATGTGTACACAAGGGTCTGCATACAGTGCATGTGATACAAAATCAATCAGTAAAGAACGTGCGCCACCTGATTTAACGTTGCCACGCAGGTCGCACATTGAATTGCATTGTTTTGCAGTAATCAGTTGTTCCACAAGGTGGCAGCACTGGCCTGGGCTGTTTATTCCCAGTATAAAACCAAGGGGGTAATCCAGCATCCGGAAAGCGTACCTTCTATATTATAACTTTACATCTGAGGTGTTTAAAGACTCTATTTGTCCATTATTTATTTCTAAAGAAACACGACAATGTATAAAAGGCTCCATTACCTTGTATCTTACACTATGGCCCCGTAGAAGCCGGTTTTGTAAAAGTAGGCTCGCAGGCAATCGGGGGGACGTGGAGGCAAAATAATTAATCAGAATACTTAGCAAAAGTAGCTCATGGACAGCTCCTACTCACGCTCGCCGTCTCTGTGAGATTCGGAAGGGAATGATTCAGATTTCTCTCGGCACAGCTACTAGAAGACTTACAACTGTCAGACGGGTTACTCACGTCACATCTACGTCATCAAGCTCAGTTTGAGTCTGTGCAGTACGCTCGGCCATCAGGAAGTGAGTGCTTCTAATGGACTTCACTTTTCTCCGTTGAAGTCTGTGGGGTCGCTGTGTCCATTTATTTTACTGTCTATGTATAAAACCAAACTAAAGGGAAGGAACAACAACAACAGACGCCTGCATTGACAAGCGAGGGGGTCAAGAGATCGATGTAACTAGTTTAAAAGATTACAAAACATGGTTTCACTTTATTTTGATGGTCCCTTTAACACATTCTGTTGAGTATAAGTAACGTTGTACCTTCATGTCTGACTAACTCTCATTAGAGTGTTAGTAGAGTATTGGTAGAGTCAGGAGAATGTCTTGAACGTCACTTTAAACTGCATGAGTAAACCATGATTAGCTGGTTGTTTGCATAAAATATTCCATAGAAACTCACTTGATTTAATCTGTCTTTTAGACCTGATGGACGTGATCAAGAAAGAAAAATCTGTCTCCTGCAAAAGAATCATGCAAAATGGGAGAGGGACGATTTAATGTTAATAAAATTCCCAGTTATTAATTTTATATGTCAGAATGTGTGTTTCTTGTCTTTAATTTCACCACTGTAAGTTTAACCACCGTGCGCGTCTTCCCTTGATGTGCTGGATCTGTGAAACACGAGTCTGAGGGGATAGAGAAGGGGAGGTGGAAGCAAATGCATAGGCAGAGACTTGTGCCTCCATTGGTAAAATAATTAACCAATCACCATTGAGTATATCACTTTCAGCAAATAGGAGTATTGAGAAAAGTAACATGTCATTTACAGAATTTTTTTAATTTGTAAAATATATTTATATTTTACTTTAGTTGGGAATGAGATATTGACAGTCTTTTTTGTGTTATGGTAATTTTATGGTGATTGTTTCTATTATTTATATTTTCAAAATGGTATTTGTTTTTTAAATGTACACATTTCTGAAAGATACATATTTTTCATTGAATAAAAATATTCTGTTAAGCTCCAAAAATGTCCCAGAAAAGATCCTAAAGATCACAAGAACTCTTGTGTTATGGCCGGGTTGTGTTGATGATTGAATGATTAAGGTATAAGAAAAAATGCATAGCATTATTGGCGCCAATTTGCCAAACCTTTGATATTATTTTACATGTAAAAATAATATGAATGAGATTTGAGAGCATGAGGGAAGATTTTCAGAGAATAACTGATTAAAAAACACAAGTAAACAGTCAAACAATACAATTTCACACAGAAAAGTTCATAGTAATAAAGTACTTGCTTGTGGTGCAGGTGTTAGGGGTTAACCGTTTGAAAGAAGACAGAGTCAGAATTATAAAAAATTGAAGAAAAGTTTTACTGAAGATAGTTTGCAGTTTCATCAGCAGAAGTCAGCTTCAAGACTCACATAGGAGTTTGTAGGACGCCCCGTTTACAGTAACAAAGATCACAGCAGTTATACCATTTCCAAGTTCTAAGCTACTTGCAGGCTGAATGATTCTGATTGGCTAAGAAATAGATAAACATAGTAATTTTCCACACATATACAGATAGACTGAAGCATATCTCCATAGATTATGCAGCTGACGCTCAGACCCTGAAGTCAGGCACGTCGTGACCCTCCAGGTTGCAGATTTGGGTTGCTAGGCGCCAACATGTCCCGAACAACAACTCAGTCAATCTCCAACAATGCCAGTGGTTCATTAACTTGTAACCAAGAAGACTAACACACACACCGACACACAGCTTTTCCAAGGTTAGGATTTGGCCAGGCTCTAACTATAAACAGGAGTCTCGTCTCAAAACATCAAGATAACAAGTTCTTTCTCTCAGGATAGGACACTTTAGTCTAAATGGAAAGTAAGGCTTTAACTGAGAAATGATCCCTTAAATTATTCAATGACCCCTATATGTTTTAACACGTTGAAGACCTTTTTCAAACACAAACCATTTCCCTATTTCATTTCTGGAAGCCGGCCTAAATAAGCAAGCACTGTTACTGCATCCAGATATCAAATACTGAAATTAAAGACTACATGAAAAGAGCATTTCAGTAATCACACTGGTAACTTCTATAACAAAGTAAAATCTCCAGAGAAGTCATTCAACTCATTCGATATTTAGAAGGAAAAATATTGATGAATACCTTGATTACAATCACTCATTACATATACATTGAAGCAGCAGTGGATTCCAATCCACCCCCTTCACAGGTAACTTACTGTAATTCAGTGTTGCCTCTGAAATGTTTTGTGGGGCAGAACTGGGCCCTCATTAAATTATGAAATAATAATAATATTAAAAAATAAAAAAAGACATATTTGTGGAAAAAATATGTAATATTTGAGCTACATAAAAGCTTTTTATTTGTTTTCTTCCTAATTGTCCTTGAAATAGTGGTCAAGAAGGAAGAGCAGAGGAGAGGAGAGAAAGAGGAGAGGAGCAGGAGAGGAAGAGGAGAGGAGAGCAGAGGAACAGGAGAGGAAGAGGAGAGGAGAGCAGAGGAACAGGAGAGGAAGAGGAGAGGAGAGACTGTTTAAGCCTGCCCTGCCTGATATGCAACCACTGATAAACATAATTCCTTTTGATGAAAAAAAAAATGAAAAAAAAACACTTATACAAGTGTGGATTAGAACCCAGAACCTCTGTGTCAGAGAGAAAAACTTGGCAAAAGTTGGCAAAGTCTTATCAAGGTCTCATTGTAATGAAAAGGTGACTCCAGAATCTCTGAACTGAATACAAAGTGCTTAAAGGATCCCATAAGTTCCAGCAAGAACTGCAAAGATTATCAATGCTCCTCCAGTAACCCTACTATAGGAGAAAGAGCTTTGAGGCACTTAAATAATATTTTTAAGTTAATTGAGTATCCGATAGGATATTTGAGGCACCTTTAGTTTTTACTAAAGACAGGATTGCCAGACGCAAACCTGCATTTACTTGAACCCAAGTACAAGATGCCATTGGAGGCTTGTCAACCTGCAATACAATTTGGGGGGTGTAAAATGTGTAAAATGTTTCACTCTAATCAGGGAAAATTATTCTGCTGCAATAAATGTGACAATTAAAAACTAAAAGATTTAAGTAATTAAGGAACTTACATCAGCAATGAGAAAAGGTGACTCCTCTTGCTCTTTGAAGTGTGCCAACATCACAAGCTTCAATGCTAGGCCATCAGTTCCTTCTCTGTCCTTCTTTAGGGCTTCCTTCAGAACAGCTCTTACTTCCTTCCTCCACCTTGTAATCTGACTACTGAAGAAATTCAGGAGTATTTTACCATTTTTGTCCAAATCTTCATTCAGTCTTGAGTATAGTTCAACATTGGTGAGAGTGGTGAAGTGTGACAATAAAAACTTATGTGAAAAGAGAAATGGCCACTCTTTACCCACATCCAGAATGCTCGGGGAAGGCTTTGCGTTGATGTATTCCCGCTGTTTGGCATAAGTGATTGCCATTAGGTCTTCTACTCGTCCTCTCTCAGTGCCCTTAATTCCCTCTCGGTATAGATTGATATAACGCTCAGCTGGGAATTGGCAGGACCTGCATTACTCACGTATGATTGAAAGCACAGAATAGTCAGGTGAAAATAAGGTTTGACCCTAAAAAAATTCTAACAAAAGGTTTCACAGTGGCTTACCGTAGAATCAGATGTACTTAAAAAAAAAAACGAAAAGTTTTTTCAAAATGAAAAACCAGAGTCCCAGTTCACCAGCCACTTACTTGAATGTATTTCGGGAGAAGTGGATGCATTCACGTGTTGTAAATCTAACAGATCCGATTCTCTGAACTGCGTCTGCGGCACAAACTAAGATGGCGGCGCCCATCGCGCATACAGCTCAACTAACGCGATCGTTAAAAAAGTGTTTAAACAACAAAACACTTCCACTTGCATATATTTGACAATCGGAATATCAGATATTTCATGCCATATCTAACAAATTTGTGAATATTTTGAATAAAAAAGGAAAAATGACATAAAAGCAGATCATCATTCATTCAGCTCTGTTGTTGCTGCGGTGTGTCACGTGACTCGCAATGACGCGTCACCATGGAAACCATAAAGTGACACATTCTAAATAACGGTCGCCTTGAAAAACTCACGCTGGGGGGTCAGCCAGAATATTTTAAACTTACCTGTGAAAGGGTTAAAGTTGTTCAACGTTGTAAAAATGTGTATAGTAAATATTTAATTTCAACATTTCTGTCAACGAACATTTAGTCATGAATGCTCATTGTAGCCTATTTATCATTTTGATACTAGGGGGCTAATAAAGCTAATATAGACACTTACAGTGTTGCCTTCATTATAAGGCTTATATAAGGCTTTTAATTTTTTGCGTCTGGTCCAATATGGCTCTTTCAACATTTTGGGTTGCCGACCCCTGAACTAGACTGACGACCTGCCAATCTAGCCTGTGACAGCTTCATAATGAACAAATAAATATTTAAACTTAACATTAAAACATTAATCCTACCCAGATTGTTTAAAGGGATACTTCACTTTAAAATGAAAATTCTGTCATCATTTACTCACCCTCAAGTTGTTTCAAACCTGTATGAATTTCTTTCTTCTGCTGCACAGAAAGGAAGATATTTTGAAGAATGTCAGCAACCAAACAGTTAACTGGAGCCATTGACTTCCATAGTAGGAAAAAAAAATGTACTATGGAAGTCAATGGCTCCAGTTAACTGTTTGGTTACTGACATTCTTCAAAATATCTATCTTTCTGAATTTATATTCCCTTCAGATTTCATATTCAGATTTTCAATTTAAGGTTGTCAGAAATCGTTTTAAATACCTGGGGATTCAGGTGACTCGTAAATACTCTGACCTGTTCAAAGCCAACATTAGTCCTCTTTATAATCATGTCAAGTCTCTCTTCTTGTCCTGGAAATGTCTCCCTCTTTCTTTGATAGGAAGGGTGAATATCATCAAAATGAATGTACTTCCTACATTTTTAGATCTTTTTCAATGCCTTCCTATATTTATTCCAAAATCCTTTTTCACAGTTTTGCAACGGAATATTTCTTCTTTTATATATGATAAGTCAAAAATAATTAATCAAAGTCATCTTATGAAACCAAAGTGTTTGGGCGGCCTGGCTTTGCCAAATTTTCAAACCTATTATTGGGCAGCAAACATTAGGAATCTGTTATGTTGGGTGCAGCAGGATTTGCAATTAAAGAAGTCTCAGTGGGTACTATTGGAATCTGACTCTTGTACTCCAGCAACTTTAACATCCTTATTATGTGTACCAATTCCCTATAAACATACTACTTTAGTAAAAAAAAAAACCTGTTGTCAAACATTCATTAAGGATTTGGTCTCAATTACGTTTGGCATTAGACCTTAAGGACCCTTGTATTACAGCGCCTATTTTTTGCAATATATTATTTCCACCCTCTCTGATGGATGGGGCTTTTAATATCTGGAGGGAAAAAGGCCTATCTACAATTGATCAACTATACATAGTAGGGCTGGGATAAACTATTATTTTTTAAACGATTAATCTAGCGATTCTTTTTTCGATGCATCGATTAATCTAACGATTCATTTTTCCAGTCCGATTCGATTTCGATTCGATTCGATTATCGATTATCTCCCCAATCCCCATTAATTGACTAATAGCAATTTATACATGTTAATTTACATATCTGAATGAAAAAAACATGAATTCCTTAACATTGCAATGTATGTTTATTGCTCTTAAAATTCCAAAATAAAAGACTATACAAGTGCATAGTAATACATTCTTAGTCAGAGGTAGCATTCAATAAAACCTTAAAGCCTTGAAAACACATAGCTTACTGAAACAAGCTTACTGAACACATAGGGCCGAGCTTACTGAAAAAAAAGTTCTTTCAGATGAAAATAACAACAACTTGATGTCTAGCATTCAATAAAAAAATAAAAAGGTCACCCAAAATACTTGTTTAGAGCAATTGAAAGAATACAGTAACCAATGTAAACTTGGGGGCTTTAAGCTAATACAGAGAGTGCTTTTCCAACAAAAAAAAAACAAAAACAATTTACAGTGGGAGCCAGCAGCCTGTCATGGCGTCCTTCCTGAACCAACAGAATTGAACATTTATGTTGAAAACACATAGTCCTAGCTTACTGAAAAAAGTGCATCTTTGAATTCTTCATTCACATAAAAATAACAACAACGTATAGTAATACACTCTGCCACTCACCTTTTTCTTAAAAGAAATAAAATAAATACTAATAAAAAATAAAAAAAGTACTTAACTAGAATTTAATAAATGGAACATTATTGTAAAGTGTTACCGATTTGTTATACACCGATTCAGACGTCTCGTGAGTTCAGTGTTGGACAGATCAGTTGTTTTAACCATAGGTTTTAACCATTCATTAAAGTGAATCGGTTCAAATGAGTCATTAGTTCGCGAATCGGACGTGTCAATAGTGGACGTGTAGCCTACGGCAAGCGTTGTGTGATTATCCCGGCAGTTTATTTTTTTTACCACAATTCACACTCCGCGGTAATTCAAGAGAAAAAAATCTCCGAATGCTCCACGTGAAACTTTGGTCTTCCGCCCTTTTTCTATCGTGTCTAATGATTTTGATTAATATGCACGAGGGAGAGAGAGAGAGAGCAAGACAGCGCTCGTGTTGTTTGAAGACGGTGAGTGCGCGCGCGCGCGGCCGGGGCTCTCTCTCGTACTTATATGCGCCCTGTCAAGCAGTCAGTCATTCTATTCTACATCACTCACCGATCAAATAAGGCTTTGGCGGCCGCCCAAAAAAAAATTCAATGCAGGAAAACCCCTGGATTGGTTATATACCGTTGGATAGAATGATGGCCATCGCGTATCAGCGAACATAAGGTACACACTGTGAAGTAATTTGCACACGTTTTTTAGAAAAATGAAAACAGGTCGACGAATCGACGCGCATATTTTGCGTCGACGTATTTTTTGCGTCGACGTCATCGATGACTTCGACGCGTTGTCCCAGCCCTAATACATAGATAACAATTTTGCATCCTTTACGCAACTCCAAGAAGGATTTGACCTACCCAATTCACATCTATTTAGATACTTTCAGATACGGAACTTTATTTGAAAGCAGTTTTCAAACTTTCCCTCTCTGCCAACTAAAAATATACTCGATAACATATTAGACCTTCATACATCTTTGAAAGGGGCTATTTCTAAAATATTTACCATAATCAATGCAAAACAGTCCCCTTCAGTGCGTCCACAGTTCATTGGTCTAGAGCTAAACTAAGCAGAATATTCCCCGATCTCTGATCTGGGGGAAAATCTTTGGGTGCTTCTCTGTTATTTTTTCTTTAACAATAGACCCTAACCCATTAACAGTACTGTTTGGTATCTTGCCAGAATCCGTTAGTCTGCTTCGTAGAGAGAGTCTGGAAGGGCATAATTGAAAAGTGTTTTCTTTACTGCCTGGGGGCGCTAGTCTGAAGCTTAAAATCATTGGTTACCCGTAAGCCAATCACATAACGTTTGGTTATGGCGTGTGTTATGCGCATGCTCAGCCGCATCTAACTTCCACTGTAAACACATGTATGATGCGGAAACAAAACCATCGAGCGAAATACCGGAGTGAATATGGCTGTGAACGACTTTTGCAGATTATGTGAAGTAAATCTACGCATCCACGGTACAATCAGCGTCTACGTCACGGATCTCAGCCCGCCCTCTGTTCGTTGATTGGCCCGGCTGTTTTCAGGCCGGAGGAAAACTGAGAGATAGGTCGCTATCTCAGACTGAGTACAGGAGCGAAATGAAATAGAGCGGAAGTACGAAGTCTGGCGAAGTCAGGCTATATAACTCCATGTAAAAGCCAGAAACTAAGCTTTTTTTTTTTTTTTGCACAGGCCTATCTAAAGGGTTAATGGTGCCACCTGGTTATCAACAGTAAAAATTACAAATTTTACCTCTTCCCAACAGGGAAAACCACCAACAATCAAAAATGCATGATTATATGGTGTCATGGCTTTGCAATCAAAAAATGTGGTTATAATGGAAGTCAATGGGGCAAAAACAGCCACGAACAGTAAATGAGGGAGAAAAAGTTAAAATCTGCACAAAAACTAACAATGCATCAAAACCAATGTTGTTTCTAATCTTTGACATGTCCAAGACTGTGATAAAAGGTAAAAAAAAATCCAGTCCACAATCACATTTTATATTGAAAATGAGTCATTTTGTGACATCAGTGACATCATTTACGAATTTGGCAATTAAAGAGTTAAAATCCTGATTTTTTTTTTAACATTTAGTATTTTTGAGCAGGACTGAGGTTGATTAATAGATTTATGCAAAAAAAATTGAAAAAAAATATTTATCTGATACATTTTTACAGCAGTTTAAAGTAGTGGCTGTTTTCAGCCACGGAGATAACGAAAGGGTAGTGAATTTGAACAATGCACAAGGGTTAAAGCTGATTTCCAGACCCTTTACTCCCTCTGTTCCTCTGTGGTGAAACGACCTGCTAAACTCCATCTACTGAGATCATCACAACCATAATCAAGCAGCTGAAGACTCTTCGCAATCACTTCACCACTACACAAGCTTACAAAACAAGGCACTTTCCAAGAATAATATGTTATTTTCTACATTTCACTTCAGCTCTGCTTATTTCTAGGGATGGATATTTTTCAAAAGATATTGTATTCAAATATTTGTTTATTAAAATTAAGTTTAATGAGAAAGACGTTATTTTTGGTCATTGCACTTTTGTCACCATTTCTGAACAAGCTAATGAAAAGCAAATACAGACTACACAACATGCTTACACTTATATCTTGAGTTTTTTTATTAGTTGAAAACAATACAAAATGTGTATAAAAAAAAAAAAAAAACCTTAAGCTGAAGCAGAGCGAACGGAATAAACGCTTCAAGTTATGACGTGCCTCTTTAAAGTATTGTGCACCAATCAGGACATAGCATCAATCAGCCTGCTGGAACCAATCAGATGACTTTCCTAGGCAGACACACAAAACAACAGAGAAATAACAAAACAATGGTTTCTGCCAGCAGACAGACGGACACTGAGGAAAAAGCATTTGTGACCAAGCATTCGTACAGGGTTTGCCTAAAACTCAGAAATAAGAAAACAATAAACGATAGCCGTTTGAACTCTTCTCCACTTTATTATATGCAACACATGAGATCGCCAACTCCAAAAACCCTGCTACACTGCAGTCCAGTACCAAAAGTGCACATGACACATGCCTATCTACGGCATGCCCCGAGGGGAAAAATACATTGCACACACACATTATACAACAACCGCCAGTAAGTCCAGAATGAATGCATCATAACATAATCCAACAAAGTCTGTTACACATTATAAATGTATTTTTATTTGTCGTTTTGTCGGTCAAACATAAAAAATAAAAAAAAACATGAAAAGTGCTTCTCCCCATTTATTGGAGAGAACTGTCTCCATTTGTTTATTATGCAACAAAGATTGCTAAAGTCAACAGATTTTACTAACAGACTTACCGATCTCTGTGTACAATTTTTTTTTGTGCTCAAAAACTAAACAAAACAAAAATAACAACTTTATTTATCAATTTCTTCCTACGCTGTTTAAGTTGTTCTACGTCAGAATATAAATATGTGTGTGATCCTGATGCAGAACTGGCCAATAACGAGGCAGCGTTCTGACGTAGATCCCGGAAACAATGAACTGTGTACAACAACACGTGTTGGAGAAGCGTGTGCAGAGCAGAGGAACAGTAAATGAAGATATAAACAAACCCAAGAATTTATGATTTCTGTGCTTTTCACATTCACAATGTAATACGCTTGGATTTAACTAATTGCTAAATTTTATTAAATGCTGCATAAACTAGTTTCAGAGCTCTGTACAGTTCATTATACAAAACATCTGCGTGTTTTATGTTCGGGGAACGTTTTTACGTTAGGGGAACGTTCTGTGTTTGCTGGGAAGCCCCAGAAGCAAACGTAATACTTGGCTTTCAGAACTGAAAATTATAGAATTATTCCTGAAGCAAGAAGAATCAGCAGACAATAAAATTGGAAAATAACAACAAGCTGTTGATAAAATTATAATGAGTTTAATCAATCATAACTTGAAGTACAAAAATTCATAAAAAATTAAAACTAATGAGACAGATCTCAAACAATGAACGAGTTATAATTAATATCAGATTCATGTCTCTGTTGAAAGTGTTACAGCCTCTTCTTCAGCACCCTAAACATGAAAGGCTTTTTCCAGTGTAATTTTTCTGGTGCTCTTCTTCTGAATGAGAAGGCAGAAGTGATTTCAGAACGAAGGCCCGAGTGAAACTCTTCCCGCATTGATCACATGTGTAAAGTTCCTCTCCACTGTGGATCCTCATGAGATTCTTCAGACTTGATTTAAATGTGAAGAGTTTTTTAGGCTTCTGTTTTTCCTTTCTTGTTCGCGTCCATCAGGTCTAAAAGAAACATTAAATCAAATGAGATTTCAAATGAGAGACAAACATGAAATGAAAATTGAAGCTCATCACTGATTGAATCAAGATCACTGGTGAGTTCAATAGTAATCTCATCAAATCTGGTGGACAACTGCTGTGCACGATTATGATCTATTTTAATATCATGAAGATGATTTGTGTTATAAATAACTAGTTTTGTCATGAAACAATGTAAATCTGGTGAGCATCAGCATGTTCTTCATCATGAAGAATGAATGAGGAATCAAGAATAAACACCAACCTCTTTGTTCTTCAGTATCATGATGTTTCATTCTGCAGGTTCTGGATCACTGGCGTTCTCTCCGTCCTCTCCTTCCAGATGCTTTCTGGCAGTTCTGCTGAAAACAAACAAGTTTCATTTCTTACAATCATGATGAGAGAGGAATAATCAATATTTCAGACTCTGAACTAAGTACTAAGGCTAATCACGTTGAAAAATATAGTGACCTTGATCATGTAACTTAAGATTATCATGTTTTGTCGAAGCCACAACAAACAAAACTAACATAAATCACCTAGTGCTGAAACAACACAAGCCAAGTTCTCTTACGAGAGATTCTCTCGTACTGCGTAAGTCTTACGCTAGGGGAAAATCTCTTTTCCGCGAGATACTGAAGCCAAAAAATTATCCTTAATTTTTTAAATAATGTAAAACGCGTTGCGGCAGCATGCAGACACAGGCGAGACGACTCGCGCGCCTATTGGCTGCCCTGCGGCAACTACAGCAGCCTATCGACAGGGCCCTATCGTGACGTCAGCTCCAATGGGGGCGCTTCGCGCCCACTACGTCACGTCCCGCCAAAACGGACGTGGCCTTGGGCTATAAATTTAGCTTCGAGGGGCTAGCTAGCTGATTTTTTATCTCTTCAACTGAGCTCACGCATCGTTGGATCCTGAGAGAAAGAAGCCACGCTGTCAGAAAAAAGCCTTTTCAGCGGGACGAGCCACTGCATCTGAAGCCGCTGGATGCGCCGCCTTCAGTCGCCGTTCCTGCTGCGCTATCCGGCGTTATATCCTTTTCTCCTCTGTTGTGTTTGTGTGTGTGTGTGTTCGCCGCCGTCGCATTGCACTAAAAGAGCCGGGCATCTTTTTCAAGATGCCCCTTCCTGTGGCTCGTGCCGAGCCCCACTCAGCGACGGGGACCGTCATGTCATTGCGTTTCCTGACTGGGTGAGAAACATGCAGCTCTCGCGCTCGCCAACGGCGGCTGCCCACACTGTGAGCTGATGTCCGTGGCGACTCTGAGGATTCGCCTGGCTTCTTTCGTCGAGACTGCACCTCCGCCCGCTGCGGTGCCACGCCGTAAGCGCCGTACTCAGCGGGTCCCGGAACCTCCTCCAACCCGCAAAAGCTCGCCGGTTCGCCCGCCAGCTTCGCTCGAGTCTCTCATTAACGGACAGCGGCCACCGTCTGCTGCCGCTTCCATCATAGATGACAACAAAGAAGCCACGTTTATGGAGGATTACAGCTGCTGAATGGTCGCCCCTCTCCCTCTGTTCGAGCCGTGCAAACTGCACCGCTCACATGGGATGTCAGAAGCGGACAGTCACACGGCTAGCTCTCTTTACGTCATAGGAGAGTTTCCCCGCGCTCAGTTCGCGCGCGTCACTCACCGGTGAAAGGAGAAAAGAGTGTTTTAGTCCCGCTGAGGCTGGACCAACCTCCATTTCTCACACTTTACTCAGTTCCCTCCTAAGTACAGGCGACTGGAAATGTCAATATTGCAGTGTACGAGCCTGTTGTAATACACGCACGCCAGCAAACGATCGCCATCACGAGACATGATGATGCTCTCTGGATGGATGTTTTTCCTTCAAAGGGGCTAGTTTTTTCTTTACTTTACAAGAAAGCTACCCCGCCCCCTCACGTGCGTCACTCACCGGCGGAGGGAGGAAGAGAGTGTTTTTAGTCCCGCTGAGGCTGGACCAACCTCCATTTCTCACACATTTCTCATTCCCCTCTGAAGTTCAGGCGACTGGAAATGTCAATATTGCAGTAAACGAGCCCGTTGTAATACCTGCAAACAAACGCCGTCACAAGACATGTTGGCGCTCTCTTATATGCTCGCGCAAACTGAAAACTTATGTGTTCCCCCCCTGTGGCTCAGTGGCGGAATCTTAGGCTTTCGCACAAGAGACCCGTGTTCGAATTCCGGGTCTGCCAGCAGATGAAATTATGCCGTCGATGCTTTCGTTCTGTCAGTTCCCTTAAAAGGCGACTGCAGATGTGTATTTTGCAGCCAACGAGCACGTTGTACAACCTGCTCGCCTGCACCCAAACACTATTTCTCAAAGTCTTCCTAGCCAGTCTAGGGAAACGAGGGTGTTCAAGTCCCGCTGCGGCCGAACTTCCACCAAAACGTCTCGCTCGTTCAGTTCCAGTAAATGCGACTGTTCCCAGTGTATTCTGCAGTAAACAAGTCGGTAACACAGCCTGCTTGCCTGCACACAAACGCTGTTTTTACGGCGACCCAGATAAATCCCATGAAGAGTGTATTTTCTGGTACTCCGCTCACGGCCGATGGTGTTTTGAGTGTAGTAAAATGCCCACTGCCCAGTGCCCATTCCTACACACAGACACAGCCCGCCCCACAGGGCACGCGCACAAAAAAAAAAAAATCGAATCGTCGGTTGCGCTCTAAATGTAGTGAACGTGCCCACATCCCAGTGCCCACAAACACTACACACTGCATGTCTCTCAGTTTCCGTAAAAATGAAACCAACACACATACAGTCAGCTCAGGCCGACGGTGTTTTCAGTGCAAATGTGCTCGCTGTCCCGCGCCCACATTCACTCACAAACATGACGAATCCCACCGGCCACAAGCGCTCGCCATCTCTCACTCTCAGCTACCCGCCGTGAGAGAGTCGAGCGCGGGCGAGCTGCCCGCTGTTATCAGCACGCCCCCTGCCTCGAACGCTGCAAGTGCAGTGTCTATGTTACAGCATACCAAAGCTCTCCGGCCGCCACTATGTTACGGCCAGAGCCCAGATCTCATTCAACCCCTAGCTATTCATGCAAATGCGTGGGCAAAGCTTCCTGGGGTATCAGAATGGGTGCTGAACATTATAGAAAGAGGCTATTCGCTACAGTTCGCTTGACGCCCCCGCCGCTGTGCGGCGCGAATCGAAACCACGGTAGAAAAGGAAGTAGCACATCTACTTCGTGCCAAAATTGCAAAACTGTTGAGCAAAGGGGCCATAGAGCCTTTATCTCAAGCTCAGAGCGAAGGGGGGCTATACAGCAGATATTTTCTGGTACCGAAAAAAGACGGGGGTCTCAGACCCATTCTATATCTAAGACAGCTGAACAAAGCGCTTTCAAAACGCCGGTTCAGAATGCTCACGACCAAGAAAATCCTCTCGCAAATTCGCCAAGGGGACTGGTTTGTGTCAATAGATCTGAAGGACGCGTATTTCCAAATACAAATAGCGTCACGTCACAGGCGATTTTTGAGATTCGCCTTCGAGGGCCAGGCATATCAATACACAGTCCTACCATTTGGCCTGTCCCTAGCACCCCGTACATTCACGATGTGCATGGACGCAGCCCTCGCTCCCCTGAAACTTCTGGGAATACGGATTTTGAACTACTTGGACGATTGGATGGTTCTAGCTCAGTCACACTCAGAGCTCATAGAACACAGGACCATTTTACTCGAGCATCTCGAGAATCTGGGTCTCGAAGTCAATTGGGCGAAAAGTTCACTGTCTCCCAGTCAGAGAATATCTTTTCTGGGCACAGAACTGGACTCGCTGTCTATGACAGCTCAACTATCGCCGCAGCGCAGACTGGTTATTCAACTCATGACGGAAACCTTCCGCCGCGGCGCTATAGTCCCGCTCAAAAAGTTTCAAAGGATGCTGGGTCTCATGGCCTCAGCATCAGCAGTTCTTCAGCTGGGTCTGCTTCGCATGTGCCCGCTGCAGTTCTGGCTAAAAGCGCGAGTACCGCGCCAGGCGTGGACTTCCGGTCTTTTTCGCCTCAAGGTCGATCAGAAATGCATGTCAGCACTGAAACCTTGGAGAGTGACCGACTGGTACCAGTCAGGTGTAAGCCTGGGGACTTCCTCGAGTGTGAAGGTGGTCTCTACACCCGCAGACAGTCCAACTGCTGTGGGAGACATTCGGCAGAGCGGAAATAGACCTGTTTGCGTCTCAAGAAAACGCTCACTGCCCGGAGTTTTTCTCCAAGAGCCCACGTCTGGCCCCGCTGCCCGCTCTATGTCCCCCCCCCCCCCGCGTCTGGCATCCTCGCCCGGAGCTTTGGCCCCTACATGCGTGGGCCATCAACGGGTACTCACTGCCCTCCCAGAGGGAGTGTTAAACACGATCGTGCAGGCTAGAGCCCCCTCTATGAGATGGCTCTATTCCTCGAAATGGTCTGTGTTCTCTAGCTGGTGTACAGCACGCGGCTTTTCACCCCCAGACTGTGGAGTGACGGAGGTTCTCTCCTTCCTACAAGAGCTACTGGATAAGGGCAGGGCCCCATCCACGCTCAAAGTTTATGTGGCGGCTATAGCAGCGTTTTCTAAACCAACGCTTGGCCAGTCACTTGGAAGGAACGATCTGGTCATTCGCTTCCTTAGAGGAGCTAAGAGGTTAAATCCTCCCAGACCTCCCTCAGTTCCCATGTGGGACCTTTCTACGGTCTTGGAGGCCATGAAAGGTGCCCATTGACTTCCATAGTAGGAAAAAAATATACTATGGAAGTCAATGGGACCCAGAAACTGTCTGGTTACTGATATTCTTCTAAATATCTTCCTTTGTGTTCAGCAGAAGAAAGAAATTCATACAGGTTTGAAACAACATGAGGGTGAGTATATGATGACAGGATTTTAATTTTAAAGTGAACTATTCCTTTAAGTATAACTAGGGCTGGGCGGTATGACGGTATACATCGTTACCGCGGTAGAAAATGTCAACCGTAACAGATTTTTTAATTCCGTGATACCGCGACATGTAAATAAGTGGGCGTGGTTAACTCGCATGCATGGGACACTGAGATTTGTCAAAGAAACATGGAGAAAGCAGATCAAGAGGATCCACAAAGGAATTACGTTTTCTAAAGGGTTGTTGTTAACGTGATATTTTCGGGGGAAAGGCACAGCAGTCAACTAGAGCAGAGCAGCACCCGTAGGCTACAGTTTAGAGGAGTGCACGATCGCAACGGGGAAAGCATGAAGCTTACTTGACAACAACAGTCCATATGTCAATATCGTAACGAATAGAAATAACATTAAATAATGTATAGTTATCTGCATCTTTCTGTCTCTTTATGTATAGTTACTTTTTAAACACGAAACTCGCATTCAGCATGACACGCGAGCGGTTGCCGTGGTAATGAACATCCTGCTTGTTAAAGCAAATGTATAATCCTGTATCTGAGGTAAAATTACTAAATATGCAGCACGAGTTATATATTTCTAACTCCAAACAATTGGCCACTGAAACAGCTGATAAAATCTTGCTTCGATTCAATGCGTGATTACAACTTGTCACTCAAATTAACCGATCGCATTTTACTGATGCAAAAGACGCGCGCATGCACACGCACTGAGAGGGAGCGCGGTGTGTCTGTGTTCACCGAGCTATGTAAAATAATGGAGCAGTTACAAGGTGTGTATAATTTACACTACTTAGTCAACACTAACAGTAGCTGCTGTTCGGTTTTCATACTGCTGTTCTCCTAGTCACTTATATGAACTTGATGAACTTGACACTGCTGAACATCTCTTGATTAAAGCTTTAGGTGACGGGTTGCCAGATATCACAAAAATAACAAAACAAGCTAATTTATAATGAATAGAATAGTTCAATATAAAATATTCAGATATTATAAACTGATTGATGAAGTAAAGCAATAACATGAGATTGAAAAATTATTCAGAAACACTTTATTTAAAGTTGAATTGCTATGAATTGTATTTAAAGCTGCCGTCGGCAAGTCTGGCAGATTGGGTCGATTAGCCAAAATTTTGAATGTTTACAACTCTCATGCCCCTCCCCACTACCAGCGAGCACCCTCCCATCGAGGTCGTGCTCGTCAGTGCGTCACTGTGCGTGTGTACCTGATTTTCTGTGAACGCGTCCGTCTCTTCAGCATCTATCAACAACATGGACTCGGAGGTAGGCTGCCCTGGCTAATCTAGACATAGATAGCAATAACCGAGGAATTGGGAGCTTGTTAGTAGATTTTCTCTCCGCCATCACGCTTCATGCAATCTCCAGGCGAACTTCAGGCGTGGCGTGTGCATGTGATATTAACGTGCGCGAGTGAGGGGGGATCTGTGGCGTGTGCACGACCTGTGATTGACAGTCAGATCTCACACCCCCCTGCGCTGATTGGACCTGATGAAGCGGGAGCGCTGGATTTTTGCAAAACAAATAACACGCTCCAGGTGGAGTTAGAAGCTCGGGTTTTTTTCTAAAACCACCTTATTTATGTTGTTCTGTCGGATTATAGTGTCGATTACACTGAATATGATCAAAAAAATGTTGCCGACGGCAGCTTTAATATCAACCAGTTGGGGGCAGGTCATCTAAAAGTTGATGAGTGTTTTGTTTACTATATTTAGCTATAAAAAATAGTTTACCAAATAAATAATTTACCAAATAAAAGAAAAAGAAAATTCAAACAAAGTGAAGTACTTTTCATTTCTAAAGTATTTGGGTTTATTTATTATACAAAGCCCTTTTTGTCGATTTTTCGAGAACAACTACAACTAAAGAACTATATCATGAAATATATTGTTACCGTGAAATAAAATTAGTCATACCGTGAAACAGAATTTTGGTCATACCGGCCACCCCTAAGTATAACTGTAGTTTTAAATATTCGGTCTACTGTTTTCCTACACTTTGAAACATTTAGTTTTACAAATGGTTTAACAATCAATGTTTAGTTTAACAATCTTTTAAGGATGAACAAATCATGGTTTTGGTCATCACATTAAAACTGGATAATAAAAAAAAAAATTTAGAGCTGGAAAAGGTGTGATGGACTCGAAAGTCCTTGATTAGTGCTTGAATTTTACTCTCAAAAGGATGTACGAACCCTGAAATGAATAATGTAAAAACATTTGTCTATTTCTGCCACAATACCATGGTTACAGTTAGCATTACTACATTACAGCCATAGGGAATATTGGTGATTTGTGGACTTAAAAGCCATATTACTTAAAACTTCATGAACTTGTTCGTTCAAGGCACAATGTTTCTCCTGGTTTCCAAGTCAGTGCCCATGATTTACTCACCCTCAAGTCATCCTAGGTGTGTATGACATTCTTCTTTTAGACAAATACTATCGGAGTTATATTAAAAACATGTCCTGGCTCTTCCAAGCTTTATAATGGATTATAATGAATTTCCATTTACTTGCAGTCTAGAGCCCTGTATAGTGCTTTATTTCTGCTTTTACATGAGCGCCACCTACTGTCAGAGAGCGCAAGTTAATAGATATCAACCAATCAAAAAAATGTCGTGTGCTCACCACACACCGGCTATAGGTGGAGAGGAGAGATTTGGCTATAGAGTGATGTGTGTCTAACTTACACAGAAGAGACTTTGTTGCTCAGCACATGAACATAAACTACTTACTGTGATCTCAGACTGTGTTGATGTGGTTTCTCCACTGCATGGATCTTCATGTGTAGCTTCAGGTGAGTTTTAAAAGAGATACTCTTTCCACACTGATCACACGTGTGCGCCTTCTCTCTGCTGTGGATCCTCTCATGTGTTTTCAGAGATGATGAGTGACTGAAACTCTTGTCACAGTGTGAACACTTGTAAGGTTTTTCTCCAGTGTGGATCCTCTCATGTGTTTTCAGAGATGATGAGTGACTGAATCTCTTGTCACAGTGTGAACACTTGTAAGGTTTTTCTCCAGTGTGAATAATCTGGTGCCGTTTTAAATTCTCCGCTGCAGTAAAAGTCTTCTCACACTCAAAGCACACGTACTCTTTCACACCAGTATGAATTTTCTCATGTCTATGTAAATTACTCAGCTGTGAAAAACTCTTTCCACACACAGAACATGAATGCGGCTTCTCCTTCGTATGAACTGTCAGGTGTGACTTCAGGTGTGATGCACAGATAAATGTTTTGCCGCATTGATCACATGTGAACGTCTTCTCTCCGGTGTGGATCCTCATGTGTTCTTTAAGGTGTGAAGATCGACTGAAATCTTTCCCACATTTATCACACTTAAATGGTTTCTCTCCAGTGTGGATCATCATGTGTAGCTTCAGGTGACTTTTAAAAGCAAAACTCTCTCCACACTGATCACACGTGTGCGGCTTCTCTCCAGTGTGGATCATCTCATGTGTTTTCAGATGTGATGATTGACTGAATCTCTTGCCACAGTGTGAACACTTGTAAGGTTTTTCTCCAGTGTGAATTCTCTCGTGCCGTTTTAAACTATCCGCTGTAGTAAAAGTCTTCTCACACTCAAAGCACATGTACTCTCTCACACCAGTGTGAATGTTCTCATGTGCATGTAAACTATCCAGCCGTGAAAAACTCTTTCCACACACAGAACATGAATGCGGCTTCTCCTTCGTATGAACTCTCAGGTGTCTCTTCAGGTCTGATGCACTGAGAAATGTTTTGCCGCATTGATCACACGAGAACGGCTTCTCTCCAGTATGAACTCTCATGTGGCGCTCAAGACCATCTTTGCTTGTGTAACTCTTTCCACACTGAGTGCAGGTGAAAGATTTCTTGGCTCTTCTTTTCTTTAAAAATGTCTTTTTAGTCTTTGAGCGACTCAAAGGTTTTTCTCCAGGTTTGACATGATGTTCCTCCTCCACTTCACTCAGTTCTTCACTCTCCTCCTTCACTTCACTCAGTTCTTCACTCTCCTCCTTCACTTCACTCAATTCTTCACTCTCCTCCTTCACTTCACTCAGTTCTTCACTCTCCTCCTCTACTTCACTCAGTTCTTCACTCTCCTCCTCCACTTCACTAAATTCTTCACTCTCCTTCTTCACTTCACTCAGTTCTTCACTCTCCTCCTTCACTTCACTCAGTTCTTCACTCTCCTCCTTCACTTCCATCAGGTCTGAAATGAAAGAAAAATGTATTAAATAAAAATTTCAGTACATCAAAATAATTCATTGAAAGAAATATAAATTGAAAGGACATGAAAGTGAGCCCTAAAGTAATAGTAGAAAGTAGACAACTGTTATAAAATATTATAATTTGATGCCTTTTTATAAATTGATTATTTATCAGTTAAAATAGTATTAGCTTGATCTGATGTTGATAATCAATATAAAAATTTCTCAAACCTCCCTTTACTGACCATTTGTTGAAAACAAAAAACATTCTGTACCATTTCATAGTGTAACTGTTTATCTAAAAGTGATGAAGTGCTTGAATGTTTCTAACATGAATGTTCTTCAGCATCATGAATGAATGAAGAATAAACACCAACCTCTTTGTTCTTCAGGATCTTCAGTGTGTTTCATTCTGCAGGGTTCTGGATCACTCATGTTCTCACTGTCCTCTTTAATAAACTCAGTCTTTGCAGATTTCAGCTCTTCCTGATGCTCTGATGCTCGTCTTCACTTGTAGCTGATGGGAATTTACAGCATTTATTGGAGAATTGATGTGGGAGGAGCTTCACTGACCATGTGACTGATGTGGGAGGAGCTTCGTTGTTGATGCAATTGGTGTAGGAGGAGCTGATCTGCCCAAAATCTAAAATATATCAGTTACTGAGTTTGTTTTTATACTAAATGACACTTCTATGCAACAAATAAATAGGGCTGGGTACCGAGTTCGATACTTTTTAGGTACCGACCGAATTGCCTCGATACTATCGAGTATCGAAAAATGACTTGTTTTTCGGCACCAGATTTCGATACCTAAGGGGTTAACTCGTCAATGTCAGTGCTCAAACAAATACATATGAAATGCACAACGACACGCCTAAAGTCGCTCACGCACATACACGCAAACTCTACACACACGAGACGCGCGGAACTCTGCGCACATAGTCATATGAGACGCGCGCGCGCACACAAACTGTCCACGCACATTCTCATATGAGACGCGAGCACACACACACAAACTCGCGCACATACTCAATGAGACGCGAGCACACACACTCACAATACCCTAAAGATGTGGAAAAGTCAATCAAAAGTGTGGCTACATTTCTCCAGGCTCGATGCCAACAGCGCGCGATGCAGTATTTGCGGTAAAATAATTGCTGCAAAGACCGGTACCACGACAGATATGATGAAGCCCTTGACAGTGCACGGAGTAAACATAAGAGCAGAAAGTTGCTCCGTCTTTGACTGGTAAATGAAGAGATACCTTGTTGATCACTCTGACAGTGCTTATATTGCAATTTACTGAATGTACACTGCCGTTCAAAAATGTGTTGGTCAGAATTTTTTTTAAGTAAGGATGCATTAAAGTGATCAAAAATTACCTTAAAACATGTGTAATGTTACAAAAGATATCTGTTTCAAATAAATGCTGTTCTTTTGAAATTTTTATTAATCAAAGAATCATGAAAAAATGTATCATAGTTTCCAAAAACTGTTTTCATATTTCTGAAGGATCATGTGACACTGAAGTAATGATTTTGAAAATTCAGCTTTGACAACACAGGAAAGAAATATATTCAAATAAGATTTTAAATTGTAATACTATTCCACCAAACAAATTCAGCTTTGGTGAGCATGAGCTCTTTATAAAAAAATATTTTGTTCCTTATGTATATGTATGTATAAGGAATATTTAGTTCCTTTGTGCTTTTTTTTTTGTTCCTTTGTGCACTGACTAAGGAGCATGAGTCAAACTGAAAAAATAAAACCAAAGTTTTTCTGAGTCAATGTGTTATGTAATCTTGTTAAAATGGATTTCATAAAATTGGTATCGAAAAAAGTATCGTTCAGGAACCGGTATCGAAATCAAGGTATCGGTATTGGTATCGAATTTTTTTTAACGATACCCAGCCCTACAAATAAATGGCACTTCTAAAATATTTTTTTATAAATTGATTATATGTCCTTGAAACTTTCCTTGAATGAGGTAAATTTATCTTCCAATTATTATTTTTAAAACATTATTGAATCTGAATCCAGGGACAAATCCCATTGTTGCCATATTTTGACACCAACTTTGAGATTGATATTTATTTTACTAAAAACGTTTTGAATTATTAATGGCCGTTCACACTAGACTTTTCCTTGCACTGACTTCCATTCATACGCATGTGAAAGTGGGACACCAGAAACACAAGCTCAAGTGAATAACCCTGTGAGAAATAAAAACTCATTCATTATTTGTATTGCTAATCCTAATATTATTCTGCTTCTTCATTAAAATGCAGGTATCTAGAAATAAATAAAAGAATATAACTAATTTAAATTCTTCCAAATATGAATAATGGTAAGAAAAACAGTTAAAATCATAAACACAGAAATAAATGTACATATAGTAACCAACAAATCCCCTCAGTCTGCTGACACCAATGAAATGAGCTTTAAGTGTCTATTTACAGGAGATCTGAAGACATCAGCATAATAAATGAGGTGAAAACAGGAACTATTGTCATGAAATAAAGAGTGTTTTCAGCAGATCTGTTAATATTGATGAGCCTCAGACTATCAACACTCATTCAACAAGCCATTCAGGATCATCAGCAGATCATCTCACTTTATTCTGAGTGTTTGCTGTTAGAAACACATTATTTGAGTCAGGATAGATGATAAAAGCACTTAACTGATCTATTGAAAGACAATACTATTATTTCTCAAACTATGACATGGATAAAACATCAATAACACAAAGCAATGACACTCATCTTCCTCAACCACTACAGATTACAGCAGCATAATGTCCAAATTAATCTAAATATATAGTTTGATCTTATAATAACTACATTAAATCACTACACAGTAAATTTGAAATCCGGAAATCAACACCAATATACTTAATTTCAACACTTTAAAAGTGTAAATATGGGAACAACCCTCAAAGTGTTAGTTCGACACTTTCAAGAGTGTTGCCTCTCTCAACACCGACACAGAGTTACAACATGAACACTAAGAGAGTAAAATATGAACACCAATTCTGCATTACCTACTTTAAAGAACTGTAAAATACACTGACAAATCATTTAATCTGAAAAAAATTAATTCACTTTGAAATAAACACTTCACTTTATATTACTCTTTCAAAACTATCCAGAAATTTTAATTGTAACCTTAGTCTGGGATCATAAAAGTGGTTTTCTCAAAGTAGGCCTAGTCATTAAAATAATAACATTTTATATGTGCAGAAACTGAAAATGATCAGATAAAGATCACCACAAAGCACTATTGTTCCAAGAGTAAAACACTATAAATATTTATTAGTATTGATTTAATGTCTCACGTGGCTCATCATAGGCTCAATGTAAAGCATTTAGCAGTATCTTTTCCTTTAATAAAATGCATTGCTATGCATTTAAAATTAGTTTAATATTCTATATCTATAACATTTAGATTTTTTTATCATTTTAATCAAACACTGGTGAAACAACCACTTATGTCTGTAATGGTGACTTGATAGCTAGGACTGTAACTGTAGCTAGTTGAGAATAGGTGACCACTGTGGTGCATCGGTAAGAATGCAATCGAATGCTCTAATGCTCTTCAATGGATTTATTGACAGATGATTATAGCTGTCTTCCTGAGTGTACAGTATGTGTGGTTCTACAATAAGTAACTTTAGCTGCTTATATCAAATAACCAATTAATATACCAGATAACACACATTAGCTCCTTATTAAATTAAAGAACAGCCTTTTACTGTTGGGTCTCAATAACAGCAACCCAAAAAAAACAGTTCTCTATTACACAACCATTGTAAACACTCTGATAATAACTATACAATGTCAGGTGAGTACACACATAAACACAATAGTAGTGTAACACTAATACTAGGCATTAGCATAATGCTCGCGAACTTTGTAAACATTTACACTAGGGTACTCACATGTCTCTGAACGCACACATGCACAGATAACGACACAGACGACAACTATGCACTTCAGAAATATCTACGATGTGCTGCCCGTGGTCACTCTCACTACTAACTCAAAACGAAACCTTTCTTCTTCTTCTTCTTCTTCTTCTATTAGAGTTTTATGGCGGTTGCCAAACCAGCTGAAAGGTTGCATTTACCGCCACCAACTGGACAGGAGTGTGAAGCGTTAACCGAGTGAAGTAAATTATTAATAAAAAAAAATAATAAAAAAAATGTAAAAATGATATATTCAACTTTATTCAGTTAACCAATCCTGTTTCCATTAGATACCTCATTAAAGCACTATAAACCCTTGTCTATTTCTGTGCGTTTTGAAATATGCTATTTGACAGTAAAACGAAACCTATCAGTCAGCGCAATTTGCGCAAACAAGTGTCCTCTCGGTGACCCCAAAACGAAAGCGCTGATTGGCTGATCCCCGTTACCCGAACATAAATAACAAGTCCTTCTTTACAATGTCTATGGTGTTAACAATATTTGAAGTCAAATTTTGGTTCGTTCTAAAATGATCAGGGATATGCAACTTTAGGTAATAATTAATAAATAAATAAATTACTTTAAGGACTCAGTTTCATTGATCATTTAAATTTCATTTTTAAAAGAAATGTTTAATTGCTCAATATAAAACAATTAAAACCACTTTACAGTCTAAAAACATTCAATTATAAGATTTAAATGGCTCTGAAGCAAAGACATTTCAGATATGTTTTGAAGTAACACCACAGATGTAATATTGCATAAGGTTTAACAATTAAAAGTTTACTGAGCAAAATAATGAAATTCATCACGAGTCGGATTACAAGAAGTTTCTACTCTGATAAAAGAACATTTAGAGAAAAACTGCATTAAAAAAATATAATTAAAACAACCCGCAACATGTTTCTCACTCTCAACCCGACTTTGTAATGCAAAAACAAGCTCGTAGACAAAGGAGAGCAAACTGAACTGAACTAAAGCAACTGGCCTCTGGAAGAACTGACACTTTAAGAGCTGAACACGGTATTTCCAGTATTTCTCCCCCATCTCCTCTGGACATGAATCGCCATCACTTACAAATGGTTAAGTACAGAATTTGAATTATTTACATACTAAATATGATATTCACTTCCAATCCCTTTTATTCGCCTAAAACCTAAGCTTGATGTGCTGGGTATCTGAACTGAATGGTGTGTCTGGTGGAGTCAAGGTGCCCTGTTGTGACTCTCTGTGCTTTCTTGTCCTGTATTCTGCCTTATATATTCTCCAGTTCTTCCTTGCTGCTCTCTTTCCCCTCGCTGGGAGATCTCCTCTTCTTTTATTAACGGTCTGCTGTTTCTTTTGAAGGAACTCTGCTCTTCGAACTGGGTCTGCATCTCTGCGCTGTCTATAAAGACACTGCCTTTCAGCAGCAGTTAATCTTGCCATACCTGACAAGAGAGATGATTATGGATGTCCTATGTGTTTTATTAAAAATACAACATTTCTGGTTGTATATTGTCTGTGGAGTTACTATAGAGTCTGTGGTGTTACCAGGAAAGACAGTAACACCACAGACAAATGAGCCTAAATCCAGACTTTTCTATAAATGGAGGCTGCCATCATGATTCAAGTTCAGGGGACATTTTCGTATGTATTTATAAAATTCTTTGATTAAAATATAATGAGTAACTGGTTAGCAAATCACAACTGTTTACAGGACATAAACCACTCTCCTTGTTTGTTTTATCAGGGCAAATCATATTCCCCAGCCATCTACGCATTGCGTCCTCTCAATTTCTCCCAAAGGTTTTTATGTAAAAAGGAATATAGTGTGTACATGCCCTCGGCCCAACAGCCCTTCTGTTCTCTAAAGCATTCAAGTTGTAAGGAGGCTTCAACCTACACTATTTAGACACTCAGATATTTATATAACATTTTAAAGGAAGAAGGTGATTTTGAACAGCTTTTCAATTGTCAATTTGCTTTTACATTTCAATCTTTCTTTCAATCAAACTATTTAAGATAATAAATACCTCTGAACAAACTCCGGTGTTGTGCTGGCTTCCACCTGATACTCTAGGTTGAATACACAGTAACAGGCGAAGTAGTGATGGGGAGAGACAGCTGGGCCTCTGTTTATACTAACACATAAAACTAATATCTAACACAAACACACGCACACGCATACACACACATTCATACAAGTTACAGAAAGAAAGAAAGAAAGAAAGAAAGAAAGAAAGAAAGAAAGAAAGAAAGAGTTTGGAAAGAATGAGTTTAAGAGTGAGATGATGAAATCTCAAGATTCTAACCCTTGTATGGTGTTCGGGTCTGTTGGACCCGTTTTCATTTTTTATCAAAAGAAAAATGATACAATTAATTATTTTTTCAAACTGAGACTCATTGGCCTTGGCTCATTTTCTGTGAGGAATATATATCAGAACACATTTTTAATGAAAACACACTGTACACCCCCCCCTACACATTTATATTACACACAGGATGTTTGGGTCCACTGGACCCGGGGCTAATAAAAGTGTGGAAATTGTAGGTCCTGTGTACCTTTAGATTAGATTAGATTCAACTTTATTGTCATTACACAAGTACAGGTACAAGGCAACGAAATGCAGTTTAGGTCTAACCAGAAGTGCAATAGCAGCAAGTGCAGGATATACAGTGGTTCCATAAGTGCAGAACATGGATATGTACTGAATAAATATAGAGTTGAATACTATTATAAACAAAAATTTACAGATAGATTTGTCCTATGAATATAATATACAGATAACTATTACTGTGAACAGAATTTACAGCTAGATATGTACTGAATATAATATACAGATGGCTATTACTATAAACAGAATTTTTACAGATAGATATGTACTGAATATAATACAGATGACTGTTACTATAAACAGAATTTTACAGATAGATATGTACTATGAATATATATACAGATGGGTGTTACTATAAGCAGAATGTGAGCATAATATACAGATGGCTATTACTATAAACAGAATTTTACAAATAGATATATGTATAAGTTAGGCTAAAATGAGCAGTATAACAATGGATTTAAAGTAGTGCAAATAAAGTTTGGACAGAAGCTATCCGAGTAAAAGTGCAGTGGAAGTAATTGCATATTACAGTTAAAGTACGGTATTGCAAATGTATATGTAAACAGTCGGTACTGTAAATAAACAGTCGGCAGTGCAAATTGAGCATATTCCAGTCAAGGTAGTAGTGCAAGATGCATATGTAAACAGTTGTTACTATAATAACAGTCAGCAGTGCAAATGAACATTATAGTATTGCAAATAACAAAATGGAGGCAGGTGTGAGGAGGGAGAGGAGAGTCAATCAGTATATGAGGGGAGTGGGATCAATGAGGGTTAGAGTTTAATAAAGAGACAGCTCTGGGGAAAAAACTGTTCTTTAGTCTGCTGGTCCTGGTCCGGAGGCACCTGAAACGCCTGCCGGAGGGCAGGAGAGAAAACAGTCTGTGGGCTGGGTGAGAGGAGTCCTTAAGGATGCTGCGAGCTCGATGCAGACAGCGTTTCCTCTGGATGTGCTCGATGGCAGGTAGTGGAGTCCCAGTGATGCGCTGGGCGGTTTTCACCACCCGCTGCAGTGCCTTGCGCTCTGCAACAGAACAGCTCCCATACCACACTGTAGCACAGTTGGTCAGGATGCTTTCTATTGCACAGCGATAGAAGTTCACCAGGATAGTGGAGGAAAGCTGATTCTTCCTCAGTGTCCTCAGGAAGAAAAGGCGCTGGTGAGCCTTCTTGACCAGGCTGGAGGTGTTGGTTGTCCAGGTCATGTCCGCCGAGATGTGGGTCCCCAGGAACTTGAAACTGGAGACACGCTCAACAGCCATTCCATTGATGTGGATGGTGTCGTGTGTGCCTCTTGACACTTTCCTGAAGTCCACGATGAGCTCCTTCGTTTTGGTGGTGTTGAGGAGCTGGTTATTTTCAGTGCACCATGTGGCCAGGTGCTTGATCTCCTCCCTATAGGCAGTCTCATCGTTGTTGCTGATGAGACCAATCACCGTAGTGTCGTCCGCAAACTTGACGATGGAATTAGATCCGTACACAGGCTTGCAGTCGGAGGTGAAGAGGGAGTAGAGAAACGGGCTTAGCACACAGCCCTGTGGTACACCAGTGTTGAGTGTGATGGACGTGGAGCAGTTGGAGCCTGATCGAACATTCTGGGGTCTGTTGGTCAAAAAGTCCAAAATCCAGTTGCACATGGAGGTGTTGATGCCCAGGTCTCCAAGTTTGGCTATTAACTTAGTTGGGATGACAGTGTTGAATGCTGAGCTGAAGTCAACAAACAGCATGCGTGCATAAGTGTTCTTATTGTCCAGATGTGTGAGCACAGAGTGCAGTGCCATGGAAACTGCATCCTCTGTGCTCCTATTGCTACGGTAGGCAAACTGGTGTGAGTCCAATGTGGATGGAAGAGAGTCTTTTAGGTGTGCCAGGACCAGCCGCTCAAAGCACTTCATTACGATGGGTGTGAGTGCTACAGGGCGGTAGTCATTAAGGCACTTCGGGCTGGAGTGTTTTGGCACTGGCACAATGGAAGTGCATTTAAAGCATGTTGGTACAGCTGCTTGGGCAAGAGACAGGTTGAAAATGTCTGTAAAAACCCCAGCGAGCTGCTCCGCACATGCCCTGAGTACGCGTCCAGGGATGTTGTCTGGTCCAGCAGCCTTGTGCGCGCTGATCCTGCTCAGTGCATTGCAGACATCTGTGGAGGAGAGTGTGATCGGCGGGTGGTCAGCTGAGGATTTGAGCTTGGTGGCAGTTTCTCTGTTGTCTCTTTCAAAGCGAGCATAAAAGTCATTTAGCTCGTTCAGGAAGTTGACATCAGTGGCTGCGGGGGTGGAGTGAGAGGGTTTGTAGTCACTGATGGCCTGAATGCCCTGCCACATGCGCCGAGGGTCAGCGTTGGAAAAGTGTCCCTCTATCTTAAGCTTGTAGCAGTGCTTGGCCTCTTTGATGCCCCTTTTCAGATTTGCTCTGGATGTGCTATAGGCTTGTGCATCTCCTGATCTGAAGGCAGTGTTGCGTGTCTTCAATAGGAGTCGCACTTCCCTGTTCATCCATGGCTTCTGATTTGGGTATGTGGTGATCTGCTTCTGGGTTGTAACACTGTCAATGGTGGTATTGATATAATCCAGTACAGAGGAGGTGTAGCAGTCAATGTCCGTGTGAGAGCCACTGGTGGCTTGAGAAGCAAACATACTCCAGTCTGTGTGTAGAAACCTTTCCTGGAGTGAGGAATCTGCCCCCACAGGCCACACCTTGATGGTCTTCACTGATGGCTTCACGCGATTGATGAGAGGTGCATATTTGGGGGTGAGGAACAAAGAAAGGTGATCTGACTGTCCCAGGTGGGGGAGGGGTGTCGCGACGTAAGCTCCAGCCATGTTTGTGTAAACATGGTCTAAGGTTTTGTTTCCTCTGGTGTGACAGGAAACATGCTGGTGAAATTTCGGTAGCACTGACTTTAAGTTTGAATGATTAAAATCACCCGCAACAATAAACGCAGCTTCCGGGTGAACGGTCTGTTGTTTACTGATGGCTGCGTGAAGTTCTTTCATTGCAAACTTGGCATCAGCATCCGGGGGAATATAGGCTGCAGTTAAAATAGTGGAAGTGAACTCCCGCAGTAGATAAAACGGTCTACATTTAACCATGAGAAACTCAAGGTTAGCTGAACAATGTCTCCCAACAATAGCAGAGTTTGTGCACCAAGCTTTGTTAATGTAAATGCACAATCCACCACCTCTGGTCTTACCGGAGCCATCTAATGTTCTATCCGCCCGGAATGTATGGCGTCCCGCTAGCTCAATAGCGTTGTCCGGTATTCCGCTGTTTAACCATGTTTCCGTGAAAATTAGAACATTACAGTTCAAAAGTCTCTTGCTGTATGTGATGTTGAGTCGAATCTCCTCCATTTTGTTCAACAGCGACCGTACATTGGCAAGGAAAATGCTGGGTAAAGAGAGCCGGTGTGGTGTTAGCTTTAGCTTAGCTCTTAGTCCTCCGCGCTTCCCCCGCCTTTGTTTACGATCTCGACGCCGCCTGCGAGCACTTCCGCCCGGCCGGGCAGAGTGCATAGCCTCGGGTGTTTTGGCGATCTCAGGAAGGAGTCGAAGGTCTCTGTACTCTGTCCTCCTCCTGTCAGAGCCTGCTGTTAGTGTGTGTATGTTCTTGTATATGGTTTATGAGGACACAAATGTGTATAATGACATGGGTATTACAACGTAAACATGGTTTATGACGACATCTGTGTCCTCATACTAAAACATACTAAATGGTGTTTTTTGAAATTCAAAAAATGCCAAAAGTTTTCTGTGATTGGTAGGTTTAGGGGTAGGGTTAGTGTAGGGGGATAGATTATACAGTTTGTACATTAGAAAAACCATTACGCCTATGGAGAGTGACCGTACACCACATATCCAAGTGAGTGTGTGTGTGTGTGTGTGTGTGTGTGTGTGTGTGTGTGTGTGTATGTGCATGTGTGTGTGTGTGTGTGTGTTTTGTGTGTGTCTGTGTGTGTGTTGTGGGTGTGTGTATGTGTCTGCATGAGTGTGTGTGTGTGTGCGTGCGTGTGAGAGAGAGATTGTGTGTAAGTGTGAAAGAGTGCAAGAGTGAGTTTTGTGTTTCTACTCCTGCCATTCCCACACGAGGTTGCAATTCTTAAATGTGATCTAACAAAGGTAAAGAGAAAATATTGACCATATATGCTGTTTATATTGCTTGTAATTGGGATGAAGTAAACATCTGTTGAGTATTTTAACATAACATTTTTGATTGTGTTGAATTAAAAACCCAAAAATGCAGCGGGTCCACCAGACCCACGAACACTGGCTGAGTAACAAAAATATGAACACCACATAAGGGTTAACTAACGCTCTGCGCTGGTTTTTAAAGGGTTTTTTTTAAACAAAAAGAGGTTTGTTCCTCCTACAAAAGGGGAGTTCTGACTGCTGCTTTGTTTTCAAAGTCATGTGTTCCCTGGGGGTGTCGGTTCTCTAGTTTTTAGTGGAGACCAGATGCAACCGTTTAGACATGATTTCTACTTATCAGAATACGAAACATTTTACACAGATTTAATTCCAGCCATCTTTTGAATTAAGAACATACGAACATGCTGACAGGAAGCACATAGAATGATGTAGTTGCATGATGTTTGATTATAAGTCCATTGAAAATTGTTCTTGAATGATTTTATGTATAGTTATAGGTAAAATCTCAGTTCTGTGGTTTGAAAAGATTTTACACCCTGAGGTCATTCAGAGGTCCTTAAGAAGACCATGGTCTGTTTTGTATCTCTCTCGTGGGACCTTGGTCTCGGTCATTCTCTTAACCAGTCAGTGTTCGGCAACAAAGCTAGCATTGACCAGTTATTTCGTTAGTGCTGGGGGTCAATTTTAAATAGCCAGACCAGTGGCGCCGGCCCCGATGGCAAGATTGATGATGATCATGAGACGTTCTGAACAAATCTTCCCCCCTCATTCGGCAAGAAGCGGAAAGGTTGAATTAATCTTCTGGAAGAAGATTAGTTTGTGTTTGGTTCATCCTCGCAGTCGTTACAGCCTGTTCTGGTGGACTGCTCTTCTGATAATGAGCTCAGGCCTTCTTCGTCTTTCTCGGACCCTGGAAGGTCACCACGGACTTAAATCTCTGAATTGGGCGACAACTATTCTGATTAACGAATGATATACCCACTTATCTATCAAAAATTTATTATTGTTTAGACTTTATGTTCTCTTAGCCAATCAGAAGTAAACGATTGTGTAATGTATGTCCTTGGAAAAGGTATAATTGGTGTGAGATTTTGTGTAAGGTAGAGTTGGCTTGCGACCTCCTCGTGAGAGTTTGATGCTGGCTCTACCAATTTAACTGCAAACTATTCTTCAGTAAACTTTTACTTATTTGATTGAACTTCACGACTCCTGGTCTTCTTTCATCATATCTGGTCCTGGGCCTTACAACTTTCTGTAAAGAATTTATTCCCACCATACAGGAGCTCAGGCCACTGTTATCTGTGAGTCTGGGAGCGAGCGACTGGCATGAAGTGAGTGGTAGAGTGCCAACATCGGACATCAAGCGGACACATCCGGAGTGGGATCATGACGAGAATGAGAGGCATTTTGTACTGCCATTATTACAATTCCTACAGAGTTGACATGCCATTCTCAATGGGTTCTTTTTCTGGATGACCATCACTCGGTCCACATCAATCCACAGACATTATTCATCCGTGCTGAGGAGCCGTGCTGATGCACAACAATCGTAAAGATGATACCACAAATAACTGCAATTGCAGATTTCAAACAGAGACGGTTACAAAGAGGCAAAACGTACAGACTGCGGTTTATGAAGCGACTAGAATACATTTTGTGCGCAAAAACAAAACAAAATAAACAACTTTATTCATCAATTTCTTCTCTTCCCTGTCATTCTCCAACGCCGTTTAAGTTGTTCTACGTCAGAACGCAGACTCAGCATGCGTTGTGCTGATCACATGACCAGCATCGGCCAATGCGTGTGATCCTGATGCAGAACTGGCCAATAACGAGGCAGCGTTCTCACGTAGATCCCGGAAACACTGCACTGTGTACAACATGTGTTGGAGAAGCGTGTGCAGAGCAAACCCAAGAAGTTATGATTTCTGTGCTTTTCACATTCAATCTAATTGCTACATTTTATTAAATGCTGCATAAACTAGTTTCAGAGCTCTGTACAGGTCATTTTACAAAAACATCTGCAGCATTTTAATTGTAAAGTTAGTTTACATATTTATATAAACAATAACCATTGGGGAGCATTCTATATTTGGTAACTATTTCTATGTTAATATAAAAAATGTCTATGTTGTTAAAAATAACTATCCTGCAACGTTCTGGGAACATTATTTTATTGTTGCAAAGAAATAAAAAGAGCATTCCTAGAATAATATTATTTAGTTCCCAAAACAATAAAAAGACAGGAACCCCAAAAATAACGTTAGGGGAACGTTCTGTGTTTGCTGGGAAGCCCCAGAAGAAAACGTAATTCTTGGCTTTCAGAACTGAAAATTATAGAATTATTCCTGAAGCAAGAAGAATCAGCAGACAATCAAATTGGACAAAAACAACAAGCTGTTGATAAAATTATAATGAGTTTAATCAATCATAACTTGAAGTACAAATTTTTTTTATAAAAATTAAAACTAATGAGACAGATCTCTGAAAAACAATGAATGAGTTCAAATTAATATCAGATTCATGTCTCTGTTCAAAGTGTTACAGCCTCTTCTTCAATCAAGTCTGAAGAATCTCATGAGGATCCACAGCAGAGAGAAACTTTACACATGTGATCAATGCGGGAAGAGTTTCACTCGGGCCTTCGTTCTGAAATCACTTCTGCCTTCTCATTCAGAAGAAGAGCACCAGAAAAATTACACCGGAAAAACACTTTCATGTTCAGGGAGCTTTACACACATTTTTCCTTTCTCGTTCGCGTCCATCAGGTCTAAAAGAAACATTAAATCAAGTGAGATTTCAAATGAGAGACAAACGTGAAATGAAAAGTGAAGTTCAAAGTCAAGATCACTGATGAGTTCAACAGTCATTTTAATCTCATCAAATCTGGTCAACAACTGCTGTCACGATTATGATCTATTTTAATGTCATGATGATTTGTGTTATAAATCACTAGTTTGGTCATGAAAGAATGTAAATCTGGTGAGCATCAGCATGTTCTTCATCATGAAGAATGAATGAGGAATCAAGAATAAACACCAACCTCTTTGTTCTTCAGTATCTTGATGTTTCATTCGGCAGGTTCTGGATCACTGGCGTTCTCTCTGTTCTCTCCTTCCAGATGCTTTCTGGCAGTTCTGCTGAAAACAAACAAGTTTCATTTCTTACAATCATGATGAGAGAGGAATAATCAATATTTCAGACTCTGAACTAAGTACTAAGGCTAATCACGTTGAAAAATATAGTGACCTTGATCATGTAACTTAAGATTATCAGGTTGTGTACAAAACTAACATAAATCACCTAGTGCTGAAACAAGCCAAGGTTTCCTAAACATGAAAATGCTTCATATTCAGCGCTTCAAATAAACTCTTAAGCATACAGTTTAACACGTCGTTCAGATGCATGTGATGTTTACTCTGATGCGGTATTCCTTTTTGTGTAACTTAAGCCCCTTTCATACAGCGCTCTGAATCTGGGAAATTGCCGGCAAATTGCCAGAGCGCCTTCTGTGTGAACGCAAACACGACCCGGGATTGATGCCGGTATCGATGCCGGGTTGGGGACCTAGTAACATTGCCGTGTTCAGTCCCGGAACGCGCGCTGTGTGAACAAAAGCCGTAATAATGCCGTGTCGTAGTGATGACGCTGAAGCCGGGATCGTTCGCCAGCTGTGAAACGGTACGTAATGCGCAAGTTTATGATCGAATCAGAGAAAAAAAATGCACAAGCGTGGTCTCTCACAAGAGAGAGAAATCGCAGCTCATAAGCAAACTTAAGACGCTGCTGAGACATTACAAGTAGGGATGCACGATGATATCGGCACAACATTGGTATCGGCCGATAAAAGCTTAAAATGGCGATATGAATATTTATGCCGATGAGCCAAACCGATAGGGGGGGCGTGTTTCATGTGCGCGTGCGACGCCCATGAACGTAGCTTGAGCGCCAAAAACTTAAACTTACAACATGTCAGCTGTGTGGAGGCATTTCGAAATCTGTCAAACAGATAACAAACTTGCTATTTGCAATATTTGTAAAGCACAAGTGATGCGAGGAGGCGTAAAACAACAGTCTTTCAACACTACAAATATGATTACACATCTTAAGAGCCGTCATCCTGAGCAGCACCAAGACTTTTTGAAAAGTAAGAAGAAGAAAATGCTGGCAAAAACCCATCAGCAGCCTCTACTTCAGTCCTTTGACAAAGCTAGAAAATACAGCAGCGACCACCCAAAGGTAAAAGATCTTAACGACAAAATAATTGAATTTATTTCATTTGATAACCAGCCGTTTAGCGTGGTGGAAGACGTTGGCTTCAGGAGGCTAATGATGTACCTAGAGCCGTGGTATGCTATGCCTAGCCGGCGCTATTTTTCTGACGTGGCCTTACCTGAACTTCAGAGTGTTGTCGCCAGTCACATTGAAAAGCTCCTCGCCGGCGCTTGTCACATTAGCTTCACCACGGACATTTGGACATCAAGCGTGAGTCCTGTAAGCATGTTGTGCCTCACTGCCCAGTGGATAGATGAAGATTTCACCCTTAAAAAAGCTGTCCTACACTCACAGGAATGCTCCGGTTCTCACACAGCAGCTGCAATTGCGTCCGCATTTGAAAGTATGTTTGGGAAATGGAAAATAGAAAGAGAACGAGTGCATGTCGTGCTACGTGACAATGGCCGTAACATGGCTAAAGCTATGATGGAGTTTGGTGTGGCAACTCTACCGTGCATGGCACACACACTGCAACTGGCGGTGCATGACGGTGTCCTGTCTCAGCGCAGCGTGGCGGATGTTGTGGCTGTGGGACGGAGAATAATTGGACATTTCATGCACTCCTAGTTGGCATACAGTCAGCTGGAGGATGTACAGAAAGAGCTCGGAATGTCGGTTAAACGACTTCAACAGGATGTCGCTACCAGATGGAATTCGACATTTTATATGATGCGAAGCTTGGTCGAGCAGAAAAGGGCACTAGGTGCTTATGCCGCTGATTTCGAGCTTCCTGCAACTTTGACGGCAAATCAGTGGGGAATTATAGAAAATATGATCACACTTCTTTCCCCCCTTTGAGCAGCTGACCAGAGATATAAGTTCAGCAGAGGCCTCTGCTGCTGATGTGATCCCCGCGGTTGTGGCACTGACACGACTGCTTGGCCGGCCGAGTGACACGGACAGAGGAGTGCAGACTACCAAAACTACCCTGCTGGAAGCCGTCAATCGTCGCTTCAACGGTGTGCATTGTGAGGCACTTTATTCTGTTGCAACCATGCTTGATGCCCGCTACAAAGGCCGGTACTTTGACGAGGAAAAAAAGAGGAGTGCTCGCGACCTGTTGCTCAAAGTTTTGGATGACATGAGCGGCAGTGCAGATGCCAGCACAGAGGATCCCCCAGAGAAGAGGACCCGAACAGGATCACTGCTGGATATGTATGACGAAATTCTGGAGGAGAATGTCATGTTTGAGGAGCAAGACAAGACCGCATCAGCGTCACAGGTAAGCATCAAACATGCACAAATGTAGGTTATTTATTTTGTGTGAATATTTCGAATATTCTCATTCTTCAATTTTTTTGGACCGCAATCATCCTAATTAATAATGCGACTTTCGCTATTATTATTCTGAAATGTCATAACATTATATCATATATAACATAACTTAACATATATATAATCACATATTTATCATAATTCGCTATGTGTACGGTAGTAATAATAAACGTGCAACTAATAAATGATTTGATTTAAAAAAAAAAAAACGTTAGTGCTCTGTTAATGCCTAAAGCATAAAGTAAAAAAAAGAAAAAAAATCTGTAAGTGAAATTTTGGTATTCTGTTACTTTATAGGTCATCTCATGCCTGGCCGAACCCACAATTCCCAGGAACCACAGTCCATTGGAGTACTGGAAATGCAACCAGGCCCGTTTCCCTGCCCTCGGTCCTGCTGCACGCAAGTACCTGTGTGCGCCCTGCACAAGCATTGACAGTGAACGGCTTTTTAGCGTTGCCTCTGATGTGATAGATGACAAGAGAAATCGAATGGACGGTGAAAAAGCAGAGATGCTCATTTTTGTGAAGAAAAACCTACCTCTGGTATTAAAAAAAAGTTGAACAGAAGCCTACCGGTCAGCCGAAGTTGTCATCCTAGTTAGTTGGACTGAAAAGGTTTGCATGACTCAAGTTCAAGTAAAGGATAAGATGTCCTTGTATTTTTATTTTATTTTGTTGCAATACAGAGAGCACATTGTTTGTCACTGAGTTATTACTGGACTGTCTGTGGCTCACAAGATAATATGTGGAGCTTGGTTTTAAGTTTGATTATACTTTAAAGTGGGTCCTCAGGACTGAAGTGGAGGTCTGGACAGCTGCTTGTTTTGTGCACTTGAAGTTTTTTCTGTAAGTTTCAGTACAATGCCTATGTTGGGGGATCATTTGGTAGACCTGTTCCAGTAGGAAAAGATGTAAAAAAAAATCTGTGAAAATGTATTTGTATTTATTTTACTCTTAAGGACTGAAGTTTCGAAGTCTAAACTTAAAAATAAAATGTGGCACTGGCATATCATTTATTATTCAAGTGAAATAATTTACCTGTTTTTCAGGGGTGAATAACTGTCTACATTTGTAAAATGATACATTTATGGTAGAATCAGAACAGGAGAGAGACTTGGATTTCTCTTCAGTAAAATTAAAGTGTAAATATATCAGGCGAAAAATGTGTATATATTAGGGCTGTCAATCGATTAAAAATTTTAATCGCGATTAATCGCATGATTGCAGAGTTAACTCGCGATTAATCACATTTAAAGGTGCTCTAAGTCAGTGGTTCCCAACCTTTTTTTGTCTGAGACCCCCTTTTTCCCAAGAAAATATTTTAGGGCCCCCCTTCACATTTAATGATATTTTCGCTCTTGTACAAAATATGATGTTTTCAAACAAACGGCATGTTTACTATAAACAGATATGTTTATGCACAAATAATAGCCTATAATATTGAAAATACAATAACAAAAACATCAGTAGGCCCTTTGTAATTTAAAAATGTAAGCCTAGGAGTAGCCTATAAATTTGCCCTTTTTTAAATGCAATAACAAAAATATCAGTATTCACACTTGTGTGTAGGTAAAAAAAGAATGAATATAGGCTATTAGGCTACTAAATGACTTCTGTCTGGGGCCTCAATACTTGCATGTTATTTGTGAGGCTTTATCAATGTGAGGCTTTACTTTTGAGGCTTTTGGCGCTATAGCGAGCGATAATAAACTTGCGTTTATTAACAGAATAATGCGTCTTTCGGAAGAACATTGTAGCCGGAACTACTTCTCTCTCTGTGTGCGTCTATGACGAGTCACGCAGTTACTGGGCTACTCCGCAGCGGCAGCGATCCGAACCAGGGTAAAATAGTCCCAATGTAATCACTTATTATAGGTGTACCATTGTGATTCAGGATAAGACAAAAACACGGTTTGGAAAATGGATTCATAATGAACTCGCTCATTATATAAATTTTGAACAGAAAAAAGTTAAGGACTTTTATTTAATGCAAATTGCTCAAAACTTTTCAAAATATGACGCGACCCCCCACAGAGCTCGCTGAGGGGGCCGCGACCCCCCTGTTGGGAACCAATGCTCTAAGTGATGTCATGCGTTTTTTAGGCCAAAATATTTTTTGTCACATACAGCAAACATTTCCTCACTATCCGCTAGCTGCCTGTCCCCTGAACACACTGTAAAAAAACACGGTCTCTCTAGACACCACAGGCTCCACAAACAGCAACAAAAGCAAACTGGGCTAACCCGCACCACGAAAACATAACAAACTGTTCCAGCCAATAACTGACAAGAATGATTTGGGGGTGGGGTTTGGGGGGTTAGTGCGCGGATGAGGAGGAGGGAGTGTCTAGCTAGCCTCTGTTTTGTTTGACAATACTTCGAACGTCAACAAGAAGTGACATCACCCAACATCACTTAGAGCACCTTTAATCACACTTTTTTTTATTTGTTCTAAATGTACCTTAAATTAATACTTTTCAAGTTTGTAATATTCTAAATCAACATGGGCATGGATAAATATGGATGATTTATGCAAATGTATGTTTATTATTGAAACCATAGTCAATATAGAGCATGAAGACGAGACATGTTTCAAAGGTCATAGATGTTTTTCAAAGAACTTGTTCATGTCTATTAGATGCATGTAGAAAGAACAAAGAAATACCAGGTTCCCATTACTTCTCTTTCTTTGCACTGAGCAATTTACTAACACAAACATGTTTAGATTTTGCATGACAGGGCAGCTCTTCTGAAAATGCTAAATGTACATTTAGGATTTATTATTACATTGTAGTTTGTCTCTCTCTGTGCCCATTTTGATGAAGCTAAATTCTCAATAAAACTGTTTTCATTGGTATATTTTACTGTTTCTGTTGTCAAACAACGGAATGAATTTGAAATGGTGACTGGAACGCTATACGCATTAAGACATAACCAGCTCTACCTTCCAAGATGTTAAGTTAATCTGCACAAAAATTCTGATAATCGAGCCGTCGTCTGGTGAAATCAAATACACATAAGATAAAGACAATATCCGTGCTCTGATTTCGGATATACTTGTAAAATTAGAGAAGCAACATCTGTGTTTAACTGAATTAAAGCGCTGCTCCTCCGCGCGAGACGCAGAGAGAGAGAGCGAGAGAGAAAGAGAGAGAGGGAGGCGCGCGCGTGCTGAGAGAGTAGTACCGGCAGTACCGGTAGATTCTCAGAAACTAAATAAGGTTTGGGCGCTTTGTTGAAGGGAAAAAAAAAATCACTAAAGGGGTCTGCATTGCCGCTAAGTTGGCAACACTGTGTATCTCCATTTCTCCAACTAGGGGTTGGGCCACGGGTCAAACCGAAAATACACGCTGCGTTAATCGCGCGTTAAAACAATTAGTGCCGTTAATATGATTTTGCGTTAACGCGTTATTAACGCGCTAACTTTGACAGCCCTAGTATATATATATATATATATATATATATCGGTATCGGCATCAGACAAAATTAGTTTGAAAATATCGGCATATCGAATATCGGCCAAAATCCAATATCGTGCATCCCTACGTGTCTTTACGGGATTTTTACGGGTTGTGTGTGAACGCACTCTCTGATTCCGGAAAATCACTGGCAGTGTGAATGAACCAAAATCAAACGAACCCGGGTCAAATCCCGGGCCACTTTATCCATGTATTTTCCGGAATCTCTGTGTGAAAGGGGCTTTATTAACCTTTATTTAACCAGGAAAATCACTGAAGAACAAGCTCTTATTTTCACCAACAGCTTGACAGGAGAGTTAAAATCTCCTGAAAGACATTCAAACATACATTACAAAACATACACATCATACACATTCATTTAAAACATTTACAATCTGTGATAAAAACACTCACTAGTAGTTTATTAAATGCAGAGATTGAAATAAATGATTGTAATTTCGATGACTTTTGAGGCACATTCTTATATTTAATGGTTATATCTTTATCAGTAAATGTTAGAAAGTCATGTGTGTATTTCCATTTTCCTTAAATGCTTGTCCCGAGAGCGAGTGAGTCTCTGTTCAACTTTACAGAACGAGCTCCAGGACCTCAAGTTGATGAAGAGCAATAATTCTGACTAAAATATACATTGGTTTATTCTACATTAATACATTTAACGTCTATGAAAACAGAAACTGTAACTAATGTGTCATATAAACAGAGATGAGATGGACTTGGTAATTGCGATGATGTATTTGTTGTTTTGTTTACTTTTCTGAAAATACATACATATATTCCAGCATATTCCATTCTTTTTACTCTTCAGTATAACACATAAATCTTTTAAAACTGTTTTAAATCTTCGGTCTACTGTTTTCCTACACTTTAAAACTTTTAGTTTTACAAAATTTGGGACAATCTTTGAAGGATGAACAAATCATGGTTTTGGTCATCACATTAAAAATAACATTAAAACTGGATAATATAAAAAAAAATTGAAGAGCTGGAAAAAGTGTGAAGGACTTAAAAGTCCTTGATCAGTGCTTGGATTTTACAATCAAATCAAGCACAGCGTTAGTTCAGACAGGCCACGTAGGCATAGGCTGCTGTCAGCTGTCAATTTGCTCCAACCACTACCGTTCTCCTATTAGACCGGAAGGATATATATACGCGGCACTTCCGCCTGGGAAACATGCTTAAACTACTCACAACCCCCCCACCCTCACCACTATAAGTATCAAGCATATTCTTGCTCATAGCTCATATTCGAGTTCAATAAACTCAAGTAAACTTGCCAAAGTGGTCTCGTCTGAAAAGGGTGTATAAACCCTGAAATGAACAATGTAAAAACTTTTGACTATTTCTGCCACAATACCATGGTTACAGTTAGCTTTACTACATTAAATCCATAGGGAATATTTGTGATTTGTGGACTTAAAAGCCTTATAACTTAAAACTTCGTTCATGGCACAATGTTTCACAATGAGAGAATTGAAAATAACCAGTATGCAAATCCAAAGTGTCAAAATACTGTATGAAACAAAGCACCATTATGTGAGGTTTGACCAATAGAGAAGACATGTCTAATTGTGCCAGGGTCACCAGGCGTGACAGAGGGGAAGAGATAGATTTGAGGGTACCCATTGGAGACTTGATGATATGAAAAAGGTATAAAAAATGAGTGCTGGGTATTATAACTTCAGAATGACCAGCTGGCTTCTCGTTTATTGTTTGTACAATAAAGTTCATTCTTCTGACCTGGAACCTCGACTCTGAGAAACTTATTTAAGACCTGAACCAAAAAGAACTTTGAATTTGCCACAACAGTTTCCAAGTCAGTGCCCATGATTTACTCACTCTCAAGTCATCCTAGGTGTATATGATATTCTTCTTTTAGTCAAATACAAACTGAGTTATATTAAAAAAAATGTCCTGGCTCATCCAAGCTTTAAAATGGATTATAATGAATTTACATTTACTCACAGTCTAGAGCCCTGTATAGTGCTTTATTTCTGCTTTCACATGAGCGCCACCTACTGTCAGAGAGCGAATTTTTTTATCTGAATTGACAAATTACAGATTCCTGCTGGTTGAACACGAGTTAATAGATTTCTGTCAGGTCCATTAAGTCAAGAACACAGACAATAAAAATATTTAAGAATTATATTGAATAGATTGCAAACAGGTTGATGTTCCTGAATTGAAATTTGGCGGTATGGCTCTGTTCAGGGAGTCCTCTGACCTTTCATGAGCACCATGAAATAGCAGAGAGTCAGAGGACAGCAGCAGCAGCATTAGGGGACGCTCACACAGTTTAGGACTGTGAGAGCTAAAATATCCCCCTGTTAACAGAGCAGGCAACATGACATAAGCAAATGCCACGTTAGCATAAGGAGGAGCTGGGGAGGTGGCGGGCAGCAGAAGCGAGCAGCAAGCATGTATGAGCAAACTGAATATGCTTTAAATAGGGCGCCTTGTTTGAGCTTTGGCCATTGAGCAGCTAGGGGAGTTAACGAGCTAATACAGCTCAGCTGGAGCAGATCATCTGACGGGACAGTGTTGTTAGCAAACAGCATTAGCAGCATCTTGACTACCTGGCCTGCCAGAACTGACGCTGACGCTCAATATCAATCAATCAACAAAGTGTCCTGTGCTCACCACACAGCGGCTATAGGTGGAGAGGAGAGATTTGGCTATAGAGTGATGTGTGTCTAACTTACACAGAGGAGACTTTGTTGCTCAGAACATGAAAATAAACTACTTACTGTGATCTCAGACTGTGTTGATGTGGTTTCTCCACTGCATGGATCTTCATGTGTAGCTTCAGGTGAGTTTTAAAAGAGAAACTCTTTCCACACTGATCACACGTGTGCGGCTTCTCTCTGCTGTGGATCCTCTCATGTTTTTTCAGAGATGATGAGTAACTGAATCTCGTGTCACAGTGTGAACACTTGTAAGGTTTTTCTCCAGTGTGAATTCTCTGGTGCCGTTTTAAATGTCCAGCTGTAGTAAAAGTCTTCTCACACTCAAAGCACATGTACTCTCTCACACCAGTGTGAACTTTCTCATGTGTATGTAAAGTTTGCAGCAGTGAAAAACTCTTTCCACACACAGAACATGAATGCGGCTTCTCCTTCGAATGAACTGTCAGGTGTGTCTTCAGGTTTGATGCCCAGGTAAATGTTTTGCCGCATTGATCACATGAGAACGGCTTCTCTCCGGTGTGGATCCTCATGTGATGCGCAAGATTTAGTTTACATGAGAATCTCTTTTCACACTGATCACATGAGAACGGCTTCTCTCCGGTGTGGATCATCATGTGTCTTTTAAGGTATGAAGATTGACTGAAATCTTTCCCACATTTATCACACTTAAACGACTTCTCTCCAGTGTGGATCTTCATGTGTCGCTTCAGGTGACTTTTAAAAGCAAAACTCTCTCCACACTGATCACATGTGTGCGGCTTCTCTCCAGTGTGGATCATCTCGTGTTTTTTCAGATTTTCTGATCGAGTGAATCTCTTGTCACAGTGTGAACACTTGTAAGGTTTTTCTCCAGTGTGAATACTCTCGTGCCGTTTTAACTTGTCCGCTGTAATAAAAGTCTTCTCACACTCAAAGCACATGTACTCTCTCACACCAGTATGAATTTTCTCATGTCTATGTAAAGTTTGCAGAAGTGAAAATCTCTTTCCACACACAGAACATGAATGTGGCTTCTCCTTCGTATGAACTCTCAGGTGTTCCTTTAGGTTTGATGCCCAGGTAAATGTTTTGCCGCATTGATCACATGAGAACGGCTTCTCTCCAGTGTGGATCCTCATGTGATGCGCAAGAGTTAGTTTACATGAGAATCTCTTTTCACACTGATCACATGGGAACGGCTTCTCTCCTGTATGAACTCTCATGTGACGCTCAAGACCATCTTTGCATGTGAAACTATTTCCACACTGAGTGCAGAATTTCTTGGCTCCTCTTTTCTTTAAAAATGTCTTTTTATTCTTTGAGCGACTCAAAGGTTTTCCTCCAGGTTTGACATGATGTTCCTCCTCCACTTCACTCAGTTCTTCACTCTCCTCCTCCACTTCACTCAGTTCTTCACTCTCCTCCTCCACTTCACTCAGTTCTTCACTCTCCTCCTCCACTTCACTCAGTTCTTCACTCTCCTCCTCCACTTCACTCATTTCTTCACTCTCCTCCTCCACTTCACTCAGTTCTTCACTCTTCTCGCTCTCTTCCATCAGGTCTGAAATGAAAGAAAAATGTATTAAATAAAATTTTCAGTACATCAAAATAATTCATTGAGAGAAATATAAAGTGAAAGGACATGAAAGTGAGCCCTGATGTAATGGTAGAAACTAGACAACTGTTATAAAATATTATGATAATTTGATGCCTTTTTATAAATTGATTATTTGTCCTTGAAACTTTTCATGAATGAGGTAAATTTATCTGACACACTCAGTGCTGATTCATCAACGCTGTTATCAACGTTACTGTAAGAAGAATCTTCTAAAATTTTGGTAACGTTGTTGCAAATTGGGAACGTATGTAAAATAAAACAGTTAAATTAGTATTAACTTGATCTGATGTTGACAATCAATATAACAATTTCTCAAACCTCCCTTTACTGAACATTTGTTGAAGAAAAACCCCAGAACATTCTGTACCATTTCATAGTTTAACTGTTTATCTAAAAGTGATGAAGTGCTTGAATGTTTCTAACATGAATGTTCTTCAGCATCATGAATGAATGAAGAATAAACACCAACCTCTTTGTTCTTCAGGATCTTCAGTGTGTTTCATTCTGCAGGGTTCTGGATCACTCATGTTCTCACTGTCCTCTTTAATAAACTCAGTCTTTGCAGATTTCAGCTCTTCCTGAAGCTCTGATGCGCGTCTTCACTTGTAGCTGATGGGAATTTACAGCATTTATTGGAGAATTTATGAGGGAGGAGCTTCACTGACCATGTGACTGATGTGGGAGGAGCTTCACCAATGATGTGGCTGCTGTGGGAGGAGCTTCAACGATAATGTGCTGCTGTGGGAGGAGCTTCATTGATGATGCAATTGGTGTGGGAGGAGCATCTGCCCAAAATCTAAAATATATTGTTACTGAGTTTTATATACTAAATGACACTTCTATGCAACAAACAAATGCCACTTCTAAAATATTATGATCATTTGCAGAATGAATTTTTATAAATTGCTTATATGTCCTTGAAACTTACCATGAATGAGGTAAATTTATCTTACAATTATTATTTTCTAAAATATTATCGAATCTAAATCCAGGCACGAATCCCATTGTTACAATACTGCCATATTTTGACACCAACCTTGATATTGATATTTATTTTACTAAAAACGTTTTGAATTATTAATGGCCGTTCACACTAGACTTTTCCTTGTACTGACTTCCATTCATACGCATGTGAAAGTGGTATCACCTCTACGCACGGCATGGGCTCTGGAACCACACTCCTTGATGAGAGAGGATGGACTCTTCACCACTCTGGAGTTGCCCATGATGAGAGGCAGCAGGCTGGTGTGGGTTTGCTTATAGCCCCCCAGCTCAGCCACCACGTGTTGGAGTTCACCCCGGTGAATGAGAGGGTTGCTGGTTGGCTTGCGGGACTCCTGAGGCAGCTGACGGGTACCGACAGGCCAAGCGGACTGCAGCCCGGGTGGTTGTGGAGGCAAAAACTCAGCGCCTGGGAGGAATTCGGTGAGGCCATGGAGATGGACTATCGGCTGGCCTCGAAGGAATTCTGGCAAACCGTCCGGCGCCTCAGGAGGGGGAAGCAGTGCCCTACCAACACTGTTTACAGTAGAGGTGGGGAGCTGTTGACCTCAACTGGGGATGTCATTGGACGGTGGAAGGAATACTTCGAGGATCTCCTCAATCCCGTCACATCTTCCAGTGAGGAAGCAGAAGCTGAGGGCTCAGAGGTGGACTCGTCCATCACCTGGGCTGAAGTCACCGAGGTAGTCAAGAAACTCCTCGGTGGCAAGGCACCGGGGGTGGATGAGATCTGCCCTGAGTACCTCAAGTCTCTGGATGTTGTGGGGCTGTCTTGGCTGACACACAGAGGACACACACAGCATCGTGTGGCAGTTGGGGACAAAGTGCCTTTGGACTGGCAGACCGGGGTGGTGGTCCCTCTTTTTAAAAAAGGGGACCGGAGGGTGTGCTCCAACTACAGGGGTATCACACTTCTCAGCCTCCCTGGGAAAGTCTATGCCAGGGTACTGGAGAGGAGAATATGGTCGATAGTAGAACCTCGTATTCAGGAGGAACAGTGCGGTTTTCGTCCCGGTCATGGAACACTGGACCAGCTCTATACCCTCTACAGGGTGCTGGAGGGTTCATGGGAGTTTGCCCAACCAATTCACATGTGCTTTGTGGATTTGGAGAAGGCATTCGACTGTGTCCCTTGTGGCATCCTGTGAAGGGTGCTCCGGGAGTATAGGGTCCGGGGTTCTTTGCTAAGGACTGTCCGGTCCCTGTACGACCGGAGCAGGAGCTTGGTTCGCATTGCCGGCAGTAAGTCAGACTTGTTCCCTGTGCATGTTGGACTCCGGCAGGGCTGCCCTTTGTCACCGGTTCTGTTCATAATTTTTATGGACAGAATTTCTAGGCGCAGCCAGGGGCCAGAGGGTGTCAGGTTTGGGGACAACACGATTTCGTCTCTGCTCTTTGCGGATGATGTTGTCGTGCTGGCCCCATCAGACCAGGACCTTCAGCATGCACTGGGACGGTTTGCAGCCGAGTGTGAAGCGGCTGGGATGAGAATCAGCACCTCCAAATCTGAGGCCATGGTCCTCAGTCGGAAAAGTGTGGCTCGAGCCGAGCCTGAGACGCGCGTCTCACGCAGGCAGTATGCAAACTCCAACCTGTTAACATGGGAGCCAAAATGAAAACGGACATGCCACGCAGCCAGTGTGTCGCCGGCCTTATTCAAGCCAGTGTTGTTTTTGGCAGCCCTTTTAGTTTTAGTCTTAGTCTTTTGGACAAAAATGCTTTTTAGTTTTAGTCACATTTTAGTCACTTATAAACTTGATAGTTTTAGTCAAATGTTAGTCGACGAAAACACAAAAAGGTTTTAGTCGACGAAAACGCAAAAAAGTTTTAGTCAAGTTTTAGTAAAAAAATTAAAAAAAGTAGTCTTTAACAAATTTAGGTTAAAAAGTATTGGAAATGGGCTTAGGTTTGACATAGAATAGCAAAGTAGGCCTAATCAATATACAAGACTGAACCACATAGATGTGAAATATAAAGGCTATCATGATCATTTTGCCAACAATGAACCATGGGTTTGTTTAGTTTATAATACGTTTTATTTTTAACTTAAACAAATACAACATGTAACATTCAAAACTCACTGGCTTAGACAGCATTTGAAGAAAAATAAACAACAGTTTTCTGTAGCCTTCTGTGCGAATTTATTCAATAGAATTAATAGATTATCTCCTGATGTGTGCTGCTTAATATCACACACTCCGCCGTGACAAATGAAAAAAACGCGACGGCATATGGTACAATTGGCCTTGTATTCATTGTCCCTCACGAATTCTAGCCACGGGTATTTTAATCCCATTAAATTTTACATTTCTGTGCTCTTTTCTTTTTCGCCGGCTGCTCGGAGGTAGTCATTTTTACATTTCCCGCTGTTGTCACTTGTCGTCATCGTTGCTGCGATACGTGACTCACAATGACTGAAACGACCAATTAAAAGGGCATTATCTGATGATGTTCCAAGATGTTAAAAACGCTACGCTGATCAGACAAACAGGGGGAGAAATTAGTATCTACCGCACAGTCGGGTTTTTTTCTCAAAGACTACAAATGTCTTCGTTCATAGTCTGACATATTAGAAGCTATGTGTCTGTCATGGATTTGCACTGAATTGATTCTCAAATACAGGATGATTACATATTATATGGAACGGTTGGCAACCATCAGACTTGTAATAATTTTCGTTCCGTCTCGTCAACGAAAACTCGAAAAAGTCTCGTCTTGTTTTAGTCACCTTAGAGCCATTTTTAGCTAGTCATCGGCGCGTTATCGTCATAAAAAAAAGGTGCGTCAACGAACTCATTTCGTTATCGTCATCATTGACGAAAACAACACTGACTCAAGCGTGAATGAGAACCGTTTCGCGGGGGATCCCAGGTGTGCAAAAAAAATAAATAAAATAAAAAATAAAATTTCAAATGTCAAATTTTCAAATCGAATACCAACCCACCGAACAAATATTCGGGTCCAGCCCTACTGGGCGATCCCTTAGAGATAGGGTGAGAAGTTCGGTCACTCTGGAGGAGCTCAGAGTAGAGCCTCCTTCACATCGAGAGGGGTCAGCTGAGGTGGCTCAGGCATCTGTTCCGGATGCCTCCTGGACACCTTCCCGGGAAGGTGTTCCGGGCACGTCCCACTGGGAGGAGACCCTGGGGAAGACCTAGGACATGCTGGACGGTCTATGTCTCCCGGCTGGGAGGTCTGGGCATCTCTGCTTAGACTGCTGGCCCCGGATAAGTGGAAGAAGATGGATGGATAGTAGCCAACAAATACCCTCAGTCTGCTGACACCAATGAAATGAGCTTTAAGTGTCAATTTACAGGAGATCTGAAGACATCAGCATAATAAATGAGGTGAAAACAGGAACTATTGTCATGAAATAAAGAGTGTTTTCAGCAGATCTTGATGAGCCTCAGACTATCAACACTCATTCAACAAGCCATTCAGGATCATCAGCAGATCATCTCACTTTATTCTGAGTGTTTGCTGTTAGAAACACATTATTTGAGTCAGGATACATGATAAAAGTCTGTTAAACTGCTCCATTGAAAGACAATACTGTTATTTCTCACAGTATGACATGGATAAAACATCAATAACACAAAACAATGACACTCATCTTCATCAACCACTACAGATAAATAATTACAGCAGCATAATGTCCAGATCAATCTAAATATAGTTTGATCTTATAATAACTACATTAATCACTACACAGTAAATTTGAAATCCGGAAATCAACACCAATATACTTAATTTCAACACTTTAAAAGTGTAAATATGGGAACAAACCTCAAAGTGTTAGTTCGACACTTTCAAGAGTGTTGCCTCTCGCAACACTGACACAGAGTTACAACATGGACACTAAGAGAGTAAAATATGAACAACAATTCTGCATTACCTACTTTAAAGAACTGTAAAATACACTGACAAATCATGTAATCTGAAAAAAAAATTAATTCACTTTGAAATAAACACTTCACTTTATATTACTCTTTCAAAACAATCCAGAAATTTTAATTGTAACCTTAGTCTGGGATCATAAAAGTGGTTTTCTCAAAGTAGTCATTAAAATAATAACATTTTATGAAAATGATAAAGATCACCACAAAGCACTATTGTTCCCAGAGTAAAACGCTATACATAATTATTAGTATTGATTTAATGTCTCACGTGGCTCATCATTATAGGCTCAATGTAAAACATTTAGTATCTTTTCCTTTAATAAAATGCATTGCTATGCATTTAAAATTAGTTTAATATTCTATATCTATTAAAATTACAGCTTAATAACATTTTGATTTTTAAATCATTTTAATCAAACACTGGTGAAACAACCACTTACAGTGCTATGCATAAGTTTAGACACCCATGCTAAAGTTGACTAAAAAGAGGACTAAAAAATCATCTTTTGGAAATTGAACTTAATTAAAAAAATTAGGAAAAACCCAACCACTTATGTCTGTAATGGTGACTTGATAGCTAGGACTATAACTGTAGCTAGTTGAGAATAGGTGACCACTGTGGTGCATCGGTAAGAATGCAATCCAATGCTCTAACCCACGTAGGAGGGGACGTTCTCGCGACCTTGTGGAACGTTCCCTAAAAGTTGTCTAAAGGTAACGAAAGTTCCGAACCTTTACAGAACATTAGGGACGTTCATAGAACGTCCTCTTTTGGTTATGAAAGTGCTGCAGTTCAAGGTTCCTTATATGACTTTAGGGGGACGTTCTATTTGGGGTATTTTATGGTCACATAACAAACGTTACAAAGAGGACATTCGGGACGTTAACAGAACGTTCTCGCATGGTCCTCTGTTGGTCATATAATAACGTTCCCAATGTGACTTTAGGGGAACGTTCCATATTGGTTATTATATGGTCACACAACAACGTTACAAAGAGTATATTCGGGACGTTAACAGAACGTTCCCATACGGTTCTCAGTTGGTCATATAATAACGTTCCCGTTATTACTTTAGGGGGACGTTCGATATTGGTTATTATATGGTCACACAACAACGTTACAAAGAGGACATTCGGGACGTTAACAGAACGTTCTCGCATGGTCCTCTGTTGGTCATATAATAACGTTCCCTTTATTGCTTTAGGGGGACGTTCGATATTGGTTAGTATATGGTCACACAACAACGTTACAAAGAGGACATTCGGGACGTTAACAGAACCAAAAAAGGAGTTTGAACGAGGCAGTATCAGAATAGAAAATTAAAAACAACTCTTTTATATGGGCAATACGATTACAATTAGGATTTAGTGCAAAATCAATTTATGTTGTTATTACTCTTCCAATTAAATATATATATTTTTTTAAAATAATAATATATATTTTTTTAATAATTTTTTTTATACGAATTGTATTTATGTAATGTTCTAATTCTAGATGTTTATGTTTGTAAATGCTGCGTGACTTTGACGTGTTTTAATGCGCGTGCTCGTGAACGTCCGAGACGCTTTTTCAAACACTGGAGGGCATAGAGTCGCCATGGAAACGGCGGGCCACCACTGCAACTGACGAGCAGCTAAACCCTCTCTCGTGGTGTTTTTATTGCTTTCAGGTGAGTTTAGTTTCTTAAATCACACGAATAATACACACAAGTGTGCTTGACATTTATCTTATTTGTAATTGACACGCTTCTGTTGAATTTTTACTTATAGAAATGCTTTATTGTCTTCGAAAAAAAATCCGTTAGCATCTCAACCGTTTTCAGAAAAGGTAACGTAGGCTAACTAGCTTGAGCTTTTGTTTATGAAAGTTTGGGGTTTTAATCACATCTTATATGTAGATTAGATGTTTTTAATAGTTTTGTTAAGGGTTTTGCTTGGAAGTGAGCTCATTTATTTAACATAAACGTATGTATTATTTAACAGAAACATATGTGCTGTTAATCGGTGACGTCACTTACATGGAGCGCTAAAATCGGCTGAAACTAGTTCAATGGTAAACAAATATTGATAAACAAATGATCTGTGATTTCAGCAGCAACAAAATAACAACAGAGGGGAAGCTCTACTATTGCAACATTGCTGAAGAAAGCTGCTGCCAGAGAAAGACACAGGTAAACTGAGGAAGCCCATTAAATAACTTTAAATCCATTTTCTCACAATGTTTTTCACCTAACGTTATATCACCATGCATCTGTTTTCTTATTTATTTTATTTGTTTAATTTATTTTAAGAAGGTTTTGACATCCAAACGTAAGTGACACTGTTGGAGCAATATGAATAAGTAAACCTAAAAACATAAATTCTGTTATGCTAATTTATTCTTTCTATTTTCCTTGCCTTTAAATAAACCTGGCAAGCGGTTTGTTGTGTTCCTAGATCCTTCCATGCTGATGGCCTGCACAGTAGCAGAGTTGGAGCAGATCAACATCTCTATGGCGCTGTGAACCCTATGACTTGTAAGTAAAACTTTCAACTAATGTCAAACATACAGTATTGGTATTAACGGCATGATAACGACACCAAACACACCGCCAAGATGACAACTGCCTTGATAAAGGTGTAGGTGATGGAGTGGCCAGTATGTCTCCAGATCTGAACCCTAATGAGCAACTGTGGGGCTTCCAGAAGCAGAAGGTGGAGAAGCGCCATGTGTCTAACAGCCAGCAAATCTGTGATGTCATTATGGAGGAGTGGAAGAGGATCCCAGCAACAACCTGTGCAGCTTAGTCTTAGTGATGGGAAGTCCGGATAATTTTACTGGCTCTCTTGTTTGTTCTCGTTCATCAAAATGAACAAATCTTTTTTTCAAGTCATTTCGTTAATTTAAGGGGCTTTAAATGTTATACTTTTAAAGGTGCTCTAAGTGATGTTGGGTGTCGTCACTTCTTGTATGAATGTGCTCAGCACCACTGCTCACTATACACAGAATACGCGCGATTTATTACCACTATTATTTATGCATTTAAGATTGAATTCAGTGTCTGTAGTTATATCCCTTTGTGGTGTGTATTCTTCTAATTTCAGCTCCTGAGTCCATTTTGGGGTGATGGTCAAGACAGAACCAAACGAAAGCTGGACTGTAACCTACTGGCCTATACATGGATTTCTCGGCGACGTCATCACTGCTTGCGCACGCAACCAGGAGGCAGAAAAGACCCGCGGTCTTCGTACCAGAGTAAAGGGTTTAGGCTAGTAGCATAGTGGTGGTGTTGTCGCTAAGTCAAAATGCTAATTATCATGTTAGACTAAGTTAGTAATGTAACAGCCAATGTTAGCAGTGCAGCATCTATAGAGCCGGTTTTGCTTTTATATAATTTAACCTTGTTTACGTTACTTTACGACCTGCAACATTTCATGACTGCACACATATAACGTGGCGATTATATAAAAAAAACGTACTCTCAGCAATGGTGAGATCTTGCCGGATCCCTACGCAATACATGACGATCTTTGGATTGTGGATGACAAGAAGTGGCCAGCAATTGTATGGCCTGATATATATAAATATCTTATTCGAAATCCATGTATACACTACTGTTCAAAAGTTTGGGGTTGGTAAGATTTTTATGTTTTTGAAAGCAGTCTCTTGTGCTCAAAAACTCTGTAAAACAGGAATATTATGAAATATTATTGGAACATACATTTTAAAATGCATTCAAAAAGAAAACGTGTAATTTATCAAAGCTGAATTTTCAGCATCATTTCTCCAGTCTTTAGTGTCACATGATCCTTCACAAATCATTCTAATATGATGATTTGACGCTCAAGAAACATTTCTGATAATTATGAATGTTGAAAACAGTTGTGCTGCTTCTTATTTTTGTGACATATTTTATTTAGGATTCTTTGATGAATAGAAAATTCAAAAGAACAGCATTTATTTGAATGTTTTCTTGTAGTATACAACACACTTGGTATACTAAATGTCTAATTTGCGATCTAAATGGCTGTTTGAAAAAATAAACGTATTTTTTTCACAGTTCATAACTGGTTGAGCAGTTAAACTCTAGTATGTGCTCATGACAGCACATAATCCATCGTCAAATCTTTGATTTACAGTAAAGTAACGTTATATGTGTGCAGTCATGAAATGTTGCAGGTCGTAAAGTAACGTAAACAAGGTTAACTTATATAAAAGCAAATTCGGGCGATGCTGCACTGCTAACATTGGCTATTACATTACTAACTTAGTCTAAGATAATTCATACATGCATCACAGTATGTCCGGATTTTGATTCGTAAACAGTTGGACATTTTACATAATGTTATATTAATATGAAACACAAACAAACAGATCCAACTCTGAAATTGCAGTTTATTATTGAGTCAACAAAAAATTACAAACAATGCGAAATCTACGTTAATTACAATGTTATTTTATTCTTTTATTACAGAACTCGGCATAACAGATAGCGGTTTTTTGCCTCCTGGATGCGCGCGCATCCGGTATTGTTTGTATACAAGAAACCCGTGTATATGCTTCCTATGCATGACCACATTAATATTAATTTATAATTATAAATATATATATTATTAAAATAATAAATAAATATATATATATAATTGTATATAATATATAATTTATCTGTTTTTGTTCACACAAAATAAATAAATAAATGACGGATCCCTGCTTTGTGTTTTATCTTTGAATGTGTTAAACGTGAATGCTTATTCCTGATTAAGGTTCTGCAAGAACAAGTGTATTCTAGTTTGGTTCCCTATAGGTCCCTACAGGTCTTTGACACCAGTGGGGACGTTCTGAGAACGTTCTGGGAACATCACATTTCCAAATAAAACATGGTCCCCTAAACGTTCCGATAACGTCACGAATGTTCCGTGGAGGTCCGCAAAATAACGTCCCCCGACCCTTTAAAGAACTCCACATCATGACCGTCTCAGAACGTTCCCGGAACGTTACTAGGCGACGTCTTTGACACCAGTGGGGACGTTCTGAGAACGTCCTGGAAACATTACATTTCCAAATAAAACATGGTCCCCTAAACGTCCCGAGAACGTCCCGAATGTTCCGTGAAGGTCCGCAAAATAACGTCCTCCGACCCTTTAAAGAACTCCACATCATGACCGTCTCAGAACGTTCCCGGAACGTTACTAGGCGACGTCCTTGACACCAGTGGGGACGTTCTGAGAACGTCCTGGGAACGTAACATTTCTAGCTGGGAATGCTCTTCAATGGATTTATTGACAGCCAGCAGATGATTATCTGTCTTCCTGAGTGTACAGTATGTGTGGTTCTACAATAAACAATACAAAGAAAAATATCAGCATACAAGTAAACGACAGTGCTGACATGATGCAATAAGTAAAGCTAATAAATGGTAATTAGTACAACTTTACCTTCAAGTAACTTTAGCTGCTTATATCAAATAACCAAATAATATACCAGATAACACACATTAGCTCCTTATTAAATTAAAGAACAGCCTTTTACTGCTGGGTCTCAGTTCAGCAACCCCAAAACATAGTTCTCTATTACACAACCATTGTAAACACTCCGATAATAACTGTACAATGTCAGGTGAGTACACACATAAACACAATAGTAGTGTAACACTAGTAATACTAGGCATTAGCATAATGCTAGCGAACTTTATGCTAACATACTGCATTGCAACTGAGTATCCCAGAGTAGACAACACTCATAAAAAACCTAAGACACCAAAATACACATATGTAAACATTAACACCAGGGTACTCACATGTCTCTGAACGCACACATGCACAGATAACGACACAGACGACAACTATGCACTTCAGAAATATCTACGATTTGCTGCCCGTGGTCACTCTCACTACTAACTCAAAACGATCTTCTTCTTCTTCTTTTGGAGTTTTATGGCTGTTGGCAAACCAGCTGAAAGGCACATTTACCGCCACCAACTGGCCAGGAGTGTGAAGCGTTAACCGAGTGAAGCAAATAAACTAATAATAATTTTAAAAATCCTGTTTCCCTTCCTGATACGTCATTAAAGCACTATAAACCCTTGACTCTTTCTGTGCGTTTTGTATGAAGGTATTTTTGGTGCAAAACAACTGAACGCCTGTGACAGTGAAATGTGTAGTTGTAGAGAATAGCCACACATGTATATCAGTAAATTTGAAGTCACAGAGAGAAATGTTTTAAGAGTTGCAAACTTGTAGACTTTTTTTTTTCTTTTCCACAAACACAACACAACAGTTACACCTTCTCAAATTCTTCATTGCAGGTTCACAAATCCTATTCTACAAATCACAAATTAAGAAACTCGGACGCTCACATTTTTGCTACAGTTGCTGCAGTGAATATGGTGCAAAACGCATTCACACACCTGCATCAAAAAATGTGAAGTCACGGAGAAGTTTTGCTCATCCGCAAATCAGTATGTGAATTCATCCGATGAGAGTTGCACACTTGTAGAATATCTTCACACAAATGTCTTGTATATTTTTCTAGCACAAACACAAGTACATAACTACAACTGCTTGAATCTGCTGCGACGAGTCTCAAACACTGTTTTTCGCTTACAAGTGACAAGTTTCGTGCGCTCTCCCTTTTGCACCATTCATCAATGTAAAATGTGGAGCAAAAGTGAGCTGTGCATCTGTAGAGGCAGAGGGCGGAGCCTGCATGAATATTCATGAGTTTCCCGGGCATGCGCGCGGATCTAATCATTTTAGTTCACGCTCCTCGTTTCTCAGCAGGTTTAATGGATTATTTCAAAAAAGGTAAATATAGTTTTAGCGCGAACTTAAACTAATAATAATAAAAAATAAAAAAAGACATATTTGTGGAAAAAATATGTAATATTTGAGCTACATAAAAGCTTTTTATTTGTTTTCTTCCTAATTGTCCTTGAAATAGTGGTCAAGAAGGAAGAGCAGAGGAGAGGAACAGGAGAGGAGAGAAAGAGGAGAGGAACAGGAGAGGAAGAGCAGAGGAACAGGTGAGAAAGAGGAGAGGAAAAGCAGAGGAACAGGTGAGGAAGAGGAGAGGAACAGGAGAGGAAAAGCAGAGGAACAGGAGAGAAAGAGGAGAGGAACAGGAGAGGAAGAGCAGAGGAACAGGTGAGAAAGAGGAGAGGAAAAGCAGAGGAACAGGTGAGGAAGAGGAGAGGAACACATACCTGTATTTACATCCTGTTTTCGGTCGAAGTCCATAGTAATCGATTGTCGAGTTCACACGCATAGGTTTAGTTACCTATGATCACGAGCGTGAACTCGACAATCGATTACTATGGACTTCGACCGAAAACAGGAAATAAATACAGGTATGTGCGCTGGCTGAATTATTATCATTTTTATCCATATCTTTCACATCTACTGCAGTCAGATTCACCCGTGATCACTCTGAAGGAATCACTCACATGACCTGTGCACTTGTAATGACACATCAAGGATGTTAAGAGGCTAAAAGCAGGTTTAAAACTTGCCCCATTGAAGTCAACAGGGTGCAAATTTTAAAAAGAGGATAACACGGTGTAGGCAACACCGATTTTTGTCGTTGTTCTCTGTATTGACAGCACTCCAAATTTACAAAAAAATGAGCTCAATGTTAAAATTGACCGGAGTTCTCCTTTAAAGGATCCCATAAGTTCCAGCAAGAACTGCAAAGATTATCAATGCTCCACCAGTAACCCTACTATAGGAGAAAGAGCTTTGAGGCACTTAAATTATATTTTTAAGTTCATTGAGTATCCGATAGGATATTTGAGGCACCTTTAGTTTTTTACTAAAGACAGGATTGCCAGACGCAAACCTGCATTTACTTGAACCCAAGTACAAGATGCCATTGGAGGCTTGTCAACCTGCAATACAATTTGGGGGGTGTAAAATGTTTCACTCTAATCAGGGAAAATTATTCTGCTGCAATAAATGTGACAATTAAAAACTAAAAGATTTAAGTAATTAAGGAACTTACATCAGCAATGAGAAAAGGTGACTCCTCTTGCTCTTTGAAGTGTGCCAACATCACAAGCTTCAATGCTAGGCCATCAGTTCCTTCTCTGTCCTTCTTTAGGGCTTCCTTCAGAACAGCTCTTACTTCCTTCCTCCACCTTGTAATCTGACTACTGAAGAAATTCAGGAGTATTTTACCATTTTTGTCCAAATCTTCATTCAGTCTTGAGTATAGTTCAACATTGGTGAGAGTGGTGAAGTGTGACAATAAAAACTTATGTGAAAAGAGAAATGGCCACTCTTTACCCACATCCAGAATGCTCGGGGAAGGCTTTGCGTTGATGTATTCCCGCTGTTTGGCATAAGTGATTGCCATTAGGTCTTCTACTCGTCCTCTCTCAGTGCCCTTAATTCCCTCTCGGCTGAATATATCCAACATCTCAAGCCTCTTTTCCCTTTAATGATGCTGATGTTTCCCCATCTGGATGGTCCTCTGGCTGCCAACGAACACACCCATGACTGTCGATTCTTGAAAATGTAGCTACTGCTGGCTGGTCATCACCACCATCCTCGTCATCTCTCTGGGTGCGTTTGTGCTTCCTCAGACAGGAAAGAGTGTTGTCTCGATTCAAATATTCTACTCTGGTTTTGAGCTGATTTATAACGCTGAAATATAGATTGATATAACGCTCAGCTGGGAATTGGCAGGACCTGCATTACTCACGTATGATTGAAAGCACAGAATAGTCAGGTGAAAATAAGGTTTGACCCTAAAAAAATTCTAACAAAAGGTTTCACAGTGGCTTACCGTAGAATCAGATGTACTTAAAAAAACTAAAAGTTTTTCAAAATGAAAAACCAGAGTCCCAGTTCACCAGCCACTTACTTTTATGTATTTCGGGAAAAGTGGATCACGTGTTGTAAATCCAACAGATCCAATTCTCTGAACTGCGTCTGCGGCACAAACTAAGATGGCGGCGCCCATCGCGCATACAGCTCAACTAACTCGATCGTTATAAAGGTGTTTAAACAACAAAACACTTCCACTTGCATATATTTGACAATCGGAATATCAGATATTTCATGCCATATCCAACAAATTTGTGAATATTTTGAATAAAAAAGGAAAAATGACATAAAAGCAGATCATCATTCATTCAGCTCTGTTCACTGCAAAAAATGCTTTTCTTACTTAGTATTTTTGTCTTGTTTCCAGTCCAAATATCTAAAAATTCTTAAATCAAGAAGCATTTACTAGAGAAGTAAAATGACATAAGAAATTCTGTTTTGTTTTAAGATAAAAAGTAATTTAAGTAATTTTTGCTTAAAACAAGCAAAATTATCTGCCAATGGGGAATCATGCCACGTGAGCATCTTTAACTGTAATGCCGCAACACTTTTCCTTTATTTTCACATTTTCACTTCAATAGTAACAGTCGTAATAGATTAATTTTGATTATGTAGGGGAATAATTAAAAAAAATAGATTTGATAATGTATGGTTTACCAACTCCTGCTCCTTCATTTAAAAAATACAGAAATTGTTGTGGGTTTTTTACCAGAGACACATCTTTTGCACCAGTCTCGGAGTGCATAAAATATGGAAGCTTGTGTTTGAATGCAACCACATAGCAACACCCTAGCAACCACCCAGAGTACCCTAGCAACAGCATAGGAACCACATTAAACCATTTCAGCTACTTTAAACTTCAAACTACTTTAAACTTCAAACTACTTTAAACGTCAAACTACTTTAAACTTTAAACTACTTTAAACTACTTTAAACTACTTTAAACTTCAAAATTACTTAAACTTCAAACTTCTTCAAACTGTCTGGTCCAGCTTTGTCTCGACGAACTTTTTAATCTAACAAAAGTTTGACTCCAAGAAAATAGTAGCCGTCAGATCCTTTTAGGTGGGTCAATATAGGGTTAAACCTCAACAAAATTGACAGTTGGACATACTAAATAACATACTAAAAATCTATTAAAATCTGACCTTGGGAAAAGGGTCATTTTCATGGTCAGAACAAACAAGAAAATTATTTTACATGTTAACATTGAAGTATTTTTGATGATCTGCCTTTTTTAGCCGCATTGCAGGTGTATATTAAAATCAATGCGTTTTAATAAAGAGCAAATGCAATGCATGACTATGTGATCTGCATGGATGGGGGAATATGGGAAATATTTTAAATGGTGTTATATTTCATCTAGAGGTCATATGCTTTAAAACCACTTCATCTTCAGGCCATTTTCTCCAAATTGCAATGCGCCCACTGTCCTTCTATTCTGTATGGCACTGTTCTCACATACTTGGGCCTGTAATCAAGTGCTTGGGCTCTTTGGAAAGTTGAGGGTCTGTAGTTTTGTGTGGAAGAATAACTATATCTAGTACAGAGACAGCATAGCAGAGGCATAAATATAGTTTTTCTTTTTCCTGGATATACCATCATTTAAAAAAAAAACACATTTGGCACTATATGCTGCCATTAGCAAACAGCAAACTGCACAGCCAGAAGGGGCATTTATTGCCGCAGGGGATTTCAATAATTCCAACCTCAAGTCTGTACTCCTCAAGTTCTATCAACATGTCGCCTGCCCGACCAAAGGGGATAGAATCTTGGACAAGGTATACACTAACATTTCCATCTAATAAGCTGAAATCAGATAATTTTACAAAATTATAATTGAATGATTGCTGATTTATTTAGTTATTAATTGTTGCAGCTCAACTAATATGTTAATTAAAACAACTGTAATCTCAATGAAGAATCTTTCTGCACTGAATGGGTGTGCAGATGTTTGATGTCATCTTCTTGAATGAACTGCAGATCATCTGGTCCTTCAACACCTACTTTCACCAACTCATTGATCAAAGTTTCAAGTTTTGCTTCATCTAGCTGTGGTAGTACGGCCTGTATTGTCTTCTCAATGGAGTCCATTACTCATTCTTCTGAAACACAGAATGATGCAGAACAACAAGATTAAGACCAAATTGATTATAATAGGCACCAGTTTTGAGCAGCATGCCCTCCCAGCTTCTCCCCATTAGTTTTGACCTCACATGGCTTGTTATTTGCATCACTGCCTAGGTATGTGAACTGTGATATAGTCCGATTCAGTTGACCATAGGTGAAGTGTTTGCCCACTGTCACTAAGTGTTTAATGTCCATAGCAAGATCAACTGAAACAACCCCTTCAAAGAGGTCATGACCCAGGCATGGAGGGAGTCCTGGCTGGAAAACATGAAAATATTTAAACTGATTGAAAACTGAGTCAAACTTTATTCCACTGTTCATTACCTGGTCTACTTGTGCCACACAGTTTTTGTAACTCTCTGTGGTTCTTTTAGGACCAGATTTGGTGGGATCTGTTTGAAGAGACACTCTGTCTATGACACAGTACCGACAAAAATGTTTGCTTTTACTAATGTTTTCAGTAAACCTGCTAATACTGTGTAATCCCAGATTATATCCAGTAATGGCAATCACAGAGCTTTTTACCTTCTCCTCATCACATGTTCAATTCCATTTTCCTCCATTTCTTTTAAGTCACTGACTAAAATGGAGACATCCTTCTCTCTGCACAACATAAGTTGCATTGGATCAATGGAAGACCTGTTGTGTGGTGCAGTCTCTGCAAGTGTCATGTACATAGCCAGTATTTTGTGTGTTTTTTTTCTGCCTGAGCCCAGTGGGTTCACAACTTCGAAAGAATCCTGATGACAGACAATGAAGATGATGAATCTCGTAAAAGTGTATTCTCTCTCATCTCTCACATCTTCCAGAACATCAGGAATTTCTTGTTGGAGTGAAATTGGTTATTTGTCATGTTTTTTTAACGCACTATACATTCTAAAGGCATAACATAAGTATTATATTATAACTGGTTACAATTAATCATGAAAAATCAATGAATCAATTAATCACAATTAGTCATGAGACCATGCAATACATTATAAGGTGCATTACAAGGCATAATTAATGCATTAAAAAACTTTTATAATGCATTATAAAGGCTTTAAGTAAAGTATTATCCAACATTTAAATTACATATAATCAAACATCTGAATCTGTTTTCTCCGCAGGAATCTGATGATCCTGATTCACTAAATCAATACTCTATAGTGTGTGAACGAGCGGCACCTTGTTTCTTCACAATGAGGATTAAAGCTGATTTCCAGACCCTTTACTCCCTTTGTTCCTCTGTGGTGAAATGACCTGCTAAACTCCATCTGATCTACTGAGATCATCACAACCTTAATCAAGCAGCTGAAGACTCTTCGCAATCACTTCACCACTACACAAGCTTACAAAACAAGGCACTTTCCAAGAATAATATGTTATTTTCTACATTTCACTTCGGCTCTGCTTATTTCTTGGGATGGGCATTTTTCAAAAGATATTGATTCAAATATTTGTTTATTGAAATGAAGTTTAATGAGAAAGACGTTATTTTTAGTCATTGCACTTTTGTCACCATTTCTGAACAAGCTAATGAACAGCAAATACAGACTACACAACAAGCTTACACTTATATCTTGAGATTTCTTTTTAGTTGAAAACAATACAAAATGTGTATAAAAAAAAAAAAAAACCTTAAGCTGAAGCAGAGCGAACGGAATAATCACTTCAAGTTATGACGTGCCTCTTTAAAGTATTGTGCACCAATCAGGACATAGCATCAATCAGCCTGCTGGAACCAATCAGATGACTTTCCTAGGCAGACACACAAAACAACAGAGAAATAACAAAACAATGGTTTCTGCCAGCAGACAGACGGACACTGAGGAAAAAGCATTTGTGACCAAGCATTCGTACAGGGTTTGCCTAAAACTCAGAAATAAGAAAACAATAAACGATAGCCGTTTGAACTCTTCTCCACTTTATTATATGCAACACATAAGATCGCCAACTCCAAAAACCCTGCGACACTCCAGTACCAAAAGTGCACATGACACATGCCTATCTACGGCATGCCCCGAGGGGAAAAATACATTGCATACACACATATACAATGACTGCCAGTACATCCAGAATGAATGCATCATAACATAATCCAGCAAAGTCTGTTACACATTATAAATGTATTTTTATTTGTCGGTCTAACATAAAAAAATAAAATAAAAACATGAAAAGTGCCTCTCTCCATTTATTGGAGAGAACTGTCTCCATTTGTTTATTATGCAACAAAGATCGCTAAAGTCAACAGATTTTACTAACAGACCTACCAATCTCTCTGTAAAAATAAATAATGAAGCTGCCATCTTTCTGAAGTCATTTTGTCCCCCTTGTAATTTATCTCCCAGATAGCAACATAGTGTCGGCCCACATCTGGTAGCACTAGGTTGCTGTCTGGGTCTGAATCTCTGGTGAAAATTGTCTTTTAGACCCACCTCTACAACATTTTCATCTCCTTACCGTAGCCTGATTCACAGCGGTAAGCTTTTAATGGGTTCTAATTTGAGTGGTACTGGTAGGTTTCCACGGGAAATACGAGCTTGCAGCGGTTCGTCTCTGCATCATTACGTCACGTCTGTATACATAAAGAAGGAGTCTCGGCTAGTAGGCTATTCTGCGTGCGAGGTTGCTGCAGGTGGCAGATCATTTATAGCCTTAAATACACATAGTCATATAGTGTTGATAACATTAACAATTTGAGAACAAAGTATAACAATAATAATTTTCACGGTTTGACGTGATCTGAGCTAACTTTGTGATCGTAAGATTTAATCATCAGTTGATCAGAACAAAAGTGGCTGATATGTTACTTACTTGTTCAGATGACATTTTCCTTCTTATTTTGGAAATAATTCCTGGAGGTCATATTTGTATTTCTGAAGTACAGTGAATATCCACACTGGTGCATTGACTGACAGCCCACACATACACCTCAAGACATGATTCATCCGTGTTGATGCACGTAAAGAAGCGTGTGCAGAGAAGAGGAGCAGTAAATGGGGGGTGGTGTGGCACAATGGATAAGACACATGCCTTTGGTGTGAGAGACCCGGGTTCGAATCCACTGTGAGACACCAATGTGTCCCTGAGCAAGACACTTAACCCCTAGTTGCTCCAGAGGCGTGCAACCTCTGACATATATAGCAATTGTAAGTCGCTTTGGATAAAAGCGTCAGCTAAATGAATAAATGTAAATGAAGATATAAACAAACCCAAGAATTTATGATTTCTGTGCTTTTCACATTCACAATGTAATACGCTTGGATTTAACTAACTGCTAAATTTTATTAAATGCAGCATAAACTAGTTTCAGAGCTCTGTACAGATCATTATACAAAAACATCTGCGTGTTTTATGTTCGGGGAACGTTTTTACGTTAGGGGAACGTTCTGTGTTTGCTGGGAAGCCCCAGAAGCAAACGTAATATTTCCTTCTTTCAGAACTGAAAATTATAGAATTATTCCTGAAGCAAGAAGAATCAGCAGACAATAAAATTGGACAATAACAACAAGCTGTTGATAAAATTATAATGAGTTTAATCAATCATAACATGAAGTACAAAAATTCATAAAAATTAAAACTAATGAGACAGATCTCAAACAATGAACGAGTTACAATTAATATCAGATTCATGTCTCTGTTAAAAGTGTTACAGCCTCTTCTTCAGCTCCTGAACATGAAAGTGTTTTTCCGGTGTAATTTTTCTGGTGCTCTTCTTCTGAATGAGAAGGCAGAAGTGATTTCAGAACGAAGGCCCGAGTGAAACTCTTCCCGCATTGATCACATGTGTGTAAAGTTTCTCTCTGTTGCGGATCCTCATGTGAATCTTCAGACTTCATTTACATGTGAAGAGTTTTTTAGGCTTCTGTTTTCCTTTCTCGCACTAGTTTGGTCATGAAACAATGTAAATCTGGTGAGCATCAGCATGTTCTTCATCATGACGAATGAATTATGAATCAAGAATAAACACCAACCTCTTTGTTCTTCAGTATCTTGATGTTTCATTCTGCAGGTTCTGGATCACTGGCGTTCTCTCCGTCCTCTCCTTCCAGATGCTTTCTGGCAGTTCTGCTGAAAACAAACAAGTTTCATTTCTTACAATCATGATGAGAGAGGAATAATCAATATTTCAGACTAAGTACTAAAGCTAATCACATGTTGAAAATATAGTGACCTTGATCATGTAATTTAAAGGGGGGGTGAAATGCTATTTCATGCATACTGAGTTTTTTACACTGTTAAAGAGTTGGATTCCCATGCTAAACATGGACAAAGTTTCAAAAATTAAATTGTACGTTTGAAGGGGTATTTCTGTTCCAAAAATGCTCCTTCCGGTTTGTCACAAGTTTCGGAAAGTTTTTTTCGAGTATGGGCCTGTGTGACGTCAGATGTAACGGAATTTCCTTATACGGGTCCTAAGGGCACTTCTGCCGGAAGAACCGCGCGCGCGCGCGCACTCGTAGACCAGAGCGACAGAGCGAAAGCAGTACGCCCATCAAAGTGCTATGCTCGGCTTTAGGGAAGTCAATGTCACCAAAGAAGTGGGTTTTTGGTTGCCAGGGCAAGACAACCCTGCACAGATTCCCAAAAGAACCCAGCGTTAAGGGAGCAGTGGATGGAGTTTGTTTTTTCAGAGCATCAACGGAGGTTGTGCAAGACTGTTTGTTCCCTGCATTTCGACGATGCTTGTTTTATAAACAAAGCCCAGATCGACGGATTTGCAGATCGTCTAATGTTTAAGGATCGAGCAGTCACAATGATAAAGGTTCGCGGTCGTGCGTTGGAACCGGGCGGTGAGTAAAACTGCTTCAAATGTCTCTGTGTGTTGTTAGCTCGGCGGGTAAGCACAGCTTTTGCTTCACCCACATGGCACGCCTCCAGCCGCTCGTTTTTTTCCGGAAAGACTCGGTACAGCCTATCTTTCTTTTATAAATATAATAAAACTAAAGACTTTTTGGAGATATTAAGGATGCAATACTACTCTATAGGTACTTTAAGATTATCTGGTTTTGTCGAAGCCACAACAAACACAACAAACAAAACTAACATAAATCTCCTAGTGCTGAAACAAGCCAAGTTTTCCTAAACATGAAAATGCTTCATATTCAGCGCTTCAAATAAACTCTTAAGCATACAGTTTAACACGTCGTTCAGATGCATGTGTTGTTTACTCTGATGTGGTATTCCCTTTGTGTAACTTATTAACCTTTATTTAACCAGGAAAATCACTGAAGAACAAGCTCTTATTTTCACCAACAGCTTGACAGAAATAAAATCATACATTACAAAACACACACAAACACATTCATTTAAAACATTTACAAGCTGTGATAAAAACACTCACTAGTAGTTTATTAAATGCAGAGATTGAAATAAATTATTGTAATTTCAATGACTTTTGAGGCACATTCTTATATTTAATGGTTATATCCTTATCGGTAAATGTTAGAAAGTCATGTGTGTATTTCCATTTTCCTTAAATTTTTGTCCCGAGAGCGAGTGAGTCTCTGTTCAACTTTACAGAACGAGCTCCAGGACCTCAAGTTGATGAAGAGCAATAATTCAGACTAAAATATACATTTGTTTATTCTACATTGTTTATAGAAGATTAACATGAAGGATTTAAAACCTACATTTAACGTCTATGAAAACAAAAACTATAACTAATGTGTCATATAAACAGAGATGAGTTCTGAAACATTATCAATAATTCTAATAACATGCCATAAGAGATGGACTTGGTAATTTCGATGATGTATTCGTTGTTTTGTTTACTTTTCTGACAATGTATATATATATCCCAGCGAATATACCATTCTCTTTACTCTTAAATATAACACATAAACTGTAACTGTAGTTTTAAATCTTCGGTCTACTGTTTTTTCCTACACTTTGAAACATTTAATTTTACAAATGGTTTAACAATCAATGTTTAGTTTAACAATCTTTTAAGGATGAACAAATCATGGTTTTGGTCATCACATTAAAAATAACATTAAAACGGGATAATATTTAAAAAATTGAAGAGCTGTAAAAAGTGTGATGGACTTGAAAGTTCTTGATTAGTGCTTGATGTATAAACCCTGAAATGAATAATGTAAAAACATTTGTCTATTTCTGCCACAATACCATGGTTACAGTTAGCATTACTACATTAAATCCACAGTGAATATTGGTGATTTGTGGACTTAAAAGCCATATTACTTAAAGTCCCTGTAAAGGCAATTCTAAAAAAAAATTCTAAACACATTAGAAATGTTAGAAATGTATTACTAAAACATATTACAAAGACTGTGAACTGTGAAGTACTGAATTGTCGAGTTAGACCGTTAAACAGTTTTTCACCATTGCTGTGTTCCGGATTTTTTGGGCGGGGCTAAACGGGGGCTCGATGACGCACTGAAGCCCCTGAGCTCCTGGACACGCCCCTACTTGATGACGCACTGGAGCCCCTGACGCTGCCCCTCCCCTAACAATATAGCACATTCATTCACATCAGTTTGCCGATCGAGAGTTACTGTCAGTACTATTAGTTACTACAGCCTACAGTTTGCTAGCTAGCTATGCCTTCGTCACGGAAATGAGTACTACCTGGATGCGATCATGTACAAAACAGATCGGTGTCCTTATTTAAATTTACGAAAAACGATCACATCAAGAAGAGGTGGATTAATTTTGTGAAGAGCCACCTTGATGGACAGCTGAGGATCACCGCCAAAACCCGCCTCTGTAGTGATCATTTTACACAGGATAGTTTTATAAACTTACGTCGGAGACAACTGGGATTCACAGATAATTCGCTGTTACTGGTGAATGGGGCCGAACCGATTATCTCCCGCCTCGGCCTTCATCCTCCCGTCACGCCGACAACTGGTGCCATTGTCGGCAGTGCGAGCCCACCAATGAGTGTAAGTTGCCTTGTGTGCTTATGTTATTATAATTATAGTAGGTAACGTTAGTCCAGGCTTGAACATGGCTTTGTAAAACCTGGGAGCATCCATTCCGGCTGTAGCGGTGACAGTTGAGTGTGGCAACGGCAGCTTTCCCGCGAGTGGGCGTGGTTTCAGCGCAGCCAGCGGACACGCCCCCAGCGTTTGAGAGCAGAAACTACTGCTCATTTTTTCAAGATTTTGATAGCTTATTTTATGGACTTGCCGGCTTTTTTTATCATTCAAATTTGGCTGGGTGGCTAATAACACATGTTTCTGTGGTGTGACAAACTCAGAACACATACTTAATTTTGACTTTACAGGGACTTTAAAACTTCATGAACTTGTTCATTCAAGGCACAATGTTTCTCCAGGTTTCCAAGTCAGTGCCCATGATTTACTCACTCTCAACTCATCCTAGGTGTGTATGACATTCTTCTTTTAGACAAATTTACTATCGGAGTTATATTAAAAAAATGTCCTGGCTCTTCCAAGCTTTATAATGGATTATAATGAATTTACATTTACTCGCAGTCTAGAGCCCTGTATAGTGCTATATTTCTGCTTTTACATGAGCGCCACCTACTGTCAGAGAGAGCAAGTTAATAGATATCAATCAATCAACAAAGTGTCCTGTGCTCACCACACACCGGCTATAGGTGGAGAGGAGAGATTTGGCTATAGAGTGATGTGTGTCTAACTTACACAGAAGAGACTTTGTTCCTCAGCACATGAACATAAACTACTTACTGTGATCTCAGACTGTGTTGATGTGGTTTATCCACTGCATGGATCTTCATGTGTAGCTTCAGGTCACTTTTAATAGAGAAACTCTTTCCACACTGATCACACGTGTGTGGCTTCTCTCTGCTGTGGATCCTCACATGTGTTTTCAGAGATGATGAGTAACTGAAACTCTTGTCACAGTGTGAACACTTGTAAGGTTTTTCTCCAGTGTGGATCCTCTCATGTGTTTTCAGATGTGATGAGTGACTGAATCTCTTGTCACAGTGTGAACACTTGTAAGGTTTTTCTCCAGTGTGAATTCTCTGGTGCTGTTTTAAACTATCCGCTGTAGTAAAAGTCTTCTCACACTCAAAGCACATGTACTCTCTCACACCAGTGTGAGTTTTCTCATGTGCATGTAAACTATCCAGCCGTGAAAAACTCTTTCCACACACAGAACATGAATGCGGCTTCTCCTTCATATGAACTGTCAGGTGTCTCTTCAGGTCTGATGCCCAGATAAATGTTTTGCCGCATTGATCACATGAGAACGGCTTCTCTCCGGTGTGGATCCACATGTGTCCTTTAAGGTGTGAAGATCGACTGAAATCTTTCCCACATTTATCACACTTAAACGGCTTCTCTCCAGTGTGGATCCTCATGTGTATCTTCAGGTTACTTTCAAAAGCAAAACTCTCTCCACACTGATCACACGTGTGCGGCTTCTCTCCAGTGTGGATCATCTCATGTGTTTTCAGATGTCCTGACTGACTGAATCTCTTGCCACAGTGCGAACACTTGTAAGGTTTTTCTCCAGTGTGAATTCTCTGGTGCAGTTTTAAACAGTTTGCTGTAGTAAAAGTCTTCTCACACTCAAAGCACATGTACTCTCTCACACCAGTGTGGATTTTCTGATGTGCCTGTAAAGTTTGCAGCCGTGAAAAACTCTTTCCACACACAGAACATGAATGCGGCTTCTCCTTCGTATGAACTCTCAGGTGTGACTTCAGGTGTGATGCCCAGAGAAATGTTTTGCCGCATTGATCACATGTGAACGGCTTCTCTCCGGTGTGGATCCTCATGTGAATCTTAAGGTTTGCTAATTGACTGAAACTATTCCCACAGTGACTGCATGAGAATGGCTTCTCTCCAGTGTGAACTCTCATGTGAGCATCAAGACCATGTTTGCGTGTGAGACTCTTTCCACACTGAGTGCAGGTGAAAGATTTCTTGTCTCTTCTTTTCTTTAAAAATGTCTTTTTAGTCTTTGAGCGACTCAAAGGTTTTTCTCCAGGTTTGACATGATGTTCCTCCTCCACTTCACTCAGTTCTTCACTCTCCTCCTTCACTTCACTCAGTTCTTCTCTCTCCTCCTTCACTTCACTCAGTTCTTCACTCTCCTCCTTCACTTCACTCAGTTCTTCACTCTCCTCCTCCACTTCACTCAGTTCTTCACTCTCCTCCTTCACTTCACTCAGTTCTTCACTCTCCTCCTTCACTTCACTCAATTCTTCACTCTCCTCCTCCACTTCACTCAGTTCTTCACTCTCCTCCTTCACTTCACTCAGTTCTTCACTCTCCTCCTTCTCTTCCATCAGGTCTGGCATGAAAGAAAAATGTATTAAATAAAATTTTCAGTACATCAAAATAATTCATTGAAAGAAATATAAATTGAAAGGACATGAAAGTGAGCCCTAAAGTAATAGTAGAAAGTAGACAACAGTTATAAAATATTATGATAATTTGATGACTTTTTATAAATTGATTATTTATCAGTTCAAATAGTATTAGCTTGATCTGATGTTGATAATCAATATAAAAATGTCTCAAACCTCCCTTTACTGACCATTTGTTGAAGAAAACCCAGAACATTCTGTACCATTTCATAGTGTAACTGTTTATCTAAAAGTGATGAAGTGCTTGAATGTTTCTAACATTAATGTTCTTCAGCATCATGAATAAATGAAGAATAAACACCAACCTCTTTGTTCTTCAGGATCTTCAGTGTGTTTCATTCTGCAGGGTTCTGGATCACTCATGTTCTCACTGTCCTCTTTAATAAACTCAGTCTTTGCAGATTTCAGCTCTTCCTGATGCTCTGATGCTCGTCTTCACTTGTAGCTGATGGGAATTTACAGCATTTATTGGAGAATTACAGTGGGAGGAGCTTCACTGACCATGTGACTGATGTGGGAGGAGCTTCATTGATGATGCAATTGGTGTGGGAGGAGCTTCACTGATCTGCCCAAAAGTCTAAAATATATCAGTTACTGAGTTTGTTTTTATACTAAATGACACTTCTATGCAACAAATAAATGGCACTTCTAAAATATTATGATCATTTGCAGAATGCCTTTTAATAAATTGATTATATGTCCTTGAAACTTTCCATGTAAATTTATCTTCAAATTATTATTTCTCAAACATTATTGAATCTGAATCCAGGCACGAATCCCATTGTTACAATACTGCCATATTTTGACACCAACTTTGATATTTATTGTACTAAAAACGTTTTGAATTGCCATTTGAAATGGCTGTTCACACTAGACTTTTCCTTGCGAGAAATAACAATTAATTCATTATTTGTATTGCTAATCCTAACATTATTCTACTTCTTCATTAAAATACAGGTATCTAGAAATAAATAAAAGAATATAACTAGGCTAATTTAAATTCATCCAAATATGAATAATGGTAAAAAAAAAAAAAAAACAGTTAAAATCATCAACACAGAAATAAATGTACATAGTAGCCAACAAATCCCCTCAGTCTGCTGACACCAATGAAATGAGCTTTAAGTGTCTATTTACAGGAGATCTGAAGACATCAGCATAATAAATGAGGTGAAAACAGGAACTATTGTCATGAAATAAAGAGTGTTTTCAGCAGATCTGTTAATATTGATGAGCCTCAGACTATCAACACTCATTCAACAAGCCATTCAGGATCATCAGCAGATCATCTCACTTTATTCTGAGTGTTTGCTGTTAGAAACACATTATTTGAGTCAGGATACATGATAAAAGCCTGTTAAACTGCTCCATTGAAAGACAATACTGTTATTTCTCACACTATGACATGGATAAAACATCAATAACACAAAACAATGACACTCATCTTCATCAACCACTACAGATAAATAATTACAGCAGCATAATGTCCAAATTAATCTAAATATATAGTTTGATCTTATAATAACTATATTAATCACTACACAGTAAATTTTGAAATCCGGAAATCAACACCAATATACTTAATTTCAACACTTTAAAAGTGTAAATATGGGAACAACCCTCAAAATGTGAGTTCGACACTTTCAAGAGTATTGCCTCTCGCAACACCGACACAGAGTTACAACATGAACACTAAGAGAGTAAAATATGAACACCAATTCTGCATTACCTACTTTAAAGAACTGTAAAATACACTGACAAATCATGTAATCTGAGAAAAATAAATTCACTTTGAAATAAACACATCACTTTATATTACTCTTTCAAAACTATCCAGAAATTTTAATTGTAACCTTAGTCTGGGATCATAAAAGTGGTTTTCTAAAAAGTAGTCATTAAACTAATAACATTTTATGAAAATGATCAGATAAAGATCACCACAAAGCACTATTGTTCCCAGAGTAAAACACTATTCATATTTATTAGTACTGATTTAATGTCTCACGTGGCTCATTATAGGCTCATTGTAAAACATTTAGCAGTATCTTTTCCTTTAATAAAGCATTGCTATGCATTTAAAATTAGTTTAATATTCTATATTAAATTGCAGCTTAATAACATTAAGATTTTTAAATCATTTTAATCAAACACTGGTGAAACAACCACTTATGTCTGTAATGGTGACTTGATAGCTAGGACTGTAACTGTAGCTAGTTGAGAATAGGTGACCGCTGTGGTGCATCGGTAAGAATGCAATCCAATGCTCTAATGCTCTTCAATGGATTTATTGACAGCCAGCAGATGATTATCTGTCTTCCTGAGTGTACAGTATGTGTGATTCTACAATAAACAATACAAAGAAAAATATCAGCATAAACGACAGTGCTGACATGATGCAATAAGTAAAGCTAATAAATGGTAATTAGAACAACTTTCCCTTCAAGTAACTTTAGCTGCTTATATCAAATAACCAAATAATATACCAGATAACACACATTAGCTCCTTATTAAATTAGAACAGCCTTTTACTGCTGGGTCTCAGTTCAGCAACCCAAAAAACATAGTTCTCTATTACACAACCATTGTAAACACTCCGATAATAACTATACAATGTCAGGTGAGTACACACATAAACACAATAGTAGTGTAACACTATAATACTAGGTATTAGCATAATGCTAGCGAACTTTATGCTAACATTCAGCATTTCAACTGAGTATCCCAGAATAGACAACACTCATAAAAAACCTAAGGCATCAAAATACACATTTGTAAACATTTACACCAGGGTACTCACATGTCTCTGAACGCACACATGCACAGATAACGACACAGACGACAACTATGCACTTCAGAAAGATCTACGATTTGCTGCCCGTGGTCACTCTCACTACTAACTCAAAACGAAGGCGCTGATTGGCTGATCCCCGTTACCCCGAACATAAATAGCAAGTCCATCTTGTCTATGGTGTTAACAATATTTGAAGTCAAATTTTGGTTCGTTCTAAAATGAGCAGGGATGTGCAACTTTAGGTAATAATTAATAAATAAATAAATTACTTTAAAAACCCTTTAACTGTCACCCCCCCTTTTTTCGCATAGACAAAAAAAAATCACTATACAAACTTAAATGGTTGTAATTCAAGAATGCTTTGGAATATAGACAAATGGTTGGTCTTGTTTTTAAGAAGACATTTGCCAGATTATTGTAGAAGTGAAATAAATTATGAAAGTGAAATAGAAAAAAAAAATTATATAAGTTTGAGTTTATGAAAATATAGAATGTAAAAATATTATTATTTATATTTTATATAAAATATATATATTACAAAATATATTTTACTCTAAAACTGCTAGAAAATTAAAGCCAAAAATATAAACAAGTTGTGTTCCAAATTTTAGGTTGATATCTCAAAAAATGAGCTTTCAGTAAGATTTTATTTGGGCGCAGTACCAAACTTTTTCACTAGATGGACAGCCAGCTTTCTTACTGACCATATAAGGGCGTCTCCATTTTCATATATGTTTTGAGTGATCTGAACCATGTATTTCCATAATTTCATACAATGTATGAAGGATACATCCTATTCAGAAATAGTATGGGTGTTTTGGCAGTATTTGATTTGATTTAAACCTTTAATAAACATAAAAAGAGCACATGTGCGCTATAGCTCGCTGCGTGCCCCATCACAAATCGAGAATCCATAATATTTTTCTTTATATTCTAAACATTTTCAGACCTTTTTTTCTCATAAAATTGAATTGGTGTTATCTTTTGAACTCTTGGCATGAAAACAAACTGAGGTTTCTTCCAATCTTTCATGATTTTTCATGTTTATTTCTATTTCAAAATAAAGGCCTAAACACGCCTAATGAATATGCAATATTCTTGTTGCAAATTGATAAATTACTGCTCCTCTGTAATTTATTTAAAAAAAATAGCCACCAAATATGAAAACTAGAGATTGTAAGCTTTCAAATGATATATAGTTTGTCAATATTACTTTAGGTTTTTACTAAGATATTATTTTTTTAAATATATATGGGCAAACGTCCCACCTGTGGGACGGTGACAGTTAAGGGGAAGGACTCAGTTTCATTGATCATTTAAATTTAATTTTTAAAAGAAATGTTTAATTGCTCAATATAAAACAATTAAAATCACTTCACAGTCTAAAAACATTCAATTATAAGATTTAAATGGCTCTGAAGCAAAGACATTTCAGATATGTTTTGAAGTAACACCACAGATGTAATATTGCATAAGGTTTAACAATTAAAAGTTTACAGATCAAAATACTGAAATTCATCACGAGTCGGATTACAAGAAGTTTCTACTCTGATAAAAGAACATTTAGAGAAAAACTGCATTAAAAATATAATTAAAACAACCCGCAACATGTTTCTCACTCTCAACCCGACTTTGTAATGCAAAAACAAGCTTGTAGACAAAGGAGAGCAAACTGAACTGAACTAAAGCAACTGGCCTCTGGAAGAACTGACACTTTAAGAGCTGAACACGGTATTTCCAGTATTTCTCCCCCATCTCCTCTGGACATGAATCGCCATCACTTACAAATGGTTAAGTAAAGAATTTGAATTATTTTCATACTAAATATGATATTCAGTTCCAATCCCTTTTATTCGCCTAAAACCTAAGCTGGATGTGCTGGGTATCTGAACTGAATGGTGTGTCTGGTGGAGTCAAGGTGCCCTGTTGTGACTCTCTGTGCTTTCTTGTCCTGTATTCTGCCTTATATATTCTCCAGTTCTTCCTTGCTGCTCTCTTTCCCCTCGCTGGGAGATCTCCTCTTCTTTTATTAACGGTCTGCTGTTTCTTTTGAAGGAACTCTGCTCTTCAAACTGGGTCTGCATCTCTGCGCTGTCTATAAAGACACTGCCTTTCAGCAGCAGTTAATCTTGCCATACCTGACAAGAGAGATGATTATGGATGTCCTATGTGTTTTATTAAAAATACAACATTTCTGGTTGTATATTGTCTGTGGAGAGTCTGTGGTGTTACCAGGAAAGACAGTAACACCACAGACAAATGAGCCTAAATCCAGACTTTTCTAAAAATGGAGGCTGCCATCATGATTCAAGTTCAGGGGACATTTTCGTATGTATTTATATATTTTTTTATTAAAATATAATGAGTAACTGGTTAGCAAATCACAACTGTTTACGGGACATAAACCACTCTCCTTGTTTGTTTTATCAGGGCAAATCATATTCCCCAGCCATCTACGCATTGCGTCCTCTCAATTTCTCCCAAAGGTTTTTATGTGAAAAGGAATATAGTGTGTACATGCCCTCGGCCCAACAGCCCTTCTGTTCTCTAAAGCATTCAAGTTGTAAGGAGGCTTCAACCTACACTATTTAGACACTCAGATATTTACATAACATTTTAAAGAAAGAGAGTGATTTTGAACAGCTTTTCAATTGTCAATTTGATTTTACATTTCAATATTTCTTTCAATCGAACTATTTAAGATAATAAATACTTCTGAACAAACTCCAGTGTTGTGCTGGCTTCCACCTGATACTCTAGGTTGAATACACAGTAACAGGCGAGGAGAGCGGAAGGCAGTGGTGAAGTCAGCCATGTGAGCACCAGGTGGGATTACGACCCTCCCCTCAATCCACAGCATCCATTTGTTTGCAATCAGGATTGTCTCTCCTTAGTAAAGACAAGAGTCATCACAAAAATTATATTTCATAGCAATACATTCTCTAAAAGATTTGCTCCACATAAATGACTGTAAATGTAAAACAGGGCAGGGAGCATACACATCTTCCAAGCAGTGCATTAAGCAGCAGTAACTGGATTGGTGATAGAAAAACAGAAAAAGTGACACAGGCATAGCAAGCGATCTGAAATAGCAATAACGACATTAGAGGTGGCTACTAAGGATGAGAGAGTACTCCACATAACTTAAGTTTTTGAAGTGACTGTGCTGTTCCTGACTGGTGAATGACACGACACAAACTGCATTCACTAGTGTTTTCCAGACTAGACTTTATTTGCTTGTGCTTATACATTCAAAGGATTCGTTAACATTGAATGTGAAACTTATCGAGCATGATGATCCTTGGAGTGATGGGGAGAGACAGCTGGGCCTCTGATTCTGCGGGACTGGTGAATGCCTGGAGGAACCTTTTGGGGTTCTTCACTTTGCCACACCGGCGGGACCGTCTGTAGATCCTCTAGGACCCTTTAAAAAGGGCCGGTTCTCTGAGGAACCACACAGGTTTCCTGAGGAACTCTTATATGAGGCACTGTGGGGAACAGTTTTGGGATTTTATTTGAATTTCTTATTAATTTTCATGTTGTTACTATGGTTACCATTAACTTCTATAATGGTTGTTGATATTCTCACTAGAAACAAGATAGAGGAAGTAGAGGCTTCGACCCAGAAACACTATTCCTTATGTCACAACAAGCAGAAAACATTTTCCATTATAACAGAGTTAAGGTGGAGTAAAATTACCTGTTGTTCTGTGAATGTTTACTGGTGAATTCCAGTCATTTCAATAAGAATCCACATGATCTGCAATTTCATGTGTGGTAAAAAATGTCACTATGGGACCAAGTTGGTCACTGGAATTCTCTGGATTTGACCAACAGAAATCTGTGTGAAAGTGACTCCTGTGTGAGCTGTGCTTCATCATGAAATTCACAAATGTGACGCACCTTTACTCGCTGCAACATAAAATGCAATCAATAATAGAATCTTCGCAAGGGACATGTGAGGTACTTAACGAGTTAGAAAAGTGAAAAGATGCAGCAGCTTAATTTTCCATTTTGTTTTTCCTCTTTTCTGGTGGATGGTCCGGCACTTCAGTGATTTTCAGGTCTACAGGAGGATTTTTATTCTTGTTCAAACTTATATTTACCGAGGTCCCTGCAAAGTACAAAATGTACTGTTAGTAATGTTATTAAAGAGATAGTAGTGAACTTAAAATTTCCTCAGTCTTGTGACTTTCCAGACCTGTTTGACTTTCTGTCTGTGGAACCATAAGCAGATCTCAGGCATAATGCAACCGCAGTCACCGTTCGCTTTCACTGCATGAAACAAGTAGAAAAAAATGTGTAAATCATTCATGAAACCATTCTTATGTACACTTGTCTAGTTCAATTCAATGCAACAATTTATGTAAAAATGGATTAATATTCTGTTAAGCTCCAAAAATGTCCCAGAAAAGTTCCTAAAGATAATCAAATGAATCCACAACTCTTGTTTTATGGGTTGTGTTGTAACTGTTCTGAAACCATATAATAGCTTTTATTTATTTATTCGTTTATTTTTTGTCTAAAAAAGACTAAACTTGAAGTTATAATTCAGAGGTCAAATGTCTTATAATCAAATGCAAATGATTAAGGTAAGAAAAAATGCATAGCATTATTGGCGCCAATTTGCCAAACCTGTGATATTATTTTACATGTAAAAATAGCCAAGAAGACTAACACACACACCGACACACAGCTTTTCCAAGGTTAGGATTTGGCCAGGCTCTAACTATAAACAGGAGTGTCATCTCAAAACATCAAGGTAACAAGTTCTTTCTCTCAGGGATAGGACACTTTAGTCTAACTGGAAATATAGGCTTTAACTGAGAAATTATCCCTTAAATTATTGGCTTCAATGACCCCTATATGATTTAACACGTTGAAGACCTTTTTCAAACACAAACCAAGTCCTTATTTCATTTCTGGAAGCCGGCCTAAATAAGCAAGCACTGTTACTGCATCCAGATATCAAATACTGACATTAAAGAGTACATGAAAAGAACATTTCAGTAATCACACTGGTAACTTCTAAAACAAAGTAAAATCTCCAGAGAAGTCATTCAACTCATTCGATATTTAGAAGGAAAAATGTTGATGAATACCTTGATTACAATCACTCATTACACATTGAAGCAGCAGTGGATTCCAATCCACCCCCTTCACAGGTAACTTACTGTAATTCAATGTTGCCTCTGAAATGTTCAGATTATTTTAGAAATGTACTGGTTGTTCTGGGGAAACAAAAGAACAAAGCTGATTAGATCCATTTCCAACATAATATTTATTGGCCAGTAAAGGGCTTTAAAAGGGTTTTTGAGAGAATGAGGGCAGGGGGTGGGTAGCAGAACTGGGCTCTCATTAAATTATGGAATAATACATTTAAAAAAAAAAAATTAAATAGGCCTATTTGTGGAAAAAATATGTAATATTTCCATCCATCCATCCATCCATCTTCTACCACTTATCCGGGGCCGGGTCGCGGGGGCAGCAGTCTAAGCAGGGATGCCCAGACTTCCCTCTCCCTAGACACTTCCTCCAGCTCTTCCGGGGGGACACCGAGGCGTTCCCAGGCCAGCCGGGAGACATAGTCTCTCCAGCGTGTCCTAGGTCTTCCCCGGGGTCTCCTCCCGGTGGGACATGCCCGGAACACCTTCCCGGGAAGGCGTCCAGGAGGCATCCGGAAAAGATGCCCGAGCCACCTCAACTGACCCCTCTCGATGTGGAGGAGCAGCGGCTCTACTCTGAGCTCCTCCCGAGTGACCGAGCTTCTCACCCTATCTCTAAGGGATCGCCCAGCCACCCTGCGGAGAAAGCTCATTTCGGCCGCTTGTATCCGGGATCTTGTCCTTTCGGTCATGACCCACAGCTCATGACCATAGGTGAGAGTAGGAACGTAGATTGACTGGTAAATCGAGAGCTTCGCCTTGCGGCTCAGCTCCTTCTTCACCACGACAGACCGGTACAGGGACCGCATTACTGCAGAAGCTGCACCGATCCGCCTGTCAATCTCCCGTTCCATCCTTCCCTCACTTGTGAACAAGACCCCAAGATACTTAAACTCCTCCACTTGAGGCAGGAGCTCTCCACCAACCTGAAGCGGGCAAACCACCCTTTTCCGACTGAGAACCATGGCCTCGGATTTGGAGGTGCTGATCTTAATCCCAGCCGCTTCACACTCGACTGCAAACCGTCCCATTGCATGCTGGAGGTCCTGGCTTGATGAGGCCAACACGACAACATCATCCGCAAAGAGCAGAGATGAAATCGTGTGGTCCCCAAACCTGACCCCCTCCGGCCCCTGGCTGCGCCTAGAAATTCTGTCCATAAAAATTATGAACAGAACCGGCGACAAAGGGCATCCCTGCCGGAGTCCAACACGCACCGGGAACAAGTCTGACTTACTGCTGGCAATACGAACCAAGCTCCTGCTCCGGTCGTACAGGGACCGGATAGCCCTTAGCAAAGGGCCCCGGACCCCATACTCCCGGAGCACCCTCCACAGGCCGCCGCGAGGGACACAGTCGAATGCCTTCTCCAAATCCACAAAGCACATGTGGATTGGTTGGGCAAACTCCCATGCGCCCTCCAGCACCCTGTAGAGGGTATAGAGCTGGTCCAGTGTTCCACGACCGGGACGAAAACCACACTGTTCCTCCTGAATCCGAGGTTCTACTATCCGCCGGATTCTCCTCTCCAGTACCCTGGCATAGACTTTCCCAGGGAGGCTGAGAAGTGTGATCCCCCTATAGTTGGAGCACACCCTCCGATCCCCCTTCTTGAAAAGAGGGACCACCACCCCGGTCTGCCAGTCCAAAGGTACTGTCCCCGACCGCCACGCGATGTTGCAGAGGCGTGTCAGCCAAGACAGCCCCACAACATCCAGAGACTTGAGGTACTCAGGGCGGATCTCATCCACCCCCGGTGCCTTGCCACCGAGGAGTTTCTTGACTACCTCGGTGACTTCAGCTTGAGTGATGGACGAGTCCGCCTCCGAGCCCTCAGCCTCTGCTTCCTCAATGGAAGACGTGACGGCGGGATTGAGGAGATCCTCGAAGTATTCCTTCCACCGTCCGGTGATATCCCCAGTCGAGGTCAACAGCTGCCCACCTCCACTGTAAACAGCGTTGGTAGGGCACTGCTTCCCCCTCCTAAGGCGCCGGACGGTTTGCCAGAATCTCTTCGAGGCCGACCGATAGTCCTTCTCCATGGCCTCACCGAACTCCTCCCAGGCCCGAGTTTTTGCCTCCACAACCACCCGGGCTGCAGTCCGCTTGGCCCGTCGGTACCCATCAGCTGCCTCAGGAGTCCCACAAGCCAGCCAGGCCCGATAGGACTCCTTCTTCAGCTTGACGGCATCCCTTACTTCCGGTGTCCACCACCGGGTTCGGGGATTGCCGCCTCGACAGGCACCGGAGACCTTACGGCCCACAGCTCCGAGTGGCCGCGTTGAAAATGTAATATTTGAGTTTCATAAAAGCTTTTTAATTGTTTTCTTCCTAATTGACCCTTCGCTAAGCCCCGCCCTCCTTAGTTACTGTTGCTACGCCTGTCAAGCTTTTGCGCCTGGCACGTCTATTACAGTATGTATGCACCGGTTTCAGACATTCCCAAGGAGATAATTAGTCATTTTTGGCGAACAGGTGAAAATCTGTGAGAGCAAGACAAAAGGGACTGCAGTATGCATTCGAGGGATATATCCACGACATAATATGCAAACGATTAGAGAATAATTTCATCAAAATTGAAGCTAAAGCCTAGATCGTTAGGTCCCAGCGCAAGCAGCAGCGCCTCATACGCTGACCATTCAAATGGGAAACACACAAATTGAGGAACAGCTATGTGCATGCACAGCAGGGTGAGTGAAATTTGAAAATCTAATATTTATAAATCAAACAGCTTATCCATAAGTATTGTGGAATAAACACAAGACATTAGCCTGACCACTTTGCAATGATAACATTCTCCCGCTTATATTTTTAGTGCGCCAGGCTAACTTACAGCTCACACGTCGTGGGTCACATAAGTGACTAACGTTACTGTTATGAACTGATTAAGTTTGCATACCAACCTTTTCCTTGGAGATCTCCGGCAAGCCCCCTGATGTTCCCTCCTTTTACTAACTACCTTTTACTTATACTAGAACTAACACCGGGAGAGTCGCGATCGGATTGGGGTACTAGTTTAGCCGTCGATTAACAAAATGCTTAAATATATTTTTAAGTAACGTTAAGTTATGTCAGTGAGCCTCCGTCTTGCCTTTAATCACACTGCTTGATCCACGAGCTGGACAATAACTTTATTCTAGAGCTGCTATAAAGCCAAAACACTTTACTTTTAATTTCCTATTATCAATGTAAAGCTGCTTTGGAACAATCTACATTGTTAAAAACGCTATATAAATGAAGATGACGCCCGGCATTTCTCCCCTTGGGTTTTAGGTTTCGGGAAGGGAACAAAATCCACCACCCCGTCCAAACTTTTAGGATACCAGGTATCAGATTTGCACAATCCATACGCATAACGCTTGGGCATGTTTCCCTCGCTCGAAAGCTTGCCAGACCTCCCGCGCCTAGTTACGGTTGCTAAGCCACGATTGGCCAGTGGTGGTTTTCGGGCGTGGCTTAGCGAAGGGTCAATTGTCCTTGAAATAGTGGTCAAGAACACAAAAATGGTTTGGCCACTGATCAAAATTTGATGTTGTTCAGTACGCTCAAAATGTCCGCTCAGGACAAGTCCGGTGCTCAGAAAAGGAAAGAAAAGAAAAGAGAAGAAGAAAATAGAGGCCTTAGAGATTAAAAAAAAAAAAAAAAAAAAAAAAAGTGGTGACGATGAAGCTGGAACTAGAAAAGTCAATGTAGAGCAAGGTAAGAAACAGCACAGCCAACGTTTACGAGCCTTGTAACGTAACCTAACAGGCCAGCTCTAATGTTAACGTCCATTACAGGGTTTTTCCTGCACTGAAAATTTTTGGGCGGTCGCCAAAGCCTTATTTGATCGGTGAGAGATGTAGAATAGAATGACTGCTGTGGCGCCCAGAAGGTTTCGACCTTCTGCTTGGTGGACGGCTTCCACATCTTGACTCCCTCCTCTGCTTTGGGGCAATAGGTCATCCACCCCTCCTGACCAATCACCCTTGCCACTTTTGCAGCTATAGGCCTCCGCAGACTGAAGTAACCTGAAAGACAGAATGACAAGACTTTACTCATGCAAGTCATTTGTCACAGTTAATCAATGTAGAATTAATGGGTGCCAATGCTGTATTGATAGATTTGGAGAATAACCGAGAAGATAGTCTTTCTTTTGAGCATATTGTGAAAGCTGCCACTTATCATAGAACGCTCTGTCTCCAGAAAAGCCGGATTCACTGCGCTGCCTCTTAGATGGAGGCTGGCCCTGCAGTGAGACAGGAAATGCCTCCAAAAACTGGCAGAAAGACCGAACAAGTCCTGTATAAGTGAGGAATACAACATTTGAAATAAAATTTAAAAGGAAATGTTAATCGTGAAATGACTGTGATTGACAAGATGCAACTGCTGCTGTCCCCTCGTCCGAACATGTCCTGTATAAGTGAGGAATTCAACATGTATAGTAATATAATGTACAAATAGTTTGTGTTATGTCCTTGATAAATGAAGAGACATACCCAGCCATAGAGGATAAGAGCTCGGCTGCCTCCACCAAGTCCTCATCAAGGACCGCACCGGCGCTACGGGCCAAGTATAAATTTTATTAAGTCCTGTTGGCGTGCTGATAAAAGTTTGGCGTCCACCCCAACCACCCTACGCACACCCTGGCTGGTTGACATGCCCAGTCTATACCTGTTGAAATAAAATTTAAAAGGAAATGTTAATCATGAAATGACTGTGACTGACAAGATGTAACTGAGTGTATACACTCAGATATGTGCACATGTATCTGTGTAGGTATGCACATCGAATGGAGGTGGTTCATGTCCTGAGAGACACTGTGGACCGCATCACCAGAACAAGAAAGAAAAAAACGGTTGCAGCCTTTCTCTTCCTGAACACTGTGGGGCCTGATTGTCTGGTAGTACTGGTGCAATATGTATGAAAAAAAGTCCAACAAGTTATTACATTTAAAACATTGGTGGTAAGCAAACTACTCTTTGTGTCGCAATGAAATTTACAGCTTCCTCAGCCTGGCTCAAGGCAACCCTCATACCAACCGAGGTTTGTCTCTGTGCTCGCAGTATCACGCTACTGACACGGCCCACCCACTCCGCATCCTTTAAAACACTGAAAAGGTGTCATTAAAAATGAGTAAGTGAGTGAGTGATTGAGTGTGAGTGAGTGAGTGAGTGATCCGGCCTGTCATAGAGAATAGATATTTACATATGTTGATTGACAACCTAGCCAGGTAATAGGATAAGTTGAGAGTAAGAGGGGGCGGTACATGAATCCAGTAGCCAGAGACATATTGAGACGGTGTCTGTTAAGACTGTGTCTGTTGCAAGCTGTTAAATAAATAAGTTCTTAGCAACAAAGTCGTTGTAAGAGACTTATTTGACACGGCCCACATCTGGTTGCACTATAGGTTGCTGTCTGGGTCTGAATCTCAGGTGAAAATTGTCTTTTAGACCCACCCCTACAATATTTTCATCTCCTTACCGTAGCCTGATTCACAGCGGTGAGCTTTTAATATGCTCTAATTTGAGTGGTACTGGTAGGTTTCCACGGAAAATACGAGCTAGCCGCGGTTCATCTCTGCATCATTACATCACATCTGAATTCATAAAGAAGGAGTCCCGGCTAGTAGGCTATTTTGCGTGCGAGGTTGCTGCAGGTGGCGGATCATTTATAGCCTTAAATACACATAGTCACGTAGTGTTGATAACATTAACAATTTGAGAACAAAAAATAACAACAATTTACACGGTTTGACGTTATCTAACTTTGTGATCGTAAGATTTAATCATCAGTTGATCAGAACAAAAGTGGCTGATATGTTACTTACTTGTTCAGATGACATTTTCCTTCTTATTTTGGAAATAATTCCAGGAGGTCGTATCTGTATTTCTGAAGTACAGTGAATATCCACACTGGTGCATTGGCTGACAGCCCACACATACACCTCAAGACATTATTCATCCGTGTTGATGCACGTAAAGATAATTCCACAAATAAATGCAATAGCAGATTTCAAACAGAGATGGCGACAAAGAGGCAAAACTTACAGACTGTGAATATGAAGCAACTATAATATTTTTGTATGCGCAAAAACTAAACAAAACAAAAATAACAACTTTATTTATCAATTTCTACTCTTTCTTTCTACGCTGTTTAAGTTGTTCTACGTCAGAATATAAATATGCGTGTGATCCTGACGCAGAACTGGCCAATAACGAGGCAGCGTTCTGAAGTAGATCCCAGAAACACTGCACTGTGTACAACAACACGTGTTGGAGAAGCGTGTGCAGAGGAGCAGTAAATGAAGATATAAACAAACCCAAGAATTTATGATTTCTGTGCTTTTCACATTCACAATGTAATGCGCTTGGATTTAACTAATTGCTAAATTTTATTAAATGCAGCATAAACTAGTTTCAGAGCTCTGTACAGGTCATTATACAAAAACATCTGCGTGTTTTATGTTCGGGGAACGTTTTTATGTTAGGGGAACGTTCTGTGTTTGCTGGGAAGCCCCAGAAGCAAACGTAATACTTGGCTTTCAGAACTGAAAATTATAGAATTATTCCTGAAGCAAGAAGAATCAGCAGACAATAAAATTGGACAATAACAACAAGCTGTTGATAAAATTATAATGAGTTTAATCAATCATAACATGAAGTACAAAAAATCATAAAAATTAAAACTAATGAGACAGATCTCAAACAATGAACGAGTTACAATTAATATCAGATTCATGTCTCAGTTGAAAGCCTCTTCTTCAGCTCCTAAACATGAAAGGCTTTTTCCAGTGTAATTTTTCTGGTGCTCTTCTTCTGAATGAGAAGGCAGAAGTGATTTCAGAACGAAGGCCCGAGTGAAACTCTTCCCGCATTGATCACATGTGTAAAGTTTCTCTCTGCTGTGGATCCTCATGAGATTCTTCAGACTTGATTTAAATGTGAAGAGTTTTTTAGGCTTCTGTTTTTCCTTTCTCGTTCGCGTCCATCAGGTCTAAAAGAAACATTAAATCAAATGAGATTTCAAATGAGAGACAAACATGAAATGAAAATTGAAGCTCATCACTGATTGAATCAAGATCACTGGTGAGTTCAATAGTCATTTTAATCTCATCAAATCTGGTGGACAACTGCTGTGCACGATTATGATCTATTTTAATATCATGAAGATGATTTTTGTTATAAATAACTAGTTTTGTCATGAAACAATGTAAATCTGGTGAGCATCAGCATGTTCTTCATCATGAAGAATGAATGAGGAATCAAGAATAAACACCAACCTCTTTGTTCTTCAGTATCATGATGTTTCATTCTGCAGGTTCTGGATCACTGGCGTTCTCTCCGTCCTCTCCTTCCAGATGCTTTCTGGCAGTTCTGCTGAAAACAAACAAGTTTCATTTCTTACAATCATGATGAGAGAGGAATAATCAATATTTCAGACTCTGAACTAAGTACTAAGGCTAATCACATGTTGAAAAATATAGTGACCTTGATCATGTAACTTAAGATTATCAGGTTTTGTCGAAGCCACAACAAACAAAACTAACATAAATCACCTAGTGCTGAAACTAGGGGTGCTTGAAACACAAGCCAAGTTCTCTTACGAGAGGTTCTCTCGTACTGTGCAAGTCTTACGCTAGGGGAAATCTCTTTTCCGCGAGATACCGAAGCAAAAAAATTATCCTTAATTTTTGAAATGTAAAACGCGTTGCGTCAGCATGCAGACCCAGGCGAGACGACTTGCGCCTATTGGCTGCCATGCGGCAACTGCAGCAGCCTATCGATAGGGCCCAAAACGGACGTGACCTTGGGCTATAAATTTAGCTTCGAGGGGCTAGCTAGCTGATTTTTTATCTCTTCAGCTGAGCTCACGCAGCGCTGGATCCTCTTAGAGAAAGAAGCCGCGCCGTCAGAAAAAGCCTTTTCAGCGGGACGAGCCACTGCATCTGAAGCCGCTGGCCGCGCCGCCTTCAGTCGCCGTTCCTGCTGCGCTATCCGGCGTTATATCCTTTTCTCCTCTGTTGTGTTTGTGTGTGTGTGTGTGTGCCGCCGCGACACACGCTCTCATTGCACTAAAAGAGCCGGGCGTCTTTTTCAAGATGCCCCTTCCTGTGGCTCGTGCCGAGCCCCACTCAGCGACAGGGACCGCCATGTCATCGCGTTTCCTGCCTGGGTGAGAAACATGCAGCTCTCGCGCTCGCCGACGGCGGCTGCCCACACTGTGAGCTGATGTCCGTGGCGACTCTGAGGATTCGCCTGGCTTCTTTCGTCGAGACTGCACCTCCGCCCGCTGCGGTGCCACGCCGTAAGCACCGTACTCAGCGGGTCCCGAAACCTCCTCCAACCCGCAAAAGCTCGCCGGTTCGCCCGCCAGCTTCGCCACCTGCTTTGCTCGAGTCTCTCATTAACGGACAGCGGCCGCCGTCTGCCGCCGCTTCCATCATAGATGACAACAAAGAAGCCACGTTTATGGAGGATTACAGCTGCTGAATGGTCGCCCCTCTCCCTCTGTTCGAGCCGTGCAAACTGTGCCGCTCACATGGGATGTCAGAAGCGGACGGTCACGCGGCTAGCTCTCTTTACGTCATAGGAGAGTTTCCCCGCGCTCAATTCACGCGCGTCACTCACGAGTGTTTTAGTCCCAAAAAAGTTTTTTTTTTACTTTACAAGAAAGCTACCCCGCCCCCTCACGTGCGTCACTCACCGGCGGAGGGAGGAAGAGAGTGTTTTTAGTCCCGCTGAGGCTGGTCCAACCTCCATTTCTCACACATTTCTCATTCCCCTCTGAAGTTCAGGCGACTGGAAATGTCAATATTGCAGTAAACGAGCCCGTTGTAATACATGCACGCCTGCAAACAAACGCCGTCACAAGGCATGTTGACGCTCTCTTATATGCTCGCGCAAACTGAAAACTTATGTGTTCCCCCCCTGTGGCTCAGTGGCGGAATCTTAGGCTTTCGCACTTGAGACAAGTGTTCGAATCCCGGGTCTGCCGGCAGATGAAATTATGCCGTCGATGCTTTCGTTCTGTCAGTTCCCTTAAAAGGCGACTGCAGATGTGTATTTTGCAGCCAACGAGCACGTTGTACAACCTGCTCGCCTGTACCCAAACACTATTTCTATGGCAACTCAAATCTTCCTAGCCAGTCTAGGGAAACGAGGGTGTTCATGTCCCGCTGCGGCCGAACTTACACCAAAACGTCTCGCTCGTTCAGTTCCAGTAAATGCGACTGTTCCAGTGTATTCTGCAGTAAACAAGTCGGTAACACAGCCTGCTTGCCTGCACACAAACGCTGTTTTTACGGCGACCCAGATAAATCCCATGAAGTAAAATCCCATGTAAAAAAGAAAATCCCATGTATTTTCTGCTACTCCGGCCACGGCCGATGGTGTTTTGAGTGTAGTAAAAATGCCCACTGCCCAGTGCACATTCCTACACACAGACACAGCCCGCCCCACAGGGCTCGCTCACAAAAAAAAAAAACATCGACTCATGTCGGTTGCGCTCTAAATGTAGTGAACGTGCCCACATCCCAGTGCCCACAAACACTACACACTGCATGTCTCTCAGTTTCCATAAAAATGAAACCAACACACATACAGTCAGCTCAGGCCGACGGTGTTTCCGCGCCCACATTCACTCACAGACATGACAAATCCCACGGGCCACAAGCGCTCGCCATCTCTCAGCTACCCGCCGTGAGAGAGTTGAGCGCGGGCGAGCTGCCTGCTGTTATCAGCGCCCCCCTCGCCTCGAACGCTGCAAGTGCAGTGTCTATGTTACAGCATACCGAAGTTCTCCGGCCGCCACTATGTTACGGCCAGAGCCCAGATCTTATTCAACCCCTAGCTATTCATGCAAATGTGTGGGCAAAGCTTCCTGGGGTAGCAGAATGGGTGCTGAACATTATAGAAAGAGGCTATTCGCTACAGTTCGCTTGACGCCCCCGCCGCTGTGCGGCGCGAATCGAAACCACGGTAGAAAAGGAAGTAGCACATCTACTTTGTGCCAAAATTGCAAAACTGTTGAGCAAAGGGGCCATAGAGCCTTTATCTCAAGCTCAGAGCAAAGGGGAGCTATACAGCAGATTTTTTCTGGTACCGAAAAAAGACGGGGGTCTCAGACCCATTCTAGATCTAAGACAGCTGAACAAAGCGCTTTCAAAATGCCGGTTCAGAATGCTCACGACCAAGAAAATCCTCTCGCAAATTCGCCAAGGGGACTGGTTTGTGTCAATACATCTGAAGGACGCGTATTTCCAAATACAAATAGCGTCACGTCACAGGCGATTTTTGAGATTCGCCTTCGAGGGCCAGGCATATCAATACACAGTCCTGCCGTTTGGCCTGTCCCTAGCACCCCGTACATTCACGATGTGCATGGACGCAGCCCTCCCTCCCCTGAAAGTTCTGGGAATACGAATTTTGAACTACTTAGACGATTGGCTGGTTCTAGCTCAGTCACACTCAGAGCTCATAGAACACAGGCAGTGTTGGGTATAGTTACTTTGGAAAGTAGTTAATTAGGTTACAACGTTACCATCAATTAAAAGTAATCAGTTACGTTACAGCGTTATCTATTCATAAAAGTAACGCGTTAGAGTACTCATGCGTTACCAAAAATTAAAAGCCGTTTGCAGCGGCTCACACATGACAGTCACAGCCCCCGGCCCCTTTAAATGCACCTAGAAGTCGTGACTCCTGACAATGAATAACGTCAGTCATCCGACTAAATTAACACTGCAGGATAACAATAACAGGAAAGACAGTCAGCAATAGGCTATTTCACATGGTGTTTTATTTATTTATTATCACAGAACATATTAATCAAAATTCGCACCTACCCAGCCCGGGTAGCCTAGGCTACTGTATATGAGCACCATACAAGATAACTCCTGATTTTTTCTTTAACTCTAATGCAGTTATCAAAGAGCATCAAGTGTGCTTACTTGTAAACACAACCTGAGGTAAACAGGCTTGCAGATTTAAATCCATTTAGAAATGAACAACCAGTCAACCATCTAACAGAAATTAACAGCTGCCTGTCAAACAAAAATGATTACAAACCAAATTAAATTTTGGCCGGTCGACAGAAGCTTTTCACCAACGCAGAGTGTGCATTTTACCATTATGTTATTTTCCTTTTCGTTGACAAATTGAAAATAATGTGCGTACTTCCATAATCCAAACACTGTCCTCTCAGCCATCTTGCACACACACACAGGGTCAGGCGCAGGGCACAGACGTATCAAAGCCATTGACTTTACGATCACAGCGCTTCGGCTCCGCTGATACATCCGCAGGTGGCACAGTAGACCTAGGCATACTGTCTGACAAAAAGCAGGCTGCAGTCGGGATTTTCCTTTCCTTAAAATAACGGATTACTTTTTTTTTTAAATAACGAAGTTACTGATTACTTAACGCACGAAACTAACGCGTTAAGTTACACATTTCACGAAAAAGGTAATTAGAGTACTCTAACAACACTTACCCACAACACTGAACACAGGACCATTTTACTCGAGCATCTCGAGAATCTAGGGCCCGGACTGGTTATTCAACTCATGATGGAAACCTTCCGCCGCGGCGCTATAGTCCCGCTCAAAAAGTTTCAAAGGATGCTGGGTCTCATGGCCTCAGCATCAGCAGTTCTTCAGCTGGGTCTGCTTCGCATGTGCCCGCTGCAGTTCTGGCTAAAAGCGCAAGTACCGCGCCAGGCATGGACTTCCGGTCTTTTTCGCCTCAGGTCGATCAGAAATGCATGTCAGCACTGAAACCTTGGAGAGTGACCGACTGGTACCAGTCAGATGTAAGCCTGGGTATTTCCTCGAGTGTGAAGGTGGTCTCTACACCCGCAGACAGTCCAACTGCTGTGGGAGACATTCGGCAGAGCAGAAAATAGACCTGTTTGCTTTGTCTGTCTCAAGAAAACGCTCACTGCCCGGAGTTTTTCTCCAAGAGCAGGAATGCGCTGGCCCACGTCTGACCCTGCTGCCCGCTCTTAGGGCTGTGCCGGTAAACTTGACAACCGCACCACCGCGGTTGTAAAGCGCCACCGCGGTGGCTGAGTAGTACCGGCGGTTGTTCGCCTAAAAGAAAATGTTGTATATGAATGCTGTTTTACATTAATATTATGACACACAAAGCTTTGTTTACAAAAGAAATAATAGGTTAGCAATTAAATGTTATATCGCGACGCAGCCATGGAAAAGTTTTAATTCACGACGAATGAGAGAGTTGTACGTGAGCCCATAAACTTAAGCTTTGTCGGCTTTGAATTCTGGTTTGCGATCTGGTCACCCGATTATCAGCGAATTTAAAAATATTCCATTAGTTATTCCTTATAGAAAGCTTGAATTGTCTACTTTTAAACAAACAATTCAAAACGGAAAATAAACCGACTAGCATATGCTTCTATTCCGTATGAAGTGTGCATTTCTCTCTAGGCGCGTTCACTGCGAAGAGTGAGCATCGTCAACTTCATCTTTGCAGCCCGACACTGACACACACACACACACACACACACACACACACACACACACACACACACACACACACACACACACACACAAAACACTTTATTAATAAACAATTCAAATGTCTCCTTGCTATATTTGACACGTTCATAATCATTATTTTTGCCGGTTCTTTGTGACAGCTGTTATGGCAGCGATCGCACAACAGACATTAGAACATTAGATATTGTATAATTAAATCAACTAATCAAATATTCAAAAATCGTGACTCATCCCTGCATGGAATCTCTTTTTTCTTTTGCCATATCTTCACTCGCGTCTCACCCAAAGACGCGTTATAAACGTTTCTTCCTTTCTTTGCTTTTAGGTCGATTATTTTCGTATTCTTTACTGTGGTAAAGTAGGCTAGCCTAGAAAAACGCTGTAGGTCAGATAGCCTACATTTTTACTTGTACATCAAATTCTTTTTAACACAGTTTGTGCATTTTAATTAGACATATGATAATTGGTAAGGCGCGTCAAATACTTTTTATAAACCGCGTTACACATGCGCGGGGGATTTAAGTTTTGCTTTCTCTGGCAGCGCGCAAACAGCCTAAATGCCTTGCCCTTGTAGAAGATAAATTCGCTCTTCATACCTTTTACAAGTAGAAAACATGAAGATATCAGAAAAGAGATCGATGGTCTCTTTCCTGCTCGTGTCCCACATCCCTCTCAAAGGGCAGAGCGGTAGGCTATATCACGCGCCTTTGTGTGGAAATAAAACGAAATAAAAAAAAATAAAAAAATAGATTCAACTTTATTATATTATGTAAGTTACCAGTATACTGATATTTATTTCAATGCTTTACAGGCTTTAGTGTGTTGTATCTTTTTTTTTTTTTTTTTTTTAAACAACCCCCCCAACCACCGCAACACCACCGGTATTTGGGTCCATTACTACCGCGGTGGTAAAAAACTGCCACCGTCACAGCCCTACCCGCTCTATGCTTAAAAGCCATATTACTTAAAACTTCATGAACTTGTTTGTTCAAGGCACAATGTTTCTCCTTGTTTCCAAGTCAGTGCCCATGATTTACTCACCCTCAAGTCATCCTAGGTGTGTATGACATTCTTCTTTTAGACAAATACTATCGGAGTTATATAAAAAAAAATGTCCTGGCTCTTCCAAGCTTTATAATGGATTATAATGAATTTCCATTAACTCGCAGTCTAGAGCCCTGTATAGTGCTTTATTTCTGCTTTACATGAGCGCCACCTACTGTCAGAGAGCGCAAGTTAATAGATATCAACCAATCAAAAAAATGTTGTGTGCTCACCACACACCGGCTATAGGTGGAGAGGAGAGATTTGGCTATTGAGTGATGTGTGTCTAACTTACACAGAAGAGACTTTGTTGCTCAGCACATGAACATAAACTACTTACTGTGATTTCAGACTGTGGTGATGTGGTTTCTCCACTGTATGGATCTTCATGTGTCGCTTCAGGTGAGTTTTAAAAGAGAAACTCTTTCCACACTGATCACACGTGTGTGGCTTCTCTCTGATGTGGATCCTCTCATGTGTTTTCAGAGATGATGAGTGACTGAAACTCTTGTCACAGTGTGAACACTTGTAAGGTTTTTCTCCAGTGTGGATCCTCTTATGTGTTTTCAGAGATGATGAGTGACTGAATCTCTTGTCACAGTGTGAACACTTGTAAGGTTTTTCTCCAGTGTGAATTCTCTGGTGCCATTTTAAATGCTCCGCTGTAGTAAAAGTCTTCTCACACTCAAAGCACACATACTCTTTCACACCAGTATGAATTTTCTCATGTCTATGTAAATATGGCAGCCGTGAAAAACTCTTTCCACACACAGAACATGAATGTGGCTTCTCCTTCGTATGAACTATCAGGTGTGACTTCAGGTGTGATGCACAGAAAAATGTTTTGCCGCATTGATCACATGTAAACGGCTTCACTCCGGTGTGGATCCTCATGTGTTCTTTAAGGTATGAAGATCGACTGAAATCTTTCCCACATTTATCACACTTAAATGGTTTCTCTCCAGTGTGGATCCTCATGTGTAGCTTCAGGTGACTTTTAAAAGCAAAACTCTCTCCACACTGATCACACGTGTGCGGCTTCTCTCCAGTGTGGATCATCTCATGTGCTTTCAGATGTGATGATTGACTGAATCTCTTGTCACAGTGTGAACACTTGTAAGGTTTTTCTCCAGTGTGAATTCTCTTGTGCCGTTTTAAACACTCCGCTGTAGTAAAAGTCTTCTCACACTCAAAGCACTTGTACTCTCTCACACCAGTATGAATGTTCTCATGTCTATGTAAACTATCCAGCAGTGAAAAACTCTTTCCACACTCAGAACATGAATGCGGCTTCTCCTTTGTATGAACTCTCAGGTGTGTCTTCAGGGCTGATGCACTGAGAAATGTTTTGCCGCATTGATCACACGAGAACGACTTCTCTCCAGTGTGGATCCTCATGTGACGCGCAAGATTATATGTGTATGAAAAACTCTTTCCACACTGATCACATGAGAACGGCTTCTCTCCAGTATGAATTCTCATGTGGCGCTCAAGACCATCTTTGCTTGATAAACTCTTTCCACACTGAGTGCAGGTGAAAGATTTCTTGGCTCTTCTTTTCTTTAAAAATGTATTTTTAGTCTTTGAGCGACTCAAAGGTTTTTCTCCAGGTTTGACATGATGTTCCTCCTTCACTTCACTCAGTTCTTCACTCTCCTCCTTCACTTCACTCAGTTCTTCTCTCTCCTCCTTCACTTCACTCAGTTCTTCTCTCTCCTCCTCCACTTCACTCAGTTCTTCACTCTCCTCCTCCACTTCTCTCAGTTCTTCACTCTCCTCCTTCACTTCTCTCAGTTCTTCTCTCTCCTCCTTTACTTCCATCAGGTCTGAAATGAAAGAAAAATGTCTTAAATAAAATTTTCAGTACATCAAAATAATTCATTGAAAGAAATATAAATTGAAAGGACATGAAAGTGAGCCCCGATGTAATGGTAGAAAGTAGACAACCGTTATAAAATATTATGATAATTTGATGCCTTTTTAAAATTGATTATTTATCAGTTAAAATAGTATTTAGCTTGATCTGATGTTGATAATCAATATAAAAATGTCTCAAACCTCCCTTTACTGAACATTTGTTGAAAACAAACAAAAAACATGCTGTACCATTTCATAGTTGAACTGTTTATCTAAAAATGATGAAGTGCTTGAATGTTTCTAACATGAATGTTCTTCAGCATCATGAATGAATGAAGAATAAACACCAACCTCTTTAATAATAATAATAATAATAATACATTTTATTTAGAAAAGCGCCTTTCATTGTACCCAAGGACACTGTACAAATTGGTATAGTAAAGAACAAAGAAATACAAAAAAAACTAAAAACAATGCAGCTACATCCATGACGGAATTCACTGACAGTATAGACAGTACAGTCGGCTTGGGACATAGATTACATACAAGGTACATAAAATGCCAAGGTGCAGACAAAGTATAAACACCCTTAAATGACATACATGAGTGCACTGAGCACGAGGTGAAGACAGTGCCAGCAAAGTCAGCAGGCTGACAAGAAAGCTAAACCAAAAAGATGTGTTTTTAACACGTTTTAAAAATGGATACACTTGTGCTTTGGCGCATCTCAAGCGGCAGGGCATTCCACATTTTATGACCTGCCACACTAAAGGCCCTGTCACCCATGGAGCGAAGCCGAGATGAAGGAACTGTTAAGAGACATGCATCACTAGAGCGAAGGGTGCGGGATTGCAGGTATGGGGTGAGGAGATCTGATAGGTAGGATGGGGCCAAATTGTGTAGGGATTTATAAACAAGGAGAAGGATTTTGTAATGGATGCGGTAGTGGACAGGAAGCCAATGCAACTGCTGGAGGAGTAATATGATCCCAGGGCCTGGTGCGGGTGAGCATCCTTGCAGCAGAATTTTGGACATACTGCAGCCTATTTAAGATTTTTTTCCGGGATGCCAAGAAATAGAGCATTGCAGTAGTCAAGCCTTGATGTGATAAATGCATACATAAGTGTTTCTGCTGCAGATGAGTCTAGGGAGGGGCGTAGTTTGGAGATGCTTTTGAGATGGAAGAAAGATGTTCTGGTGATATTTTTGATATGTGATTTAAAAGAAAGAGTAGGATCAAAGATTACACCCAGATTTCTAACTTCAGCAGAAGTTGTAGTGAAATAGCCAGGGATAGATAGCTGCAGATGTTTAAGTTTTTTTTTTAATGTTAGGGGTGGAAATAAGAATAGCTTCTGTCTTATCTTGATTAAGTTTGAGAACATTTTGAATCATCCATTTGTTAATGGCATTTAAGCAGCTAACCAGATTGGATAATGATAATATGTGAGCGGGATTTGTGTGAATGTAAATCTGAGTGTCGTCTGCATAACAATGGTAATTGAGACCATAATGTTGTATTATCTGGCCAAGGGGAAGGATGTAAATTATGAACAGCAGGGGACCTAGGACAGAACCCTGGGGGACACCATGTAAGAGGGGTAAATTTGGAGATCTGAAATTCCCAACTGAAACAAACTGTTGTATATCAGTGAGATATGATTTGAACCAGGACAGTGGAACACCAGTGATACCAAGCAAGGTCTCCAATTGAGAAAGTAAGTGGTTGTGGCAAACAGTGTCAAAGGCAGCTTTGAGATCGAGGAGAATGAGAATACTGACTTGGCCTGAGTCAGCGGCCAACAGTAGGTCATTGACTACCTTAACCAGGGCAGTCTCAGTACTGTGCATGGCCCTGAAACCAGACTGAAACTTTTCCCAAAAGCCATGACAATTCAGATACTCTTGGAGCTGTTTGGATATTGTACGTTCAAGTAGCTTTGCAATGAACGGGAGGTTAGAGATGGGCCGATAGTTCTTATAATCCTCTGTAGCTGCCCCAAGAATCTGAAGCTGTTTATAAATCAAAGCTAATTTTGCAATGGAAGAATTCAAGGAATTCACAACAGAGTTTAGTGGATGGGGTAAGTGGGAGTTTGGGTTAACTTATTAATAGTGGAGAAGAGGGCTCTCGGATTGTTATAACCTCTGTCAATGATGGTGGTGTAATACTTGTAAGTGGAGACATGATCACTGTATGCCAGGGCATGGACGGTTAGGCCAGTCTTCCGACTAAGTCGCTCTAGCTGACGTCCAGCCGCCTTCATTTTACGAAGCTCAGGTGTGAACCATGGGGCAGAGTGAGTGAAGGAGACTAGGCGTGTCCTCAGGGGTGCAAGAAGATTAAAAGAGTCAGCAAGATGTGTGTTATACAGCAGGACTAAGTCGTCAATACAAATATCCATTGGCTCCATGATGGATTTCGAATTTAGAGTTTCTAACAGAGCAGCTGCAATAATATTCTAGGGCTGTCAACTTTAGTCGTTTAGTCGACTAATCGGTCGATGCCGTCTTGGTCGACTGACATTCTCATTGGTCGACCAGTCGCATAATTTTTTTTTTTTTTTACCAATAAAGAAATTTTCATTGATTTACTCCTTGATATTTATTCCTTTATAAGCAGTTATATATTACTGTATTCTAAATATAATTAGCCTATGTTTTATCCCCAACTTTAAATGCTTTAATTTAGGCTATTTTGTAACAGTGCCACAGTTTAGCGCACCACGTAGAACACTCGGGAACCGCACCTGTGGCTGGCTGCATTGCTGCTTCGCGCTCAGTAAGGATATAGGTAGTAATCTCTATGTGTCTGTCTGTCCGTTTGCATTTTGATTATTTCGAGAACCGTTCATTCAATCGACTTCACAAGGGAGTGCAGTGTCGCATTTGGTGCAATATAGACAAACACGCGAGACGCGACACGTTCAGAATTAATAGTAAACTACAGAACAGCGCGAGCGGGAAGCGGTGCACCTCACGCGAGCAGGGCTTAGGCTATATTCTCCGAGAAGAACGGACACTGCACTAGTGATATAAAACGGACACAGTCTGTTAATTAAGCAATACTTTTAAGGTAGTCTAATATTTTTCTGACAAAAAAATTACTGACACAGTAAAGGGTAGATTTAAATAAAGAAAAACGAAATTTAAATAAAGAAAAAAACAAAATATATACAGAAAAAATGAAATTTAAATAAAGAAAAACTAAATTTAAATAAAGAAAAAACGAAATTTAAATAAAGAAAAACGAAATTAAGTTCTAAACCTAAATTAAAAACAAGATTAATTTAGATTGATAATAACGGGTAAAAAGTCTAATACATTTTGTTTCTATTATTCTATTTTCCACAATGTCAAAGCAACAGCAGCAATACAAGCTAAGGCATGCACTTCGGTTCACACAAACTCCGCTGTTCTGTGCTCTAGCCAGAGAACACTCCTGTTGCTGGAACACTCAGGCGTCGGTTCTATTTCTAGCATGCACGCGTTTTCCGCGTGGCTCGAGCCGCGTGTCTCACGCAGGCAGTGTACTCCAACCTATTAACATGGGAGCCGAAATAAAAACAGACACCCAACGCAGCTGAGACTCTCACGCCAGCAGCCAGTGTGTCGCCGGCCTTATTCAAGCGCGAATGAGAACCGTTTAGCGGGGGATCCCAGGTGTCAATAAAAAAATAAATAAAAAAAAACACGTTTTTCGTTGTTGTTTTATAAATGCTCTATGACAATTGTTTAATAAATGTTCAATCAAAATGCAAAACATCGCGGGGTTTTTTTTGGTTTTTTTGTCGACTAATCGTTGTGCAGGACAGGACTTTGGTCGACTAAGCATTTCTTTGGTTGACTACAGCCCTATAATATTCTTAGTGTTCCTATATGTGATGGAGCGAGAATCACGTTGGTCATGGAGAGGCTCAGGCTAATATATGGCTTTTTGAGTGGGTAGGGAAATCAACATGCTGAGTGAGGTCAAAACAGTCTAACAGATTCAGAAATTGTACAGCAAAATTACAGTTTCCAGAATCTACATATTGAAATCGCCAAGTACCAGGATGGATGAGTACATAGAACAAACAGATGCAAGTAGGCCTAACCAACAAATCCCCTCAGTCTGCTGACACCAATGAAATGAGCTTTAAGTGTCAATTTACAGGAGATCTGAAGACATCAGCATTCTCCGCAGACTATCAACACTCATTCAACAAGCCATTCAGGATCATCAGCAGATCATCTCACTTTATTCTGAGTATTTAACTTTTAGAAACACATTATTCGAGTCAGGATACATGATAAAAGCACAAACTGCTCTATTGAAAGACAATACTGTTATTTCTCACACTATGACATGGATAAAATATCAATAACACAAAACAATGACACTCATCCTCATAAACCATTACAGATTACAGCAGCATAATGTCCAGATCAATCTAAATATATAGTTTGATCTTATAATAACTACATTAATCACTACACAGTAAATTTGAAATCCGGAAATCAACACCAATATACTTAATTTCAACACTTTAAAAGTGTAGCCTAAATATGGGAACAACCCTCAAAGTGTTAGTTCGACACTTTCAAGAGTGTTGCCTCTCACAACACCGACACAGAGTTACAACATCAACACTAAGAGAGTAAAATATGAACACCAATTCTGCATTACCTACTTTAAAGAACTGTAAAATACACCGACAAATCATGTAATCTGAGAAAAAATAAATTCACGTTGAAATAAACACTTCACTTTATATTAGCCTACTCTTTCAAAACTTTATTTCAACACAATCCAGAAATTTAAATTGTAACCTTAGTCTGGGATCATAAAAGTGGTTTTCTCAAAGTAGTCATTAAAATAATAACATTTTATATGCGCAGAAACTGAAAATGATCAGATAAAGATCACCACAAAGCACTATTGTTCCCAGAGTAAAACACTATTCATATTTATTAGTATTGATTTAATGTCTCACGTGGCTCATTATAATGTAAAACATTTAGCAGTATTGTTTCCTTTAAAAACATTGCTATGCATTTAAATTGCAGATTAATAACATTTAGAATTTTAAATCATTTTAATCAAACACTGGTGAAACAACCACTTATGTCTGACTTGATAGCTAGGACTGTAACTGTAGCTAGTTGAGAATAGGTGTTCTCTATTACACAACCATTGTAAACACTCCGATAAGAACTGTACAATGTCAGGTGAGTACACACATAAACACAATAGTAGTGTAACACTAGTAATAATATAAGCATAATGCTAGCGAATAGGGCTGGGCGATTTAAATCGCGATATTGTTATGCGCATCTCGTCAGTAAAGCCGGTTCCTTGATTAGTAGTAAATCGCCATCACCTGCTTTCAGATGGAGCGGCAATTACTACAAAGCAGTGTTGTTTTTGGCAGCCCTTTTAGTTTTAGTCTTAGTCTTTTGGACGAAAATGCTTTTTAGTTTTAGTCACATTTTAGTCACTTATAAACTTGATAGTTTTAGTCAAGTTTTAGTCGACGAAAACGCAAAAAGGTTTTAGTCAAGTTTTAGTCAATTTAAAAAAAAAAAAAAAAAAAAAAAAGTAGTCTTTAACAAATTAATTTAGGTTAAAAAGTATTGGAAATGGGCTTAGGTTTGACAGGTTGTACTGTAGCAAGTGTTGCAATTCATAAAACAACAGTTAACCTTAAAACCTTTGCATAATAAACTAGACTTTCTCATTGATGGAGATGCAGTGCTGCCAAGCTGTACTTCATTGTCGCATTGGGCAGAAACCTTTTATCCCCATATTTCAAGTTATATTTTTTCCATGAATTGATGCTCTTCTAAAATTTCAGCACATTGGCTATGTTCACCAGTAATCACAGTAATAAAGGAATGGTTTACAGTTTAAACAGCAAAAAACTTTGAGCTACTACAACATTACACACAGATAAAGTGGTAACAGTGGAATCACTGTTTTACTCAAAAAAAGCCAGGAATAAAAACATTCTTACTTTGGCAATTGTGGCTTTATTATATAATTAGTTAAATAATCATTTATGTTATAATCTAAGTTATATAATAATGATATATTACTTTGTACCAATTAGCCCACTAAACTAATGCTCGGACACACTCGGTCTCTCTCGCGTACACTCGGTCTCTCTCGCGCGCAGACACACTCGGTCTCTCGCGCGCACTTTCGGTCTCTCTCGGTCTCTCACGCGCACTTTCGGTCTCTCTCGCGCACTATGGCAAGCCAAGAGGCTCAGAAATACGCCATTGATTGATCGCGTTTAAAGCCAAACGCCGTCAAATACGGCGTTTTAAACCGTATTGGACGCCGTAAAATACGCCGTTGTAATTATAAACGCCGTAAAAGACGCGCGAAATACGTCAATGACGTATTTGACGGCGTTTTAGTGTGCATGGAAAGCGCCGCTTTTTACGCCGTTCATCTCGCCATATGACGCCGTAAAAAACGCCGTTTTGGTTGCACAGAGCGCGCGCTATTTTACGGCGTTTTGCTTATAGTATAATGAGACACGCCCGCTGATTTCCACAGCCAGTAAGTTTGAACTGTTCTCTCCCAATCAATGATGAACTGAGTCAGACCAGACGAATTCAGCACGGATCATTTGTGGTAATCCAATTCGTATGCTCCCAAGGAATTATTAATTTTATGTATTAAACTAATCCAAGCTAAATAATAAACTGAAATTAAAGAAAATATTAAAGAACATTCAAATCAATAAAGCAAAATTAATAGGATTTTCACATTTTAAAAGGGTGTTACACAGGGCTTAATTTGAGCCGGAACATGTGAACATGGGTGACACATGACTTGCCCGCTTGTTGTGCTAGTTGAGATTTCTGTTAGCCTCGATCGTTTCACTCAGGGGAAAAATGTCAAAAAGACAGCAAAGTTAAATACGCTGGCCAGTCAGATCCCTAACCATGGTGGAGACCATGGTGGACACAGCAGTAGTATCGACATAATATCTCGTTATTTCGACATAATAAGGGGCAATAATCTGCAATAAGCCACATTAAGCGTTCTTATAATGGTTTTCTATGGGGGGAAATACTTAACGTGTAATTGCGTTCTGGGCTCATCTGATTTTTTTTTTTTTGTACATAGCATAGCCCACATTGTTATGATTTTAGTATCATAATGATTAATAAATGCAAGCACAATTATCCGAACTTGATTTGAACAAATGCCTTTCAACTTGTGTGTGCAAAATTCAGAATTAAATGAATGTGCAGCAATTTGTACAAATAGAGAATCTGTAGGCCTACTGTACTGTTGTAGCCATTAAATAAGTGCATTTAGTTTCATATTTGTTAAAATATTATATATAAATATATGTTATTTTTTCCATTTATGTTGATTTATGAAAAGTGAACAGCACCAGTAAGATAGGATGCGCAATATGAGACATGGATTGGTTCAGACTAGGGATGTCAACGATTAATCGACGATCGATTAATTGTCGATAATACATTTAATCGATACAACTTATCGATCATCGATTAAGCAGGTCTTCATGCGTGTGCGTGCTGCTCAACCGCGAAACATGTAAAGCGAGCGCGCCGGAGTTATGTTTGGGACCATTTTACACCTTCATCATGACTATAAGTTTGCGTGTGCATTCGCAGCCTTTTGTTTTGTGCAAATGTAAGTTGTAATACTGTTTATTTTCTGTAGGCCTATCTATATCTGATTGATCTCATATTGGATGCATTTGGTTAAGAATTAACTCTGTAGTAAAGCGTCAGCTTCAGCGCGCGCAGCTCAAACGGCAGTGCACGACTAATAATGACTATTGGGACTGTAATATTACATAACATTATAAAGAGAACAATATTGTAATAAAACATTGTGAATTATTTGGGTTTAGTTGCCGTGTCGCGTTGCTCCAGGAAGACCGCGTCCACAACATGAGTAGTTCTGAATGAATGGCACGTAACTTAGTTCAAGTTCACTTGTGCATGAATTTGCGTCATTTTGTGCAGATATCATTTGTAATATTATGTTTATTTTGAATATACCTGATTAATCTCATATAGGACGCGTTTCTTTTAGATAAATAACGTGCTAGCAAAGTGCTCCAGTTTAACGGTAGCAGATTCATTCAGCGCGTGCGGTTGTTCCAGGAAGAGCGCGTCCACAACAGTCACACATTCTAAGCGCATATGAGGCGGCGTTGGTGACACGTTGTATTAGTAGTTATATTTGATTATTAAATAATTAATTTAATTATCAATCACATCGAAACATTTTACAATCCTACTAGCCCTTTATTTATATTTAAAACCATTCTAATTGCTTTGGTGAGGAACATAGCATTTTGAGCAGCATTTGCAGACACTGTCATGCTGTCATAGCCACTGCAGTAGACGCATATCGCAGTATTAAGGCTAACGATTAATCGATTAATTGATCGTTAATTTAAACGACGATCGATCATGGGAATTTGTGAAAATTGACATCCCTAGTTCAGACATGATTTTGACCACTTTAAGTTTTGTTTTGTAGAAAACCTTTCTTTAAAGTGAATTTCGTTTTGTATAAATTGTATCTTAATTTTAATAAATTTTTCATCAACCAATTGCCTGGATTTAATGAATAAGAAGCAAATATAACGGACAATATAATCATGGAGGCGCTCGCGTTGCACGTGAACTGGAGCGCATCTCATCCTAACTTAACGAAACTCAGTGTATGCCTCACACAGACATGAGAAATCAAATACACAAAGCTTGAAATGTCTTTAAACGAAATAATTCAAAAAAAAAAAGAAAAAATCTAGGCCTACTCTCTGATTATGTAATCCATTATGTGCATTTCTCTCTAGGTGCGTTAACTACGAATATGGCGATTGTCAACTTCATGTTTGCAGCAGACTGTCAGAAACACTAGTTTATTAATAAAAATCAATGCAGGCGTCACCGGATTTACAAATGCACATCTTGCTTGTTGCACGCACACATATTATGTCGAAATAACGAGATATTATGTTGATGTAACATTATTATTAATAATATAGCCTACATCTTTTAGAATATTTGATTGTGCTGAATGCTGAATGTTGCGCTTGTTCAATTTAATAAAACTTTAATTGTGATCATTAAAATAATTGAATATTAAATATTTAGTGGCCAAGTTTTGCGCTGCTCCCCCTGTCAATGATCTAACACCCCCTCAGCACATGCGTTAAAAATTTTCTGGCGCCGCCCCTGCAGTAGGCAGTGTAATTTTTTTGTTTGTTCCGTTACCTCCAACCCCCGTTTTGAGTCGCCGGATACGCCCGAAATGAATCCAGTTTGTTGATAAAAAAATTATATTTCTCATTTCCGTTTAGTTTAAGTTTTTCAACTAATAGTTATATTTTCCTTTATTTCAGGTTTATTTCGATTAGCATTTAAATGTTTTTAATAGTTTTAGTTTTACTTTACTAACCCTGCCTGGGCAAAACATCGACAGAACTGTCAATTTTCCAACTCTTTCAAGCCACGAATTTTTACAAATATTCACGAATTATTTAATGCCGGTCAATATTAGGCCAATCACACTCATCCAGGCCAATTAACCTACAGCTATTGTTGCAAGCATAATTTACATTTCTTTTAAGAATAATGACTCAAATGTGGGAAAGAAATAACTAGGCTATGTTATTTTTATTTATTTATTTATTTATTGTCATTTGCTGAGTTTGCTCCCCTTGCACCTTATGTTTTATCTTTTAAAATGACGGAAATTATTTCAAAAGTCGTAGGCTATTTTAAAAACGGCTTTACTCACTGAACTTCTATACCCACAAAGGACTTTTTCCCCCAAGTCGTTTATTTCACTATGAACTGGACGATCGAAAGGGCAAAATATTTGAATCTTCATTTTACAAAAATATATTGGATATAACGAAATGTAATGCTATTTAATGAATATATAATCAATGTAATATGAATAAAACACAAATTTAATTAGCCTACAAAATCGGAACACTATTTAATTCTGGAAGGAGATAGTTTATAGACATACCAACAAACCTGCCACATTTTTTAGAAATAGCAAAAAATACATTCGTCTTATTTTTTTCAAATAGGCCTATTTAAAACACAAATTCATAGGGCATTCTATGGGTTATAATATTTTGTGTTATTCAGCACTTAGATGGAAATGTGCCGAGTTAAGCCAATACGACCTGGATTATTTTCCTTGTTTAATAACTCCTCATATATGAGCATAAGAATTGGATTAAATGAGACGTGCTGAATTCGTCTGGTCTGACTCAGTTCATCACTGATTGGGAGAGAACAGTTCAAACTTACTGGCTGTGGAAATCAGCGGGCGTGTCTCATTATACTATAAGCAGAACGCCGTAAAATAGCGCGCGCTCTGTGCAACCAAAACGGCGTTTTTTACGGCGTCATATGGCGAGATGAACGGCGTAAAAAGCGGCGCTTCCATGCACACTAAAACGCCGTCAAATACGGCGTCATTGACGTATTTCGCGCGTCTTTTACGGCGTTTGTAATTACAACGGCGTATTTTACGGCGTCCAATACGGTTTAAAACGCCGTATTTTACGCCGTTTGGCTTTAAACGCGATTAATCTATGGCGTATTTCTGAGCCTCTTGGCTTGCCATACGCGCACTGTCGCTCGCTCGCGCAGTTCGTTTCGCTTTTGTCCAGTCCGGCGCCTCATATCGAAGATGTGTGGCGACTCGTGACTAGCCGCAGCCGCAGGTGTGTTGTTGTGTGGAATCTGGTGCGCGGCATAGGCAGCCGGGTGGTGGGCGTACCCAAAACAAGGATAGGAAGCTGCAGCATTGCTGATACTTTTTTTTTTTTTTTTGCTCAAAACAGACAGATTTCACGCAAATTAGGCAGAAATGACATTCATTGTGAACGTCAGACTTATAATCATTTTCGTTCCGTCTCGTCTCGTCAACGAAAACTCGAAAACGTCTCGTCATGTTTTAGTCACCTTAGAGCCATTTTTAGCTAGTCATCGTCGCGTTATCGTCATAAAAAAAAGGTGCGTCAACGAAATCATTTCGTTATCGTCATCGTTGACGAAAACAACATTGCTACAAAGAGCCGTAGTTAACTGACAAGCTGAGCCATATCGCATTAATATCGCGGACGTATCGCCAGCGATATTTACTGCGATATGGCTCAGCTTGTCAGTTAACTACGGCTCTTTGTACACAGCAAAAACTCCAGTGTTAAATTAACACTCCTGGGAGTGTATGAGTCCACACTCAAGAGTGTTTAAGTTAATGAGATAATTAAGTGATTAATTTAGTGATGATTGAACATTATTGAAGACACCTGATGTTAACAAGCAGAATCACTAAAGGAGAAAATCACAAATTGTAAGTTACCGTTATGACGCACAATGGTTGCTTTAGTTGGACTCTTGACCCTTATATTATTAACTTTCGATTTTGTTTACTGTTGTTTCTGAATTATAATCACCAGTTGAACAAAGAAAAAAGTGATCTGATGGTGTTGGTTATATTATGATAATCATCATTTGAACTTGATCACTGAACTCATTAAAATCCTTCTTTCTGACTTCGATTTATGTTGTTGGTTAGTGAATCTGCATAAATGCCCAGAATTTTTGATATAATATGAAGGATTTCTTAAAAGTTGTTTAAAAAAAAAAATCATTCTTTTAGGCACACACAGATGTCAAGATTCAGTCTATGCATCTCAACAATGGTGACGAGCAGAATATTCAATTAGGAAAAGTAAATTACATAGACAATTCAGATAATAATTTATTCATACCGCAATGCATGATGGGAGCCATTAATGAGTTGTGATTGGTGGCAGCCACTGCAACATGCTTTATTATTGTCACCATTGTTGAGATTCACAGGCTGATGGATGTCTGTGTTTTAAATGAATTTATCTGAATGTCTTATGATCAGAACAATGTTTATTAAATATTTTGAATTGTAAGTAAAGTAGGCTACTGATAATCATAGGCTGAAGAATCACTAAACTGCTGCTAACAAGTTAAACCAAGCTATCTCAATAAGTTTCCTTTTTCAGATCACAGCATGATTATGTCAAAACATAACCAACACTATAAACTAACATTTTACGTTGTTCATTTAACTGTTATAAATCAATAACAGCAGACAAACAACAATAAATATTAAAGTAAACATATAGCCTAATGGTCTAGAGCCCAACTAAAGCAAACACCCATCACCTTAATGGTAACTTCTTCAGTGATTCTGCTTGTTAACATCAGGTGTCTTCAATAATGCTCAATCATCACTAAATTAATCACTTAATTATCTCCTCAGCCCTAAATGCCGCTTCATCTGAAAGCAGGTGATGGTGATTTACTACTAATCAAGGAACCGGCTTTACTGACGAGATGCGCATAACAATATCGCGATTTAAATCGCCCAGCCCTACTAGCGAACTTTATGCTAACATTCAGCTTTTCAACTGAGTATCCCAGAATAGACAACACTCATAAAAAACCTAAGGCACCAAAATACACATTTGTAAACATTTACACCAGGGTACTCACATGTCTCTGAACGCACACACGCACAGATAGCGACACAGACGACAACTATGCACTTCAGAAATATCTACGATGTGCTGCCCGTGGTCACTCTCACTACTAACTCAAAACCATAGCTTTGACCATAGACAGTATCAAAACGATCTTCTTCTTCTTTTGGAGTTTTATGGCGGTTGCCAAACCAGCTGAAAGGTGCATTTACCGCCACCAACTGGACAGGAGTGTGAAGCGTTAAACGAGTGAAGTAAATTAATAATAATAATAAAAAAAAAAGATATATTACACTTTATTCAGTTAACCAATCCTGTTTCCCTTATATGCCTCATTAAAGCACCATAAACCCTTGTCTCTTTCTGTGCGTTTTGAAATATGCTATTTACTGACAATGTATTTTCTGTAAAACGAAACCTATCAGTCAGCGCAAACAAGTGTCCTCTCGGTGACCCCAAAACGAAAGCTCTGATTGGCTGATCCCCGTTACATAAATAGTAAAGTCCTTCTTTACAATGTCTATGGTGTTAACAATATTTGAAGTCAAATTTTGGTTCGTTCTAAAATGAGCAGGGATATGCAACTTTAGGTAATAATTAATAAATAAATAAATTACTTTGAGGACTCAGTTTCATTGATCATTTAAATTTCATTTTTAAAAGAAATGTTTAATTGCTCAATATAAAACAATTAAAACCACTTTACATTCTAAAAACATTCAATTATAAGATTTAAATGGCTCTGAAGCAAAGACATTTCAGATATGTTTTGAAGTAACACCACAGATGTAATATTGCATAGAAGGTTTAACAATTAAAAGTTTACTGAGCAAAACACTGAAATTCATCACGAGTCGGATTACAAGAAGTATCTACTCTGATAAAAGAACATTTAGAGAAAAACTGCATTAAAAAAATATACACTGTAAAAAAGAATACATTGATTTTATTGATATCTAATTAATAAAAATGAGGCAACAGATTACAAGCAATATTATTAATTAAATTTAACAAATTAGAATTGAGTAATAATTAATCAAATGAATTCCTTTAAAGGTAACCATTTAAAATGAGTAAAATGTACAAAATTTATTTTATTGCCAACATTGAAGACACCTGATGTTAACAAGCAGAATCACTGAAGGAGAAAACCATAATTAAAGTCACCATTGTGGAGATCAGTGTGTGTTTTAGTTGGGCTCTTGACCTTAAATTATTAACTTTAAGTTTTGTTTGGCTGCTGTACATGAGTTATAACAGCCAGATGAACAAAGAGAAATGGTGATTAAAACAACCCGCAACCTGTTTCTCTCTCTCAACCCGACTTTGTAATGCAAAAACAAGCTCGTAGACAAAGGAGAGCAAACTGAACTGAACTAAAGCAACTGGCCTCTGGAAGAACTGACACTTTAAGAGCTGAACACGGTATTTCCAGTATTTCTCCCCCATCTCCTCTGGACATGAATCGCCATCACTTACAAATGGTTAAGTAAAGAATTTGAATTATTTACATACTAAATATGATATTCAGTTCCAATCCCTTTTATTCGCCTAAAACCTAAGCTGGATGTGCTGGGTATCTGAACTGAATGGTGTGTCTGGTGGAGTCAAGGTGCCCTGTTGTGACTCTCTGTGCTTTCTTGTCCTGTATTCTGCCTTATATATTCTCCAGTTCTCCCTTGCTGCTCTCTTTCCCCTCGCTGGGAGATCTCCTCTTCTTTTATTAACGGTCTGCTGTTTCTTTTGAAGGAACTCTGCTCTTCGAACTGGGTCTGCATCTCTGCGCTGTCTATAAAGACACTGCCTTTCAGCAGCAGTTAATCTTGCCATACCTGACAAGAGAGATGATTATGGATGTCCTATGTGTTTTATTAAAAATACAACATTTCTGGTTGTATATTGTCTGTGGGGAGTCTGTGGTGTTACTGAGAAAGACAGTAACACCACAGACAAATGAGTTTATAAAAAATTTGATTAAAATATCTAAAATCTGCAAGTTATCAACATTACAAACAACAAAATTCTGAGATAATTAAGTCAATAATTCAGAAAAACAGAGCAAAAACTTTTATTTATGAAAAATTATCTCGTAATTCTGAGATAATTAACTCGTTAATTCAGAAAAACAGAGTAGATTTTTTTTCTTCAAGTGAATGCAATACGCTTCCGTAAATGAGTGTTATCTTACCGGACATATACTTTTCCCTCCCACATTTAAAAATCCAGCACAAATCATATTGCTGGTGATGATTATGCTGATCCCTTTATAAGCATTGTCACAGACACTGTTGATCACGATTGGCATCATCAACTCCTGCAGTACATCAGAACCCTGGGTGTCTGTGACACAGATCAGAGGACAGATTTTATGGCTTTTAAAAAACATTTCTACCCTGTAATACATTGACCTGTAGATTAATGGTAAATACTGGCAATATAATGCACTGTTACTTGTGCAGTTCTTTACTGTAATCTACAGTATGTTGCTGTAAAAAAAAAAAAAAAACATGCTCTAAATTTAAACTCAAGTGAATTTATTTCATTTGCAGAACCCGACTGCCTTAATTTGGCCAACTGCTATTAAACATTTAAACTAATATTTATAACGTGCTAATAATGTGAGCATATTATTACTGTGAATTATTACCACCCGATGGACTGTCAGATCCGCCCTGGCCACCTGATAATTGGCCTGCTGCGCCCTGGATACTTGTCCGGTCTGCTCCGGTCCGGTCTGCACAACTGGGCCCTCATTATATTCTGGAATAATAATAAATAAATAAAAAATTATAATTATAGGCCTATTTGTGGAAAAAAAATTATATATTTGAGTTACATAAAAGCTTTTTATTTGTTTTCTTCCTAATTGTCCTTGAAATAGTGGTCAAGACTATCCTGACGCAGAACTGGCCAATAACGAGGCAGCGTTCTGACGTAGATCCCGGAAACACTGCACTGTGTACAACAACACGTGTTGGAGAAGCGTGTGCAGAGGAGCAGTAAATGAAGATATAAACAAACCCAAGAATTTATGATTTCTGTGCTTTTCACATTCACAATGTAATGCGCTTGGATTTAACTAATTGCTAAATTTTATTAAATGCTGCATAAACTAGTTTCAGAGCTCTGTACAGGTCATTATACAAAAACATCTGCAGCGTTTTAATTGGAAAGTTAGTTTACATATTTATATAAACAATAACCATTGGGGAACGTTCTATATTTGGTAACTATTTCTTTGTTAATATTAAAAATGTCTATGTTGTTAAAAATAACTATCCTGCAACCTTCTGGGAACATTATATTATTGTTGCAAAAAAATAAAAAGAGCATTCCTAGAATATTATTATTTAGTTCCCAAAACAATAAAAAGACAGGAACCAAAAACTAACGTTAGGGGAATGTTCTGTGTTTACTGGGAAGTTTCTGAAGCAAACGTAATACTTTCAGAACTGAAAATTATGGAATTATTCTTGAAGCAAGAAGAATCAGCAGAAAATAAAATTGGACAAAAACAACAAGCTGTTGATAAAATTATAATGAGTTTAATCAATCATTACTTGAAGTACAAAAATTTTTATAAAAATTAAAACTAACAAGACTGATCTCTGAAAAACAATGAATGAGTTAAAATTAATATCAGATTCATGTCTCCGTTGAAAGTGTTACGGCCTCTTCTTCAGCTCCTGAACATGAAAGTGTTTTTCCGGTGTAATTTTTCTGGTGCTCTTCTTCTGAATGAGAAGGCAGAAGTGATTTCAGAACGAAGGCCCGAGTGAAACTCTTCCCGCATTGATCACATGTGTAAAGTTTCTCTCCACTGTGGATCCTCATGAGATTCTTTAGACTTGATTTACATTTACACACATTTTTTCCTTTCTCGTTCGCGTCCATCAGGTCTAAAAGAAACATTAAATCAAGTGAGATTTCAAATGAGAGACAAACATGAAATGAAAAGTGAAGCTCAAAGTCAAGATCACTGAGTTCAATAGTAATTTTAATCTCATCAAATCTGGTCAACAACGGCTGTGCACGATTATGATCTATTTTAATGTCATGAAGATGATTTGTGTTATAAAACACTAGTTTGGTCATGAGACAATGTAAATCTGGTGAGCATCAGCATGTTCTTCATCATGAAGAATGAATGAGGAATCAAGAATAAACACCAACCTCTTTGTTCTTTAGTATCATGATGTTTCATTCTGCAGGTTCTGGATCACTGGCGTTCTCTCCGTCCTCTCCTTCCAGATGCTTTCTGGCAGTTCTGCTAAAAACAAACAAGTTTCATTTCTAACAGACATGATGAGAGAAGAATAATCAATATTACATACACTGAACTAAGTACTAAAGCTAATCACATGTTGAAAAAATATAGTGACCTTGATCATGTAACTTAAGATTATCAGGTTTTGTCGAAGCCACAACAACACAACAAACAAAACTAACATAAATCTCCTAGTGCTGAAACAAGCCAAGGTTTCCTAAACCTGAAAGTGCTTCATATTCAGCGTTTCAAATAAACTCATAAACATACAGTTTAACACGTCGTTCAGATGCATGTGTTGTTTACTCTGATGTGGTATTCCCTTTGTGTAACTTATTAACCTTTATTTAACCAGGAAAATCACTGAAGAACAAGCTCTTATTTTCACCAACAGCTTGACAGAAATAAAATCATACATTACAAAACACACACAAACACATTCATTTAAAACATTTACAAGCTGTGATAAAAACACTCACTAGTAGTTTATTAAATGCAGAGATTGAAATATATGATTGTAATTTCAATGACTTTTGAATCACATTCTTATATTTAATGGTTATATCTTTATCAGTAAATGTTAGAAAGTCATGTGTGTATTTCCATTTTCCTTAAATGCTTGTCCCGAGAGCGAGTGAGTCTCTGTTCAACTTTACAGAACGAGCTCCAGGACCTCAAGTTGATGAAGAGCAATAATTCAGACTAAAATATACATTTGTTTATTCTACATTAATCTACATTGTTCATAGAAGATTAACATGAAGGATTTAAAACCTACATTTAACGTCTATGAAAACAGAAACTATAACTAATGTGTCATATAAACAGAGATGAGTTCTAAAACATTATCAATAATTCTAATAACATGCCAGATGAGATGGACTTGGTAATTGCGATTATGTATTCATTGTTTTGTTTACTTTCTGACAATGTATATATATATTCCAGCTTAGTCCATTCTCTTTACTCTTAAGTATAACACATAAACTGTAACTAATCTTCGGTCTACTGCTTTCCTACACTTTGAAACATTTAGATTTACAAATGGTTTAATAATCAATGTTTAGTTTAACAATCTTTTAAGGATGAACAAATCATGGTTTTGGTCATCACATTAAAAATAACATTAAAATGGAAAAGTGCTGGGAAAAGTGTGGAGGACTTGAAAGTTCTTGATTAGTGCTTGAATTTTACTCTCAAAAGGATGTACGAACCATGAAATGAATAATGTAAAAACATTTGTCTATTTCTGCCACACATGGTTACAGTTAGCATTACTACATTACATCCATAGGGAATATTGGTGACTTGTGAACTTAAAAGCCTTATAACTTAAAACTTCATGAACTTGTGACTCGAAAAAAGATTTGTTCAAGAGAGTCAGTAGACACTGGAGGCTGGTGTTGCCAGATTAGGTGTTTTTTTCACTACATATTAAGGCCGGTTTACGGTGTGTTTTAGCCGGGTTTTCTCTATAGAAATCTGGCACTCTATTGAACGAAGTTAAACTGAGAGAGCGTGGCGTTCACCGACACCAGAATGAACGAGTTCACAGTAACGTTCATCAGGCAGTAATACAGTACGTTCAGTTCACGTTCGCCCAAAATATGAACGAGTTCATGAACTATCGTTCAATGAACGCGTTCAGGCACAACACTGGTTACAGTTAGCATTACTACATTAAATCCACAGTGAATATTTGTGATTTGTGGAGTTAAAAGCCTTATAACTTAAAACTTCACAAACTTGTCCGTTCAAGGCACAATGTTTCTCCTGGTTTCCAAGTCAGTGGCCATGATTTACTCACTCTCAACTCATCCTAGGTGCAGGGCTGGACTGGTTATCGGGCATACCGGGCATTTTCCCGGTGGGCCGACGTGCTTTTTGGGCTGATACATCTCATACTCATCCATAATTTTTTTTCTTTTTTTACGGCCCATAAAATTTGTACATCGGCGGCCCATTCGTTTTGTTTTGTTTTGCTTAATTGGCGGTGCTGGGTTAGTGCCAGTGTAATGCATTGGTCAAAAAAAGTCAGTGTTCGTTTTTTTTCTTTCTGACAGACCAGCCCATGAAACACGTAGATCAGCGGCCCATTGGTTCTTTTCTTGATTGACACTGGGCTGGCCCAATCACAACTTTAAACGAGTGAGCGAGCGTGCAGCAGTGTCAGTGTGTATCTGTCAAAATAGACAGCGAGATGGAGAAGAAACGCAAGGAATGTGCAGAGAAATAGCGAGAAAAAATAGAGCCAGGCCCTTAAAGCAGACACTTTATGTGTCAAAATATATGTTTTCTGACCTTCATCAGCTCCAGTGATGATGATGATAGTGAGGAGGATCAGGAGAGAGATGAGAGAGTGTAGAGTCCGCGGTAAGCAGAACTACTTTCGAAACACTTAGGCTATGTCATGAGTGTAGGAACACATAACCCAGTTACAGATTATTTCCATATCTGCATAGATGACGATTACCGCAATTCACTAGAAATTTAATGAGAGGCGTTTGTAAACCATGTTTTCCGACAAAATAAAAGCTTGATGCAGTTTGTGTCAAAATAAAAGATCATGTGGTTATCTGTTTCAAGTATAGAAATTGGTATGAAAGTTTCCTTTATTTTTTAGTGCATTTGTTTTACAAAATATGGCTATTACTGTCATTGGATTAATATTATACCTATTATTATGTAGTAGGTGTAATGTAAATAGACACTGTAACTAAAAGAGGTTTGAATTTTTCTTTGTTACTGAATATGGGTTGGAGCTTTTAATTTTTAACTCTCAAAGTGCACCAGATTGATGAATTTAAAATTAAAATGCACAACATTTTCTCACGGGGGAGCATGCCCCAAAACCCCCCTAGAAGGACCGAGGTCCACCCACCACATTTTTACCAAAAATCCTGTAAGAAACACTTGTATTGCTATGCCAATGCAGATTATAGCTTGTTTCAGGATTCATCACTGTGTAGTATAGTTCAACTGTATTAATAAATGTCAAATTTTTACTTATTTCATCTGTTAACTCTCACTCGTTCCTACTCACTCATGACATGGCATTAGTGGTTTTAATGAATAGGAGTTCGTATGCATATAATTAAGGGCGTGCAAAGATGGGTGGTGTTTATGATCATATAGTGGGCCAGTCTGGGCCAAAATGCCCGGGCCAATTTTTTGTCCCAGTCCAGCCCTGCCTAGGTGTGTATGACATTCTTCTTTTAGACAAATACTATCGGAGTTATATTAAAACAAAATGTCCTGGCTCTTCCAAGCTGTATAATGGATTATGATGAATTTCCATTTACTTGCAGTCTAGAGCCCTGTATAGTGCTTTATTTCTGCTTTACATGAGCGCCACCTACTGTCAGAGAGCGCAAGTTAATAGATATCAATCAATCAACAAAGTGTCCTGTGCTCACCACACACCGGCTATAGGTGGAGAGGAGAGATTTGGCTATAGAGTGATGTGTGTCTAACTTACACAGAAGAGACTTTGTTGCTCAGCACATGAAAATAAACTACTTACTGTGATCTCAGACTGTGTTGATGTGGTTTCTCCTCTGCATGGATCTTCATGTGTCGCTTCAGTTTAGTTTTAAAAGAGAAACTCTTTCCACACTGATCACACGTGTGCGGCTTCTCTCCAGTGTGGATCATCTCATGTGCTCTCAGATGTCCTGGCTGACAGAATCTCTTGTCACAGTGTGAACACTTGTAAGGTTTTTCTCCAGTGTGAATTCTCTGGTGCCATTTTAAATGTTGAGTTGTAGTAAAAGTCTTCTCACACTCAAAGCACATGTACTCTCTCACACCAGTATGAATTTTCTCATGTCTATGTAAATATGGCAGCCGTGAAAAACTCTTTCCACACACAGAACATGAATGTGGCTTCTCCTTCGTATGAACTCTCAGATGTTTCTTCAGGTCTGATGAACAGCTAAATGTTTTGCCGCATTGATCACATGTGAACGGCTTCTCTCCGGTGTGGATCCTCATGTGTCCTTTAAGGTTTGAAGATCGACTGAAATCTTTCCCACATTTATCACACTTAAACGGCTTCTCTCCAGTGTGGATCATCATGTGTCGCTTCAGGTTACTTTCAAAAGCAAAACTCTTTCCACACTGATCACACGTGTGCGGCTTCTCTCCAGTGTGGATCCTCTCATGTGTTTTCAGATTTGATGAGTCACTGAATCTCTTGTCACAGTGTGAACACTTGTAAGGTTTTTCTCCAGTGTGGATACTCTGGTGCCGTTTTAAACTGTCCGCTGTAGTAAAAGTCTTCTCACACTCAAAGCACATGTACTCTCTCACACCAGTATGGATTTTCTCATGTTTATGTAAATATGGCAGCTGTGAAAAACTCTTTCCACACACAGAACATGAATGCGGCTTCTCCTTCGTATGAACTGTCAGGTGTGACTTCAGGACTGATGACCTAAGAAATGTTTTTCCACATTGATCACATGAGTACTGCTTCACTCCGGTGTGGATCATTATGTGATGCGCAAGATTTAGTTTACATGAGAATCTCTTTTCACACTGATCACACTTAAATGGCTTCTCTCCTGTATGAACTCTCATGTGGACATCAAGACTATGTTTGCGTGTGTAACTCTTTCCACACTGAGTGCAGGTGAAAGATTTATTGGCTCTTCTTCTCTTTAAAAATGTCTTTTTAGTCTTTGAGCGACTCAAAGGTTTTTCTCCAGGTTTGACATGATGTTCCTCCTCCACTTCACTCAGTTCTTCACTCTCCTCGCTCTCTTCCATCAGGTCTGAAATCAAAGAAACAAATATTAAATTTAATGCTCATTACATTAAAATAATTCAAAGAGAGAAATATAAAGTGAAAGGACATGAAAGTGAGCCCTGATGTAATGGTAGAAAGTAGAACTGTATAAATTGATTATTTGTCCTTGAAACTTTCCATGAATGAGGTAAATTTATCTGACACACTCAGATTCATCAACGCTGTTATCAATGTAATTGTAAGAAGAATCTTCTAAAATTATGCTAACGTTGCAAAATTGCAAATTGGGAACCAGATATAAAATAAATGTAAAATAAAACAGTTAAAATAGTATTAGCTTGATCTGATGTTGACAATCAATATAAACATTTCTCAAACCTCCCTTTACTGACCATTTGTTGAAGAAAACCCAGAACATTCTGTACCATTTCATTGTTTAACTGTTTATCTAAAAGTGATGAAGTGCTTGAATGTTTCTAACATGAATGTTCTTCAGCATCATGAATGAATGAAGAATAAACACCAACCTCTTTGTTCTTCAGGATCTTCAGTGTGTTTCATTCTGCAGGGTTCTGGATCACTCATGTTCTCACGGTCCTCTTTAATAAACTCAGTCTTTGCAGATTTCAGCTCTTCCTGATGCTCTGATGCTCGTCTTCACTTGTAGCTGATGGGAATTTACAGCATTTATTGGAGAATTACAGTGGGAGGAGCTTCACTGACCATGTGACTGATGTGGGAGGAGCTTCATTGATGATGCAATTGGTGTGGGAGGAGCTTCACTGATCTGCCCAAAAGTCTAAAATATATCAGTTACTGAGTTTGTTTTTATACTAAATGACACTTCTATGCAACAAATAAATGGCACTTCTAAAATATTATGATCATTTGCAGAATGCCTTTTAATAAATTGATTATATGTCCTTGAAACTTTCCATGTAAATTTATCTTCCAATTATTATTTCTCAAACATTATTGAATCTGAATCCAGGCACGAATCCCATTGTTACAATACTGCCATATTTTGACACCAACTTTGATATTTATTGTACTAAAAACGTTTTGAATTGCCATTTGAAATGGATGTTCACACTAGACTTTTCCTTGCGAGAAATAACAATTCATTCATTATTTGTATTGCTAATCCTAACATTATTCTACTTCTTCATTAAAATACAGGTATCTAGAAATAAATAAAAGAATATAACTAGGCTAATTTAAATTCATCCAAATATGAATAATGGTAAAAAAAAAAAAAAAAAAGTTAAAATCATCAACACAGAAATAAATGTACATAGTAGCCAACAAATCCCCTCAGTCTGCTGACACCAATGAAATGAGCTTTAAGTGTCAATTTACAGGAGATCTGAAGACATCAGCATAATAAATGAGGTGAAAACAGGAACTATTGTCATGAAATAAAGAGTGTTTTCAGCAGATCTGTTAATATTGATGAGCCTCAGACTATCAACACTCATTCAACAAGCCATTCAGGATCATCAGCAGATCATCTCACTTTATTCTGAGTGTTTGCTGTTAGAAACACATTATTTGAGACAGGATACATGACAAAAGCCTGTAAAACTGATCTATTGAAAGACAATACTGTTATTTCTCACAGTATGACATGGATAAAACATCAATAACACAAAACAATGACACTCATCTTCATCAACCACTACAGATAAATAATTACAGCAGCATAATGTCCAAATTAATCTAAATATATAGTTTGATCTTATAATAACTACATTAATCACTACACAGTAAATTTGAAATCCGGAAATCAACACCAATATACTTAATTTCAACACTTTAAAAGTGTAAATATGGGAACAACCCTCAAAATGTTAGTTCGACACTTTCAAGAGTGTTGCCTCTCGCAACACCGACACAGAGTTACAACATCAACACTAAGAGAGTAAAATATGAACACCAATTCTGCATTACCTACTTTACAGAACTGTAAAATACACTGACAAATCATGTAATCTGAAAAAAATAAATTCACTTTGAAATAAACACATCACTTTATATTACTCTTTCAAAACTGTCCAGAAATTTAAATTGTAACCTTAGTCTGGGATCATAAAAGTGGTTTTCTCAAAGTAGTCATTAAAATAATAACATTTTATATGCGCAGAAACTGAAAATGATCAGATAAAGATCACCACAAAGCACTATTGTTCCCAGAGTAAAACACTATTCATATTTATTAGTATTGATTTAATGTCTCAATTGGCTCATCATAGGCTCAATGTAAAGCATTTAGCAGTATCTTTTCCTTTAATAAAGCACTGCTATGCATTTAAAATTAGTTTAATATTCTATATTAAATTGCAGCTTAATAACATTAAGATTTTTAAATCATTTTAATCAAACACTGGTGAAACAACCACTTATGTCTGTAATGGTGACTTGATAGCTAGGACTGTAACTGTAGCTGGTTGAGAATAGGTGACCGCTGTGGTGTCGGTAAGAAGGCAATCCAATGCTCTAATGCTCTTCAGTGGATTTATTGACAGACAGCAGATGATTATCTGTCTTCCTGAGTGTACAGTATGTGTGGTTCTACAATAAACAATACAAAGAAAAATATCAGCATAAACGACAGTGCTGACATGATGCAACAAGTAAAGCTAATAAATGGTAATTAGAACAACTTTCCCTTCAAGTAACTTTAGCTGCTTATATCAAATAACCAAATAATATACCAGATAACACACATTCAGGGGCGGCCTTAAGCATCTGGGGGCCCGTTTCAATAACTAATATGGGGCCCTACCCACATAAAATATAAACATAATAGAGCAGAAAAAGCAAGGATTCCTGTTGGTTTGCATCATATTATTTTATTACGTGCACTTTCAGCTTCATTAACAGGCAGCTCAACATAGAAATAATCCAACCTTATTTGATTAAAACTATATACAATACAGCGTTTTACGTTGGAATAATGCTCGCCCTTTCACGCAGGGCAACTTCACTGCTTAATTGATTTGCACAGTATATTTTCAGCTGTCTGGACTGACTTAAAAAAAAAAAAAAACAGCTAAAACATCCCCTCAACTTGAATTATTACGGAGCCCGGGAAGTCAACTGTGTGAGTAAAAAAAAAAAAAAAATCCGTGGCGACGGTTTTGCAATCCGTGCGCCCAGTTTATAAACCGTACTCACGAATTCTCAAACTGTTCCCTCGGTTTAACAAATCGTGCCCACGGATTAATAAACCGTACCCACGAGTTTCTATTCCGCGCTCTCAGACTTGTAAACCGTGCCTTCAGTTTGTGCAATCTGTACCCACAAATTCATAAACCGTGCTCACGCTTTCGCAATCCGTTCCCACGGGTTTGTAAACTGTACTCACGGATTTGTGGCTCACCCTCATTTTAGAAGAACACCAGGAGGTACGTTGTTAACGAATCTTATAGTATATTGTTTTATTGTGTATTAAGTGGAATACATCAAATTGTCTTTGCGTCTGCATGCTTAAAGTGATTCTAGTTGTAGCGGGTATGGGGTGGAATATACGATTTAATATGAATGGCGTGCATCAAAATCTTTTGTTTATTTGTGGTAATCTTAGCACGGTAGTACGGTATATTTGACGAATTGCTTTGTTCCTTTTTTGTAAGTTTTGGACGAAAGCGTCTTCTAATGTAGCCTATAAAATGTAATAATAATAATAATAATTATTATTATTATTAAAGTTTATAACTATAAATGAGTTCACTTAAGACAGTAATATGTTTATCATAAAATAATTTATGAACGCTTTATTTAAGCAAAAATTATGCAAAAAATGTAGGCCTATTTTATCCCAAACTGTAAAAGGTTAGGTTAGCCTATAAAAATAAAGCATCAATTATTTTATGACAAACATATTACTGTATTACTAAGTGAACTCATTTATAGTTAAACACAAATAATAATAATAATTATTATTATTATTTAGAAGACGCTTTTGTCCAAAACTTACAAAAAAGGAACAAAGCAGTTCGTCA